>NC_080793.1:90669118-91269118 GCF_028018385.1 Neofelis nebulosa | reverse complement strand
CTCACAGCTGAAGAAAGCTCCACCTTACATCTGGTCCTGTGTAGATGCTAGAGACCTCCAGATAAAATTGACTAGGAAGAGAAGTAGCCGACATCAAGGTAGCCTGCTTCCTCCCAAGACGTCAGATCAAGACGTCGTAATTTCACTAAACGTGAAACTCTTTTTTTTCTTCTCTGTCTTCCCTTTACTCTGACACTGGCCTGTAAAGATAATGCTATCAGTCATATTCCCCAGGCCATTGCTGAATGAAATGACCATTCGGACTGTTGGATTTGTAATCAGACACTGATCTCTCCATGATGCTGCACTCCATTAACAGTGCCACGGTACCGGGCAGGGTTTGTGCACCGACATGATTTCTCTTTGTCTGCGGTAGTTATCGTTCTCCTCGGACCTGTGAATACCTAGCAGGCTGGCGCTTAACTGGGCAATGCCTCTTAGGATTCTAACTGCACCTGACCACAAATGAATGGAGACACCTCACGCGTCAACTGTCCAGGATTTACATCATCGAGTTTAAAAAGGACCTCCCAGGGGCGCCTGGGTGGCGCAGTCGGTTAAGCGTCCGACTTCAGCCAGGTCACGATCTCGCGGTCCGTGAGTTCGAGCCCCGCGTCAGGCTCTGGGCCGATGGCTCGGAGCCTGGAGCCTGTTTCCGATTCTGTGTCTCCCTCTCTCTCTGCCCCTCCCCCGTTCATGCTCTGTCTCTCTGTCCTAAAAATAAAAAAATTTAAAAAAAAAAAAAAAAAAAAAGGACCTCCCAGCTCCTTTCATAATCCTCTGGCAGGCCCCAACTTCCCTGGTTGGGAGTAAATGTAAACAAGGCTATCATCAGGAACCTCTCCTGAACTCGTGAAAAGTACTGCAGAATCCACCACTAAGACAGCTGCCCAACAAGAACCCAGAGACGCTCTGGCCAAAGTTGTTCTTGGTGAAAACAGGACAGACCTTGACTTGCTTTTGGCTGGGCTGTGGCAGCCACCACCTGTTGTACCTGGATTAACACTCTTGGGGAAGTTGAAACTCAGCTACATCGGATCACTGAGAGAGCCATTTGGCTTAAGAAAAGTACTCCTTCAACGGGGTCTTTCTATGGCTTATTCGATTCTGACTGGTTTGGGTCATAAGAACCCGTGTCTGGTATCTTTGCCACAAGCATCTGTGCCACCAACATTTTTGCCACGTAACTAACTGCCCATAAAGCAATTTGCCATAAAAGATAAAGTAACGTGAAAGAGGGACCCTTGTGAAAAAGGACATAATGAAGCATGAAAAATAAGTAACGAAAGTAAAGAGATTTTATCACGCATACAAAACATTACACTTAAATGTGTGTGGATTCATGGCAATACCTGTGCAAACATGTGATACTATTTTGTGGACTGTACGTAAGCACTTGGTTCTAAAGTCCTTTGTTCAGAGCAGTATATATATAGATTCTTTGCTTGTTGATTTGTTACCTCGTTCTGTGCTGTACGTTTTCTCTTCTTGGTGAAATTTCTCCCTTCATTAAGAGAATATCCGTTTCCAAACGCGAGGACGCGTATTTGTCGCTGAGCTTTGTGTTGTCTCGCCAAAGCTTTCCGTGCCGTCGCGTGTTCCTGGCGTACTGCCCACGTGTCCGTGTACAGACGTTCCAAAGTTCTGTGGGAAATGTGGCTTCACCTCTGTGCCTTCCGGTCCCTCAGTCTTGCTCCTCCAATCCAGGGTTTCAAAATAAGAAACGAGCGCCTGCCGCAGGTCCGGCAGGTCAGGGTCACACGTCGGCTCCACAAAGCCACACGTCACGTTGCCAACTGGAAGGAACGCTAACGCTGTGATGCATTTGATTTTCTGTTAAATTCAGCCTCTGTCTGCCAGCACAACTTCTATCTGATACCAGTGGTTTTGGGGTCAGGGTTTTTTGCCACATGAAACAAACAGCCAGTTAGAGCGGTATCCAGGTATTCTTCTAAAGGAAGAGACAATACTTTTTCCTCAAAGTCAACCGTTAGGGCCTCGGGACCTACTCTTGAACATTGAGCGCTTTAGTGTACAAAGAAAGGCTGCTCCCGGAGGTAATTCGAACAGACAAGAGCCACTACGGTTACTGATCGCTACGTGCGACATACGCTTCAACGTTCCACCACGTGACCCGTCCCTTAGAGTTCACCTAATCACCAAAGGCAGATTCTGTGTAAATACCGGAATTCTGCCTATACCACGTTCTCCGCTACCAAACAGCAAAAAGTTTTCAACATTTTCCAGAAACATACTCCTCAGGAATGACACAACCATTTCTTTTTAGGAGCTAAGTGGAACTTGACTCTTCTTTTGCTGCAACTACAGACACTGCTGAGTGAATTGGTAAAGACAGCTCTGGAGAACAAGCGATTGTGTCTCAATGAGGCAAAGAGGCAGTAATTAATGCTCTCAAAAGCCAGCTGCGTCCTTTACATTGGCCATAGCTCAGTAAGCTTTTGGTTTGGACGAGTGGGAGGGGAGGAGCGCCGGGCAAGGACCCGCAGACGACAGGCTATCACTCTGGCGCAGTGCGCGGTCTGGCTGTACGCTCCCACCCCACGCTATGGCGTCACCCACCATCTGGGGACCGCCACATCGACTCATCACCATATAGACCGCTACGAGATCTAAGGTTTATATGAAATTAAACATGGGAGCGCCAAGTTGACGGAAAAGTGAAACTGTCAACCAGTTGGGTTTTTTTTTAATGTTTTATGGCAAAAGTGCCTTCCAAGCTATTAATTAGTTAATGCCTTAAATTTTGATCCCATCTCTCTCAGTTAAGCTCAGAGTCTAATCCAAAGTGAGGAACTGTTTAAAAAATGCAACAACGGGCCCAAAATGGGAGTCACTTGTGCCAAGCCCCACATCAACCAACCAAGACTTAATACCTAACCTAACCGTAGCCTCGGCCTCTCCCAAACACGTCACCCCTAACCAATCAATTTGGGATTGCCTGGTCAGCACTAGTGAGGCCACCTGCCTGACAGACCACTTCTTCCCTCAAAGGAAGGTGACCTTGCCTAAAACAACCCACTCTTTGCCAGAAATTTCCATTTTCTGCCCCTTCTGCCTGTAAAGCCTTCCATTTTATACAGCTCCTTGGAGCTCTGTTCTGTTTGATAAAATGGAATGCTGTCCAATTCATGAATCATTAAATAAAGCCAATTAATGTTCGAATTTACTCAGTTGAATTTCTTCTTTAACAGAGTCTACACCCAATGAACATATTCTTCAAGAATGAAGGCAAAAACATGAAGATAAAACTCTGTCCATTTCTCATAGCAATATCAGACTGAAACAAAGCCATTCAAAAACAAACATACAAAAATGAGAAGAATCCTTAATAATGTGGATCTATAGCCCCAAACCTATAGGTAGTAAAAAGGATTAATACATTTTTAAAAAGCTCACAGGGCAGGGGGCACATTCACTAAGCAAAGTTTGAAGACAAATTAGTAAAGAGGGAAACTGGTAAAGCGGGGGTAAATGGGCAATTGGGGAAAAAAAAAAAGGCACAAAGAACCAATTTTTAATACACAACAAACTACTGAAACTCAAGTTTCAGTACAATTTAATAGTAAAGGAAAAAAGCAAAAGCTGTGAGCAGACAATGGAAAATTCAAATAGTCCACAGGGGACCAGAATATGCTACTTTGAAAAATGCCACTTTGGCATAAGGATTATTTTGAGCTGAAAGCAACTGAGAAACAGCAGACATAGGAAAAGCTCTAAAAACAGCATTAAGTTTTCCTTTTGTAAAAGCAAGGTACATTTGTACAGGAAATTTCCATTTGTAACGGCGTCTCCCTCTCCAGCACTGGGAGGAGGAGCACAACTCAACACTCCTCTTCAGCGGAGAAGGCAGCAACACAAATCTGCATTGTGAGCCTCCCTAGACAAGGCTTTCCCCATACATTTCCATAACCTACCTCTCACAGAAACCCAAACCCCTTTCCTTTCGTTTGGCCTAAGATGGCGTCTGAGCCCCTGAGTTCTAACCACCTCCTGGAGTTACTAATCACTGAGTTTTCTCCCACGTAAAGGCACACGGTAACACAGTTTCCCTGTTAGTCTGTCTTCTGTCAGCATAACTTCCAAGACCCCAGGCAGAGAACATCAGAGGGCAGAGGAGTGTTCGCCCTCCTCTATAGGCCCTTATAAAGAGAAATGAAAGTTACGTAACCATGGAATGTCCTTCCTGACTTGTGACACCGCAGACATCCCAAGACCAGCAACTGTGTTAGCGAGGTGCCAGGGGTGCTGACCCCTGTGCAGGAAGGTCAGCAGGACCTGGGAACAGCACCCTCAGCCTTCTCACTTCTCGGATGCTACTCAACGACAGACCAGTAATGACATGAGATGCTGTGACACACAGACAAGTTTTTCCTAGTGACTGCATAATTACAAAAGACCAAAAACAAGGCAAGTGTCTATCAGTAGGGGCAGGCTGAGTGGATTACAGCACATCTACACGACAGAAAAAAAGGAATGAGGAAGACATCTTTGCGAGCATAGAAGTAAGGGTTTTTGCTGTCTACCCTGCATAGATGATGCCTGGGTCATATGGGTCACATGGCAGGTGTACGCACAACTTCTTTAAAAATGCCAACATGCTCCCTAAAACTGGCTGTACCATTTTACAATCCTGTGTGCGGTATAGGAGAGTTCCAGAAGCCACATCCCTGTCACCATTTGGTACAGTCAATGTTCTTAATTTGAGCCACTCAGCTTGGTATTCAGTGGTGTGCCATCGTGGTTTTGGTATGCATTTCCCTCATGACGGACATCTTGTCATGTACTTATTTTCCATTCATAGGTCCTCTTTGGTGAAATGTCTTCTCCAATCTCTTGATTATTTTTTAATTCGTTTTTTTTTTAAATTTAAATTCAAGTTAGTGAACATACAGTATAGTCTTGGCTTCAGGAGTAGAACCCAAATGACTCATCTCTTACATATAATATCCAGTGCTCATCCCAACAAGTGCCCTCCGTAATGCCCATCGTCCATTTAGCCCCCCCTTCCCCCAGCAATCCTGTTTGTTCTATTGAAGAGTCTCCTATGGCGTGCCACCCTCTCTGTTTTTATCTTACTTTTCCTCCCTTCCCTTATGTTCATCTGCTGTGTTTCTCAAATGCCACAGATGAGTGAAATCATATGATATCTGTCGTTCTCTGACTGACTTACTTCACTCAGCGTAACACACTTTAGTTCCATTCATGTTGTTGCAAATGACAAGATTTCATTTTTTTCTTATTACTGAGTTTTGAGAGTTCTTTACATATTTTACAGGCTGCAAGTCTTTTATCAGATATGTGATTTGCCCCTATTTTTTCCCAGTCTGGGACTTGTCTTTGTATTCTATTAACAGTGTTTTTTGACAAGAGATTGATCAAGCCCAATATTTTCATTTTTTCCTTATATAGATTGTGCTTTTGGTCTCTTTTCTAAGAAATCTTAACTTTCTAACCCAAGAGCACAAATATTTTTTTCCTAAATTTTGTGCGGAAGTCTCATAGTTTTAGGTGTCACATTTATGTCTATGATCCATTTTGAGCTCATTTTTATATACAGTGAGAGATACAGATCAAAGTTAATTTCTTTGCATATGTTCGACCAATTGTTGAAAAGATTATTCTTTCCCCTAATTTTTAGACTTTATGCCAAGCTTTATTTTTAAATGTTTACATTTGGGGGTGCCTGGGTGGCTCCATTGGTTAAGTGCTTGACTTCAGCTCAGGTCATGATCTCGGGATTCATGGGTTCGAGCCCCGTGTTGGGCTCTGTGCTGACAGCTCAGAGCCTGGAGCCTGCTTTGGATTCTGTGTCTCCCCTCTTCTCTCTCTGCCCCCTCCTCCACTTATGCTGTGTTTCTCTCTTCCACTAAAAATAAACATTAAAAAAAATTTTTTAATAAATTAAAACAATAAGTGTTACATTTGTATTATTCATTCTTTTTGTCTTTCAGGGGCCTGCTGAGCATGTCCCAAAATACATTCCTTCTTCCTCAAAATGTCTAAAAGTATTAGTCCTATAACAAAGAAAAACTAAAGGCACAGATTCTTAACGGCATTGGATTTTTGACAAGGGATGCCCTAGCCTAAAAGCTGGAATACAAAGAAAGCCCGAGGGCGGGCGAGTGGCTCCAGAGGCATTGGACATATGGCCTAGGGCACGGTCGGGGCTACGGGTTGGGACACGGAAATTTCAAGCGTTGGCAGGCAAGCCTTACACTTTGGCCACCTCTCACGTACAGAACACTAGTGCGTGCTTACTGATCCCCACTAAGATGCAGTTACACACGCGCACACACGCGCACACACACCAGAGCACTGCTATAATTGGTACGCTAGCCTAATGGCATTTCTCTGTTCACGGTCAACAGTATAACAAAGCATCTATGTCTGCAGGAGAGAGCTCACGTAAATGCCGAAAGAGAGAACACTAGAAGAAACAGGTCGAGAAAGCGAGACTCCTGAACGCTGGCCCGGAGCTCTCTGACAGCTCTGGTGGCTGCGGGAATAGGAAGGCCACGTGGCCCCGGGACTCACTGAGGAAACAGTGTCTCACAAACCATCGTGTCAGCCTCCTTTTCCTGCTACCTCACCCCTGCAGCTGTTCTTTTAGCTGACTGCACAAAAGAATGTTTGTTCAGGTTTTTTGTACGGTAACGTAAAATCAACCATAAAACAGATACACTAATACATACTTAGTGACCAAATACATTTTGTACCTTTCCTCATAACCAGGAATGTGACAGATAAAAGTAGACTTAAAGAGTACGTTCAGAATATGCTTATCAACCACTCTTTTTCTTAGTTTTAAATTTAAAAAAATTTTAAATTAAAAAACTTCTTAAATTCAGAGACTCTTTGGAAATTGTAGTCTGTGCTAACCCCTTCTTTTGGGAAACAGAAAAAACTGAGGAGATAAACGGTCTCCAGGTCCAGAGTGAAGGGCAGAGAAGCTTTAAAAGGACCAGCCTGCGCCAGAGAAAGCAGGCGGCGCGTGGCCGCCCACCCCCTGGTGATCCGGGGCATCCTGTGAAATCCCACCACCCCACTGGCCCCCCACAGCCTGTCCTGGTGAGCACATTCCTCTCACTCCTTGAGAAGCTGTCTTATCACCACAGCCCTGTCAGGGTCATAAAGGTCACTGCATCACTTGGCAAACATTTAGGATGTTTTCAGAGTTCTCACTCTCTGCCAGGTCTGGCGTAGGGCTCGGGAATACCAAGGAAACTTCCTCCTCGGTGTTTCCACACATGCATACAGCAGAGTCCCCTGTAGCCCCAGGGAGCTGCAGGATGCGTGACTTATTAGCTGCAGTCCCGTGTTTTCCAAGTATTTGACTCTAAACTGGTGGTTCAAAACCTTAAAACAAAATGTTGAAGGCATATTCATTATGTTTTCTTCTCTCTGGAACACAGCGCTCATAATTTTCATCTCACTAAGAGGAAGAGAACTTGAGGGCTCCGGGGTCTCCCGAGTCGCAGACTCTCTACTCTTGCAGCCCGTCCCTGCCCGGCGTCCTATCAGACCGTGCACTGCTGGGATGTGGGACTAGCTACCCAGGGGCTCTGTGTCCTCCGACTCAGACAGGGGTCCGTCCACATTTCCCACCGGGAGGACTCCTGGTTTCACACCAACACACCCTTCCGGGAGTTGCGAAGGTACAGAAAGGCCTGATAAGGAGAAATTATTCGTGAACAAACTGGAAACTTCCCTCAGCGCATGGAAAGGCCATGAGCCCGTCGACATCCCTGCCGTGGCCTAAGAGGAAGGATGCGGCCCCAGAGTCTGGGGGCGGGGCTGAGGTCCCCGCACGGATGCCACTTGGCCTCTGTAGTAAATCAGTGTCATCATCTTGCAGGGGAGGAGGCTGGATGACCTTGCCGCCATGACTCTTCTGCAAGATAGAGCCCGTTGGCTCCGGCCAGTCCCTCCGGAGCAGCCGCACAGGCTTCCCGGAGCCGGGAGTACACGAACACACATCCGAGCGCTGGGCTCTCTGCCAGGACTGGACAGCGAGCTCTGGTAGCTAGCTCCAGTGTCAGTAGGGAGCTTTCTCCTCTCGTAGGGCCTTCAGCGGCACAGGGGTGGGGTTTCTGGGGCGCGAGTGCCTGTACGCTTACTCCTGTTGGGTCTGTACTACTTACAAAGTGGCTGGGTTTCTGAGAGGAGTCATTGGAGGGTGCAGAACACAAGTCAGTCACTGACCGTGTGTTCACTACAAAGCCAGAAGCTGTGGTTTCCACTGATATAAACTCCCAATGAGCCTGTAAAAGAAAGAGGAAAAGGGAGCCGAGTGTGGCCGCAGGCCAGGACAGAGGGGCTGCCCTGCACCCCGCGCCTCCTCCGTACCTCCTTCCTTCCCTGAAAAGCCCACGGCCCCGAGCTGTCCTTCAGTTCAGCACACAGTTCGGGGTACTGCACAGGGCCCTCGGCACGGGGGTGATCTGACTGCACTGTGGGGCAGCTTACGTAACTACTTTCACCGTCCCTCTCCTCTGAAGGGAGGATTTGAATCCTCTCTGCCTTTCGACGGTTATCTGTGTCTAGCTGAGCCACAAAAGCTCTTGAGGAAACCTACCCATCTACCAATCTTTCTTTTCTTCCCTTTTTTTTTTTTTTTTTTTTGGAGGGGTGGTGACGGGTAGGGGGAGAGAAGCACAAGTCATTTTTGAAAACTGTACCATGTGATCAAGGGAGAGTTACATGAGAATAACGGTGCCTTGTGAAAGAGCATTCATAAAACAGCAAGGGGACATTTACCTAGTGCTTCTGATGTGCCTGGCCCTGTTCTAGGTGCTTTGTAAGCTCACTTAATTCTCACACCAAGTCTGTGGGGTGGTGCCAGAACCCCCGCTTCGGGCCCCAGAGGCGATCGTGAGTGCGGCTACGTGTTCATACACGGGCATCACTACTTTGCAAGACTGCCGACCTCACGGAAACCCAAACCCCACGGGCTGTGGGAGCACGAAGGGTAGGGGACACCTGGGTTACCAAGGACGTCACATACTGGAAACAAAAAGCAGTGAGATACCTCTCGACATCGACAGAATACATGTCTGGACTAAACTGGAACAAAGTTATCATGAAACCCTAAAGGCAAAGAAACAAAGCCATTAAAGTTGGCCTTTAAAATGGAGGTGCCAGAACAATCTGTTAACGTTCATATTCTTACTACTGGACCAAAATCACAGAGAGAATAGATGAACATTTAATGAGAAAACTTCTTGCTCCTATACCAATTGTTACTAGTGTTGTTTTTATTTCCCTTTTCCTTTAAATCCAATTTAAGAGTTAGAATATTTAGAAGTACACTAAGGTCTATTACCCTCTGGAAAACGACTCCTCATACAGTTTCTTCAACAAGATCCTCTCGTTGCTTGAAGGAAGTTTAAAGCAAGCCAGGATCGAATATACATTCCAACCTCAGATGATATGCAAACGACTTGTTTCCTATCCAGGAGAACTCCGGAGAGTGCAGTCCGGTAGCCATGTTCACACTTACTAAAATGCACACTCAGGGGTTCTCTACACAGAACAGTGAGAAGTGAAGCGGACGAACTGCGACTCTCTGGGTTTAGCAGATGCTCAGACTCCATACCTGTCAGGAAGTCATGACATACGCTCAAAACTAAACCTGTCCACGGTATGCTCCTCTGTACGGTGCTGAGTTCACAAGCATGGCCCACAGACCCTCTGTGCAAGCAGAAACTAAATTACGGCCTGGGATAGAAGACTCCAGAGACACATGCGGGCTTCCTAACGAGACGGAGGGGGCCGTGCGGCCCCCTCACCCGCAACAGGCATCGCTCTGTGTCCATGGACTGCGATTCTCATCAAGTGTGGCAAGACGCTGGCTCTCGTGGTCTCATGCCTCTTCTGTGATCCCCAAACTCGAGGGCTGCGGGTGGCTCCCCGAAGCTGTTTCCTCATCCCCCTAGGGCGCCTTGCAAAGGAACACTCCAGAACCTTCTCCGAAAGTAGTCCCTCAAGGTAAGCTAAACAGGTCTCTTTGCAGTAGATCATCTCTGTGTTCCTCTAAGTGTTACAACAAGTAATTCTCCTGCATATAAACCGTATTTTCATGGTACTAAATAGAACATGATCCCGAGAAACTGTAATTATGTAAAAAATCAGCAAGGAGTGAACAGAACTACATTTCAAACTAATTAAAATGGAAAGAAAACGAACATCCATTTTGGCACACTTAAAGATCCGTATCCAAACACAAGAGCGGCAAGAATATAACAAATAAGCGTGGGTTGTCCTGAACACACGACTGCGGAGACCAGACGGAAGAAAATCTGCCAGAGTGTTAAGAAGGTCACTTCTGGATGGTGTGCACAGATTTACTCTACTCACCTTAACTTCCTCGACTTTGTGACTTGGGGCTACAACGGCAAGGTACTCTAAGTGCTGTCACCAAGTGGCATGCCGGGACCCAGGCAGGCCTTCGCAGAGGAGGGGTGCGGTGGGGACTGAAGGCAGCAGACCTGTGCGGCTCGGCCCGCAGCCCCACGACAACAGGCAGGGTCTCCAGAGGCTGGCGGGGGCGGGGGGGGGGAGGGGGGGCGTGGGCACCGGGGCACAAAGGGCAACGCTGGGAAGAAAGCTCCAGTCTTCGATGCCAGGGCGAGGTGATGCTTTCTTTGGTGAGGTCAGCTGCTGAAGGTTCTGGAGTAAATTAACTCGGCAATCACCACAGGGACATAAATGTACCACGGAGAGGACAGAATCCCAGAGCCCAGTTACAAGACGCCAGATGTGCTCAGGGAACGAAGTCTGGATTAACAGAGTAGTAGAGGAAACAAAACTGAATTCTAAACGAGAGACGGTTAATCTAAGACAGCCACGTGTCCAAGCATCTCCTCAGTTAATAGAAAAAGTAAACAACTACCTATATTAGCAACCACATATGTGCTGTCATGCAGTACGTTTACAAGTGAAGAGTATCTTCCTGCCGCCAGAACACTTCTCTCAACCAACAATCCTGACTAGTAGAGTGGGGCCATCAATCCATCAGCGGGATCGAAGACCTGAATTAGCTATGGGGACCCTGGAGAAGGTTCAAAGACTCAGTTTCCACAACCGTGACATGGGACGAATCTACCTCTTTCGGCTTAACGGAGAAATACAAGGCAATGAGATAATGCCCATCGCAGGACCTCGCGTACAGAATAAACTCAAAGGTCAACTGAATCAGTTTATATCCTGGAACTGAAAATATTCCAAAGTGTCGCAGGAAAGTGGCAGTGAGTCCTAGGTTTAGGCTTGTGAAAGAGTTTACATATTCCCTAAGTTCCCATTTGGGTCACGGGTTTGGAAGGGTAGCCTTCTGACAGTAATACAAACTCACTAAATGTACACACCAGTATGTATACATCTCTTAGCGTAAGAGCAAACTAATTAAAAATGTTGGCATGCTATCGACCCTTAGGATACTAAATATAGTCCCAGCTAAACCCAGAATAACAAGTTTCATATTCAAAAACCTACGAATGATAATCCACATTGCTGATTATATCTTTGGTTATGGTTGAAAAAATTTTAATATTTCCGTTTTAAATGGTCTCAAAAGAGCAGTTTTTCCATGAAGGTATCCTGAAATACAGTGACATCATATATTTTATCTAGTGCTACAGTTTACTCGCTTTTAATTTGCTGCCCAAATGTGTAATATGTGAGTGATGGCAACACTACAAAAGAATGTCGTTTTTAAAGAAAAAGCTTTGCACAGCTGCTTGTAATAAAATAACCAAACCTCGGAGCAAGGCTGATTAGATAAAGATAAATATAGTAACACATGCAGAAGTCTGAAATAGATCTGAGAAAAACTGTCACAGAGGACATTTCCATGACTGTCCTGACAAGTGATTTTTAATAATTAAATGAGCCTATACACGCATATGCATAGTTTTACATAAAAGCTATTTATAATATCCCTTTACGACGTCACAGAATCATAAAACTGTGCATTTCATTTTAAACTCAATTGCTAACTTGGTACACAGAAATCGTTTATAAATGGCCTTTATTATTTAAAGTCGTACGTATAATGAGAATTAACTTAGAAGTCTTATTTTAATTTTCAAAAACAAGCTAAATGCTCATGAAGCAAGGCGCTATAAATTATGTTGCTCTATTTTAAACACAGATAAAGAACAAGGTCTAACTTCTGGCATGTTATCCTCTATTTATAGGAATTAAATACAATTAAATTTAAATCATGTCATAAAAACATCTAGCTTCGGTTTCTCTCATTTTAGAAACAACAGAAATCGATCTCTCTGTAATATACAGAAGTATCTGAAATTGCTTTTGGCTAGTCTATTAAAATCAGTGAGTGAGGCTAAACTGTAAAACAAATACACATCTACCCAGATTGCACCAATTAAGCTTATGTTTTATTTAGTGGCATAAAATAACACTTCATATAACTTACCCTAAATTAACATTTGCCAATACAACTATGACCCAGATTACTGTGAAACTCTGACACTTCTTGCAAGGAGAGAAGTGGGACTTCCTTTGCCGGCCCCTTGCGACTTCTGCTCCCTGACCCCACATGCCTGAGTCTCTTCCCGCGGTCCGTTCCCACACCAGAGTCATGATGACTTGTTTTCTTTACCTTTATGCTAAGTCTTGAGATCAGGCCTTGTAATTCAGCCAACTTTGTTCTTTGAATCTCCATAGACATTTCGGAATCACTTGGCCGCTTCACACAAAGAAGGCTAAAGTTGCACTGACCCTATCGATCAATTTGAGGAGAACTGACAATTTTATAATTATTTCACCTTCTGACATATGAGCAAGTTCCATCTCTCCGTTTATTTTGATCATCTTTCACTTCTCTCTGCCATGTTTGATGGTTTTCGGTGCACACGTTTCACACACATTTTGTTACATTTATTCCTAAACATGTCATATTTTCATGCTATTGTAAAAAAGAGTAACTTATAAAATTTCATTTTGCAATCGTGCATCGCTAGCGTGTACAGAAGCACAACCCATTTTTACGTCTGACCTTGTAGTCAGAGACGCTGCCGGGTTCACTTACTAGTCCTAACGGTTTTTGGTTAAGATCTTCTCTGAACATGATCGTGACACCTGTGAATGCAGGATTTGAATCCTTCTTTCCAGTCTGCATGTCTTTTATTTCTTCTTGCCTCACTGCACTGGCTAGAGCCTACCGTGCAGTGTTGAGTCTCAGTGATCAGAGTGGACATTCCTGCCTTGTCTCCATTATTAGTGGGAAAGGGTTTAGCTCTTCATCACTGACTGTATTAGCTATCAGTGTTTTATAAAGGCATCTGATCAGATTGAGGAAGTACCCTACTTACCAAATTTAACTAAGAGCTTTTTAAAAATCACGAATCAATGTTGAACTGTCAGATGCTGCATACCTGCAAATACTGAGAGGATCATACAAATTCTTATTGTTTATATGATTAATTATACGGATTCACAAACGAGATAAATCCTACTTAGTTGTGATGTATTCTGTTTCTTTAAATTTCTTTTTATTTGCTATAGAGGTTTATTGATTTTTGACTGACTGAGGACTGGACCCGTGGTGCCCAGAACAGCCCCTGGCACCTGGCACTTAATACGCTTTGACACAATTTAATCGGGGCGGGTAAGTGATCGAGCGAGGGTGCATGCAACAAACAAGTGGCTGGAGCACGGCCAGACGGAGGTCTTCAAGCTCCTACCATGTAGCGCGACATCAGTGACGCCCGAGTCAGTCATGACCCCCCACTCCCCCCCCCCCCCCCCCCGAGCCCCAGCCTGCTGGCATTTCAAACACAAGAAAGCAAAAGACACAGGGAGAAATACAGCCGCAGACTCCCGATGCCGAGAAGCAGAAGCTCCCTCCCGCAGCCCCCCCTTCCAGCGCTCACAGTAACGTTCCTGAACGCACATCCGTCAGGGGCTCCTGTGAGGGTGTACCTCCCACACCCAACTTACCTCTTTACAGATTACTGGGTCTGATGTGCTGAAATTGTTAGGAATCATAACACCTGCCTTCACGAGGGATACTAGTCTAGATTTCTTTCCTTTTAGCCACCTTTCTCTGATTTGGCAAGAAAGTAATGAGGACCTCATAAAATAAGTCCAGACCTATTCTCCCCTCTTGTGTTTTCTGAACGGACTCAGGTAAGATTGCTAGTGTTTCTTCCTTAAAAGGTTGACAGATTCCATCAGTGAAGCCATCTGGGCCCACCGTTTGGTTTAAGAAAAGCATTTAATCACAAATTCACCCTCTTAAAAAAAATACAGAAGTATTCAGATTTTCTATTTCTTCTAGTATCAGTTTTGGGTTCTCATAGGTCTTTCCAGTTGGTGAATTTCTTGGCATAACGTCATGCATGATATTTTTATTATCCTCTAATAGCTATAGGATTTGTAGTGATGGCCTATCCTCTAATCAGAATATTGATAATTTAGGTCTTCCTTTTTTTGTTTGTTTCTTAGTTATCAGGTTAGCTAGCATTGTTAAACATTTTTTTTTCCCTTTTTGCCCCTGGTTTTATTGAGTTTTCTGTATTGTTTGCGCATAGTCCTTTTTCACTAATTAATTCCCTGCTCTTCGTTTTCATATTCAAGTTAGTTAGCAAACTAATTCCCTGCTATTGAAAATAGAGGTTTAGTTCACTGGTCCTAGATCTTTCTTTTTTTCTAATGTAAGCTTTTAAAGCTGTAATTTCTCTTTAAGCATTACTTTCTCACATAAAATTTAATGTTGTTTTCATTTTCACTAAGTTCAAAATATCTCCTATTTCTCTTGTGATTTCTTCACTGACTGTCAGGTGTACTTTGAAGTATATTCTTTTATTTCCAAGTATTTGGAAACTTCCATATTGTTTTCAGTTACTGATTTTTAATTCAATTCTGTTGGGGTAAGAGAATACAGTATGTATTATTTCAATCTTTCAAATTTAAATTAACATTTATTGAGATTTAGTTTATTTAACTCCCATATTTCTAATTTTTTTTTTAGAATTTTAGGGATTTCTGGGTTTTTTAAATGTTTATTTATTTTGAGAGAGAAAAAGAGCACGAGCAGGGGAGGGACAGAGAAAGAATCCTAAGTGAGCTCTATGCTGACAGAACAGAGCTCGACACGGGGTTCAAACTCACAAACCGTGAGATCATGACCTGAGCTAAAATCAAAGAGTCTGACACTTAACCAACTGAGTCACCCAGGCCCCCCTCCCATATTTCTATTTTGATGAATACTCCATGTACAGCTTCAAAAGAATGTGAATTCTATTGTTGGGTAGAGTTCCCTGAAAAGATCCATTAGGTCAACTTACTTCATAGTGAAGTTCAAGTCTTCTATATCCCCACTAACTTTCTTTCCATTTGCTCCATCAACTATGTAATCTACAGCAAAAATAGCGGATTTCTTTATTTTTCCTTTTAGTTCTAAGAAATTTTGCCTTGTGTGTTTTGAAGTTGTGTTATTATACTCGCTTGCAGGTTCGGCATTTTTACATCTTGTTGAATTCACTCTTGCATGACGATGAAATGTCTCTCCATGACTGGTTAAGATTCCTGGTCCTGAAGCCTAGTTTTATGGGATGTTAAGCTCATACCGTTAGCACGGCTTATCTTCTTCCATCCTTTTCGTTTTAACCTATCTGTATCTTTAAAGTGTGTGCGTGTTTTTTTAAGTTTATTTATTTACTTTCAGAGAGAGTGAGAGCAAGAGCGAGCACGGGCTGGAGGGTGAAAGGCAGAAAGAGAATCCCAAGCAGGCTCTGCATGGTGAGCGTGGAGCCGGACACGGGGCTCGAACCTACAAACTGTGAGATCGTGACCTGAGCCAGATCGAGAATCAGATGCTTAACAGACTGAGCCACCCAGGCACCCCTGGGTGTTAAAGTGCGTTCCTTATAAATAGCATATAAATGAGGCTTACTTTTTTAAGCACTCTGACAGTCTCTGCTTCTTAATTACACTGTATGGAAAAATTTACATGAAATATAATTACCAACATGGTTAGGTTTAAATTTACCATCTTGATTTGTGTTTTCCATTTTTCTCATCTGACTTTACTTGTTCTTCTTTTACTGTCTCCAAGGTTGATCATTTTAAAGTATTCCATTTTATCTTCACTACTGGCTCATTCGTTGTATGTAAAGTTCTTTTAGTGGTTGATCTCAAGTAGCCTTTCTCAAATAGAGTTTTGTGAGAATAAAGCTAACAGGAAATGATATGAATGAGTATTTTTAAATATCGCAATGACAGTATATAGCTCTTAGATGCAATGAACAGAAGATACAATAAAGAGCTTTAGTTTTTATCAAATATGAAAACACTTTGGTCATTCTTTTTTCAAGTATTTCTTCTTTCCCCATCTGCACTGCGCTGTGACTGCAGGTAAAATCTATTAGACCACCTGATACTACTCCACAGGACACTGAGGTTCTATTCATTTTCTTAAACCTTAAAAAAAAAAACATTTTTTAAAGTTTTATTTATTTATCCAATCTCTACACCCAGCATTGGGCTTGAACTCATGACTCTGAGATCAAGAGTTGCATACTCCACGGATTGAGCCAGCCAGGTGCTCCTACACTTTTCATTTCTTTGTGTGCGTTGGTTTTGATTTTCTACTTCTGTGTCTTCAAATTCACTAACTTTTCTTCTGTAATATCTACTCTGCTATTAATTCTGCCATTTTTTTTTTCATTTCAGAGACTGTAATACTTAGCCCTTGAAGTTCTACATGGTTCTGTTTTATACCTTGCAATTCTCTCATTATGCTCATTTTTCTTTTAAATCCTTAAGGACCAATACAAACAAGTGTTTTGAAGTCCTTTTCTGCAAATTCCATCACCTCTGTTGTAATCTGTTTCTTTCTGTTCACTGCTTATTCTCCTGCATCACATTTTTTTCTGTTTCATTGTGTCTACTAATATTTGATTGGTTGCTAGACATTATTTGACTAAGTTGTGTTCCACATTTTGTTGTTTTCCTTTAAAGCATATTGGGCTTTGTACCACAGGCGATTAAGTTCTTTGCAAAACTGGTGGGTCTTTGCAAGGTTTGTTTTTAAGCTCTGTTAGGGCAGGTGTAGAAAACTTGTTATTTCAAGGCTAGTTTGGCCCTCCTACAGCATAATCCTTCCAGATATCCACTTAATTCAGAGTGTGTCCTACGAAGCCTCTCAGAATTTGGAACTTTTCCAGTCTCTCTTTATGAAGTCTGGGAATTATCCTTCTTAATTAGTTAATTAGACCAGTTACCTGGTCATTCTCCATCTGGCCTATGAAAGCACATCCTAGTATTCAGCAACAAACTCAAGGTCACCCGTTTCTGAAGCTATTCTTCTGTGTAATCACTTCCTCTCCTGTACTGTTCCCCACATGCTTAATCCATTTCAGCTTCCCATAAGACCATCTCAGACTGCTTGGGTTTTACTTCTTGGAGTCTAGAAAATGCCTCTAGGAAGAAAGCTGCGGTGATTTTAGGGCTTTCCTTGACTGTTTTATCTCAGGATCACAATCTATAGTGATAGTGTACTATCTATATCCAGTTGTTTCATCTATCTGCCCAAGTTTCTCGCTTATTTAAGGTGGTTTATTTAAGGAAATCTGGTCTCTGTTACTCCCACTGTGGCTAGAAACAGAACAAGGATACACTCTGAACTGGACATACGACTGAAGCTTTGAACTGAGCTAAACTGAGAGGAGTCTTTCTCTCATAAAAAACAAAAAGTGACTAGAAAGTTACTGAATCAATCGAGAATTCATTAGCAGATGGAAAAGGAGATTTTAAAAAGCTCAGTAAGGCCGAAAGTAAAGAGAAATACAAGCATGTCCGGCTTATATTCCACTGGGTTCATACTTTTCAACATACTCCTTAGTTCTCTAAATATATTTTTTTGCAAAACGTTATCAAAATACATCACAGTTACCTGAAATATCTTTAAAGGGTACTTCGTATACCGATTGCCTGCCAGCCTTAAATTTGTATTAGTCACGTTCCTATAAAATTTAGCGTAACCTGAGACAATTTGCGTTGAATCTACTTCCCAAAAGCAACCTTTTAACAGAGCATTATATTCCTAGTCACGGAGAGGTTACTTGAGGATAGAAGGGTCATTTACAAGAAGTAGCAAAGACCTGGGCTGGTTGCCATGGTCTTTTTCCCCTCAAACACAGTTAATTAGACAGTATTATTTCCAGCGAACATAGAGGTGGCCTCCAGGACTCTCACCACGGTAAGTCAGCACATGAGAGTCAACTTAACAGCCACTCGTGCCCTATTTCAAATAACAGCCAAACGTAAAGGGCACTGTTCTGAACCACCTTACATATGTTACGTCGTTTAACTCTCACAAAACAGTGTGGTGTTGGTACTTCCACGAGCTTCAGCTAATGATGACAAAACTGAGTCCCACAATTAGTGGGGAAGCTAAGATTCAAATCTAGTAGTCCAGTTCCAGAGTCCATGTTCTCAATTACTGTAACAAAGACTGGCAAACCGTGGCCTGCGGGCCAGCTGCCTATTTTGTGCATAAGAAGTTGTTTTGGCCAGGATGAGGGAATACATCCAGCTTTTGGAAAGAGTCACAAAGTAAGAAGGCCCCGACGAGAACTCTGCTTGGGGAGGGACAAGTGGGACTCATCAATCCCAAGTAAGGGAACACAAGAAATGTACAGCCATGGCAACAGATGTCTTTCCTGAGTGCTTGGAGGCCCTTTGGTTGTGCTGATGTTTCTGCACAGTGTGTCTACGTTTTGAGGTTATCCACATGTTCTTTCTAGTTAACGCGACGTAGGTTTATCTTCGGAATGGAGAACGAACAGCACCAGGACCGCAAACACATCTTCCCTTTTGAGTCAACCTGGAAAGGACCTTGTGGCCCATCCTCACTCCCAACACCTTGCTTACCAAACAGGATATTATTTGTCATCGGCATACTCAGTCTACCGGATTCTGGGCTGAAATTCGAATCTATTACAATAAAAGTAGGCTGAATTTGCTTATACGCTATCGGCACAACTGACAGTTACAGAAGCACAAACGTTTTCAGGGGGAAAAACTGTTAGGGTTAGTAATGGAAACAAGAGTTACTCACTCAATGTGTTGTTGTTGCTGTTGTTGTGGTCCAAAGTGATGACTCAGTTTAAAAAGCCAGGAGCAAAGCGAAAGTTTCATATTACTTTGTTTGCTAAGGTCACTGTCACACTAATTCAGTCAATTACTTAAACGGTTTAGTCTCTTTGGTAAAACTTCACTACAGGTCTGGATTAGTGAAACACTAAATTGGGAAATATTTTTAAATGTTTTGTTTTCTCAAAATATGCACATGTAGAACAAATCTAACACAAAAGAATGTATGTGTTTCCACCCTTCCTGCCCACCCTGAGTCCCATTCTCCAGAAAAAAATTTGACCGTTTTTTGTTCCTCTGACAGTTATCTCTACAACTCAAAAAAATGAACATATTTAGGTTTCCAGGTTGAATAACCTTACATAACGTCCACTGATTTTCCTAGATTTAAAAATCAGAATTTAACTCATCTTCACCGACCTTCAACTATGACTCTCAATTTTGAGCCCTTCTAATACTAACCGCGATTTTAAGTAAACGGAATACAAATTCCCGTTCTGACAAGCCGGCTCTGGATGCTGGAGTCGCCACACTTTTCCTCTAATAGTGTGAAGACGGTAACCATTCATACCTGGAAGTAAACAGCACCCAAACCTTCTGTATCGCAGACTTGTTCTAAATGTTGACAATCCACAACCAGCATCTACATTATAATATATACGTATCATTTAATGCCAAGCAAAGGGGTGCGTCAAAATCACATTGAATTCTTTACAAACAAATGCAACGGCGTGACCTCCTGACCACTCCAAGAATAAAAAAATTCTAGTTTTAGGACTGAGGGGACCTACTTGTCCCACTGATCACTTAAAACCATGGCCTTTCTTCTGACGGGCCCCAACTGGAATTCTTCCTAAGTCTCGGAAGGCAGGGCTGGGGGGGCCCTCAGAAGCCTTGTGCCCCAGCTCCACTTCGGACGCTGTCGTCTGGACCGGGTTCACAGCCGGTGCTCTTGCACTGGCTGCTCAGGTAGGTTGGTTACTCCGTGTCCTGAGGGCCAAGGCTGTCTTTCTTGGATACTCTCCCGTTTTGCCGGGGTGCACACTCAACCGTCTTCTCAAGAAGGGTCCTTGGGAAGCTAACTTATCTAGTCCTCGTACATCTCAGTATGTCTTTATTCTGCTGTCATAACAAACAGTAGTTTGTCAGATACTGAACTGAGTCGGTTGACCTTCGGATCCCATGGGCAATACCTAGGGCATCCAGTACCACTGACGAACACTTTGACGCCAGTCTGACGTTCCTTCACACATGGAGAACTTGTCTTTCTTCCTCTCTGAACATTTTTGCAATCCTACCTTCCTCCTTAAAGCACTGAAATTTCACAAAAACATACCCACGGCTGTCTTGTTTTTATTAATCATGCTGGATCTCGGTGGGTCCCTTTAATACAGAGACACATACCTCTCCTGCCTCTGGAAATTATCTTCCTCTACTTTTTTGATAATTTCCTCTCTTTCTTTTTCTCTAACTTCTATTAAGCCAAATACCAAACCTCACAGGTTCATTTCTCATGTCTCTGTTCTTGCATTTTGTTGGTCTTGGCTCTCCATTTTTGGGAAGATTACTTCACTTTATTCCCTCGTATTTTTTTACTGACATTTCCATTTCAGCAATTCCTTTTAAAAATGAATCTAATAGCCCTTTATGTAATATCATTGCTTCTGCATTAGCCATTCTCCTTAAGGCCCACCTTTTTCTTTCATGTGTCAAGTGTCATACACTCGATGACCCGTGGGTCTGTATGTTCACTAGAGACGGGAACACAGGAGAACGGGAGTCGCTCTCCTCCACTCTTGCGTCACTGGGTATTTTAGGAAGGCCTCTTCTCTGACTGGAAATTCTGAGCTTATGTGTGACCAAGATAGGCTTTACTTGGCATAGGCAGAAAAGAACCTGATTGGTGAGCAGCAGACCCCAAAGAAGGAGGAGGGCTTTGCAGTGGAACCAAACTCCCCATCAGAAGTCCTATTTTCTGAAGTTAGTTTCCTATCTATGGAAGAATCGGCTTTTGCCCATTTTGCCTGACCTTGCACACCAGCGGCCTCTGCCCCCAGGAGTGCGCACACCTGCGGTGGGAGGGTGGGGTGTGGGGGACTGGGGTGGGCGACAATTGTACACCCAGCCCTTCGACTGTACCTCGTTTTGGGAAACCTCATGTCTAAGTTTCTAAGCTCTAAAACAGCTGCTGACTCTGAGCCCCTGCAGGGGACAATGCCTCCCGCATCTGCACAGGCCCCCTGGCAATACACACAGGCTAGCGCTTTGCAACCCGTCTCATCTCCCAAACCCCAAAAACTTTGTTGAATCTCGTTGGCTGATGACCTCTCTCCCTTTGGTTTGCTATTTATTGGCGGATGGTTGTACCTTTCGTCTCTTTTTGTTTTTAAACATTCTGTGCTTTCATTCTGATGAGGCTTTAAAATGGACAGAGAGCAATTAACAGTGCTCAGTGCCTAGCCTACCTTCTTGACCGGACGCCTTCATCATTTTTAAGCTTATAATGGAAAGTTACAATGACACACAAAAATAGGACACCATAATGAAATGTCATGTGCTAATGACTAACTTTCCAGAATATTTTAAGCAAGTAACATTTGATAACTTGTGGCCTCTACAACAATAAACTCTATTGAGCAAAGTCCTCTGTGACCGACCTATAAGGATGAGAATTACACAATATGTAGAAACTGCTTTGTAAGAATGAGTGTGTTGTATAATTTGATTTTGTAATCAGGTCAAGAGTTCCTTGCAGTATCTGTTACATGGGCTCTCACAGAAAAGCTGCCCAGAAGGGGACACAGGACACAGTCAATCCTCTTCTGTAACAAGTAAGAGCGGCCCAGGAATCAGGTGTATGTGCTCATAGGTCTAGAGGCACATGAAGTCACCGGCTAGGGCAACCCCATCTTGTCCACCAAGTTAACAGCAATCGCCAGAACCCCCTCCCTCTTTTTAACATCTTACTGATAGGTAACTTAAAAAGTATATGCAATTTAATATAAATATTGCTCAGGCTAGATTGCAAACTTCACACAGATTGTAAAATAAAATGCGATTTTAGAAAAACCATGAGCCTGTGGCAGACTGCTTGAACACCCTATGCGCACGTGTTCCTTTTTAGGTGTGCTTTGGTGGGAAGTTTGAGAAACACAATGCTAGTCAGCAGCAAAACTGGATTTCCAGCCCCATCATCCTGGTCTCTCGACTCTAAGTCCTGAGAGCAGAACAGGAAGTGTCAGCTTAACCCACCGACGCATCACCAAGACCTAGATTCAGTAATGCAAACACTAGGAAGGTTCGCCAGCTTACAGATGTAAAACTCCACGGAGAAACGAACACTTATCTGGTACTTCACAGTTTACAAAGCCGTTGTTAAAAGGTGGCAAAGATAAACTTTGCAACAGCTTTGCATATGGATATTAGCATCACTCTCATTTTACAAAGAAAGGAAAGCTCAGAGACCTAAGTAGCTGGCCATCATGAGTAACCTGCCACAGTTAGTAAATGACTTAAGGCCAGTCCCGATTGCGCCCAAACTTTCGCAGTGCAGCATGCAGCCGGTCTCCTGCCTTGACCATTCACCTGTTCCCTTTGCGTGGGGTCTGGTTCTTGTCTGATGGCCGTGATAGGCAAGGAGAATCATCCAAGGTTTTCATATGTGTGCTTTCAGCTGCTTGCATCTTCCAATTCCTTTGGGCCTCACCTACTTGCCCCCGCAGTGCTCCCCAAGCGGAGAGTGGATGAGAAGCTACCGGTGGGCATGTGTACCCTCCCTCCTTGGTCGTGGCTGCAACTAAAGAGATCAGCACCTTCAACTTCCAGTTGGTGCCCAAACAAGCCTGTGTCTCACACTGGTTCACAGAGAAGAGGCAAGTGAATGTCTCCACCTCCCCTTCCTGCTCTCTTCCCTACTCTGGAGGCTCGCCTCCTCCTCCTCGGGCCACTGCCCTAGAAGGACAGCAGTGTGGTAATGGCTGGCTCTGTCCCCTCCACCCGAATACCACACTCCTGCCCAGAAGCCCTGATCCTGGACTCACAGGTCGGTCCCGCCGTCCCCCAGCTTCAGCGACACGCTGTCCTGGTTTTCAGACATTGACGCCAGCTGACTCTGAGGACGCCCTCCAGGAAGGTAGGATGGGGATCAGACCAGAAACCGACGGAGCCAACCTCCCCTTAACAATATCACCATCAGGGTTTCCTCATGCAGAACACGGTTTCTTTCTCTTAGACAGCACACACTACTTCTCCAAGGTTTGAATTAAGTGGGGCTCCAGCACGATCCACAAGCCTCTCCATCCCGTGTAACAGTTCGATAATAAAAACATCCTCTTTGCTTACGGTCAACTCACCGACTTAATTCACTCCTGCACTGGGAAGGGTGCAAAACTTGAAGTGTCTGCAAACCTCACGAATGTGCAAAGAGCCCACACGTACACGTTCACGCTGAGAATGGGACACTTCATACGCGGACTGTTGTAAAACCCCAAGCTTCTATTTTTATGCAATTATACCCGTTGCCACCAGGTCACAGTCTTCTTTTGAAGGCCGGGGCGCCTCTCCAGCGCAGGCACTGCTGCATTCTAGGTCTTGTGAAAACTCCACATTCGCTCAGTGGCGAGGAGTCTAACTATATCCAAAGACACCGCGCATAATCCGACAGCTACGCCTGGGAATAAGACGGGCCGTGACAGGAGACGCTCCCCTGGGCGTTCTTCCACCCGGGTCACCTTAGAGGTGACAGGACTCAGACAATACACTCTTCCCGAATGTGTGAGAAACTATTCCCCCGAGCCCCTTCGTAAGAGACGGCTTGGCCAGCGGAGTGGCTATCTGCCCAGACGGCTGAATGCAGAGGGCTGTGAGACAGTCGGACAGTGACCTGGTACTAAACCACGCAGTGACAGAGCTAAACAGAAACACAGCTTCCATTCCACTCGTTCATATCGACTGCAAAAAACACTCCGTTTCTTTTCAACACACAATTCTTCCAGCAATACCTTAGTTTTAGTTGGGCACCAACGCCTTCGATGATAACAGTATATTTTATTCTATGTGATGAATATTAAAATGTCATGCTTCCGGTTCAGTCACCTTACAGGTTTAGCCCTAAAACTGTCACTTATAATTACAAGAGGGAAAATGAAGTATTTATTGTACTTATTTTTTCAATTACATTATACAGAAATTAGGTGGAGGGAACACTTGATTTCAGCAGACCCTTCACAACACACACCATCCAACAACTATCTGGCTTTAAATACTGGGGCACTGGGAAGAGTTCCTAAGAGTTTACATACAAGTCAGCAAACACATGCCTTTCAGGTCTGCTCTCCAGACCTGTCCAAACCATATCTTTAAACACTAAATTACAAGGGAAACCAAGTGTCTGTCGGGCGGGGCCCACGGGCAAGTGGAAGGGATCTGAGCCACAAGCGGTAGGAGCCACAAGGACACTTCCACTTAAAATAAAATTTCACTTCAGCCTAGTAAAGGTTATGCTTCATTAGCCAAGCCATGTTCTCATGAAGGTGATAAGCAACTAAAATGGACTCTGATTAGCACAAGAACAGGGGGGAGTTCTGGAAGAATCTCAGAGAATCAACAAGGACTCTGGAAGGTGACAGGCAGTCACCAGGCAAACACAACCAGCAATGACACAGTCAGACCCATGCTGGGTGGGGGTGGGGGGGGTGCCTCTACTGGCCCCTGGAGAGTCCTGAGGAAGAGCCTCCCCCCGCTGCCCCACCCTGGAGTCCAAGGTTCCTATGGAGGTGGGGGGCAGGGAAGGGGGGGGGGAGGGGGAGCGAGCACCCTCTGGCTCCCTCCTTAGTGCAAACATGCCCAATGTTCTACTGGAAACTGGGGTGTTTTCAGGAAGGGGAATGGATACCAAGCAGCTGAAAGCAACAAATGTCTACTATCGACGATCAACATCTAGCAATACTGAAATGTTTCTCAGTGTGAGTAAATCAATACACGTAAGCATATTCACACGGCCATGGCTCTCAAAGGACTCAAGCTAGATGCTCCCTACAGGGTAGTAAAGGAATAAACACCTTCTGTTTGGGCTCTACCTAGAATTTTTGTCCAATTCAGATTGTGATCCATGTGAATAAAGAACCAATCTGGGACAGACTCAGGGGTAGCGTACCAAGTGCCATATGTAGTTAACTGTCAAATCAAACACTGTCGTTATTCACCCACGAAAATAGACTTGCGTACGATCCAAATAAATTTGCAAACCGATATTCATCACCGTGATACAGAAAACACGTTTGTCTCAATGCTTTTTAAAAGACCCTAAATTTCATGAAGATTAAATATTATTATAGAAAACTCAATCCTTCCAATCAAAAAGGAAAGAGAAAGTAAACATTCTAACATGAACAAACTGCATAATGTATACACCGGAATTCACAGATCTAGAAAAACCTAATGTATAAATCGGATGTAAAAACACTAATGCATAAATTGAAATTCATAGATCAAAAAAAAGCTACATATTAACAGTTCAAGAAGGATATATGTACACATATATAAATCTTTATTAGAAGGATGTCTCAAAACACTTGTCTACAACGATAACGTTTCTAAGTTCCCACCTCCAAATGCTCAGTTCTACAGAACCCAGAAACCCACTTACGTAGAGGGACTCGGGATTTAGCTGAAAGCACTTCTGTTTGTCTGCTGGAAATGATGCAAAAAGTGAATGTGAACTCACAGCAGCATCCGTCCAAACCCTATCATGAAATACTCTGCAACACATTAAATACAAAAGAGCGTGCTTCCAAATGGTGGCTGCGGTATGTGCATTTGCTCGCAGACACGTTACTGCGTGCAGCCGGCACTAACCTTCCCGAAGCTTCAATCGAGGCCTGACAGCTGCCAGTTCCAGTTCGCACGGGGCAATTAGAGCAAATGGCGGCTGGGCTCAATGTTCTGCTATTTCTTTTCGTTCTGGAATGTAATCAGCAAGATATTAAGATCGCTTCTGCTCAGCTTTTCTTTAATCTCCACGCTGACAGAAACAGACATTCAATCGTCGGGCACCGAGCGACGAGGGCAGGTGCTCAGTCGGGTTCTCCCGACGGCCGTCCCCACGATCGAGGTCCTCACGCTTTCTGCAGGACGGCATCTCTTCGCCGTCTGACAGGGAGACAGAACCTTCACGGGGCCTCCGCTCCTCCGCACCTCCTAGGCTTCTGGACGTCTCCCGCACCAATGTGTGCGCATCAGGGTGACCCGCTCTCGCGGGTCCAGGAAGGAAGAGCCGCGGCGGCTGCCCCCCGTGCTGCGCTACCGTAAAACCCGGTGCTCCCACACGGCTGTGGTGTGGCAGCACAACTCAAGGAGACGAAAGGATGGCGAGCGTGCGGCCCGGATTTCACAGGCATGTGCCGGCGTTCTTCACGCATTGGAGTGTTAAGTCTCCCGTCCTCATGGAGACTGTACAAACGCGTGTGTATTTAATCCCCTTACCCCCACACTTGCTGTGAGCGCTCTGTGCAGCCTCACTCCTTCCTGGGCCTCCGGACCGTCCCATGACACCAGCACTGTCCCCACTCTGCCGTGAGACCGCCGGGACATCTCCGCCATCCTCCCGGGTCGTCCCTCACCTCCCAACGCCGACGGCCCTCAGCTCAGCACTCCCCGCACTTCATTCTATCATCAGATTTACTGCCATCAAACGCGACTCCGTATTTTATTTGTCAGTCCGCCTCCTCGAACTACAATCCGTGAAGGCAGAGGTCTGGTCTCTTGTTTCCTGCTCTATTTCTCCAGCCACTACAAGCACCGAATACACGGTAAGTACTCAGTAAAACACTCGAACGACAGATGAATACATGTCACAGACTTGTCAACCAAAAAGAATACTGGAAAATCAGTTCAGACATCCTAGGCACACAGCATACCCTAAAGAAAAAGGAGAACAAAATTCTGAGTACATAACATTTGCACCTGAACCTCAACCAACTTCGTCCGTTGACGTGGAGGTTGATGGGCAGAATAAATGGTTGGTTGGGTCAGGCTCTGTGGCTGTTGGCAATGGAAATCAACACAAAAAAAGAAATTTACTAGGTTTCTGAGTGACTCCAAGAATTACCAGCAATGCTGAAGGATGACGTTCGAAAACACATAGGCAGCAAGACTACCCTAAACAGGAGGACAGCCCCCCACACCAGAGGCCACCTCCAGTAAGAACTCTGCTGCCTGGGACTTGGACAAAGACCACAGCACTGGAAGGAAACCCCCCATCCACTGCCCCAACCTCTCAGATCAGGTTTCAACACAAAATCTTGAGCAGAAACTTCAGCTAGCAGACACCCTCTCAGACCCATAGAGCAGGGACCCAGACGCCCGGAAAGCCAAACAAAAGCAAAACAGGTTCATCACGACGGAGGTGTAAAACACACTTCCGTCAGTAGAACTAGCAAAGAGGAAGTTCTTCCTTGGAACGCGTAAGTGCCCCAGTATCTGCACTGCAAAGGCCTCTGCCATACTTGACTAGTAGTAGAGTAGTGACAAGTTCATTCTTGCACCGGGTGGGAGAATGAAAATCAATATTCTAAACTTCACGTGTTTGAATGGCCATTTCAAGTGGCATTAGAAATGCTACACCTACTTAAGTTTGCACAAGATAAAGGTACCACTAAAATATTTTAAACCCTCCCTGTCTTCGTAACTCAACAGAAATGTTTTTAAAGCATCAGAAATGACATGAATGTGTGTCCATTCGTGAAGCGAATCATCAAAAAATTATCACACAGCGACCCAAATAACGGGGATTGGGAGGGGGTGACAGCTCCAGTTACAGAGCAATCACTGACTCACAGAAATTCAGCTGTTCGCATTTAAGAAGAGTCTGAGCTCTTGGACTAACACTCTTTCTACAGCTTTAATTTTGTGCAGCCACAAATTAAAGTGACTCCTGAATCTGACTCTCTCTTCTAGGAAGTGTGAAAGGGCTGGCCAGGTACACTGGAGTTTAAGAAAGACAATCTGTTCCTTTCTTCTTCGGCCTCCTCAGGCTCCAGTGATGTGCACACAAAGCCCTCTCAAGGTCTGCAGAGCAGGGAAACGGTTTTGACACGCTCCCTGGAATCTCAAGAATGTATCCCCATGGGCACTGAAATAGGCCTAGTTTAAAACAAACTATACCAAGGAAAGCAACAGACACAGAATACAAATGTGCTAAACACAAACAAACAAAGAACAAAAAACTAATCCAAAGAACATGTAAACATAATTTCAGGGTATGCCTCTTAAAACTCCTAGAAAATACAACATTAAAAAAACAAAAACAAAAACAAAAACCCGCTTGGCTTCATTCAAGGAACATTTACTAAAAACACCTACCATTTAGCACACAATGGGGCTGCAGCCAGCCCACCAAATGGACCAGTTCCTTCCCTGGGCACACACACGCAGGCTGCGGGGACACATGGAGGGCAAGATCACACCAGCAGAGATACAATTTGTTAAATCAACTAAACAAGGCCATGTGACTGACGTGGCTCCAAAGCCCTGGGAGCCCATGTAAGCAAACCAAAACCTAAGCCCATCAGTGTCTCAAGATTACAAAATCGGGGTGCCTGCGTGGCTCGGTTGGTTGAGCGCCAACTTCAGCTCAGGTCGTGATCTCGTGGTTCGTGGGTTCGAGCCACATCACGCTCTGTGCTGACGGCTGGGAGCCTGGAGCCTGCTTCTGATTCTGTGTCTCCTTCTTTTTCGGCCCCTCCCCCGCTTGCTCGCGCTCTCTCGCACTCAGTCTCTTTCTCTCAAAAATAAAAATAAAACATTAAAAACAATCAAACTGCCGCCATTTACTCCTTCCATCAGCGCAATGCCATAATCGAATACTCGGGACTATTATCACACTTTATAGATTAGGAGCCAGAAGCACAGAGAAGCAAGCAAGTCAGTTTCCCCAGGCCACAGAGCAAGGATTCAGCTCACTCCAGGGCCACGCTAGGTGAGGTTTTACAATAGCTCGTATTTTCTCCATCTCTTTCTGAAACACTGAACTAATTAATATGTGACTGATTTCAAAGAAGCTCATTTTAACTATCAGGTATTTTAGTAACCACAGATGATTAATTTTAGAGGAGTCCTCTGATTATTCCCTATTTTTTTTCAAGTACTGGCTTCTGGCTGTGAATGAACAGGGAACTTCCCTGATCATGTTTAAAGTTGGCCACAGTAAGGCAGAATTCAAAAATACACATATGAGGTGAATATTCTGAACTGCCTGAGCCGTGGATCCTGTCATGGCATCAGGCAGAAGTTTGCTTAATAAAAACACTCGGCTTCCCTAAGATAACTGTTTCAACAGGCCAAACCTGCAAGCTGAACAGAGACCCCGTAACTTGTCATCTAACAGGGGGACCAGGACCATTTCCAGATACTTCTTCTGCCTCTGCAATGCTCATGACCAAGTGTAATTATTAACAGGTCAAGGAATAAATTAATTCCAGGGCACTGGAAATTATGTTCATGAAACGAACAGTGGCCTTGCTGACATAGCGTCACTATTTCTAGACAGCACACTTGAACATCAAATAAATCTCACATCATGAACATGTGCCAAAAGCTAGTGACCTAGTTTCGTTAGGGTGGGAAAGGAATAGGCAATCTGTCCTTCGAGACCAGTACCAAAATAGCTTCCTAAAGCAGAGCTTCGTGCTCTTAAAAAGTTGTAAATAATTTTTCCATGCAAGAGCAAGAAAAATAGCTAGAGTCAATATCAAATAATGAATTCCATTTGTGTAACCCCATACGTTAAGGCTCGCTCTCACGATGCTCTCTCAATTTTCAAATCTTGGAAAAAATAAAGGATGAGGAGAATTACATAAGCAAGTATTTTCAACATCTAATAATGGCCACACCAGTAGACTAGCATTCTTTTTGAGAAACTCCACAAAGATAATTTGCTAACTCTGGCAATTCCAAAGAAAAATGCAAGTAACAAAACTGTTTTAAGTATATCACACCTACATAAAAATATAAAGAACTACTGAACTAAATCTGGCACAGCAGACACTGGCAAGAGGCAAGAACAATTTCTTTTAGCAGAGACAGGGCAGGAAGCAAGCGTGAAAGACATCAGGACTATGAAACACGTTTACCGTGGGGTTTTCTTTCTGAAATAAAGAATGTGAAAACAGGATAGAATTACCTCTCAGAATTCATTTTATAACAGCTACAAACTTTTTTTTTTAATTTTTTAATGTTTATTTATTTTTGAGACAGAGACAGAGCATGAACGGGGGAGGGTCAGAGAGGGAGAGGGAGACACAGAATCGGAAGCAGGCTCCAGGCTCCGAGCTGTCAGCACAGAGCCCGACGCGGGGCTCGAACTCACGGACCGTGAGATCATGACCTGAGCCAAAGTCGGACGCTTAACCAACAGAGCCATCCAGGCGCCCCTAAGACACATCTTTTATTTTATTTTATTTTATTTTATTTTATTTTATTTTATTTTATTTATTTTTTTAAGACACATCTTTTAAATTTGACAGATAAAATACACAAAAACTAAAAAAAATATGTAATTAATAAAATACACTTTATAAAACCTCACCTATACTATACAAACAAAAAGAAATACACTTTCTTTTCAGGGCACCTGGGTGGCTCAGTCGGTTAAGCCTCCAACTTCAGCTCAGGTCACAATCTCTTGGTTCATGAGTTCAAGCCCAGCGTTGGGCTCTGTGCTGACAGCTCAGAGCCTGGAGCCTGCCTGGGATTCTGTGTCTCCCTCTCTCCCTGCCCCTCCCCCTCTCACACTGTCTCTGTCCCTCTCTCTCTCAAAAATAAATAAACATTAAAATTTTTTTTTAAAAAAAGGTCTATATAAGATAAATATATCTGAAAATCTGGGTAACTATACTTCTCCAATAATGTCATTTATTAAAGGAAATTTTTTTTAATGTCAAAATATATCAAGACACACAAAATTAGAACAAAATTTCTAAGACACGTTAATGCCATTATAATCTCAACCATTCCAGAAACTAGATTAATAAATCTTCTAAATAATTTTAAGATGCTAATATTTAACCGCTACCAAAATCTTGCAAGACAACATATGAAACAAAATTCCAAGCTAATCTGATCTATGAAAATAGATGCAAAAAAATTACCATTTCAAAGAATAATACACCATTGCCAGAATGGGTCGGTCCAAGAAAGCTAGAATCTTTCAACAACAGAAAATCTGCATATTTCAAGGACACCGAGAAAATTCAACATTATTAGCATGTCATAATATTTCCTTCATAAGGTTATGGATGTATAATCTCAAAGTAAAGACCAGGAGACTGCTTTATGGTGAAAACACCGGGAGCTTTTCTACCAGAATTATAAATAAGACAAGGAGAGATATCCAAATTCTACCATTAGATCAAAACCAGCGAGTTGCAGAAGAGAATGTGTAATACGATCATACTTTTAGGTAAAACAAATCTATGTATAGCCTGCATTAATACACTGGTAGATGCATTTTTAAATCTGAAATGACAGGCTTCAAACCATTAATCATGGTTACTTATGAGCTGAACACTGACTGAAGCAAAATCAAGTGACAGTACACAGCATCAGCAACTACTCTTAAGAAATTCTATTACTGAAAGATTAATTCTGAAACTCCCCCCAAACTGGCTCCTATTATTATTTTGTATTTCTCATCATACATTGTTAGTGTTTCTGTCTTCCTTTTTTAAAACCCAGCAATATTACTTTTGTATTCAGATGCTCTAGAAGGTACATTTTCAAGTCACACCATCACTTTCTGATTAACTGCGGTTACAACATTTCTTCCAGAAGACCTCCCGGGGTGACACAGGCCCTGCGGGAAGGGCGGCCCTGGTTCCCCCACTGGAAGGGTCATGATGGAGAAGGCAGGCGATTATCTAGTGGTGAGCCATCAGGAGAGAAACAACAGAAGGCAGAAGACCAGGGGAAGGAAGCGTAAGGCAATAAGCAGAACTGGCCGCCGGCCACGGGCCACGCACAACAGGATCACACGGCGGCCGTACCACAAAAGGCGGCCGTGGCCGGTGGTTCACGGGGGTCCAAATACATATTCACAAAGTGCCACTGAAATGAAAAATTAGGCAAAATGCAAAGGCGAGACACTTGACTATAAAATCCCATTCTGGCTTGGCAATATGACCCTACAGGCACCAAAAAGCTGATCAAATAAAGGCCAGTTTTACGTACAGAGAAGTCTGGATATTAACAGGACGGTCTTCAGCTCTGCCACAATGAGGACAGATGGCGCTCGCCTGGGTGACAAACAGCATGTTTCCTTTGAAGAACCCACGGCAACGCCTTTTAGGACTGGCGCTCTTAAGATCTCACCTCTGGAGACAACAGACCTGGAAGTAATTTGGTGAGATGTCCGTGACGAAGAAACAGTGGCCGTCTGGATGTATAGATTAAGAAGACTTTTCTGATTAAACCGTCAGTTGTTTCATAAAAAGAACATGCCAGGTTTCCAGGTCAAGACAGTGAACTACAGGGCCCTGAATGGCTTCTTCCGGGATGTGTCGGATCTACGGCTAAACATACACCACTTCCCTGTGAGGGCACGCAGGAGCCAGCTGAGCAGCTCGTCCCCAAGGGGCCAAGGGGAAAAGCCCAGGTCAAAGCAGCAGGACAGGCTGGGACACTCCCCCCACAAACCTCAGCCCAGCATAGCAGCATACAACCGGGAGTGAGCTCTCGACTCCGGGCTGCCCCCCGAGGAAACAAGGGTTTGAACTTCACACTGGGCACCCCAAACTTTAAGACCTGCACCCTGACAGACAAAAGCACAAAACGTCCAGCTTTGAAAGTCATCAGGCTTCATGGCAGAAGGCCCACAAGCTAGGGTGAACGGAGAGACGGACAGACAACCAGAAAGCGCCGGGTCTTCCTGTGGAAGGTCCATCCTGGGGGGCAGGCAGCTAATTCAGCACACACCCAGCGGCCTCTAATCCTCTTCAAAGACTAAGGGGCCACGGGCACCACCGATGCGCCCTCCCCCGCCTCTCTCCAGGTCACCGGCGTCCCCCAGAAACGAGCCTGTGCACACACATGGCGCCCCGGTTGCTGTGGCCGACACCCCCAATCACGTGGCTCTGGTGGCAAGCCCCACGTTCCTGGGTTCCACACGACCACAGCAGTGGAGGCGGCAGCCCACAAGGCCCAGGATTGTGGTGACAGAGGCCCATCCGCTCGTCTTCCCGGCTGTGGCGTGAGGGGCCACACGTCAAGGAGCCACTACATTCCCTGCCAGAGACAGAAACCAGCAGTGCCACCTGCGAGCTCTGCATCTGTCCTGCCCCAGGTCACTGAGAAAGGACCTTGTGCACATCTGGAGCCCCCGCTTTTGCGGCTTCTGTCCTGACAGCCTGGGTAGGGAGGCCAGCTGGGCCATGTTAACAGGACCGACAGGACAACAGCAGGAAGAAACAGCTCTTGCCTGGCCATCGCCTCGGGGTTCAGAATTCAGGAAGCAGACAGAAACACCCATCTCCCGGTCCTCCTGTGGGACGTCCGTTTGCAGACTTTAAAAGCTCCTGTAGCTTCCCGTCAGCCCAAATCCAGACGCTAAGATCCTCCCCTTGGGGACACTGACAGGACTCCCCACACCCTCAATTACCAGGAGCCAGAAGCCACTCAGAATGAAGCGAGATGCAAAGACAAAAACAAAGTTTTGAGAGACAACCAAGAGCTAGGGCAGAGGTGAGTGCTAAGGTTCATTTCCAAGCACCCTGGAAGAGGTTGGGAGAGGGGGCTGCTTCAGCTCATGCATAAAAAGCCAACACAGAGTCAAGGAAAATGAAGAACCACAGGGTATATTCCAAACAAAAAATGAAGAAGACACCTCATCCTCTTAAAAAGACCTCCATGAATGGATATGAGTGATTTCAAAATCACGATCATAAAAATGCTCAGTGAAGACGGGAGAAGAATCCATGCACAAAGTGGCAGGGTTTTTTTTGTTTTTTTTTTTAATATTTATTTATTTTTGAGAGACAGAGTGAGACAAAGTGAGACTGGGGGAGGGGCAGAGAGAGAGGGAGACACAGGATCAGGAACAGGCTCCAGGCTCTGAGCTGTCAGCACAGAGCCCGACGCGGGGCTCGAACCCACAGACTGTGAGATCATGACCTGAGCCGAAGTCGGACACTCAACCGACTGAGCCACCCAGGCGCCCCACAAAGTGGCAGTTTTGACAAAGAAAATAGACGAAGGTACCAAATGGAAGTCACAGTGTTGAAAATCACAAGAGCTGAACTGTAAAATACAACAGAGGGGTTCAAGACAGATGATGAAGCAGAAGAAAAAAGCCATGAACTCAAAGACAGACCAGTGGGACGCATACAATCAAAGCAAAAGGTGTGTGGGGGGGGGGGGGAGCTGTGGATAAAAACACGTGAAGAAATCTTAAGAGATTCATCGGACAACAGGAAGAAAGCTAACAACCACATGATAGAGGTCCCAGGAGAACAGAGAAAGGGGCAGAAAACTTTTTGAAGACATAATGGCTGAAAATGTCCCAAACCTGGGGGATTAAGGGCCTGAGGTTCCAGGAAGTCCAGAGAGCTCCATGTGAGGAAAGGCCGAAGAAACCCACATCGAGACATATAATTAAAGTGCCAAAAGTTAAAGACAAGGAGAGAACCTCAAGCAGCAAGACAAATACAACTCATTGTAAACAGGGAACCTTCCACAAGCCTAGGAGCAGATTTTTCAGCAGAAACTCCACGGCAGAACAGAGCGGGCGTGGTACGATCCATGTGCTCCAAGAAAGGCATTTCCAGCTGAGGAAACCAGGCAAACTGTCCTTCAGAACTGAAGGAGACAGCTTTGGAAAATCTCTAGACTGGCCTCACATAAAGTAAATGTTAAAGAAACTGCTTTAAGCTGAAATGAAAGGGTGCTAATTAGTAACAGGGAAATATATGAAAGTATAAATCTCCTCATAAAAGTAAATAAACAGCAAAATCCAGAACAACTTAATGTTGTAAAGGTGGTGAGCTAATCACTTACATGACTAACATGAAGAAAAAAGTAGTAAAAGTGACTGTAACTACAATTTTGTTAACAGATACACAAGATAAAAGGATGTAAAATGTGACATCAAAAACACTAAACATGGAGGGGGAATAAAAATGTAGGATGCGTTTGAACTTCAGCTGATGTTTATTAAGTTCTTTCCTGTGAGCTTCATGGTCACACCACACACACACACACACACACACACAGCAGAAACACAAAAGATAAAGAGAAATGAAGCTACATTCACCACTACAGAAGACCATCAAATCACAAAAGAAGAGAGCAAGGAGAAGGAAATAAAGGAATTACAAAATGGCAAGAAAACAGTTAACAAGATGGCAGTAAATACCTACGTATCAATAGTTACTGTAAATATGAAACAACTAGATGTCCAATCAAAAGACCCAGAAGGGCTGAATGAATTCAAACAAAACAAAACATATGCTGCCCACAAAAGACACTTCAGATCAGAGGACACGCACAGACTGAAAGTGAAGAGACAGGAAAAGGTATTTCACACAAATGGAAACCAAAAGATGGGAGAAGTATATTTACATCAGACGAAATGAACTATAAGACAAATATCGTAATAAAAGACAAAGAAGGTCTTTATATTATGATAGTGGTCAATCCAACAAGACAATATCACATTTGTAAATATTTATGGGCCCAACACGGAAGCACATACATATATAAAGCAAAGATTAACAAACTTAACGGGGAGGGGGGCACTTGGGTGGCTCAGTCGGTGAGCGTCCGACTCTTGATTTCGGCTCAGGTCATGATCTCATAGTTGTGGGACTGAGCCCCTGCATCGATCAGCTCGGCGCAGAGCCTGCTTGGGATTCTCTCTCTCCCTCTCTCTGCCCCTTCCCTGCTCACACGCTCCCCCCCTCTCTCAATCTCTCTCTCTCTCTCTCTCTCTCTCTCTCTCTCTCTCTCAAAATAAGTGAATAAACATTACAAAAAAAAAAAAACCAAAAAAACAAAAACCTTAAAGGGAAAAACAGACACCCGTATAGCAGGAGGGTCCTTTGACACCTAACTACATCAATGGATAGATAATGAAGGCAAAAAATCAATAATGAAACACTGCCTTCAATGACACATTAGACCAGATGGACTTAACAGTCATTTACAGAACATTCCATCCTACAGCAGGAACTTTCTTCTCAAGCGGACATGAAATATTCTCTGGGACAAATCATATGTTAAGCCACAAGAAAGGTCGATGAATGGGAGATGACAGAAATCAGATCAAGCATCTTTCCGACCACAATGGTATGGAATCAGCAATCACTTAAAGCAAACAACTGGAAAATTCATAAATATGTGGAGGTTAAACCACACAAGCTGTGCTGAGCCACGGAGAGTGGGGGAAGACTGTGGGGTCACGGAGAGCGGGGGAAGACAGTGGGGCAAGGGGTCCTGAGCTCGCCTCCTGTCGTGGACACGCCGAGATAAACGCCACATATAAAGCAACGCTCTCTGAAAACATTCTGAACACTAGCAGAACGGATCACTCACAGCCAAAAGCCACATCCAGAAAGGCAGGGACGGAGCAGGGAACCAAGCCTCCAGCACGATGCCCCCCCACAGGAGGGACAGCGCAGGCCAGGAGATCCTCCCTGAGGAGCCCGGGGATCGAGCCCCACGTTGCACACCCCTGGCCCTGTGGACCTGCACCAAGAAGAGTCCCAGCACCGTGTGGCTTTAAAACCCAGCAGGGCTTCACCCCCAGGAAGGCCTGAGGACTACCGAGAACCAAAACTGCCTCCAAAGGGCCACCAGCTTCCTCCCATGGTCTCAGAGCCAGCACAGAAGCAGTAGTCTGGAAACCGTCTGGGCTCTACGGGAAGGAGATGTCAGAGCCAGCACAGAAGCAGTAGTCTGGAAACCGTCTGGGCTCTACGGGAAGGAGATGTACTGACTGACTTCAGGGCGGGCACCAGGGGGCAGGAACCTGTGAGAAATCAGCCCACACCAGTCACAACTGCCGTTAACAAAAAGACAAGAAATGACAAGTGCTGGCAGTGATGTGAAAAAGGGCTGGGGCGCCTGGGTGGCTCAGTCGGTTGAGCGTCCGACTTCAGCTCAGGTCACGATCTCGCGGTCCGTGGATTCGAGCCCCGCATCAGGCTCTGGGCTGACGGCTCAGAGCCTGGAGCCTGCTTCCCATTCTGTGTCTCCCTCTCTCTCTGCCCCTCCCCCGTTCATGCTCTGTCTCTGTCTCAAAAATAAATAAACGTTAAAAAAAAAAAAAAAAAAAAAAAAAGAAAAAGAAAAAGGGAAATGCTCAGGTGCTATTGGTGAGAACGTAAATTGGTGGTACCACTGTGGAAAACAGTATGGAGTTTCCTCAAAAAATTAAAAATAAAAATAACACGAGGGGCACCTGGGTGGCTCAGTCGGTTAGATGTCTGAGTTGGGCTCAGGTCATGATCTCACGGTTCATGGGTTCGAGCCCCGCGTCGGGCTCTGTGCGGACAGCTCGGAGCCTGGAGCTGCTTCGGATGCTGTGTCTCCCTCTCTCTCTGCCCTTCCCCTGCTCACGCTCTGTCTGTCTGTCTCTCAAAAATAAACAAACATTAACAAAAAAATTTTTTAAAAAAGTATGATATAGTAATTCTACTACTGGATATTTACCCAAAGAAAATAAAAAGATTAATTTGAAGAGATATATGCACTCTTATGTCTACTGCAGCATTATTTACAAAAGCCACGATATGGAAGCAACCCACGTGTCCACCAAGAGGGGAATGGATCGATGGAATGTTACTCAGTGCCAAAAAAGAATGAGATCTTGCCATCTGCTACAACATAGAGAGAGAGTCCTAGAGGGTATAACTAGTAAGTTAGACAACGACAAACACCGTATGATTTCACTTACGGTGTGGAATCTAAATACTAAAGCAATCAAGAGGAAAACCGAGACTCCTAAATACTGAACATTAGCGCTTGCCAGAGAAGAACAGGTGGAGAGCTAGCCAAAGGATTAAGAGGCACAAACTTCCGGTTTTAAGTAAGTCACAGGGAGGAAAAGTACAGCACAGGGAGCCCAGTAAATAATATTTGAGTAACTTAACATGGTGATACACTCACCATGCTGAGCAGTTTGTAACATATGTAACTGCAGAAACCACTGCATTATATACCTGAAATTAATACATTATATGTCAACTATACTTCAAATAAAAGTGTGTGTGTGTGTGTGTGTGAGAGAGAGAGAGAGAGAATGTGTAGATATTGGCGGGGGGGGGGGGGGGAGGGTGTCAAAGAAAATAGAAATACAAAAATACCAAAACCTACGGGATGCAGCAAAATCCGTTACAAGAGAAAAGTTCATAGCAATAAATGTACCTCAAGAAACATGTAAAATGCCAAATAAACAATCTAATCTTAAGGACCAAGAGAACAAACAAAGCCCTAAGTTAGAAGAAGGAAATGACAAAGATCAGAGTCAAAATAAGTGAAATCGAGACTAAGATTAAAAAGACAATAGAAAAGATCAATGCAACTGAGAGCTGGTTTTATGAAAATAAACCTTTGGTGAGACCCACAAGAAATGAAAGAGAAGGCTCACACAAATGACATCGGAAATGAAAGCAAAGATGATATAACAGATGCCACAGAAATGCAAACGTCATGAGACTACTACCAAAAACTATGAGTCAACAAACTGCACAACCCGGAAGAAATGGATACATTTCTGGAAACATACAACCCGGCAAGACTGAACCAATAAAGAAACAGAAAATCTGAGCAGACTAGTTACTAGTAAGGACACTGAATGAGTCATCAATAACAGACACACAAACAAAGATCCAGGACTATTTGACTTCACTGGTGAATTCTAGCAAACCTTTAAAGAAGCATTAATACCGATCCTTCCCAGGCAAACCAAGAAAGAGAACTCTTAACTCTAGAGAAGAAACTTATGGTCATCAGAGGGGAGGTGGCTGGGGGAGGGGATTAAGGAGGGCACGTGTGATCAGCCCTGGATGATGCATGAAAGTGGTGATAACTATTCTGTGCACCTAAAACTAAAACGAATATTATTATGTAGGTTAAGTAACTTGAATTTACACGAGAACTTTAAAAAAAATACCAATCCTTCCCAAACTCTTCCAAAAAATAAAAGAGAAAGGAACACTTCCAACTTCACTCGATGAGGCCAGCATCATCCTGATAACAAAATCAGACAAGGACATCACAAAGAAAACAAACTGCAGGCCAGGACCCCTGATGAACACAGATGCAAAAATCTTCAACAAAACATACCCAAACCAAATCCAACAACACATTAAAAGGACGTTCACCACGATCAAGTGGGCCGCATTCTAGGGACACAAGAACGGTTCAACAGCCACAAAACTATATGACACACCACATTAACAAAATGAAGGATAAAAACCACACAGCAGATGCAGAAAAAGCACATCACAAAAGTCAACCTTCGTTCAAGATAAAAACTCTAAACAAAGTGGGTATAAAGGAAACATGACTTAAGAAAGGTCATATACACAGATACACCATACTCAATGGCGGAACACTGAAAATTTTCCCTTTACGTTCAGAAACAAGACAACATTTGCCTCGTTCAGCAACACGTCACCTCTTGCTATACGGTACTGGAAGTCCTAACTGGAGCACTTAAAGGGAGAAAGCTAAAATGCATTCAAATCTAGAAGAAAGAAAACAAAGAAAAAAAGAACTAATAAAACTGTCACTATTTACACATGATCTATTGCATATGAAATATCGTAAGTAATCCACCGTAGAAATGTTAGAACTAATAAATGAATTCAGGGAAGTTGCAGGATATAAAAGCAATGTACAAAAATCAGCTGCATTTCTGCACAACAACAATTATCAGAAAGAGAAATTAAGAAAACGATCCATTTATAATTGGATCCAAAAGAATAAAATGCTTGGAATAAATCTGACCAAAGAGGTGAAAGACCCGTCCACTAAAAAGTATCTGACATGAGTAAAAGGGACTGAAGACACAGAACAGATACAAAGATACTCTTGCTCATGGGCTCAAAGCAACAACACTGTGAAGATGGCCATGTTACCCAAAGGAATCTACAGATCCAATGTAATCCCTGTCAAAATTCCAAGGGCATTTTTCACCGAAGTAGTACAAAGACTCGCAAAATTTGACAAAACCACTCAAGACCCCAAATAGCCCAAGCAATGCTGGGAAAGAAGAACCAAGCTGGAAGCATCATGTTTCCTGATTCCACATTTTCTTACAAAGCTTTAGTAATCAAAACAGTATGGTTTGGGCACAAAAAGACCTATATAGCAACAGAACAGAACAGAAAGCCCAGAAATAAACCTATGCATATATGGCCGATTAATCTGACAAAGGAGCCAAGAATATGCAATGGGGAAAGCACGGTCTCTTCACAACGAACGGTGCTGGGAAAACTGACCACCCGTATGCAAAAGAATATACCGGTTTCTTACACCATACACGCAATCGAGACAAAATGGATTAAAGACGTGAAGAGAATATCTATAAACATAAATCTTTTGAAGGAAAAACACAGGCTGTAAAGCTTCTTCACAATGGTCTCCACGGTGACTTTTGGATTTGACACGAAAAGCAAAGTTAACAACAGCAACACTAAACAGCATAACTACATCAAACTAAATCTTCGGGGGCGCCTGGGTGGCTCAGTGGATCAAGCAAATTAATTTCAGCTCAGGTCATGGCCTCACAGTCATGGGATCGAGCCCCGCGTCAGCTGAGTGTGGAGCCTGCTCGAGATTCTCTCCCTCTCTCTCCCTCTACCTCTCTCCCCACCTAGCATGCGCGCATGCTCTCTTCTCAAAAGATAAAAAGTAAAAAACTAAATCTTCTGCATGGCGAAGGAAACCATCAACAAAATGAAAAGACAACCTACAGAATAGAAGAAAATGTTTGAAAATCATGGAACTGGTAAGGGACTAATAGCCCAAAATATATACAGAATTCACCCAACTCAACACCAAAAGAACAGATTACAAAATGAACCGAGGTTCTGAACAGACATTTTTGCAAGCAAGACAGACAGATGGCCAACAGGTCACACAAAGGTCACACACGCAACATCACTCGTCATGAGGGGACTGCAAACGAAAGCCACGATGAGGTGTCACAACACACCGGTCAGAACGGCTAGTGTCACCAGGACAGGACATGACAAGTGCCAGCGGGGGAGTGGGGACGAGGGAGCCTGGTGCACGGCTGGTGGGAATGTGACGTGGTCCAGCCACCGTGGAAAACACAACGGAGGTTTCTCAGGAGCGTCAAAACAGAACTACCCTGCGGCCCAGCAACTCCACTCTGGGCACTTCTCCACAGGAAATGAAAACACCGTCTCGAGAAGAAATACACACGTTCACGTCCACTGCAGCGTTAACTATAGCAGCCAAGACAAGCCAGCAACCTACGCGTCCACTGAGGGATGAATGGATAATGAAGCTCTGGGTGGAATATTCTGTAACCATAAACAGGAGGAGATCCTGCCATCTGCCACAACGCGGACGGACCCCGAGGGCACTACGCTAGGTAAAACATGTCAGACCAAGGAAGACAAACAGCGGATGATCTCACTTCTATGAAGAAACTTGAAAAAAGGAAAAAACCACAAAATCGTAAATACAGAAAACAGACTGGTGGTTGCCAGAAGTGAGGGTGGGGACTGGGAGTAAAGGGCGGAGACGGTCAAAGGTACAAACTCCCAACTACAAAATGAATAAACCCTGAGGATATAACGAACTTTATGGTGACTGCAGTTAATAATACTGTGTTGACCACTTAAAAGTTGCTACGAGTAAATCATAAAAGCTCCCGCCAGAAGAAAAAACATTTTGTGACTGTGTGGTGGCAGATGCTAACTATACGTACTGTGGTGACCATTTTACAGCATATACATACAAAGAATCATTACGTTGTATCCCTGAAACTAGTATTATTTATCTAATTGGTAAAAGATGAGATAAATAATAAGTAATACCATGAGTGGACGCATGCTTACGTATTCATTCACGACATCATGGCTCTTCCACTTCCAGCCATAAGGTAGCAGAGACTGGATTTACCTTCTGCCTGATACACCCGAAACTCAGTATTGATGACGCTGGACATGAGGCAACACGGGACAGTGATGACTCAAGACCAAGCAAGGTGAGCCCGACTCCTGCACAAGCGTATGGTCCAGAAAGAGCTGCCAGGACACAGAGCAGCGAGGTGGACCCCAAGCCAGCCCAGCGCCCTCTCAGTTAAAGAGGAGCCGTGAGCCCAGGGGGACACAGGTAACTAGTGTGCAGGATGGGGGGCAGACTCCAGAAATCTGGAGGGGGTCCCTCCTGAGTGTTCACCGGAGTACTGAGCACTACACGTGTGAAGAAACTCGGGAAAGACCCACCTAAAAGGGGGAGAGGGTCGAGGAGTTTGAGGCCGAGCAAAAGGACCATGACGAAAACTATTCGAAGGCACGCCATAATTCAAGTCGCCCACAACCAGGGATAAGGAGAAAAATCGTAAGGCAGGTCTAGCAAAGAAACACACTGTTTCAAAAGAACAAAGAAAAGGATGATGGCAGATTCCCGTCAAGAAAACAACTTCAGCTAAGACGGTGGTGTTGCGACATCGCTCACATAAGGAGAGATAAAAATATTACCAACCTGGAAATACAGAGCGAAAGACTTTTCTAGATCTCCCAAAGCCGAAGGAGCCCAGCAGCAGCTGCTGCCACGCACACAGAACTGTTACGGGAAGATGGATATTGGTAATAAATTCAAGTATGTGTCTACACAAAGGAAGAATCGGGAGAGGAAACAACCACAGGAGTAAATACGTGACATTTTCCTGATGACTTAAATCTCTTTTAAGAATAATTGATTTTTTTTAACAAAATTAATCATGAAGCGTGGGGTGAAAGCATATGTAAAAGTTTAAGTGCATAACAACGAAGGCACAAAGAGCAGAGGAAAACAATACAAGTACTTACTACTGCATTCCTGTGTATGAGATGTTTTATTCATGGGATGGTAGACTGTCCTAATGGAAGATATACAGTACCTGTCCTAAAGCAATCAATGAAAAAAAGTAAAGAATAATAGTGAATAAGTCAATAAAGGACATGAAATAGAATTAAAAAAAACCCCACTCAATTCCAAACAATGGCCAAGAAAAAGAAACAAAGGGGAACAAAAACAAGAAACAAAACAAGTAAGAAAATGAGAAAGATTTTTTTTAATGTTTATTTGAGAGAGAGAGAGAGAGAGAGAGAGAGAGAACGAGCAGGGGAGGGGCAGAGAGAGAGAGAGGGAGGCAGAATTCGAAGCAGGCTCTGTGCTGACCGCAGACAGCCCAATATGGGGCTTGAACTCAAGAACCATGAGATATGACTGCAGCCAGAGTCAGATACTCAACCGACTGAGCCGCCCAGGTGCCCAGAATATGAGAGATTTGTGTAGAACAGTATCAATAATCATATCAAAAGTAAACAGTCTGAATATTCCAACTGAAGGCAGTCATTGTGATGGATGGAAAAGCAGGACCCCACAATATGCTGCCTACCAGGAATGCATTTTAAGTAAAAAGACATAAAGGCTTATGAATAAAAAGACAGGAAAGGACGGATTAGGCCGACACCAAACCAAAGTAAACTGGAGTAGTTACATAAATACCAGGCGTAGTCCAATTCACAACAAAACATATTGCCAGGGATAAAAAGGATTATTTTAAGATAATATAGAGAGCAATCCGTCATAAGACACGACAAAACTCAATATTTCCAAACTTAGTAACAGTCTCAAAATACTTGAAGCAAATACTAATGGAACTGAAAAGAGAAACAGAAAAATTCACAATTATAGTTCATTCACATTTACAGAATGTTCTGCCAAACAACAGAACATAAGGTCTGGTAAGAAAAATTAACAACCTAAGGAAATAGTTAGATGGTATTCATGGGTCTGAGGAGACAATAAAGCCAAGGTCAAATCTCTACAAATTAACTTATAAATCGAATACAATGTTAACGCAAAAATCCCAGCAGGATCTTTTTCTTGAAATTGGCCTGCTGATTCATATGGAAATGCAAAGGATCTAGATTAGGCAAAACAACTTTGACAAACAAAGAAGGGGACTAAAAATACCTATTTTTAAGATTTATTTTAATGCTACAGTAATCAAGATAGTATGGAATTGGTACCAAGATAGGCAAATAGAGTAAGAGAACTGAAAAGAGCCCAGAAATAAACATACACAGAGCGGACTTCTCACCTTTGACAAAGGTGCAAAGGCAAATCAGAGGAAAAGGACATTCTTTTCAACAAATCCTGCTGGAGTAACCAGATGTCTATCAGTCCATACTTCACACCATACACAAAAACTGACTGAAAATGGATCATATGTCTAACTGTAAACCAAAACTATAGAAGTTCTAGAACGAAACAGAAGAAAACCATCTGTGACTTTGGTTTAGGGAAAGATTTCATTGACACACCACCAAAATCACACACCATGAAAGGAAAAGTCGATAAACTGAACTTATCAAAATTAAAATCTACTGTTCTTCGAAAGACCTGCTAAGAGACTAAAAAGTCAACTCACAGGTGGAAAAAAATATTTGCAAAGCATCTACTGGATAAAGGACTCATATCTGTAATACTATGAAGAAAACACAGTAATAATTTAAACCCCAGCAATAAAACGACCCAATTAAAAATGGGTAAAAGATCCAGGGACGCCTGGGTGGCTCAGTCGGTTTAGCGTCTGACTCTTGGTTTCAGCTCAGGTCATGATCTCATGGTTCGCTGACAGTGTGGAGCCTGCTTGCTTGAGATTCTCTCTCTCCCCCCGCTCTCTCTGTCCCTCCCCCACTCGCTCGCTCGCTATCTCTCTCTCTCTGTCTCAAACTTTTTAAAAAATGGGTAAAGGATTTGTACAAATACATCCCCCAAAAAGAGACAGAGCTAGATGGCAAGTAAGCACATGAAAAGATGCTCAACATCATGAGACACCAGGGACACGACATCCACAAGCCCACGCCAAGCCTCGGTGAGGACGCAGAAGAAAAGAGAACTCTCGTTACCGCTGGTGGGAATTCTCAGAGGTGCTGGTCACGCAGTAACAACGGAAACAGACACTTACCATATAAAGCCATTCCACTCGTAAGCACTTACCCAAGGTAGCTGGAAGCATATGCCCACACAAGCTGCGACGCAAGCATGCACAGTGGCTGTACTGATAAGACCCCCGAGCTGGAAATACTCCAAGTGTCTACCCACGTGAACAGCTTAGCAAACTGTGGTACACCCAGCCACTGCAGTATCATTCAGCAATAAGAAGGAATTAAGTATTGGAACTCACTACAAAACGATAGCAAAATAATGACGCTGAATGTAAAAAGCAAGCAAAGATTACACAGCATATAACATTTCTGCAGGATTCCAGAAAATGAAAATTGACCTGTAGTGACAGACAGTGGTTCAGTGGCTGCGCGAAGAAACTTTAGGGGGTGACAGAGCTATAGATGTATTCATCATCCTGGCTGGTTATGGTTCCACGGGTGTCCACACGTCAAAGCTTACCAAGTTTTCTTGCTAAAAACCCATGCAGTGTATCGTACACCGATTGTGACGTAGAGCTGCTAAAGGTATCTCAGAAAGAAGAAAAATTAGAGCAAATCAGCACCGAGAACAACACAGACCATAATAAAGTGAGTGTGGCTCCAGCCAATGTGCCAGCCAGCGTCTGACGCACACAGAATCTCCTCACCTGTTCTCTCCGCGGCCGTGCGGTACAGACGTCATCACCTTCATTCCACAACAGAAGAAACTGAGAAACGACGTTGAAAAAGAAACGTGCCTAGTGAAACACGATGCAGTGAGGGAGGTGGGGTTCGAGCCCAAAGACGCTCAGCCCAGGGCTTCTCCCTTGAACTACGACTGCCTACAGGCAGGGACAGCTGCTCATCAGCCATTCAACCATGAGCACCGCTGCTGAGTGGATAAAAGTGGGTGTAAGTGAAAAGAATATAATCGGACTCTGCCGCCTGCTCAGGGACATGCACGGGGGGTGCCTGAATGCTCCACACCTTCTATTCCACTTTACGGGCATTACAGCTTCAAAAACTAGTCACCAGGATGAGTGTTTGGTGAAAAGCAAATTCAGGGTTTTTTTGTATTTAAAAAAAAATTTTTTTAACGTTTATTTATTCTTGAAAGAGAGAGAGAGAGAGACAGAACACAAGTGGGGGAGGGGCGGAGAGAGAGGGAGACACGGAATCTGAAGCAGGCTCCAGGCTCTGAGCTGTCAGCACAGAGCCCGACGCCGGGCTCGAACCCACAAAGTGTGAGATCATGACCTGAGCCGAAGTCCGACGCTCAACTGACTGAGCCACTTAGGCACCCCAGTTTTCTTTTTTTTACTGTTTATTTATGTATTGAGAGAGAGAGAGAGAGAGAGAGAGAGAGAGGCAGTGTGGGGGAGGGGCAGAGAGAGAGGGAAAGAGAACCACAGGCAGGCTCCGCGTTGCCAGCACAGAGCCCGATGTGGGCCTCAAACTCACCAGTCTGTGGGATCACGACCTGAGCCGAAATCAAGAGTCAGATGCTTAACTGACTGAGCCACCCAGGCACCCTCACCTTCATTCTTCAAGGGCATTTTCTCCAAACACAGAATTCTGGGTTGACAATTCCTTCCTTTCAGCACTTCAGTGACGCTGTTCCACTGACTTCTGGACTGCATCGTTCTGCTGAGAAATCTAGTTCATCCAAATCACTGGTTCCCTATAAATGATGTGTCATCTTCCTCCGACTTTCCAGGGTATTTTTTGTGGGTCAGTTGGTTTTTGGTCGGTGGTTTTAAGTGGCTTATGAATGTGTCTGGTCAGGGATCTCTTGCGGCTTATCTTGAGTGGGTTCAGGCACTTCTTAAATCCTTGTTTATGTCTCAGCAAATTTACGAAGTCTTCAGCCATTATTTCTTTAAACATTTTTCTTCTGAACCACAGTTTCTCCCTTCCTTTCAGACTCCTTGTGACACAAGTGTTAAACACTTCAGTACTATCCTATAGGTTCCTGAGGTTCCTGAGGTTCAGTTCCTATAGACAAGGCCTTTTCGTTTCTCTGATACTCAGACGAAATACTTCCTACTGAGCCATCTTCAAGTTCATGCTCTCTTTCTTCTGTCATCTCTACCTTGTATTCAGTCCATCCAGGGCACTTCCTATTTTGGCTAACGTACTTTTCGACCCTTTTCTTTCTTTTCTGAAACTTGCCATATTTCCATTTGCTCATGCGGTGCAAGGCCTACAATAAAGGCCCAGTATCGTGTGCTTCCTAATATCTAGGGAAACCAGGTGAACCACAACAGCCTGACCACAGGCTCCCCTCCCCACTCTGTTCCCATGGGTTAATCCCCTAGACAAACAACTCTCCCCATCAAAGAGACCAGGCATGATTCCTACTTATCCCTGGGGGGATGGGTTCCAGTTCCCTGCCAGACCATGGAATCATTCAAACATCAGGGAGCCTGGGTGGCTCAGTCAGTAGAGCATGTGACACTTAAGCTCAGGGTCGTGAGTTTAAGCCCCACGTTGGGCATGGAGCCTACTTTTAAAAAAAAGGAAAATTTATACATATATATGTATATATATACACATACACATATATACACACACATATACATATATACGTATATATACATATACATATGTGTATGTATGTATACACGTATATTTTATATATACGTATATACATACACACACACACACACACACGCATATATATAAAAAAAAAAAAAAAAAACAAGCCCATCACGTCCTCCCATGGGACCCAGGGGACAGCCCACCCTCCTGTCCCTACACAGCCTGCCTCTCCCAGACATGCTGGATCACTCTGCTCCAGATCACACCCTCTTCGTGGCCCTGCGGGGTGCGTGCAGTGTCCCCCTACCCTGGCACGGGGAGCAGATGTGACTGAGGAACTGCTGTCGATCACATCTGTCTAGGGCCAGGTGTCAGGCGTCCGTCATCCCCAGAAACCTAGAACAGGAATCCCTCCTGCATCAACCAGGTGAACAGCAGGAGACTGAGACAGTTCGCCTTTACTTCCCGGAGCATTTCTGCAGTAACCGCTTTTACATCCTTCTCCGAGAATTCTAGCACCCGTCATCTTAGACGGCCACCTGTTGAATGTCTTCCCCCTTGCAAGTTGAGACTTCGGGTTCTTCACATGCTGAGTAATTCTGGCCTGGACATTTTTGTTTCAGCACTGAGTCAATGCTAAATGTTTCCAGACTGCACATTCCAAACTCCTGTGGACTGTGATTTCAGTGTTGCCGGGTTTGCGAGGACTTTGGCCAGTTTCAGATCTGGGCAGTGGCCCAACTCCTGGTTCAAATTCTCGGTATCTGGTCTGCTGTTTAGCATCAGAGACACACATGCACAGTCCAGGGGTAAGTCGGGACTTGACAAACGACTTAATGGGATCCCCTCCTGAGGTCCTCTCTCTCAACCATCTCCTGGTGCTTTCTGGTACCCTGCACCCCCCTCTTTGGGACCGCCGTCCAGAACACTGAGGTTGTATTTACCTTTCACTTCCAACAACTACACGTACGTCCAAGGCCAAACGCAGACAGGCAGAAAGAAGAGAGGCAGCGGGAACTTGCCCCCACCCCCTTGAGACAACAGCTCTTGTGACTGAGGAAGGTTCTCTTCCCTCCCAATTCCTGGTATTTAGGGTCCTGGCGGCCACCATGCTTACTACCAGGACATCGGTCTCCCGTTTCCCAAGCCTGAACTAGAGGGATTCTCCTGGAGTTCTCCCTGGCTGTGCCAATGTCCATTTCTGGGCTTTTTTTTAGACCAGGCCAGTGGATGCCAGGAAAAAACTTAATTCACACTTTTATTTTCAGCCCAGACCACTCTCCTAAACTCCCCGTTTGCACAACCAACTGCTTCATTAATACCGCACTTGGATGTTTAACGATTATTTTTAACCAAACGGTATTCCTCACTGTCTCTTCTGAACCTTCTCTTTCTACAGCTTTCCACATCTCAGCTGAAGGGGACTCCTTCACAGTCACTCTAGCCAGAATCCAGAATTCCTTCTTTATACTCCTCATCCGATCGGTCGGGAGATTCTCCAAATCGGAGCACGCCGACCACCGCAGTATCCTAGTCCCGGCCCCACAGCCTGTACCCGAACCACAGCTCCGGCCTCACACCTGGCCCCAGCGATGTGGACTCCCAACATGGTGCCCAGACAAATCTCTAAACGCCTAAGCGCGTGCCTCTCTGCTGATTAGCTGCTGCGGGCCCTTCTCGCTCAGGGTGAAAGCGTGGACGGCCCTGTGCGGGCCCCCGCCCTGCGTCTCTGTTGCGGTCCCCTGTCACTCTCCCCCATCTGCTGGCTGCAATGACACGATCCCCTGTCACTCTCCTCCCGTCTGTTGGCTGCAGTGACGGGGGAAGGTTGTGGGTGCTCCCGTTCCGGCCCTGTATCCCGTGTGTCTTTGTCTGAAACGCTCTTCCTCCTCTCTGTACGACCGACTGCCCCAATTCCTGGCAGTCTGATCTCCAACGTTACCTTCTCGGTCAGGCCTCTCCTGACCCCCTATTTCAAAGTGCAAGCCCCCAGCCCTGTTTCTTCCTCTACAGCACCTGCGCTCCCGCCTAGTTCACGACCGACTGCCCGCCCGCCGCCCCTCTGCTGGAGTAGCACCCGCCCGGCACGGCGATCTCTCCTTGTGCGCTCAGTGCCTGACCAGCGCGCGGCCCAACAAGTACGTGCTGTGGTGAGTGGAAGAACAGCCCCGAGCACAAGCCCGTGAGCGAAGCACAAGGCGGGAGGGCAGACAGCGGGAGGGCAGAGGCCTAGGGAAGGGCTGAGGACCCCCTCGCAGGCCTCTAAACTGACGATCACCGCTGACAGAATCCACGCTCGCTTCTCCAGCTCCCAGCTCCCAGCCGTGAACTGCCTCATTCCTGCTCGACTCCAACAATCTTCTAACAGGGCAGCTATGACCCTTGCACATCTTGGCTCCCCTGCCAGATTCTGGATGGAGAACTCGAAGGGAGCGCTGCCGAGTCACAGACATACGTACGCTTCTTCCACGGCGACCCAAAATGGTCTGTCGACAGCGTAAAGGCAACTTCCAAAACACTGTAGTTAGAAGTGGTCACTGAATTACATTTTAAAGTAAAAAGAAATGAGCCTCTGCGGCATAAGAAGCGTGGTAATAAACGTACTTGACTTCGGAGAGCAGAATGGAGTGCCGGCCTGTGCAGAGGTCAGCTGGGAAGCGGTCCACTTCACGACACGGGTGAATGTGTCATTTCTGTGTGTCATTACATGAGCCTCTTAAGAAAAACAGTCTTATTTTTGTTGTTACGCTTTTCTCCCTCCTGAAATAGTATGACCTTCTTAATCAGATTCGGCCCAGAAAGGTCTTTTGCTATTTATGAAAATCAAATTCACCCTCGTAGGATAAAGATGACTCACCACGGAGGATATTCGGAAGAATAAGCTCACATTCTGATGTAAACTCTGAGAGGATTTCAACAAAGGTTACAAACACAACTTTCCAAAATGACTACCGTGTTCAGGACAACACGCACGCAGGATCTAAAAATCCACATTACTTCACAGACACACCTTAAATACGGTTCCTGGTAACCATGCCAAGAGACTGCCTTACTGGGAAACACAGCTTGCGGCCAGGCGACCAGTGATGTCCTCTACCCCTCGCCTGTTCCCAGGACAGCTCAGTGCTCTAATTTCCTTCTCTCTTTTTTAACGTAGGGGATGGTCAATGCCAGTAGGAATTATTAAGCATTCTTTTCCTGAAAAGTTTCTAAGAAAAGAATGTTAGTCACCATGTGAACCAAATGATCAAAATTACTGTCACCCAAAGTGGGATAACCCAATATCAAGTGCCATCAAATAAAATGAAAATGAAAAGCAGAGCATGGCCCGTTGAGTATTCTTGGCAAAATATTTTAACCTAGATCTAAAGTTGAGGAAATGACTCAGGCAAATCCAGAATGTGCAAATGTCAGTAACATAATTTGCCTAAATTCTTAAAAAAAATAAAAAAAAACAAAGAAATGGAAGACTTGTCTAGATTTAAAAAACAAAACCACCCCCGCCCCTCCCCGCCAATATATCCAACCAAATGCAACAGGTTTGACATTTAACTGGATCCTGAATTGAAAAAGCAAAGCCAGGGGCCCCTGGGTGGCTCAGTCAGTTAAGCATCCGACTTCGGCTCAGGTCATGATCTCACGGTTTGTGAGTTTGAGCCCCAAGTCGGGCTCTGTGCTGACAGCTCAGAGCCCGGAGCCTGCTTCCGATTCTGTGCCTCCCTCTCTCTCTGCTCTTCCCCCCTCATGCTCTCTCTGTCTCTCTCTCTCAAAAAATAAATAAAAAGTTAAAAAATAAAATAAAATAAAATACGAATCAAAAATAGGCATGATGTAGGGAGCTTTAGTGACCGTAACGCGAACGCACAAGTGAACCAGTGCCTGCATCTGTTTCACGTGAACGTGAACGTGGCCGCCGTGGAGTTCTATGCTACACGGGCCGTGCGATGTTGCACAGCCTTACATGCCGAGCTACCAACCTGAAAGTTTCATTATATTAAGCAACTGAAATACATTCCCTCAGACTCAGGAGAAAAGAAAGAGACAGAAAGCTATCCTTTATAAACAGACAAGAAAGTCTTCAAGCATTCTGACTTTTATGCCACACAAATTCATTTAATAAAAACTTTAGAAATACTTGTAACCATGAGGATACACAGTCCAAATCAAATCAAATTAGCAATAAGTGGGTCCTAATTCACGGGCCCCGACTGAGGAGGACCCTAAGGAACTTGAGTGTGCCGGGAAGAAAATGCTCCTTTCTAACCCTCAAAAGACACAGACGTGTGTGAGTGCCGACGGAAGGCACCAATGCCACGGTGATCAGGCTTCCTGGGTCTAACCCATCCCAAGGGTGCTCTGGTGCAACCGTTCGACCTTCTTGGGGTCCAAACACAAAATATTTCCTCTCCAAGACACGACAGATAGAAAGTACGTTACCGAGTTCACCTTCCTCCCACCCTCTAACCGAAACATCAGACACCACCGTGTTGGTCTATAGGTGCTGCTGTAACAAACGATCACAAACTCGCTGGCTTCTAACCACAGAAACGGTCTTCCCTCACAGCTCTAGGGGACAGGAGTCTACATCCCGGCGCTGGCCTCCTCCGGACGGCTTGGAGGAAGGACATCCCGGCGTCCTGTGGCAGCCAGCAGCCCTGGGCTTTCTGCCCTCGCAGGCGCCTCCCTCCCACCTCTGTCTCCAGGCGGCCCTCCCGCTTCTCCTCTCTCTTCTCTTCTTGTAAGGACACTTGTTAGTAGTTTTTAGGTTCATTCAGATAATCCAGACCGAGGTCATCTCAAGATCCCTGTCCGCAAAGACCCCTTTTCCAAATAAGGTCACATTCACAGGTCCCACGCTGACCCGTCTCTGGGGGGTCGCCACTCCCCTATAGTTACTATCTTTCTAGGGCTGGTTGTAGCCTAGTTAGCAATAAATGCATGCTTCTTAAAAGAACTTTAGAAACATATCATATCATCCTTTCTCTAAATCTTTTTAGATTTAGATTTTTTTCCAGTATTAGTTATCTGATAATTCTTTTCAATTGGATCCATTTCCATATAAATCCTTTTGTGAGTGTTTTCATTAGTCACTGTGGAAAAGACTGGCCTGGTGGAACAGGAAGGTATTTAAATGCTGCAAGAATAGCATTTTCATGGGTTACCGAGGTGGAAACTTTCTAGTGAGTCTGACACATTGACCTACTGGTCACCACTTTCACTGAATTGTGTTTTAATTCCTACTTATACACCTAATCAGTATACTCTTAGACGCATAAGGTTAAACACACAGTTTTCATCTATTCAGGTACAAACATGACTACTCAAACGATGCTTTTAATTTTTACACCGTTACTGTTATCTCATTCACATACTGTTAAATCACCAACACGCACATCTCAAATGAAGTCTACATTCTCAGAGAGCGACTTCACGAGACAGGAACAGCTCAAAGTTCTCTCACCAGACAAAAGAACCAAAATTTCCGATTTACTGGGTGATGCGAGATTTCATTATCATTGTCGGAAAAATTACTTTCTTCAGTGAGTCTTCCAAAAGAAGCAGTTCACCTATCTTTTTCTGCAGTGACAGGACAAACACCTTGGGGAGCCTGGGTGGCTCCGGCAGTTAAGCGTCCGACTCTTAAGCGTTCGGCTCAGGTCACGATCTCACGGTTCATGAGATGCAGCCCCGCGTCGGGCTCTGTGCTAAGCATGGAGGCTGCCTGGGATTCTCTCTCCCTCTCTCTCCCCCACTCACTCGCTCTCTACCTCTCAAAATAAATAACTTTACAAAAAAAGAAGAAACACCTCAGCTCCAAATTCAGGCCATCCACTGACCCCAACCTTTGCCCTGCTGCAGGGAAACTCAGAAAAGCTGGCAAGAAGCCCGGGTATCCCCGCCGCCCCTCCCATGGGGTCTGTGCGGGCACCTCTCTGAGGGCACGTACGTTCATATACCCACACGAAGTTTCAAATTATCAGTGCAATCTCCAAGACTAATGTGACTGATGCAATAATTGAAAAATTAAGAAACTGTACAGAAAAGCACAGGAGACCCCGCAAGCAGACAGCAACGGCCAACACGCCCGCCATCTTCCCGTCTACCTAAGCTAAAAGAGCACGTGGTGAACGGGGACTTCGCTACAAAAGCAAACGGTACAGCATGAGTCCCTTTATCCAAAATGTTGCCTCTTCAATTAACGCATTTTTGCCTTATGCCGTATTTTTGCCTTATGCCCTGTTGTTGAGAAGAAATCAAGATGGGTGTGAACAATTCATACCTCCACCGGGAATAATTGCCAACTTTGTTTCAACCAAGCCCATTTTCGCAGAGGAAGCTGAAAAGGAAGGAAGAAAATTAAGTAACATCCGGATCATATATTCAAACATTATGACTTGAAGAAGTTAGTAAAATAAGCTACACATACTCTGTTTACTAATTAAACTCGTGTCACAAATCTTTTAAAAAGTCACTTCAGAAGGCATTTGGTTACGGAAATAGGTAAACACTCTAAATGATAAATATATTAAGAGGTTCACATAACCTTTTCTGTTAAAAATTGCTCGGCAGCGAATTAATTTTTGATGCAGAAAGGCCAGGGCTGTGACTACATAATTTGACCGGATGCTGCCAAGTCACGTTTGAAGGCTTAGACCCCGCTAACGATTGAGGACGAGGAGAGAGGCTTCTGACAAGCAGGAACATTCTTCGGCTGCCTGAAGAGTCCTCGAAGCCAAACAGCTTAATACATCACACCAGATACGGCACCTTTTCAGGACCAAATCTCCAGTCACTTCTGACAAATGGTTTTACTGTTCTGACAGCCGGGCAGGGTTCTTCTTTCCGCATTTTGCTTTCACGACTACTTTAACACATCTTAATTATTTATTTGCATATCCAAACATACTTGGACCACTTCCCTTATCCTAATTCCCAGAATCTGCACCCTTTCAGAAAAGGGTTTCATGGACTTTAGCTTCTCCATTTAAAACTCAGGATTTGAGACAATTAGGGATCTGAAGGGGAAAGTCCACGTGGACCAGCAGCTACCAACCCCAAGGAACAGTCAAAACTTACTAAAAACATCATCATATTGACCCTACAGGGGTCAATATGCCCAACAGGCAGCTGCTTCAGAAGTGACAGCACGAGCCAGGAGAGGTCGGTGACATATATCTGCTGCCTGCTTCGCCCGGTCCTTGGGCCTGGGGCCCCTGTCCGTCACCCCGAAGTGACCGTCTGGCGGCAGCAGTCTCCAGGGCTCTGGCAGGACACCAGGCGTGACGGCCCCGGCACGGGAGCACCTGGGTTGGCGTCCCAGCTCAGTCACTGACCCTGGGCGCGCTGCGTCTCCTCTCTGGGCCCGAGCTTCCGCAGGGACCGAAGCACCCTTCGCACAGCGCCATTTGGCCGATTGATCGACTTAATGCAGGTCAAGTGCCGAGACTAGTATGAGGGTCAACATTCAGCACACGGTCAGCATTAATTGTTTTCCCTGTCATTTTCATGATCACCTCATCCAACCTTCAGGAGACCGAGCGAGAAGTGGACCTCAGGGCGGTGAAGCTGTCATGACGCAACGAGCCAGAGGTAAGTGCAGGGGCCGGGCACGTGCCACACGTCAGCTCACCCGATCTCCACCACGGCCCCTGCCGGTCCCCCACTGTAGAGGAGCCGACGGCTCTGAGCAGGGCAGGCCCTGCGGTTCAAATTCAGGTCTGCCTGCCCAATTCCGGCTGTCCCCTCCCTGGCCGAGACTAACAAGAGACTGGACCAGACTGTCTCCTTAAGTGGGAATCTTCAACACTCCCTTAAGCCCAATGGGTGACTTTTTCTAAATGCTCTACTCAACGAGAGGAAAAGAACAGAACACATCACTTGGAATTATCTGAAGATAACCCCCAGGATTAATTCTCACCTGCTACACGTATGTCACATGCTAGGGCCAGCTCAAGGCCCCCCCCCAGAGCAAGTCCATCTATTGCTGCAATCGTCGGCACTGGAAGATTAGCTGAAATAGAAGGAAAGAGGTTATGTTTCTTCAGGAAGACAGTCACCTTACGATGCAATCTATGTTACTTGTTCTTAACTGGGATACTGTCCAGAGAACTTTGCATCCCTTTTGCCTTTAACAAAAGAGTCATTTCCTTCATCATGATTCTTCAAAACCATGCACTGATTGTAGAGAGTTCCACCATATAGGTATGCACTAATATCTTAACTCCTCCCATATTACAGAAATTCTTTCCTAAACACTTGTCGAATTAACACAATCACAGTTCTGGCTGTAATCTTAGAGCCTGGAGTCTTTTATGAGATGCTTGGTTCATACACACTCCTATTCGAAATGACTTAGGTGTGACTGCGAAATTTCGAATCCTTCAAGAACTACCCTGGTACTCAGAATGACAGTCTCATTCAGCAGTAACATGCCTCTCCATTCAAATCGGCCAGGAGGAAGTCAAACTCTCACTCTTCGCAGACAACATGATACTCTATGTGGAAAACCCAAAAGACTCCACCAAAAAACTGTCAGAACTGATAGATGGATTCAATAAAGTCGCAGGATATAAAATCAAAGTACATAAATCTGTGGCATTTCTATACACCAATAATGAAGAAGCAAAAAAAGAGAAATCAAGGAATTGATCCAATTTACAATTGCACCGAAAACCATAAAATACCTAGGAATAAACCTAACCAAAGATGTAAAAGATCTGTACTCTGAAAACTATAGAAAGCTTATGAAAGAAACTGAAGAAGACACAAAGAAATGGAAAAACATTCCATGCTCACAGACTGGAAGAACACATATCATTAAAATGTCGATACTTCCCAAAGCAATCTACATATTCAATGCAATCCCTATCAAAATGACACCGGCAGTCTTCAGAGAGCTAGAACAAACAATTCTAAAACTAGTATGGAACCAGAAAAGACTCTGAATAGCCAAAGTAATGTTAAAACAGAAAACCAAAGCTAGTGGCATCACAATCCCAGACTTCAAGCTGTATTACAAAGCCGTAATCATCAAGACAGCATGGTACTGGCACAAAAACAGACACTCAGATCAATGGAACAAAATAGAGAACCCAGAAATGGACCCACAAATGCATGGCCAACTAATCTTTGACAAAGCAGGAAAGAATGTCCAATAGAAAAAAAGATGGTCTCTTCAGCAAATGGTGTTGGGAAGCTGGACAGTAACATGCAGAAGAATGAACCTAGACCAATGTCTTATACCATACACAAAAATAAACTGAAAATGGATGGAAGACCTAAACGTAAGACAGGAAACCATCAAAATCCTCAAGGAGAAAGCAGGCAAAAACCTCTTTGCCCTTGGCCGCAGCAACTTCTTGCTAGACATGTCTCCAGAGGTAAGGGAAACCAAAGCAAAAATGAATCATTGGGCCCTCATCAAGATACAAACCTTCTGCATGGTGAAGGAAACAATCAACAAAACTAAAAGGCAACTGACGAATGGGAAAAGATATCTGCAAATGACATTATCAGATAAAGGGTTAGTTTCCAAAATCTATGAAGAACTTCTCAAACTCCACACCCAAAAGGAAATAATCCAGTGAAGAATTGGACAAAAGACATGAATAGACACTTTTTATTTATTTATTTTTTAAACATTTATTTATTTTTGAGGCAGAGAGAGACAGAGCATGAACGGGGGAGGGGCAGAGAGAGAGGGAGACACAGAATCGGAAGCAGGCTCCAGGCCCTGAGCCATCAGCCCAGAGCCCGACGCGGGGCTCGAATTCATGCGCTGTGAGATCATGAGCTGAGCCGAAGTCGGATGCTTAACCGACTGAGCCACCCAGGCGCCCCAAAATAGACGCTTTTTAAAAGAAGATATCCAGATGGCTAACACATGATATCCAGACACATGAAAAGATGCTCAACTCACTCATCATCAGGGAAATACAAATCAAAACCACCATGAGATACCACCTCACACCTGTCAGCATGGCTAAAATTAACAACTCAGGAACAACAGATGTTGGCAAGTATGTGGAGAAAGGGGAACCCTCTTGCACTGTTGATGTGAATGCAAACTGGTGCAGCCGCTCTGGAAGACAGTGTGGAGGTTCCTCAAAAAAATTAAAAATAGAACTACCCTATGACCCAGCAATAGCACTACTAGGGATTTATCCAAAGGATACAAAAATGTTGATTCAAGGGCCACATACACCCCAACGTTCATAGCAGCACTATTTCCAAAGCATGGAAAGAGCCCAAATGTTCATCAACTGATGAATGGATATTAAATAAGATGTGGTGTGTATATGTGTATATACGTACACACACACACATACATGATGTATATTACATACACATACATACACACACAACGGAATATCACTCGGCCATCAAAAAGAATGAAATCTTGCCATCTGCAATAACGTGGATGGAACTAGAGTGTATTATGCCAAGTGAAGGAAGTCAGAGAAAGATAAATGTGTGGAATTTAAGAAACAAAACAGCTGAACATAAGGAAAGGGGAGGAAAAATAAAAAGAAAGAAGGAGGCAAACCATAAGAGACTCTTAAACACAGAGAACAAACTGAGGGCTGCTGGAGGGAGGGTGAGGGGATGGGCATCACTTGTGACGAGCACTGGGTTTTGTACGTAAGCGATGAATCACTAAGTTACATTTCTGAAATCATTATTACACTATATGTCAACTAGCTTGGATTGAAACAAAATTTTAAAAATAATTACACCATAAAGAAAACCAAACTCAGAAGCCTTTCACAGCAGGCAGCGGCTGTGCGGGTGCGGCCGGGGCACCGGGCACCTCTCCCGCCGAGGAGCGAGCACAACCGGGCAGCTAGGAAAGGACCAGCTCCACCAACGGGCACACTCACACGGAAGAGGCTCTCAGTTCCGAGACCCTGCCCAGAAGCACGGCTGGGGAGCCGTCAGCCAGCCACAGAGCTCAAAACTAGACTCTCTCTGGCCCCGAGTACTACTTTCAGGAGGCTTCTGTACAGAACTCTTTCATAACTGGTTCAAAAACTGACTGGTTAATTATTCTGCGAAGCAGACTCCTTATTAATTTTGACGATGGGAATGTGAAGCGAGGCCGGCCAAACTTCTTATGGTATAAACAGAACGTGGTACGTCTCTTATTGCTCTGACGACGAATAAGAAATAATAATCACGTGTCCTGGCTGCTGCTACAGGGACAGTCATACCGTAACATGCAAACACAGCAACACGTACATACCTTAAACTTACATGATATTATATAGCAATTCTACCTCGGTTTTTAAAAATAAATAAAACGTAAGGAAGGAAGCAAGGAAGTAAATAGACACACAGAGAGTACCATCCCTCAAAATCTCTCTTCCGCAGGTATTCTGAAATAGGAAATTCCAGTCAGAGAGGTTCATTCTTTGACTCCTTTTAAAATACACAAACTTGTTGAAGTCCACGGAGTGTTATTCACACATGGAGGAATTTATCGGCTTTATTTTAAGAGCAAAGGGTGACCAGGCCGGGACGGGGCCCATTCCCAGGCTGCCACGGAAGACCAGAGTGTTCCCGGGAGCGCAGGGACGGACGGGGCTGTGGAACAGGTGCGCTCCACCTGTCTGTACCTGTCTACGCATTCTGGGGGGAAGTGAGGTACGTGTAAGAGGCCAGGCCAGACTCACACGTGCTCCCCAGAGTGCACTTCACAGCACACTCGGTGACAAAAGAAACAGACAGCCACGTCAGGGTCTACAGTCAGGAAATGAATTTAATGGAAAACCAGGATCCAGTTAATTTTATCTGACAAAAAAAAACCACAAACAAATAAACATCGATCAAGAATATAACAGAAAGCTAATCTGAGTGGCTCCAAGGTCACCTCAAGTCACGACAAGCCAAACGGAGTTTTTGCTACTCGGCCCTCAATCCTTTCTTCCTACAGGCCTCGGGTATTTCTAGATTCCTCCAGTCTCCTGCCTCCCCAGTCTCCTGTCATCTGCCATCAGAACCTTTCCCTGGGCCTCCTTCCGGCCTCGGCTCACGTCCTTCTAGGACCAGCTTCCCGAGGAAGGACAGTAAATGATGCCCCCACCGTCCCTCGCCCCCACCGCAGAGCCTCAGTCCCCTCTGCCGGTCTCTCCAAACCCGCTCTTGCTTTGCCTGCCAGTGACACTGTGTGGCCGTCCTACAACCAGTGGGCGCTATCTGGTCCCTATTCAACCTGCTGCCTCCGATGATCAGGCATTCGTGCTGGGCACTCCTCCGTGAGTTCCTCTCTTCGACTGCCTGGCGAGTCCCTGTCAACTTTCCTGTCTTTCCTTCACCTTCTGGTTATTCCTCAGCCTTCTGTCCCTCTCAACAGAAGCTCCCCAGGAGGTCTCCTTCCCACCCGTAACCTTCACCACCTACAATACCAATGATGGCCAGATGTCCCTCTCAAACCCAAACTTCAGTCTCAACTGCATCTCTGTAAGCACCTGCCTGTTGGGACATCTCCACTTGAATGCTCTATCATGTTCAAGCCAGCTTGTCAATCCTTCTTCCAGATTCTCTTCCACACCTGGCACTACTTCCATCCACCAACTTCCCCCAGACAGACACCCAGAAGTCGTCACGGAAGGCTTCCTTTCCACAGCTCACAAATCTGCAAGCCCCCCCCTTTCCTGCAGCAGGAGTTCTGGGTCCCCTCATTTCTCACCGGCGTACGTCTGGGCCTGCGACCGGCTGGCCCCTTCCTGTGCACCTTCCCTATTTCTTGCAGTATAATCGTTCTAAACGGCAAATGCCGTCATGCTACCCGCTTCAGAAGCGTACAATGATTTGTTCTACACTCGGGATAAAAACGGAGAAAACAATTAGCATGGTACAGAAGACACCCGATAAACGAGGTTCTGTCCACCAGCCCGACCTCTTCTCCAGCCTCAGGCACATAGTCCACGTTCTGGCCCCATCCTACTTACAGCCCTGCAGAAGCTGTCCCAGCCATACCTGCGGACAAGCTGGCCTGTGCCCTGAACGCCCAGCCCACAACGATGGGCCGTGCCAGGCACTGCTCACAGCCCCTTCCTTTGCACTCCAGGGGGCTCGGTACCCGCTTGTCCATCAGAGCACTTACCACCCTACCGCCCGTTCTGGATGGAACGGACGTTCACGTCGCACCGATGCCGGTCGATGACATTCTTCTTTCTACTCTGGGACCGCCTCTTCTGTCTCTAGCGCATGCCGCCCCGCAGTCTCCCTACTTGGCTTTTTTTCATCCCCTTCTTTCACTCGGTACTTTAAAGACATAACATGAAGACATGTAGCCCGAGGGAGCTACACGGAAAAGAAAAGCTGCAAAGGTTCCTGACCAGGAGAGAGAAGAAGGGGCCGTGTCCCCTCCTGGCCACAACAAAATGCCACAGGCACTCGCCGGCCACCTGCGGGAAGCCAACTCGTCAGAGACAGAAACCACGAAGGTGAGTTTAAAGGAATCAAACCCAGGTCTGAAATATACATACTACTGAGCTCCAGTTCCTGAGAATTCCAACTCTTAGCTAACGGAGGTTGTCTCGTAGTCTTTAGACACCCTCCCAAATTAGGAACAGATTCATATGCAAAGAGGAATTTTTCTTCTCATCAAACCGTGCGCTGAAAATGTAGACCGAGTAGAGGGGTCGAAGGAATAAATTGCCCACAAATTCCAAAAGTAATATTCCACAACTTCACAGGCCCTGAAGCACACCAGGAAGCATACAGCAGGATTATGACTCCTGGCCATCTGTAACGTCCTCAACACCGCATCAGGGACGGCTGCCTCGGAAAGACTTGGCAAGGCTTTGCTCTACATTTTTATTAGTGAATATTCTCAAAGAAAGATCATCCTTAAAAACCACACGTAGCCAAAGAAAGTTAAAAAGCTATCATTTTTTTGGAAGGATAAAATGTCATTAAGAAGAAAAAAAGAGGTAATGCAGGTAAAGACAGAAACGAAACGGATTAGTCAATATACCCTCCCTCACGTTGTAAGAGGTGCCATAAACATTATGTTGAGAAAATAAAATGATGGGGGAGAGGGCGGAGCAACAGGCAGGTTTCTGGTTCCTCCTGACCTGGAGTAACAGGTAAGAACTAAGGAGAAATAAATAAATGTGCTGATTGTGGATCGGGGGGGAGGGGGTGGGGGGCAGGGGGTGCTAAAATGAGTCTCGTGCTCATGTATTCTTAATTCTGAAGGTAGAGAATAAACACTTTCCCTACATGCTTATACTCTTTGGATGCAATGCAAATTATTTTCGAATTTGATAGTTAAAAACCTCAGAAATTTTCTCAAGGGGATATAAGTTTTGAACATCACATCTTATGTGAAATATATAAGATAAAATGACAGGAAACGTCAGGTCCTTATGCAAAACGAGAACAAGGAAAATAGAGTATTAGCACACTCATAGCACACTCAAATCATTAAACAGGTAAATTACCTGCTACTTTCAAAGGCTGATCAACATAAACTAGCATTATATAAAGCAGTCTATAAAATTTTTCCCACTAAAGAATTATTCAAGCAGAACAGCTTAATTAGCTTTCAATGAGTAACTGAATTTCAACCATTTGACAAGATTATAAATTCTGAAGTTCTAGTGTGTCAACTACACTTCAATTAAAAAAACTTTCTTTAATTAAATTTAAAAAAAAATCTTCAATTTTACATAATCCTAATCTTTCCCTGAGAGACGTTTCTCTTAGCAAATTTTCTTCAGGAAAAGATGAGTCATCCCCAAGCGCACACTAGTTTCACGGTTACCTCATACGCTGGTTTTTACATCCAGTACTTTCTCTGCTTGGGAGCACTTCACAATCTCAGCGGACTCGCCGAGACACTGCAGAAGGCCCAACTCCCCACCTCACAGAACTGAGCAGTACGGCAATGGCAGCGTGTGACGGCAGTGTGTGTCTGGACGACGCCGGACGGCCAGGAGCGGAGGCCCCGGCCAACCGCCGAGGCGAGACCCCGTGACCCGACGTGGCGCAACCCACAGGCTCAGACACTATTTTGAGTTCAGTACAGGAAACGGGCCAGGTGTGACAAAGACAGCAATCCTTTGAAATGCTCCTAAAAATGTAATTAAAGCAAACAATTAAAGCTCTGCTATTTTAAGAGAAAAATAAAGGAGGTGCCCAGGAAGGCTCTGGCCTACCTCAGTGGCCCGCAGGAGGACGCCCAATGACGGGGGCCACTCGAGTCGGGAGACCACAAATGAGGGGAAGGAGCAGCGAAGGCCTACTTTCAGCTCTGAGAGAGACAGCACAGGTGACGGAAATTTCCAGATGTTTCCAGAAAAAAATAATCCGATTATCAAGGGAAAATGCTAGTGTCAGTCACAATTTTTAAATACGGTTCTTATATAAAACAGAGACATCAAATATTTCAAAAGAAATGCCCACATAATATACATGAAATCTGACTTCATTGAAATCATTCCAAAAAAAAATTAAAAATAAAGTCAAGGTTAACTGAAAATTATAATAAATTCCTACTATCACTAACTCCAACTAAAACTTTCACCTTCAGCCAAAAGTGCCCTCCCCCGTTCCCATCATCACATTTCCAAGGAACCAAAGACACAAAACCGCTCCTGCCCAAGCCTGCAGGTGCTGGGCCTGTGTGCCCCACGGCGGGGGGTAGGGGTCAGGAGGCTGTGTGCCCCACGGTGGGAGGGGGGTGGGGGTGGGGAGGTCTGTACATGGGAGCCACCGTGCCCGGGCGTCAGGGAGCACTCGCTGTACAATCTAAGGGAAGATCCTGGATGCTTCTAGGCCAACCTCTTATGTACCTGCCTTCGTCATTTCCCATCTAGCTACTTACAGATCTAGCAGGTGCGGGAAAGTGCTTACTCCATGCAGGCACTGTCTTAATCACCCGACAAATATTACTGAAGCCTCCGGCCAGCCTCATGACATCAGAACCGTTATGACCCTCACCACCAACGGGGACATGGGGCAGAGGAACTGCCGTTACTTGCGGGGAACGGCCACCGCTGGAGCACAGATGGCCTGACTCCAGGCACTTGCCCTTCACCAGTTCTCACGGCCTGCACCCCGAGCCCGTGGGGAAGGATTCTGCACTGCGAGTCCACCTTCCGTCCTTCCTCAAGGACCCAGGGACCATGAAGCTGAAGGAAGGGAAATGCCGACACCAAGGCGAAGTCTGAGCAGCACACCTGCTCAGAGCCCTGTGAACTCCGGGAGCCCTAGAGCAACATGCAGTCCACGCAGCCTGACCAAGGCAACCAAGGGCACCGGGTGCAAGGCAACGGTCAGCTGGCTGGAGCAGGACTCTGACCTGAGACTTCCCTGCAAACCTCCGACCCGGACCGTCCCGAGAGCTTGACTGCAGGTTATCAGAGAAGGCCAGCACCAGATCACCCCTTCCTCCCCAAATTCCCAATCAAATAAAGCCGCCCCGGGGCAACACAGAGAAGAGAGAGCAGCAAGGTCAAGGCCCCCACACTCCCCGCCAGCCCCGTCTGGAAGATTGTACTCAACATAACCGGACGGGAACCGCCACTGTCCACCGCTACTCCGGGTGTTCACTGCGATGGAAAAGAAAAGAAAGACTTCTCGGCACGTGAAATGTTGCCTGACAAATGTAGTTTTTTTCAATTTCTGATGAAAACCTCTCTAGAAGTAGTCTACATTTGCCTGGTAGGAAAAAATACGCCATTCCTGCCTTGCTTCGCAAAGTCTCAGGCCCTGTGTCCTTGCTTTGCAAAGCAGTGTGGCCCAACAGCATTAGCATCCCCTGGAAGCCTGTGGAAATGGAGAAGCCCAGGTCCCAGCCCACAACTACCCGACCAGCAGTTGCGCCGTTAACGAGAGCCACAAGCGGAGCTCTGGATACCCAGCTAACCCACAGGGAGCCTCACCAGCTCACCATCCCGCAGGATGGCCCGCCGACCCCTACGTGGACGGAGGAAGCACTGAGAACCAAACTCTTTGGGTAAGACTCATAACAGTAAAGGCGGTAAAGGCTTACACACAGACGTCTAGCAGCTGTATGTGGTACATCCACCGGCGAGGCAATAAAAAGGAACCAACTACTGACTGACCCGTGCGAAACATCGATGACTCCAAAAATACGCTGAAAGACAACTGGCAAATTAATACATCCTGTGCTCCATTTATGAAAATGTCTGCAAATGGAAACTAGTCTCTAGTGATGGAAAACAGCTCAGTAGTTATGTGGGGACAGGCAGGGAAGGGGCAGGGGCAGGAGAAAGGGATCACTGGAGGCCATGAAGAAACTTCTGGGGGTGATGGCCTGTTCACCATCTTGATTTGTGGTGATGTTTCCACAGGTCAGAGTCAACACACTGTACGTGTTAACACGTGCAACTTACTATACGTTAGGTATTCCTCAACAGACCTCTTTGTTAAAAATCTAGGATGTGAACAATATGAAAATGATAAATCCAATGCAAGAAAGTATACTAGATTCCTGATCTTTTATAAACAGGGGTCAATTATTCGTATTTATATTTATATGGAGATAATTCAAATTTGACAAATCAGGTAACATGGATATGAGTCAATTTAAAATTATAAAGAAAACACTAAGAAACATGATGAGAAAAGTAAAAGGGAAGAATTTTGTTTTAATCGAAATACAACTGGCACGCCATGTTATATTAGCTTCAGGTATACAACACAGCACTTCGACGACCCTGTCCGTCACTCAGTGCTCACCTGCTAAGTGCTCTCACCATCTGTCACCACACGACGTTATTGCGATATTACCATTCCCTATGCTGTACGCTTCAACTCCACGACTCACTCACAACCCGAAGCTTGTACCTCTTGATCCCTTCATCCCACCCTCCAACAACCTCAGTCTATTCTCGTATTTAATATTTATATATTTAAATATCTGTATTTAAGCATCCAGTTTTTTGTTTGTTCATTTGATTTTTTAGATTCCACATATAAGTGAAATCATACGGCATTTATCTTTCTCCGTCTGACTTATCTCACTTAGCATCACAGCCTGCAAGTCTATTCATGTTGTTGCAAACGGCAAGACCTCCTTCTTTTCTATGGCTGAGTAATATTCGTGTGTGTCTGTGTGTGGGGGGGGGGGGGGGCGGCACATAGCATATACACACCACATCTTCTTTATCCATCCGTCTACTGATGGACAATTGGGTTGTTTCCACGTCTTGGCTGGTGTGAATAATGTTGCAACAAACAGGGCGGCAGATATATTCATGTTTCTGTTTTCTCTGGGTAAATACCCAGTAGGGGGACTGCTGGATCATACGGTAGTTCTGTTTTCAACTTTTTGAGGAACCTCCACGCTGTTTTCCATACTGGCTGCACTAATTTATAATCCCGCCAACAGTGCACAAGGATTTTTCACCACATCCTGACCAAAACCCATTACTTCTTGCCTCTTTCATACCAGCCGTTCTGACACGTGTGCAGTGACATCTCATGGTGCTTTGATCGGCATTTCCCTGAGGCTGAGCGGTGTGGAGCATCTTTTGGGCGTCTGTTGACCATCTGGGTATCTTCTTCGGAACACTGTCTATTCAGATCTTCTGCCCATTTTCTAATCAGATTGCTTTTCTGGTGTTGGGTCACAGAAGTTATTCATATATCTTGGATATTAACTCCATATCAGACATATCAATTGCAAATATGTCCACCCATTCACTAGGTTGCCTTTTTGTTTTGTCAATGATTTCCTTTGCTGTGCAAAAGCTTTTTGTTTTGATATAATCCCAACAGTTTGCTTTTCCTCCTTTCCCTTGCCTGAGGAGACACACCCATGAATATGTTGTTCAGGGCAATGGGGAGGGAGGAATTTAAACTGGAAATATACCAGTTCTGGAACTGCTCATAGCAAGACGTCAACAGAACTTTCCAAAGGAAAGGATCAAGTACACTATGTAAAGTTATAATAAAAATAACCAGGTGGTCCAAAAAACAACCCTTTCCCATTATTAGAATAAACCCACAAATAGAACAAAAAACAAACAAAAACTACATAGCATATTTAGTATGATTTTTAAACGTAAAGCCACCAAAATCAGAAGGCATAAAAAAATCATGACAGACATAAACACCAAACATATCATTTAAAGAAGATGTGATCAACTAGTAAGGAAAAGACTCCAAACGGATCACAGAGCAAAACCCAATTATAAGCAGAACACTAGAGAAACATCTAAAGCAAAAGAGAAAAAAGAATTTATTTTTAATTTGAAGGACACGTATGGTAAATCTCCGAGTCAAGTACAAAGAAAACATCTCATAATCTTACTAAGCAAAGGCAGCATTTTAAATGGGCAAAGAAGCAGCACTGTGTAAACTTGATGAAGGAGGAGGCCACAACAAAGATCTAGGAGCAATAAAGTATCTACGCACCAACACAGCAGCGTTGCGAAGCACAAATGCAATAGACAAATTCAAAACAGCACAAATATTACAGCCATTCTCCGACCATTATGTAGTAATTGAACTAGAAAATTACAACAAAACTACTAGCTAGCCGGGGATAGAAAATAAAGATGGCCCGAAGGCACACTCTCTTTCCCACTTAGGAGCTCAGCAGAGAGTGGGGCCCCAGTGAGGATCTACCCAGCAGAAGCACAGGCAACCCTCCGACAAGGCCACTTTCCCGACGGAGCGTGTCCAGTGCAGAGGGCGGTACAGACCTTCTCCTCCTCCCCCAGGTGCTACCTATGTACAGCATGGCAGAAGCGGGTCCCATGCCCCTGTAACTCTGGCCCCCAATTCCTTCTACCCCAACAAATTTTTTATTTATTCCAGTGGATGAATGTTAAAAATACGAAATGGGCTTATCCTTAGCTCAGCTCCTTCTTCTTTCCCAGAACACGGGTTCTCCTCCATATGCCTACGTGCAAAGCACCCTGCTTTGCAGTGTTGTGCAATGTGGGTGCTGGGCCAACTGGCGCAGGGGGCAGCCGGCGCCCACCCAGCCTAGCTGTGACGGCAACGCCCACCCAACGTGGCAGACCCAAACAGGCCAATCCCCTCATCAACAGATCTAAGGCCACAAACTTCAACTGAGCTCACATCAGTAATTAAGGGAATAGTTTGCCCCTTTTTCTACATTTTATTTTTCAATTTATTTCAAACCTTAGAGAGAAGGAGGATTTCTATTTATTAAAGCTCCCTCAGATCCCATAATGATACGTATACTTTCTGCACTGCTGTTTGTCATAGTAAAAAACGAAAAACTACCTAAATGCCCATCAGAAAAAAATAATTATATGCATATGGCATGTCTCTAGCGAATAATACAAGAAAACAATTTTTTTTTTTTTTTTTTTTTTTTTTTTTTTTTTTTATTTATTTTTGGGACAGAGAGAGACAGAGCATGAACGGGGGAGGGGCAGAGAGAGAGGGAGACACAGAATCGGAAACAGGCTCCAGGCTCCGAGCCATCAGCCCAGAGCCTGACGCGGGGCTCGAACTCACGGACCGCGAGATCGTGACCTGGCTGAAGTCGGACGCTTAACCGACTGCGCCACCCAGGCGCCCCCAAGAAAACAATTTTTTAAAGTGCAGTGATAAAAAATTCCACATTGGAGAAAACTAGACTCCAAATATTCCCAGAATTTTTCAAATACAATCTCTACCACTCAGCCAACGGATAACCAAGAAAACAAGACAGGGGACACCTGGGTGGCTCAGTGGGGTGAGCTTCCGTCTCTTGGTTTTGGCTCAGGTCACGATCTCATATCAGGCTCTGTGCTGATAGTGCAGGGCCTGCTTGGGATTCTCTCTCCCTCTCTGCCCCTCCCCCAGCTCACACTCTCTCTCAAAACAAACATCAAAGAAAGGAAAGAGACAAAAGGGGAAGGGGAAGGGGAAGGGGAAGGGGAAGGGGAAGGGGAAGGGGAAGGGGAAGGGGAAGGGGAAGGGGAAGGGGAAGGGAAAGGGAAAGGGAAAGGGAAGGAAAAGAAGGATACAAGATGTGGTAAGAACCAGTAGAAAGAAACCATAAGAAAATACCCATCCAAAATTGAGATCCACAATCTTCAAACACTGATTCTCATATCAAGACATGAAGCCAAGCATGACACTGTGAACTATAAAAAGGGACTTAATAATTTCTAAAAGAACCGAAAAGTATTTAAATGAAATAAAAAAACCTCAATGTGTGCACCGAATTAGGTACAGCTTAGGAAAAATCAGTGAACCTGTGTGTGGTGACAGGACACCATTCAGAGAGGGGTGAGGAGGAACAAGCAGGTGGCCAGATGGAAGAGGGTGCATACAGGTGCAGTGAGAACGTCTGATACGTGCCTCCATGGCAGAAAATATGGGAAACCAACACCCATCTTAATGAGTTTAAAAGAAAGCAGCAAATCTAACCAGAAGGAAAAAGGGTAATAAAAATGAGGGTGGAAGTTAATAAAAAAGAAACAATACAGGGGATTACTAAGGCCCAAAAGAGATTTCTGAAATGCACCACAAAAACTGCTAAGGCTCTTCAGGGACCGAGCAAAGAAAACAGAAAGAGGACACCAGTAAGCAAAGCCAGGAGAAAAGAGGACAATCACTGTTGACTCTTCAGATAATTAAGCAGTAAGAGAATGTTATGAATGACATTATACCAATGCATTTGAAAGTCTCGATGAGGGGCGCCTGGGTGGCGCAGTCGGTTAAGCGTCCGACTTCAGCCAGGTCACGATCTCGCGGTCCGTGAGTTCGAGCCCCGCGTCAGGCTCTGGGCTGATGGCCCAGAGCCTGGAGCCTGTTTCCGATTCTGTGTCTCCCTCTCTCTCTGCCCCTCCCCCGTTCATGCTCTGTCTCTCTCTGTCCCAAAAATAAATAAAAAACATTGAAAAAAAAAAATTAAAAAAAAAAAAAAAAAAAAAAAAAAAAAAAGAAAGTCTCGATGAAATGGATGAATTCCTAGGGAATTATTAATTTCCAAAAATAAAATTAAAAAAATAGAAAACTTGTTTATGTGGTTATTTTCACATATATACTTGCATATAATGTATGTATCAATGCATGTATACAAATATATATTCACGCAAGGGCCAAGAAAAGATCTAAAAATATTAAAACAATTAAATATTAATGAAAATATTAAGTCAGGGAATTAGCAATAATAACCTGGGTGGACAGAAAGATAATGGAGGAAAGCTGCTTTAAAAAGTTCTAAATTTTCACATTAAACACACATTCAGACACTCCTCATGGAATTAAAAGCTAACAAACATAAAAAAGCCAAAAAAGAATTAAAGTGATTTCCCTTTTTGGTCTTGCAAAATTCTAGAATATTCCAGGGTAATATTTTAAAGTGACAGAGCTTGGTTGATAAGCGCATTTCTTTGGCTATATTTAGCAAAACAGTATAGTTTCCACACGACCATCCAAAATCATAACATGATTAACACCCAGTGAAAGTCAGCAAAGGCAGTAAAATCCCACAGACAAAAGGACAGAGACTCTAAGTTGCAAAGGGAAGTGCAGCTCTATTTGAAACTATGACACAATAGGCGGGGGATGTTAGCACTTCTGAGGAAAAACAACAGGCTCCTGGATACTGTCTCATTTTACTGTTTTCCATCATTCCTGGCCAAAGGATAAAGAAACTGGAAAGTGAGATCTGGAAGTTACCATTTGGAAAACTAAGTACATTCAACTAGAGCGTGCTGTCAGTCCTCCGCGTACCGTAATTTCGCACTTTCAATTTCTAGTTATTACATCAAACTGGGGGCGGGGGGGGGATGTAAACTACAGCTAGATTGCATCCAATTTAACAAAATTAAGTCCTTATTTCAAAAATCTCCTTGGGGCGCCTGGGTGACTCAGTCGGTTGTGCGTCCGACTTCAGCTCAGGTCATGATCTCACAGTTCGTGAGTCTGAGCCCTGCATCGGGCTCTATGCTGACAGCTCAGAGCCTGGGGCCTGCTTTGAACAATGTGGCTCCCTTTCTGCTCCTCCCCCGTTCATGCTCTATCTCTCTCTCTCCTTCAAAAATAAATTTTTAAAAAAACATTAAAAAAAATTTTTTTTAAATCTCCTTGACTTCAAACAAAGGAAAAAAGCATAATGAACACACACATTTTGGGTCAACCAGGCAGACTGACAAATAATTCTGCAAACTTTAAACATGTTCTTTACTAAACAATTCTTAACACATCTAAAATAAAAGTCAAGGGCGCCTGAGTGGCTTAGTTAAATGTCCGACTTCGGCTCAGGTCACGATCTCACGCTTTGTGAGTTTGGGTTCCCGCGTGGGGCTCTGTGCTGCCAGCGCAGAGCCTGGAGCCTGCTTAGGATCCCCCCCCCCTTTCTCTCTCTCTCTCTGCCCCTCTCTGCTCTCTCTCTCTCAAAAATAAACATTTAAAATAAATAAATAATTAAATAAAAGTCAAATAATCAGGGAACAGCAAAAATATATACTAAGTGCATAATCTTTCAAATTATATGTGATAACTCATTGTGGCACTAATTATTTTCAAAATAAGCTTTATTTCAGATCAAGTAAAACACAAATTAAGTATTTGAAAAAGCTCTGAACTGTCAAATGATGGTAAATTACCAAACTCTAACAAAAAAAATCAATCAATGGGGCACCTGGGTGGCACAGTCTGTTGAGTGTTTGACTCTTGACTTCAGCTCAGGTCGTGATTTCAAGGTTGTGAGATCAAGCCCCACATCGGGCTCTGTGCTGAGCATGAAGCCTGCTTGGGATCCTCTCTTTTCCTCTCTCTCTGCCCCTCCCTGCTCATGCTCACGCGCTCTCTCTCTCTCTCTCTCTCACACACACACACACACACACACACACACGCCACAGAAATAAACATTTTTTAAAAAATCAATCACCTCTGGATTTTTTTGTAAGTATCAGATGCTTCTAAATCAAATACAAAGCTTAAAAGGAACATATCTGGAATTTATGCATACCCGTTTGCATTCATTACTCAATCTCTCCATCTTAAGATGGGACGCTAGGGAGTTACAACTGGATTTATGTATACCTTTACAGGTATTTCAGAGCACAGGCCTTAGTGTAATGGGTTATGTAATTAACAAGAACAGAACAATTAAATGCATGAAGTGACAAATACAACACTTTAACTTTTCATAAAATGTTATTCATATTTAAAGGCTCTGCATCTGACCTCAGAGAGTATTATGAAGCCATGATAAATCAGCCACTATGCTTCACAGAAAGCTATATACTACTTTTGAGAAAAAACTTCCCAAACACTATCATTTATAGTTGTTTTTTTTTTAAGAAATCAAATTATGGGAAGTTTTTATCCATAACCAAGTTAAGTTCCAGATAACTAGTTTTTTCTAGACGGACATACACCAAAAAGCCTAACAGTAAGATAGGGGGCCTTTCACAACTGACCAAGGAATGGATCCCTTTCGTCCTGGGCCAGCCCAGGAAGCGGCTGCCGGCAGCCCCAACACGCCTCTCCACAGGGGCCCTTGTCAACGACAACGGCGACGGCTGTGCTGCAAAATGCAGTCGTCCGTTCTCTCCACTCACCCTCCCGGACAGGTCAGCAGCGCGTGATCGAGGCCTGTTTCGTGAAAGACTTTCTTCACCAGGCTTTCGGAACGCTGTTTTCTTCCTACCTCCCTACCCTGGCAGATCTCTCGGAGTCTCCTTTCTGGTTCTTTTTCATCCCGGTGTTGACACATCACAGGGCTTCAGACTCTTCTCTCTGCAGTAATTCCATCAGGGCCTCGCCCGGCGTCAAGGCTTCATTCATGAAGCACTCCCCAATTTACGTCGCAAGCCTAGAACACGTGCCCCAACTGCAAAGTCCTATCTACCTGCCTGCTTGACCGCACCACTTGGAGGTCCACTAGGCACCAACGCTCAAGCTTCACACTGGGACTCCTGAGTTACCCCTCCCACAGCCGTCGAGCAAAGGGGCAGTTCTCCTATTTGATGAATCACAGTAAAACAGAGTCAGCTCTATCACCCTCGGTCAGATCCTACGAGCAATGTGAACCGGGGGACGAGAGAAAGCCAGGCCAGGGCGGGCATGATTCTTGGGATCCGGAATAGAGGCCAACAGAAAGGGATTCTAGAGGACCCACTGTGGAGGAGACAGGAAGGTTCTCCTGTCTACACCAATGGACCCCAGTCACTTTCCCTTTCCAATCATGGACCCACCAGCCAGCTGCCAAGCAAGATACCAGGTATACAGATGGAGAAAAACCCACTGTGTTCTCACAGCAGGAAGGGGCCACGGAAAGTACCGGATGGTTAAAGAAAGACTAGAATTCACATCTTCTGCCTCGACCTCAAGAGATTTCCAAACCGTATGCCTCCATAAACTGAGATCAAAACTATTCACAGAAGCTCACCACATATTGGTAACACATAAACTTGACTTTGTTGCAACAAAATTAACATCTTACGACAACGTCCTTGGGAAAATGTTAAGCTGGGCCGATGTTCTGACATCATCGTAAGAGCAAGTTTATACGATGAGATATAAGGTGCTTCCAGCTTAAGATTAAGATGGCAGAAAGATCACCCGGTTACCAAAACAAAAGGAGTCCTCTCGAGCACCCGGGGGCTTAGTCAGCTAAGCGTCCGCCTCTTGATTTCAGCTCAGGTCATGAGATCAAGCCCCACGCTGGGCTCCGCACACTGAGCACAAAGCCTGCTTACGATTCCCGCCCTCTCCACCTGCTTGCGCGTTCTCTCTCACTCGCTCTCTCGGGGGAAAAATATTCTCTTGTACAAAATCAGCCGGGCTGGGGTGGGAAGGGTTTGGTTCTAGTAACAAGCCTCTGCCAAAGGGCAGCCAAGATAAAAATCTGGTACGAGTGCACTTCTATCATCCCATGAGGGGTTCTTTTTGTCTTTTTAATTACTAGTGACTTATTTTGTAATGCGTTGAGTCAACTCTAAAACTCAGGTGTGTCTCAATTCTGGACTTCAAAAACATGCTAAGGAAAGTAAAATAAATGAGAAGCACTACTTGAGAAGAGGTTCATCCCATGAAGTTTACATAAGTGTTTTCATACAGAATTCTGCTCTTCTGTTGTACAAAAATATCTCCTATGCATGTGACCTGAATTGACAGACTTTTCTGATAGAAAAGTGCATTTGAACAGTAGGCTTTCAATCACATGGAAAAAAGCTAATCAGAGAATTGGAAAACTTGCAAAATTAAACTATTTCCTTCTATAACACTTTATAGTATTATAAAGTCTTTAAAAAAGAGATGTTTGTCAAATGGATACATTTTCATTTATTTATGTCCCTTTTACCATAATTACCTATATTTCAAGGCAGATTCAGCTCTGCATTTACATAACTAAATTAAAGCTTTTGCAATTTTATTTCATCAGAAAAGAAGGATAAGAAAGCTGGAAATGCCTGGCATTTTAAACAATTACTATGGAGTACCATTTACAAAAAATCCGTATCACACCAGGTTCCGTAATTTAAAATTCTGGTGAAAACCTATTTTAAACATCTTTTTATCAGCAGATGGCAATTCTTTGAGGCCTCAACTCGAGAAGTACATAGGCTTGCCCGCAGTTTCCACTTGAGAGAGAATTCCAAAACGTTTTCTAGCTCTTCACAAAATAGCATCTAATGGGACAAGACTGGCCACCAGGAGGGAATGAACACCTCTGCTCCCCACACTCCGTATCCCTAATTTGCACGGCAGGAGTCCCAACCGTGGCAGGAGCACTGTCACGAGTGAACACGGCAAGGAGGTGTAAGTTAAGGAACGGCAGCTTTTAGTAGATGCAAATAATCTCATGTCTGTGCATCTGTGATAACTTGCTCAGGCCTAAGATTTCAAAATAAGCCGTTACCGCTGTTAACCTTAGGCACCCCACGCCTGAAAAGGGGAGGGGGCCTGGAACAATGTCTGAGAACTCGCCGTTTCTTTAGAACAAAACGTCTCAAAAAGAGCCATAAGACTTTTTTTTTTTTGTCTGAAAAGAGCAACAGAACTAAATTTGTTCTAGGATTTTGGAATTACTTTTTAAGAAGAGGCTTTCTAAGAAGCTAGGAACAGTCAAGTAAGGCACTTAGTGACTCAGAATAAAATACAGAACTTCTTTCTGATCTCTAGTTTAATAACACAGAACAGCTTTCCCGTGAGTTCAGTACCTGTAAGTAAGTCCCTTACAGACTCTTTCATTAAAAACAAGCAGAGCACAGTAGTCAACAGTAGTCACCAGGGCCAGGAAGAAACTCCATGACCCTCGAGACCCCAGAGAAAGATCCCCCAGGGGTGGAAAATGCACACGTAACGGGGGCAGGAGGGCAAAGTGGTACGGGACAGCCACGAAACCCACTGATTCGTACGGTTACTGATGACGCCACAGCGGCTGTGACAACCAGCTCACAAAATCCCTGGGATCTTAACCATCACCCAGAGTCTCTACAAACAGCCCCATGAGTGCAATGCAGGGTCCTCACCCACCGCATCCACTCACCTCCAGCAGACAAGACCACTCCTCCCATGGAAACAATCACCCCTGGAAACCCTGCTCCACAGAAAATCAGCTATGTCAGGGGACCTAGTGGAGAGGGGCCAGCCAGAAAGCTGGAGGCCTATGTGAGGAATCTGGTCCAAAACCAAGGTTGTCTGACATTCAAAGGGTCGTCGTCTTCTCCTTTCCCTTGAAAACCCTTAAAAGTGGGAGTTATTTTCTAAGAATCTGGAATTCTGGCCTCGCTTTATTAAAAATAAGAATCAAGGAGGGAAACGCAGAAAATTATTTGAGAAATACCATTAGAAATGTTTGCAGGATTCAAGATAGAGGAAGATTTTAAGAACTGTTTGATCTAATTTGGTAAATACAAAGAATGTATGTAGCATACACACATAATGAAGCATAATAATAAAAACTGCCTTAAAATCACCAAAGTAAGAACTAGATCAGCACTAACACCCTACTGGCCAGGTGTTCTCACCTACTCTTCAACCTGCCTTCCCAAACCCAGAGGTAATCACTACCATGAATTCTTATGTTTATCATTCTCATATTTTTACTGTGTGGGTATGTGATTTCAGTATACACACATTTCTAAACTACATGCTGTTTTCTACGCTTTTAGTTTTATAAAAAATAGATTATATTGTTCTAATTCATTGTTTCAAAGACTCATCCGTGTTGTTACACGTGGAAGTGATTCATGTATGCTCAATGCTATCTACAGTACAACTGTACAAATATACCAAAACATTCATCCATTCTCCTACCCCTGAAATTTGGCTGTCTTCAGCTTTTTATTATTAACCATATGCTACTATAAACAGTCTTTTTCTTATATCTTGGTATAAGCTTCCCTAGGACATATATGCAAAATGCCTATAGACTAGTGTACTTTCAAACTCCAACTAGTAATCCATTCATTGGGTCAAAATTTATTTAAAAATAAAATAGTATAATATCCAAATACAGTGCACAAAGGAAGGTGACTATTTCATGAACCTTTGATGCCCACCCTATGTGTTCACTGGGCTAAACTGTGTGTGCGTTTCTTACTATGGGTCTAGTAAAAACAGTGTTAAAGGCTTACCCTCTAGGTAAATGCCTCCTAAAAAAGTGAACTATCAAGTCTTATGGGAAGTGAATATTCAACTTTGTAAGACAATACCAAATTGTTTTCCTGAACAGTCACATCACTTTGTACTCTCATTAGTGAGTAAATCTGCCCAGGACCCACTTCCTCCCTAACTGTCTGTAAGGTCAGGCATAAGAATATGTGGCTTATCTGACAGACGTGTGAAACATGATTCTCTGTTGTGTTGTCTTACAGACTCGCAGGCCGCATGCACGCGCTCATGTGCTGATTATACACATACACACACACACACACATACACACACACACACACACACACACACCCTTGGGCAGTTATATGTTTCAAGTATTTTTTCCCACTTAATGCCTTTTCTACTTTCTTTACAGCACCTTTTAATGAACAAATTTTCTTAAGCTTAATAAGGTGGAATTTATAAACCTTTCCTTTTATGGGCTGTATTATATGTTTGACAAATTTTTTCACTCCATCAAGATCATAAAAGTCCATCTTCCTCCATGCATGTAGTCGAGTCTTTGCCGTCCCCAGTGAACACTGCTCTCTCCTGTGGCAGTTCCCCTATTTATCCATGGCCTTCTGTAGTCGCTCCGGGGTCCATTTGTCTATCCCAAAGCCAGAAACACGCCATCTTAATTTACAAATCTTTAAACAAGGTCTTGAGTGCTGATAAAGCAAGGACCCTCACTTTCTTCTTGAGGAATGTTGGGCTATTCTGGGGCCTCATTACGCTCATCAGGTTCCTCACAAAATTAATGCTAAGAATGTAAAGGTAATTACTTTGCATCCGTATATTGAATCACTTGTGAGAATCATCTTGGGGTGCCCGGGGTGGCTCGGTAGGTTAAGTGTCTGACTCTGGCTCAGGTCATGAATTCACGATTCACGAGTTTGAGCCCTGTGTCAGGCTCTGTGCTGACAGCCCAGAGCCCAGAGCCTGCTTCCGATTCTGTGTCTCCCTCTTTCTCTGACCCTCTCCCACTCACTCTCGTGCTCTCCTCTCTCTCTCAAAAATAAACATTAAAAAAACAATGGAATCATCTTCTCAATACTGAATCCTCCTATTCTAGGAGATAATGAGTCTCCATTTAATTTATTTAATGTCTTAGGAGAAGTTTCATAATTTTTCCCTATGGCTTGTGTACATCGCTAAATCCATTTTTGTTCCTGTTGTAATAGTATATTTTCTTGACTGACGTTTCCTGGATGCTACTGCCCTAAAGAAGTGTAACTGATTATTTTTAAATATGGATCTTACATTTGGCTATCTTGAGACACTCATTATTCCTAATAATTTGTTGATCCTTTTAGATTTTCAATGGAGACCATCATACCACGTGAGACAGGCAGTGTTATCTTTCTTCTCTGTGTCACTATTTTATTTCCATTTCCTGCCTTTCCACACAGGCCAGGATTTTCAGAACACTGTTGAACAAAGCTGGTGACAGTGGGTCTTTTGTCGTTTTCCTGGCTTTTGGAGACTACTTTCACTTTTTACTACTAAAAAACAGGCACCTTTCATCAAGCTAAGGAAGTTCCCTTCTATTTCTAGTCTGCCTTGACCTCCTTCTAAGAACAGACTTGACATCTCTCAAATTCTTTTCATCAGTCTGTTGAGGAAAAACATCATTTTATTTTAACTGGCTAACGTCACAAATGAAATTTAATATTTTCAAATGGGAACCTCCTCCCCCCTTGTATTCTTGGGAAAATCCAACTTGGTCTTTTTTTTTTTTTTTTTTCTTTTTTTAACCTACCGATTTCATCCATGTTCCTGATACGCGAGACTGGCCCCTCTCCTTTCCTCTATTGTTTCTGTTTACATACGAAGGTCACGCTAATCAGAAATCATGAGTTTAGGAATAAACTCTCGCTGTACTGTTGTGTGGAGGCATCTGCATAAGACTGAAATGATCTGTTCCTTACAGGCTGGGGCAAACATCTGCAAGCAAATCATTTAACACGTAAAAGCTGGGCCTGGCACTTCCTGGGCGAAGAAACATTCAACTACTACTCAGTCCTTACTGGACTACTCCAGAATGTGACTACTTCTTGAGACAGAAATTTCACATTTATTGACATAAAGATTCTCATAGTATTTTCTTATAAGCTTTATAATCTCTGCTATACCTGCAACCACAACCCTCCTCTCACCTGTAACACCTACTATTGAGTGTCCTTTGCCCCTTGCAGATTCTCCCTTCTGCAACTGCAGTTCGATCCCCTGATCTCAGATCCTCATTTCACTGCCTTCCTTCTACTCTGTTTGGACACAGAACTTTTTACGGTAATGCTCAGCTACTTATGGCCAGCGGTTTCCCCTTGCTAACATAGGCATTAAGGTTATGAATTCCCCCTCAAACTATTACTTTAATCAAATCTCAGAAATTTGGGCATACAGCAATTTTATATTCATTCAGTCTTAGTATTTTTTCCCATAATTCTTCCTTCTTTGAGTCATGAGTGACTTAACAGTCCTTTTTAAATTTACCAATATATGGTTTTTAAATATCTATATTATGTGTATTTTTATTTCTAAGTTAACTGCATTTTGAACAGAGAACGTGGTCTCTATATATTAAACTTCTGAAATTTAACAGAGATTTTAGGGTCCAACACATGATCCATTCTTGTAAATGTTTCATATGTTGATGAGAAGCATGCATATTCTCCAATTTAGGGTTAAGAGTCTATTAAATCAACTTGATACATTGTTCAAATCTTTATTTTTATCTTCTATCTCATGATTAATTGGGACAGATGGGACTGAACTCATCCACAATGATGAAGGATTTGCCAATTTATCCTGTATATATCTAATATAATTTTATTTGTATATTTTTCATTCTTTTTTTTTCAGGAAGATGTAAGTTTAGTCTTATGAAAAACTTAACCTTAAACTTAACATGCTGTCTCTTACTAGTAATGGTTTTTGAAAAACACTACAACAGATGTGGCTACTATTAATAATGTACACTTGAATTAAGTTTCTTAATCAAATCTGAACATCTATGTTTTTAACAACAAGTTTAGTCAACTGGCATCAATGGTAATTACTGGACTTATTTCATCATCTTAATTTGTCCTGAGGTTGTGCCTCTTCTATCCTCTTTACACTTTGTTAGGATTTGATGAACTTCGTTTCAGTTTTTGTTTTGTTTATTTTTCTTACTCCATTCTCCATCCTCCAACTCATTTGTAAGTCTTATGGCTCCATTCCTGCTCTCTGAATAATACTTCACACTCTCTAGCAAAGGATACAAAGACCTTAAAATCTTCAAATCTCCAAAATGCAAAAACCAAAAAGGCCTGAGCCAAACATGAAGGGAGTTGTCCAAATCAGAACTGCAAGTCAGTAGATATCTTAAATATAAACAACAGTGGAAGACTAGAATTAATTCCAAAAAACAGGAGAAATAAAGAAGAAAAAGCCATCTGAGATGGATGACCAGATGAATAAATGGAAAGAAGGAAGGGAGGGAGGAAGAGAAGGAAGGAAATCAGACCCAGTGACTGTTTTAGTAAAACCTGTAAGCTAATATGGTTTGTATACTTTTAAACAGCTGGGAAAAAAAAGAAACAAATTAAATATATTGTTTTATAACACACGGAAACTATACAAAATTTAAATTTCACAGTAAATATAATTTTACTGGAACAGAGAAACACATTTGTTCACATTTCGTCTGTGGCTGTTTCAGCACATGTAAAAGTTGAGTGCCTAGTAGGAGGCAAGGATGTGTCTTCTCACTTGTTCTTTTCAACATCATGTTAAAAGTCCTTACAAATGTTATTAAACAAACAAACAAACAAACAAAAAGGAAATAAAAGGTAATACAGATTGGGAAAGAAAACATAAAACTGTTTTTGCTTGCAAATGATATGACTGTCTACCATGCAGGAGATATGAAAGAATTAACAAAAAAATTCCCGAAACAAATACACGATTATACCAAGGTTGCAGGACACAGGGTAAACATACAAAAGTGAATCACTATTCCATATACCAACAATGAACAAGTGGAATTTGAAATTAAAAACACAATACCACTTACACTAACATGCCCCAAAATAAAATACTTGTAGGTATAAACCCAACAAAATATGTGTAAGATCTCTGTGAGAAAAACTATAAAACTAATGTATGAAATCAAGTAACTAAATGGAGAGATAGTCCATGTTCATGGATATAAAGACTCAATACTGTGAAGATGTCAGTTTTCCCCAATTCAATGTACACATTCAATGCAATCCCAATCAAAATCCCCACATGTTATTTTGTGCCTATCAACAAACTGATTCTAAAGTTTATATAAAGAGGCAAAAGACCCACAATAGCCAACACAATATTGAAGGAGAAAAACAAAGTTGTGGGACTGACACTACCCAATGTCTAGACTTACTGTAAAGCTACAATAATCAAGACAATGCGGTTACTGGCAAAAGAACAGACAAATGGATCAAGGAACAGAACAGAAAGCCCAGACACAGCCACCCAAAAATTAACCAATCTTCAATAAAGGGAAAAAGGCAATACATTGGAACACAGATAAATTTCCACAAATGGTGCTGAAATAGTAACATCTTCATGCAAAAGCAGGAATCTAGACAGACAGGCCTTACGCCCTTCACAAATGTTAGTGCAAAATGGATCACAGATCTAACCGTAAAGCACAAAATTATAAAATTCCTAGAAGATAACATAGGAGAAAAGCTAGATGACCTTGGGTATGGCCAACTACTTTTTAGGTATAACACCAAAGCACAATCCATGAAAGAAAAAATAAGATGGACTTTATTAAAGTGAAAAACTTAGGCTCTACAAAAAAATGTCAGGAGAAAAAGAATACAAACTACAAGCTGGGTGAAAATATTTACAAAATATTCTGATATCTGATAAAGAACTATTATCTAACGTACAAAGAACTCTTAAACTAAGCTATAAGAAATACAAACAAAATAAGAAATACAAACTATGCATTTTTGTAAACAAAAATAAGAAATACAAACTGGGTGGCTCAGTCGGTTAAGCATCCGACTTCGGCTCAGGTCATGATCTCACGGTCACGGTTCCTGGGTTCGAGCCCCACATCAGGCTCTATGCTGGCAGCTCGGGGTGTGGAGCCTGCTTGTGTATCTCCCTCTCTCTCTGCCCCTCCCTCCCTCTCTCTCTTTCTGTCTCTCCTTCTATCTCTCTCAGAAACAAACATTAAAAAAAGAAAGAAAGAAAAGAAAAGAAATACAAACAACTCAATCGGAAACTGGGCTAAAATCTTAACAGACACCTCACCATAGGTATACAGATAGGAAATAAGCATGTGAAAAGATGTTCTGCATCATATGTCATCACAGAAATACAAATTAAAACAACGAGATGACACTACAAACCTGTCAGAATGGCCAAAATATGGAACACTGATAACACCAAATGCTGACAAGGATACAGAGCAGCAGAAACTCTCAGCCACTGCCGCTGGGGACGCATCACAGCACACCCACTTGGGAAGAGAGTCAGGAAGGTTTTTATACAAAACTAAACACTCCTGCCATGTGATTCAGCATTTATGCTCCTTGGTATCTTCCTAAAAGACCTACGTCCACACAAAAACCGATACATAGATATTTCCAGTAGCTTTATTCATAACTGTCAAAACTTGGAAGCAACCAAGCTGTCCTTCAGTAAGTAAATGGACAAATCAACTGTGGTCCATCCAGACAATGGAATACTGTTCAGCACTAGAAGCACATAAGATATCAAGGCATAAAAAGGGAAAAAACTTTAATATGTCTTACTAAGTGAAAGAAGCCCGTTTCAAAAGGCTCCATGCCGTAGGATTCCAACAATATGACATTCTGGAAGTGCAAAACTAGGGAGACGGAAAAACAGGTTGTCAGAGAGGAGAGAGGGGAGAACACACTGAGCACAGAGAAGCGTTAGGGAGCCAAAAGTACTCTGTGTGACACCAGAATGCTGGATCCACGTCATGATGGATGTGTCCAAATCCACAGACTGGACAACACCAGTGAACCTTCATATGAACTGTGAACTCTGGATGATTATGACGTATCAGCAGAGGCTCATGAGCTGTCATGAATGTACCGTATCGGTGAGGGATGCTGACAACAGGGGAGGCTGTGGGTATGTGGTGGCAGGGAGTATGAGAGAAATCTCTGTACCTTCCCCTCGATTTTGATGTGAACCTAAAACTGCTCTAGAAAAACAGTCTCTGGGGGAAAAAAAAAAAACGTTGAGCAGCTGTGAAAGAAACCATCATGGCTCTGCAAAACCTAAGATATTATCTGTACCTTTAAGTCTGCCTGCCCTGGTTTAATATATTAAATGAGTAGATTAGATCAAAACACTTAGCTTCCATCTGCCCCTCAAAATCTCATTAAGCCACCACAAAAGACAACTTAAAATGTCATGTCCAGTGTAATGTTCTAACAAGAACCATCACTCACAAATACTGGGGAACTCATGGGACAGAAAAATATAGACTGGATGAGAATCCAAAACGGAAAAGCCACAGCTACAGTCAGTCACTGAGAAGAAAATGCCACTACAAAAACAGGAACCAGTCTTCATTTTAAAAGTCCCAGAAAAATTCTAATTTCAAAATTAATAAAATGGAAAGAGGCTTGGAAGAAACATCAAGGTGATATTCACAACTGGCCCAGCCTCAGCCACTCCTCCTAGCACACACATAAAGTTAAAGACAGGGTCAGCTTCCACCTCCAAGACCGTGCTCTCTGACCAACATGGAGACCAAGTCCATGGTCTGCCTCGGGAGACCTGGGATCTGACCACGAGGCCCAAGCTGGAGAGAGCAGCACAGGAGAGCCGCCGGTGACAGCAGCACGGGATGAAAAACAAACAAACACAATACACAAATATATCCTAAAACTTAGCTCCAAAAACAAACAAACAAACATCCAAGTAAACAATAACAAAACCACACAAGACCCCAAAAAGATATTACACGGTCAAGTTCCACTAACCTTTGAAATAACAGAGGACCTCCCTGTACAGCACAGAAAAGCTAAGGTCGTTCTGTGAAGTTCAACAACCTTGATATCAAACCAGAAAAGGATGACACACAAAAAAAGAAGCAGAAGATCAATCTCATTTATGATGATAGCAAAACATATAAAAATGGAACCCAGCAGTGTATATCAAAAACCATGATAACCACTAACCACAACGACCAGGTAGGGCTTATTCTAGTCATACAAGGCCAGTAGAGCATTATAAATTGTATTATTACATGATATATGAGATAAATTCTAATATATACCAATTAAAGGTGATCCTTACACAACAGGTTTGAACTGTGCTGGTCCACTTATACATAGGTTCTTTTCAATAAATACAGTACAGTACTGTAAATGTATTTTCTCCTCCTTACGATTTCCTTAATAACATTTCATTTCCTCTAGCTTACTTTATTCTAAGAATATTATTACAGTAATATTAGGAATATTATTATTAAAGTATTACTACTTTGTTGTGAGAATATACATGTAACATACCGACTATGTGTTAATCGACTATGCTACCAGTAAGGCTTCTGGTCAATAGTAAGCTACTGTAGCTAAGTTCTGAGGGAGTCAAAAGTCATACACAGATTTTCTACCATGTTGGGGTCAACATCCCTAATCCCCACATTGTTGAAGGGTCAGCTGTATCAAAAAAAAGCATTTGACGAATTTTAACACCTATTCCTGATCAAAAGACAGCAACAAATTCCTAATACGATGAAATGGAAGGAAACTCCCTGAACTTGATAATTACTGGCAAAATATTAAAAGCATTCATCGAAGTCAATAAAGATAAGGATGAACACAGTCCAGCGACTGAATATTGTACCGCAGGGTTCAGCCAAGGTAAAAATACAGGGAAAATATGTAAGATTAAGAGGTTGGGAAAGTAAAGACAACAACAGCATTACTTATAGATAATGAACTTTCATCTGGAAAGCACAAAAAAATTAACTGGGAAATATCAACAGCCAGTAAAAGTAATCATCAAGCTGGTAGGATATAAAATAAGCACTTAAAATTTAGTAACTTTCCTACAGAACTACAATAACCAGACTTCAACAGAAATAAGAGAAAAAGTGCCATTCAAAGGAATAAATGGTATAAAATAGAAAGAATAAATTGGGGGGTTGGGGGTGAAGGAAGACACAAGACCAAGCAAAACCAAAGCAGAAAAAACTTTCTTGAAGGACACTAGAAAACCGAATGACCCCTACACAGACCAAATGAAACCCATACACATACATCATGGATGGAAAAATTCAACACCATAAAAATGTTAATTCTTTCTAAATAAGACTTAGAGAAATCCCAATCACAGTCCCATGACAGTATTTTTCCTCCTTGTTTTAAAAACTAATAATTCCAAATTCATTTGGAAGAATTGATGTGTAGCAATGACCAAAGAAACTCCTCAAGGAAAAAGGCAAAAGAAGAATGAAGAGAGCTTAGTACCCTCTAGATATTAAAAGTTTTCCATTTAAATACTGGAATTGAATCAGGAGTGCACATTAGGAGACAACATCTGTAACACACTTAACAACAAAAGACTACTACAAAGTGGCTTTTAAATAAATAAGCATAGCTAATAATGCTACAGGAAAGAGGAGTATGGATGTGAAAAGGCATCTGCAGAAGGGAAGAGGCAGGTCTAATTTGAAAAGAAAGAACATCACACAAGCATCTGGGGAAAAGCAAATTAAAATGCTAAGATGTCCAAAAAAGTAATTAATTAAAACAAAATGAAATAAAATAAAATGCTAACATGTCTTTTTGTTTGTTTGTTTGTTTTTTTAACCGTGGCAAACTTAAAAGTAGCAACATTAAATGCTGGCAAATTATGAGGAAACAAGTCCTGTCATGTAATTGATGGGAATGTAAGTTATCACAATCTTTTTGGAATATAACGTGGTGAAAAGGATTAAAACTGTAAAAGAAACACATGATACTTAGAAGTGCAATCCCACGTTTGGGAATCTACCCTACAGATACATGTACTAACGCTCTCAAAGACTTAATACAAAGACATCCACTGCTTTGCTATAAATAACAAAAATGGAAAATAAAACCCCTACACATTAATAAAGTAATTTACAGTTTTGGATAACACAACGTTACGGACTACTACACCACAATATATTAGGAAGTGTTAATAATAGAGTTGATATGTACCGAGACACAAATATTACCCAGAAGTCTATAACTCTAAGAAAACGGTACGATCCTATTTATATAAACAACAAAACAACTCTGGATCAATAAATGTGTGTCTATGCAATTATCTAGGAGATACTCTCTTTGTTTTCCAATAACTACCTTCCTATGCCACGTCATCATACATAGGAGGCATTTTTAATTACAAAATATCGTTCACTATTTGTCAAATCAAACATATTACATGCCGTTTTACAGCAACCGGCTACAGGCCCTGGTTATCTAATCACGTAAGTATTCTGGCCAAAGTGTACACATAAAGACAACGTGCGGCTTTCTCAATGTGACATTTGAGGTCATCTGCAGCATGCCAAAAGGAGCGTAGTTGAGCTTACCGATCTCATTAATCACCGCTCTTATTTTGGAGACAAAAGGGCCGACTTCACTGGGATTCATCTTGACTCTCTCCTTAAGGTCGGCACCTGCAAAGTGTTGTATTTACAAATACAATCGAGTTATACACAAAGTTTCAAGGCAACGAATCGAAAACTTACTTAAGATTCAGCTGTAACTTGAATATCAACTTAAAGACCGGCATGAGGTGGAATAAAATGCCCGTTCACACATCTACCATGTGCTCAAGCAGTGGTTCTCACACTCCGCGGTCTCAGGGCCCCACGCTCTGAGAAGAGACCTACTTTAGATGATATCTGCCAATAGTTACTCTATCAGAAACGAAAACTATGAAGTGTCCTAAATATTTATCCACTCATTGAAGAGTACAAATAAACCCATTCATCTTGACATAAATGACTACAGACTGGGGCACTCCCTCCGCTCTCACAAAGGCTCTGGCAGTTTTCACCCTCCCCTTGCCTCTGCCCCATCAGGGTAAACGTCAACCCTGTGAAAAGGGCTAATCACTGTAAAAATCAGTCTGACTTCATGGATCCCCGCCCTGGTGACCGCAGATCCTGTTTCAGAACCACTGGCACGAACGTAGGAGCAAACCGACAATTTCATAATTATGAGCTTATCACAGAATCATACATTTGGAACAGAAAAAAATAAATGCGTAAGGGATCCCTTACTCTGCGGCTCAACAAAGGCATTCTTCCTAATGATGTTAAACTATACGAGAAAAGGAAGGCCCCCATTTAAATGAACAAATACAAAACAAAGTAGAATTACAGCACAGAAGGTTTACACTCAGCGACTGACTCTCTTATACATCCATTATAAAGTAATCGTGACTGGATGTAGCACCAGTTCCCAGCCCAGGCTGGACATTCTGAGCCCATACACTTCCTGTGGGAGTGTGAACTACCATGCACACAGCACATGCCCCACAGTCCATCGGTTCTAGAAAACCTCAAACACATGCCCAAGGAAAGAAGTACCAAGGAAGGCAGCACCATTCAGTGCAACATGTATCAAACAGCAAAAAAATTGGAATTAATCTCAATATCCATCCGCAGGATCTCTAATAAAAGATGTATTTCTATAACAGAATAATACATGTTCGGCATGAAAACCAAGAAATCAGAGCATGAATATGGATGAATCCGGATGTTGAAGAACATATAATTATGCAATTAATATAGAACATTAACATATATTATATTTATATATTTAACGATATAAATTATTATATATTTACAGAAAGACACAGGATAACCATTTGCGCAACTCTTTTTTTTTTTTAATTTCTTAACGTTTATTTATTATTGAGAGACAGTGAGAGACAGAGCATGAGCACGGGAGGGACAGAGAGAAGGGGAGACACAGAATCCAAAGCAGCTCCAGGCTCCGGGCCGCCAGCACAGAGCCCGATGCGGGGCTCGAACTCACAAATGCGAGATCATGACCTGAGCCGAAGTCGGACGCTTAACCCACTGAGCCTCCCAGGCACCCCTGCATAACTCTTTTTAAAAGAATTGCTATTTAGGGGGGCGGCTGGCTAGCTCCGTTGGTGGAGCATGAGACTTTTGACCTCGGGGCCGTGAGTTCAAGCCCCACGTTGGGCATACAGCTTACTTACGTACACATATACGTACACGAGTTAAAAACTAGTAAAGAATGCTACTTCGGGACATAAAATATGCATGGGAATGATAAATACCAAATTTGGTTGGTGGGGACCTCTGCAGGGAGGGAGACGGAGGTGACTAGCAAAGGTCACAGAAGACTCCAATCTTGTTTGTAACACTGTATGCTCTACCTTAGGTGGTGAGTATTCAGGGTCAGCCTTTAAACATTTCTGTATGCCTGATACACGTGTTCATAATTGACTTTTTCCAGGAAAAATTAACATTTAGCATCAAAGAAAAATGTTTGCAGGGGCAAAACTCTAGACCAGTAGGATGTATTTGCCGGAAGAAAAAACCGTTCGGACTCACTGCCGTTTAGCCCTGAGAACATAATTTACACGTTGCTCAGTGCCGACTGGCTACTCCACATTGGCTAAGAAAAGCGGCCGAACCCAGTGCCGTGTCGGGGAGCGGAGCAGATGAGAGAAGGGCCGAGGCAGCGGAGAGGAGGGCGCCGATGGGGCACACAGGGGCTCTGCGTGAGGCGGTCCTGAAGGAGCCCCGGGGAACCGCATCGCGGGATCCACCAGATCCTCCAACGTCAGCGTGGGCTACGCCACGAGGGGGCCCTCCGGCACACCGGCCGGCTTGGCAGTGGGGGCTCTCAGCGGCACCCACGCTTTGAAATTCACACCCAGCTCTCCGAGCCTGGGTGCGGAGGCCATGCCAGGAGCCAAGGGGACCTCGGCCAAGGGGAGCCAAGGGGACCTCCTCCGCACCCGAGGAGCCCATTCACGCACACGAGTCCCAGCAGAGCTGGGAGCCTCCGTCTGGTTACTGAGCACAGCCCTAACCCACACAACTGTGGGAGACTTCCCTGGGAGTCACAATTTGTTTCAGAAAGAATTACCCTTCTCCATGGGACATTAAACATCTGTGACCCAGAGACCACTCTTTGGTTTTGCTTTAGAAACGTGCCCTGCAATCTCGAACGTTCAGAACCTAAAAGTACAGTTTCGCTTCTATCCCTCCAGATGACAAGTTCCTCGGCGGATAATATCCAGTTTTATCTGAGGGCTGGCGTGTCTCAGTGCTTTCACTTTTTAAATCCCCCAAGTCCGTGACCGCTCACCTCAGCCGAGCCTCTGTGCTGCCGGGCAACCCTACTGTACCTCCCTACACTGTTCACTGTGGTGTTCATCTACAGCCCATTTCCTAACTCCTCTCTCTCCTTCACCTCAAACCTCCTACCCAATCCTGACACCAGGTTACTAAGAAAGCAGAAGTATTCAGAAGAAAACCTTCACCCACACCCACCACCAAATCTAACCACCAGGATTAAGCCCTTACACTCTGCCCTCCCTCCTGTTCCTACAGATGACCTAACCCGTGACGAAGCACCCCATGCACTAGATTCCACCCCTCCTGTCTGTTCAGGGCCATCACTCCAGCAGCTGTCCTCTTCCCGGCTGACATCACCAATAATATCCCTCTCTACAGAACTGTTCCCATCAGCTGCATTAACGCTGTAACACTGCTCATCTCAAAAAAGCAAAGAAAATTATGTAGACTTTCTCTGCCAGCTTTAAAGAAATAGCTTATTATCAGACGAATTCTTTCACAAAATCCTAGATAAAACACATTAAGACAGCTGTTTGAGGGCAACGGAGAACAACCAAGGCAGACAGAGTGTAAGTTTCTAAACAATCTCACGGGAATGGGGGGGGTGGGGGGGAGGATCGGAGCTCAGGGCTTGCCAAAGAGGAACACTGCAGTCTTTCACTTGGGACCTCTCAAAGTTAAATATAAAACAGAGTAAACACAAAGAAAACCATATGAAGACCAACTGCTAAAAACGAAAGACAAAAAAAAAAAAGAAAATTAGAAGCTGCCAAAAAGAAGAAGACTGACAGCTGACTTCTCAACAGAAAATGAGTGATATCTCCAAAGTGGGGAAAGAAAATAACTACCCACCTAGAATTTTAAACTAAGCAAACCCATCCCCCAAACATGACACACACAGGCAATCTGTCACCAGCAGGCACACACTGACAGAAACACCACAGGGGCTTCTTCAGGCAGATTATGAGAGTAGAGTTTAAAATCTTATTTTAATTTTTTTTACATTTATTTATTCATTTTTGAGAAACAGAGCGAGACAAAGCATAAGCGGGGGAGGGGCAGAGAGAGAAGGAGACACAGAGTCTGAAGCAGGCTCCAGGCTCTGAGCTGTTAGCACAGAGCCCGACGTGGGGCTCGAACCCACAAACTATGAGATCATGAGCCGAAGTTGGACGCTCAACCGACTGAGCCACCCAGGCGCCCCTAAAATCTTATTTTATACAACTCCTGAGAGATATACCTTAAAAGATAAGGACACAAAATGGCTAAAGTGAAAGGTTAAAAACCAGGCAAACACTAACCGAAAAGGAAGTGAAATCATTGTTAATACCTGACAAAAGAGACCTCAGGCAAAAAATACCATTCAAGCTAGAGGTTCACTTTATGATAATAAACACGATGACCCACTAAAAGCCATAGGAATTCTAAACTGGCATAAAATAAGACAGCCCCAAATGTATGAAGCAAAAACTGATGAGCCAAAAAGAAAAACTGACCCGTCTACAATCACGGTGGAGTCAGCAAACCCCCATGGTAATCAATAAACCAAGTAAGCAAACACCCTCATTGAACATCCCTACCAAGAAATAGGAAATAAAAAAAAGAATTAATCCCCAAGTAGAAGAAAGAGCAAAAACTGGAACAAGAAAAAAAAAGTTTTTATGTTTATTTATTTTGAGAGAGAGAGAGAAAGAGAACGTGTGCTCACAAGAACCAGTAGAGCAGGGACAGAGAGAAAAGGAAAGAGAGAACCCCAAGCAGACCCCACACAGTCAGCACAGAGCCCGACACGGGGCTCGATCCCATGAGCCATGAGATCACGATCTGAGCTGAGATCAAGACTCAGATGCTTAACCGACCTAGCCACCCAGGCAACCCTGGAGCAAAATTGTTTAAGAAATAGAAAACAAACATGCAGGAGAGAAATATCAAAGAAATTGCTCATTTGGGGAAAAAAAAAAAAAAAAAAAAGCTAAAACAAATGACAGTCCTTTTAGTAAGACTGATCATTGTGGAGGCGCCTGGGTGGCGCAGTCGGTTAAGCATCCGACTTCAGCTCAGGTCATGATCTCATGGTTCATGAGTTCGAGCCCCGTGTCACACTCTGAGGTGACAGCTCCGAGCCTGGAGCCTGCTTCAGATTCTGTGTCTTCCTCTCTCTCTGCCCTTTCCCTTGCTCTCTCTCTCTCTCTCTCTCAAAAATAAGTAACATCAAAAAGCTTAAAAAATAAAATAAATAAAATAAAAAAAGACTGATCATGGAAAAATCCAAGAAGGCACAAACCCCAACAGCAAGAATGAAAAGGAGAATACTGGGGCGCCTGGGTGGCGCAGTCGGTTAAGCGTCCGACTTCAGCCAGGTCACGATCTCGCGGTCCGTGAGTTCGAGCCCCGCGTCAGGCTATGGGCTGATGGCTCGGAGCCTGGAGCCTGTTTCCAATTCTGTGTCTCCCTCTCTCTCTGCCCCTCCCCCGTTCATGCTCTGTCTCTGTCTGTCCCAAAAATAAATAAAAAAAAATAAATAAATAAAAAATAAATTAAAAAAAATAAAAAAAATAAAAAAAATAAAAATAAATAAAAAAAAAAAAGAAAAGGAGAATACTACTAAGGCTTTTACAGACATTAAAACAGTGAGAGTATTAGTAACAACCTTGGCCCAAAACATTCAAAAAGGTACATGAAATGGACACATTTCGAGAAAAACACAACTTATTAAAACGGACAGAGAAAATCTGAAAACACAAACACATATTAAAGAAACTGAATATGTTTATTCAAAACTTTCCTACAAGAAAACCACACGCCCCTGTATTCTCCCAAACATAATGAAAACAACTGGGGGCACCTGTCTGGCTCATTCAGTGCTGTGTGCGACTCTTGATCTCAGGGTTGTGAGTTCGAGCCCCACATTGGGTGTAGAGATTACTTTAAGAAAGTGAAAACCTAAATAAAAAAATTTAACATCAATCCTACATTTACATGGAGAATTGCAAAACAAACACTCGATAAGAACATTATAAGAAAAAAACATGACAGGCTAATCTTTCTCATAGCCTCAAAAATTCCTAAACAAAATATAAGTAAATCATACCTAGTAGTAACATAAATAAAATACAATATATCACGACCCAGTTATATTCAGTCCAATACTAAAGACTGGTTTAATGTTAAGGGTTAATATAAGTGTTTTATTTTATTTTTTTTTTAGTTAATAGCATAAAAGTGAAAAATCATACAAACTTTCAGCAGGTGCAGAAAAAAGTAGTTAAAATTCACACTCATTCTTTTAACCTCTTGAGGTAGAACTGACATGAAGTAAAATTCAGTCATTTTAAGTACACAATTCAATAATTTTTATTAAAGTTACAGAGCTGTACAGCCATCTAATTTTAGAACGTTTCCATTATCATAAAAAGACCCCTCACACTCACCTGCAGGCACTCCCCGTTCCCACCTCCACCCCCTAAAACTTTGCCTTCCACTATTCTCCTAAAACTTTGTCTTCTCTGGACGTTTCATGTGAATAAACTCGTACAGTACATGGTCTTCCACATAGCAAGCAGAGTGTTTTTCACTATGAATTAGTATTTGTTTTCTTTTCATTACCGAATAGTATCCCCTTGTAGGGACAGAGAAAACCTTTATTTCTCTGGTCATCGGCTGGTGGACACTGGGGTCTTTCCACCTTTGGCTGTTATGAAAAAATACTACCACGAGCATTCGCGTACAAGTTTTCGTGTATACAAACGTTCTTATTTGTCTTGGGTAGACACGAAGGAGTGGAATTGCTGGGTCATATTGTAAATTTCTATTTAACTTAAAAAAAAACAACTGTCGGGGCGCCTGGGTGGCGCAGTCGGTTAAGCGTCCGACTTCAGCCAGGTCACGATCTCGCGGTCCGTGAGTTCGAGCCCCGCGTCAGGCTCTGGGCTGATGGCTCGGAGCCTGGAGCCTGTTTCCCATTCTGTGTCTCCCTCTCTCTCTGCCCCTCCCCCGTTCATGCTCTGTCTCTCTCTGTCCCAAAAATAAATAAAAAATGTTGAAAAAAAAAAAAAAAAAAAAAAAAAAAAAAAAAACAACTGTCCCTGTTTCTCCACAGTGGCTGCACCCCTTCCCCTTCCTATCAGCAATACGCAGGGGTCCCTGGTGCCCTTACATGGTCACCAACACCAGCTTTTTTTATTACAGCATTTTAGTGGGTGTGAAATGGTATCTATCAATTACGGTTGTAAATCTGCATTTCCCTAATGACTAAGGAGGTTAAGTATCTTTTCATGTGCTTGTTAGCCATTCATACAGGTCCTTGGTGAAATGTCATTTCAAATCTTTTGCTCATTTTTTTTTTTTTTGTACTGGATAATTTGTTTCCTTCTTATTGAGTTGTAAGAGTAATATCTTGGATATGAGTCCTTTCTCAGAAATATGATTTATAGGGACACCTGGGCGGCTCAGTCAAACGTCTGACTCCTGATTTTAGCTCAGGCCATAATCACAGTTTGTGGGTTCGAGTCCTGCACTGGGGTCCGTGCATGGAGCCTGCTTGGGACTCTCTCTCTCCTTGTGCCCCTCTCCTCACAACTGTCTCTCTCAAAATAAATAAATATTTAAAAGAAAGAAATATGATTTCCCAATATTTTCTCCCCATCCATGGCTTGTCTTTTTACTTTCTTGATGCTTTTTGAAGTTTTAATTTTAATGAAGTTCAATTTCTCAACTTTTTCATCACACGTGCTTTTGCTGTCATATCTAGTCAACAGTCATTCTTAAATAAAAGTTCATAACAAACTAGGAAAAAAAAGAAAATCTTTTTTAATCTGAAGGGTAATTATAAAACATCTGTAACTAACATCACCTTTAAAGGCCAATTACTGTAAGCTTCCTCCCAGAGATCAAGAGTGAATCAAGGATGTCCTTTATCACTTCTAAAGACAGTCGCAGATGTACGAGTCAGTATAATAAGAAAACTTTTTAATTATAGATCAAAGGGAAAAAATGAAACTGTCGTTATCAGCAGATGGCTTAACTATACGTGAAGAATAGCCAAAAGAATTTAGAAATCATGGAAACAAAAGAATTTAGTAAGGTTGCCGAATACAAGTTCAACATATAAAAATCAACTGTCTCTTTATAAACTCACGAAAGAAATTTGTGAAATTTCAAAAAAAACACTATTTATAATAACATTCAAAAATCAAGGAGCCAAGGAACACATCTAATAAAAGATGTACAAGATCTTGACACAAAAAAACTAGAAAAATCTCCTGAGATAAGTTAAAAACTAAATAAGTGGAGGAACATATCATGCTCATGTATTAGAAAACTTCGTACTAAAATATGTAAATTCTCTCCAAATTAATAGAGTCACTGAAGTTCCAATCAAAATCCCCACATGCCTGGAAAATGACAAGCTGAAAATGCAAAAGGCCAATAAGTAAAGATACTTCTGAAGAAGAAAAAGTTGGAGGATTTACACTACAACAGAAAGATGCTATTATAAAGCTACTGTAATTAAGAAAATGTGATACTGCCTCAAAGATAAAGACCAATGCAACAAACAGCAAGTCCCCAAAAGACCCGGTTGATTTGTGACAGACATTTCAGGGACCAGATGGACTTTCTGATACACGGGGCTGGAGCCACTGAATGTTCACGCGAGAAAAAAAGATGCCTGACCCTTCACACCACACACACACAAAGGAATCAATTCATGGTACATTATGCAGCCTAAATGTGAAAAGTAAAACGATCAAACTTCTAAATGAAAACTAAAAATACCTTCAGGGAGTCTGCATGGCTCAGTCGGTGAAGCATCTGACTCTGCATTTTGGCTCAGGTCATGATCTCACGGTTCATGAGTTCAAGCCCCACATAAGGCTCCGTGCTGGCAGCGTGGAGCCTGCTTGGATTCTTCCTCTCCCTCTCTCTGCCCCTCCCCAGCTCCCTCTCTCTTTCAAATTAAATAAACTTAAAAAATATTTTTAATAATAAATAAATTAATTTAAAAAATAAAAATATCTTCAACACTTTGGTATACGCACAAGTTTTAAAAGATTTCTCCGTAGACTCAGGAAAAAACCGGACTTCGTTAAAATTAAAAACTTCTCAGGGTGCTTGGGTGGCTCAGTCGGTTGAGCGTCCGACTTCGGCTCGGGTCACGGTCTCGCGGTCCGTGAGTCCGAGCCCCGCGTCGGGCTCCGTGCTGCCGGCTCGGAGTCTGGAGCTGCTTCCGATTCTGTGTCTCCCTCTCTCTCCGCCCCTCCCCTGCTCACACTCATCTCTCACCCTCTCCATCTCTCTCAAAAATGAATAAAACATTAAAAAAAAAAAACTTCTGTTCACCAAAGGACATCATTAAGAAAATGAATATGCACATGAAAGAATGAAACACAAGTCCTCCACATAGAAAGCACTAAATAAATGTCAGGAAGAAAAAGATAACCCAAGAACAAAAAGCAGGCCAAAGATGCAAATACTTCACAAAAGAGGACGTCCAACTGGCTAATGAAGAGATGACAAGAAACACAACCGGATTAATTATCTAGAAAACGCAAATTAAAAACACAGACCGCTTTATAAGCAATCCACAGCTAAAGTGTTAGGGAAGGTAGAGAGCAGTGGCACTCTGACTTAATGCTGCTGGGAGTAGAAACTCGTAAAAATCACTTTAAAAATTCCCCCCGCAGAGGTGTATGCCCACCGAGACGCAGGCTGCGTACAACACAGCGTGTTCACGGAAGCACGCTTCGGGACAGCTCAACCGTGGCGACACTCCGAAAGCCCATCGACAGCAGACACACAAATTGTGAGACGTTCCCACAAGGAACAGGATTGTACTACCCACTCCCAGATGAACAGCGTAAACCAAATCCCACCAACACGGTGAGTGGAAATCAACCTCAAAAGAGTACACGCCAGGTAATTCCAGTCACATAAAGTTTGACAGTAAGCAAAACTAGTATTTGGTGATAAAAACCAGAAGGATCCCCAGTACGCTTGGGTGAAAGATGGGTTAACGGACTGTGGCAGGGTGGTAAAGGTGACGTCCATTTGTTATGTCGGGTGGTGACTGCCCAGCCCAGTGCATTTCACAGATCTGTATTACACTTGAGACTTGTACAGTTTTCTATTCATATATTATAATTCAGTTAAAAAGTTTGTTTAAAACAAATGACGTCCATTTCTTATGCCGGGTGGTGACTGCCCAGCCCAGTGCATTTCACAGATCTGTATTACACTTGAGACTTGTACAGTTTTCTATTCATATATTGTAATTCAGTTAAAAAGTTTGTTTAAAACAAGTTCCCAACTCCATATGTTCCACCTGCTCCAGCTACCAATTTCTCTCTCTGTCAAAGCCAAACCCTTCAAAAGGGTTGCCCTTTCTGTCTCCTACCCTCGCCTCTTACACTAGGTCTTTTAAGCAGCGGAGACAAAGAGACAGCAAAAAACTAAAGAAATAACCACCAAAGGAAGTGGTAAACGCCTTGGGTGAAAAAAAGAACAGGAAAGTGTCGACCTAATGAGGGTGTGGACCACGCTACAGTATTAAATTGTGTGATCGTACTGGTGTTACTGAGAAAGTATAATAAATCAAGAAGATCTGCTTTTCATGTTACTGAAAATGCAGTATTTGGTTCTAAGTTACATATTTTTTTAATCTATTTTTATTTTTTTACTTTTTTCTGTTCCCATTCCTTGTTTTATTTTCTATTTTTTTATATATAATTTGTTGTCAAACTGATTTCCATACAACATCCAGTGCTCATCCCAATAGGTATGTTACATATTTTTAATCATATTATAGTGCTACTGCAGTTTCCGTTCTATTGCAAACTCCTTTCATCTAGATATATAGATAGGTAATACACCGAGTAGACAACGCATGGAGTTTATTATTAAACAATTTTGAGAAAGTATCTATTTACTTAAATACTGCCCCCTAAAATGTCCTCTCCTAATTGTTTTATATAAATTTTATATGAACTTTTTGCTTATTGTTTTATATAACTTCTGTCCTTTAAATATGCTTTAAGATTACTACACATTAAATTTCTACTTGTTTAGGGGCGCCTGGGTGGCTCAGTCAGTTGGGCGTCCGACTCCGGCTCAGGTCATGATCTCACGGCTCGTGGGTTGGAGCCCCGCGTTGGGCTCTGTGCTGACAGCTCGGAGTCTGGAGCCTGCTTCGGATTCTGGGTCTCCTCCTCTCTCGGCCCCACCCCCACTTGTGCTGCGTCTCTCTGTGACTCTCAAAAAATAAATGTACAAAAAAAAATTTTTTTTTTAAATAAATAAATTTCTACTTGTTTATATTTGCAGTGGACTCGTCCTGCGAGCCTTTACAGAAGTTATGAGAAACACTAATATTCTTTGTTTTGCATTTTAGATGTTTAGCTTCCTTGGGCCTCAATAACCAAAGGACAGCAAAGCCCCTCAGTCTCTCTCAAAACTCCAACATGCTCCCCAACGAGTGGCACCATCCCTCTCGAGTGCTAAGGCTTTAAGTAAGCCAATGGTCTTCAACCTGTTTGGTTCCCAATACAGCCAAAAAGAGACATGCACACATTTTCATCATGCGAGTTTAAGCAGCTGCAAAGACGGCAGTGTGCTTCTAAGCACTGGCATCCATCCCAGAGGAGAACCTAGATCACCGTCAGTGTGTCCAGCGGAATCTACACCCCACAGGGATTGGATTCGCAGAAACCATCCGGGTCTAAAACACGCAAACAAACCCTTGCTTTACAGTAAGAAATAGTACATCGTTTCTTTAGGAACTGGTGTCTGCCCCACTTTCCTGTAATTATTTTTTCTGATGTAATTAGTGTGGATGCGTGAAACACTTCTACTGGTTACTGTCACATCTCTTTGCAACAAAATATGTACGTGGACTGTTATTGTTTAGAACAATCTGGCTTTTTCAAGGTGTTTTGTGTTTTTGTTTGTTTACGAGAGGGGAAGGGGCAGAAGGAGAGCCCAGCACAGAGCCCGACGCTCACAACTGTGAGATCATGACCCAAGCCAACGTCCAGAGTCAGACCCTTCACGGACCGAGCCACCCAGGCGGCCCTCATATTTTTAAAAATCCCCTTTTTGGCAATTCGGAAGCTTTCTCCCCATCTGGAGCAAGGCAGCGAAGTAAGATCAGGTGCAGCGAAGTAAGATCAGCACTGACTTGTGCCACACAAGGGCAAGCAGGAAAGAACGACGGTAGAGAGTAACTGTGACCCACAGAGCAGCCTGAAAAGTTTCACGGAGGAGCACATACCAACTAGATCAGTGGAAAAGTAGCTGTGCCTCCCGAGTGCCCAGAAATGCCCCCGCCGCGGGGTGGTGGCTCACCTTGCGGAGTCGCGGTCCCGACGGCGCAGTGGCTGGACCACAGGGATGGAGAAGACCATCTTCCCACCTGCGCACCCTGCCGGCGGCAGCGCGCCGTTCTACTCCATCGCCTGTGCCCGGCACCCCCGGTACGTTCTGCCCATCTGACGGAGAAGAAACGGCAGCTTGACGTTGCCTTGCCCTCCACGCCAAGAGACGCAACGCCTCACCATCTGCACGGCGTGGTCGACAGCGGTCGAAGCCGACGTCTCCCAGTTGCTGTAGCGGGCACGCGCCTGTGTCCATCCAGATGCCGCGGTCTTCCCCGCCCCCACTCCAAAAGGGCTCTCGTTCCCCCCATTCAACCAAACGTGGGCTCAACATGCCCACGGATGTGCAGGCAGCTCCACCTGTGTCCTCGCCTGCACGCGGCACCAGACAGAGCGGAGGCCCCCAGGGACCCCGGGAGGTTCCCTGTGACACCTCTGACACACCGGGAGCCTCCCCGGTGGTGCTCGTGCCAAGGTCAGCCTGGAGGCACAAAGGGACCCAGGCAAGGGTCTGGGTGTTTCTATTTCCTCAAAGAATGTACATGAGATTGGAATGCTCTGTTCCATAAATTTCTAGGTAGAACGTCTTCCTGCAGTCACCTGGCCAGGTGTTTTCATTGTTCTGGGATCAGTCAAGTTTTCTACTTCTTAAGCCAATTTTGGTTAAGTTTTATTTGCGATAATTTATCTATTTCACCTAAAATTTTCAAATTTGTTGGCATCAGTTATTCTTAACATTATCTTACCAGTTTAACGTCTGTGGAATTTATATATACCCGGGGCCTCTTTTTTCAATCTGAGTGTTGTTTCTTTGTTCTCTCACCCTTGCTTTAATCTTGCCGGAAGTCTGACCATTTGAATTTTCAAAGAGCCAGCTTTGGGCTTTATTATCCTCACTACTTACTATGCGTTTTCCGTGTCGTAAGTTTAGGCTCATGTTCAGTTCCTTCCTTCTGGCCTTCATTTTTCCTCAGAGTGACGTGTCCGTTTACCATGCCCAAACCCAAAACTTCCCTTCTACCCAGCGTCCCAGGCTCTCTGGCTTACTGGAAGGCTTCTCCCCTAAGGTGATGCCACTGTTGTCTCCCCTGCAGAATCGCGGTCAGCTCCAACACTCCACGCCCACCGTGGTAAGATGTCCATCTTCAGAAGGGCTCATCAACGCCTCATATACTTCCAACTATCATCACATTCCTATGAACTATTATGGAATAATTTCTTGAAAATCTGTTCATTTGTATTACTCTTAGAAGTTTTCTGTAGCGTCCCCTTCTTTTCTCTTTAATATTTCTCCTTGGGTAGTACAGTGTTATCCCTTCTTAGTGCTATTTAAGCCACCTTTGTGCCGAAGGCTCAAGACTTTTCTCCTCAGCCTGACCTCTTCCTGGGCCCTCAGTGTTCTGTATGCAACCATCCAACAGAGGCTTTCACTTGGATTTCTAACTGGCATCTCCAGATTCATGGGTCTAAAACAGAAGTCTTGATTTCTCTCCAACCATCGCTGCCCAAAACCTCCCTCTCCCCCAGGCCTTTCCGTCTCAATCCAGGGAACCTCTCTTCTCCTAATAGCTGAGGCAAAAACCTAGGAGGCATCTCTGATCTCTCTTGTCCCTTTATTCACACCCAATCAATCAGCAGTTCCTGTTGTCCTCCCTTCGGAATATAGCCCCAGGTTCTGCACCTGCTCCCGGGGAACCCCAGAGAACCCCTGCCCTGGGCTACCTGACTGCTACGTTAAAGCCCACACTCTTCAGAACTGCTGCGTTGTCATAGGGGATGCGACGTCGGGGGCTGCGTTTGGCTTTATGTGGGTCCTGTGTTGGCAGAAAAGTGGAAACCACTGGCCACGGGCAGAACCTTAGGAAGCAAGGAGTCCCCGAGGGCAGGCAGAGGAAGAGCTGTTTGCCAAAGAGAAGGAGAAGCAGGAGATACACTACTAACTGAAAAAGTGCAAAGACCATGTATAGAATGCTACTTGCCTAAGACAGAATGGAAGTAGCAACACAGGCACATCCTTAATTTTGCAGAAGAAACACGTGACGCATAAACTAGGAACTAATGAGATTCATTAACGCCCTCGAGAGTGGCAATGTGGTGGAAGGGGCTGGAGGGAGGAAGTGGCCAGTGACACTTCTGTGCACAGCTCTGACTTCTGAAATCACGCTGATATTTCACATATTCCAAGTAAAAGAAACAAGAGGAAACCTTACTTTATTTCCTATGAATAAAGCATTAATTACACTGAACAAGAAGTAACACAAATAACTTTCAATAGTGTTTTTACTCTACACCCTCAGTCTAAAGATATAAACGCTCTAAATGTTAAGCTCTAGTTAGAAAGTGTGTTTATCCCAGTGGTATCGATCTAGCCACTGTGAAACTATTTTCTGCTATTACACACTTGAGCAAATGAGTAAACACATTTCAGATAATGTAAGTGTAGAGATGAGCGTGAAGCCGATGGTGACGGACAGGAACTGGAGTTATCAGCATGCACTTGCGGCTTCGGATACAGAAGCACAAACGATGGTATGCGTGTACGTGTGTGTCACGTAAGGGTACTTTTCTACCCACGGATCTTAGCTCTATCTGGCGCAAGGGCCTTGAATCAAAGAGCCCAAGGGACAATGAGCACAGGTGAGCACCCAGCTCTTGGTTCTTAAACACCATCCCCACCAAAGGGAACCGAAAGCTGCCAGCTTTGACTATGCTGGAGTAAGTGATGCTGGACTAGCCCTTCAAACACATGAAACTTCTTTCAGATGCCGATCAGTAAGTAGCGACACAGTGAAGGGGAGGCCAGTGACTGCTCCAGCTTTCTCAGGACACTTTAGAGGATGGGGTGCAAGGCAGGGGGACCTGAACAGAGCAAGCAGACCGATCTGGCTGATAGAAGCAGATGGGAGTTCAGGCAGACTGGGTGGCTGGTATTTACAGAAGAGGAAACCAGACAGGAAAGAGTCACTCAGAGAAAGCGCCCCAATAATCTGCACAGGTTCCCTCGAGCTTTAAGCTGAAATGCCCATTCACAGGCAATTACCAAGGAAAGAACTGTCCATGTTCCAACAGAAGGAACTGGCAACTGCACAGAACACCCCGGGCCCCCAGTGAAGACAGCAGAAGCTTTTCAAAGAAACCCTGAAAGGGTCAGGCAGATCCTCCAGGAGAGCGGTCATCTGCTGCGACAAAACAAGAGTTTAAGAAAAACACCAAGTAGGGACGGGCCCACCTGCTGCAAACATTCACCAATCTCAGATATTTCATAATTCGAGAGCAGAAAGTCAACAAAAGTTTATAGTCGGGAAGAGATAACAAGTGAAAGCACATGATACTATTACAAACATTTTAATGAATACTTTATATCAGTATTTGGTGTGTTTCTCATGTTGCCTTTACTTTTATTTTAGAGAATGTGAAAATACTGGCTACCGCCATCTCTCAAACCTTATTTTGCCCTGAACATCCCAAGCTATTCAAATGGAAACTCTAATCAAGGGGTTTCCAGGAACCTGAACGTCAAGACCCTGTCAAGACCCTGACTGGTCGTAGCTGGGGAACCCAGCGCTCACCCAAGCGACTGCATCGCTGCACATGACATTGGTACGAGAAGTACGCATTGTAGAGCCTTCTGCAGGATCGTTCATCCACCACACAAGAGAAAAGGGCACTTTCACTGCATGTTTAGAGACACGGCCTCCATGGGCCAGGCATGTAGCATCTTCCCGTGGAGCTCAATGGACCTCAGCCTGGCTTCTCTAGCCGTAGGTGAGGGCCCAGGGCTCGGGGAACGGACTTGGACCAGCAAAGGGGAGAAAGAAATTGAGTCTGGACCAGGGCGGGGGAAGCTCACTATAGACTGCAGGCCGGTCTGCACCCAGTGTTTCTATGGCCCTCGAGCTAAAATTGGTCATTCCTTTTTTCTAAAGCTTTATAAAAATAAACGTTAAAGAACTGTCATATATTTGTGTGTGTGTGTGCGTGTATATATATATACAGACGTATATACATACCTATGACAAAGACTATGAGAGGCCCAGAAAGCCTAAAATATCTGGCCCTTTACTGAAAACTTTGCTGGACCCTAGTCTAGACCAAGTCTGGCTCCCAAGGGAACCAACCCCTCAGAAACCAAGCTGGGGTGCTAAACGGCAGGAGCCAGAAGCAGACTGCTGAACACTGCATCTGTTTCTAAGTTTAAGCTCTGCCTTCCAGCTTCTGCAGCCGCACGGAGCCTCAGCCACGGTTACAGGTTCGATTACCCCCCCCAGCTCTCCGGTGCCCTCGTCCGCGCCAAGGCAGCGGGACCTCACTGGGCAGGGCTGGCGAGGGGCCTGAGGACAACGGCCTGGGCCAGCCTCCTCTGCAGGGGCCCGTTCTCCCCTCTCCCCAAGAGAGGCTCTGCTCCTCTGAGACATGCCTGCAATTTAGAAAGGTCAGCTTAATAACAGAACTTGAACAAGTCACTATTCTTCCCCACAAGCCACCTACACGTGGACTGTATCAAAAAATAAGCTCACTTTACTTAACCGTGACACTCTGCCAGTTTTACCTCAACAACCAGAATCTTTCAGTTCTTGGTCCCATAAGTTCAGTACCTTCGACGGTCCAGGCGCTGTTCTGATAATGGGTCCCTGCCCTGATTCCAGGGAATCAGAGGGTCTGCAGAAGCGGCCCGATCACAAAATCACAAGTAAAAAAAATACATTCTGGAACCGAAAAGCGCCAAGAAGAAGCTAAAATAGGAAACTGTGGCGGAGGGTGGGGGGAGCAGGGAGGGCTGCTTGGGCCAAAATGACAAGGGAACAGCTCCCTAAGGAGATGACATTTGTGCAGAGGTCTTTCCAAGCTAAGGGAACAGAGGGTCTGACAGGAGGAGTTCTGTCTAGCACAGGCCAAGGTGGGGCAGAGCAGAGGGAGAAAGAAGGTGGGAGATGGGGCAGCAGGGGGGAGTGGCCAGAGCGGCAAGACCGTATAGACTTGGTATCAGTTTCCTACAAATAACTGCCAGCTGGGTGGGATCATCCTACAGGTCTGGGTTGGAAGCGTAAACTGGAGGCTTTCCCAACTCCTGGAGGCTGTCCACACTCCTTGGCTTGCGGCCCCTTCCCTGCACCTCTACAGCCTTCCCATCATCCTCTCTCCTCCCAGATTCCAACCCTCCTGCCTCCCTCTTATACAGACTCTATCCTTACACTGGGCACACCAAACAATCCAGGGTGATCTGCCCCTACCGCCACATAAGGTCAGATGTATTTATAGGTTCCACGGGTTAGGGCATGGACAACTTTGGGGGGCCATTATCCAGCCCACCACACACTTTATTCCTGAGGATTATTTAAAACAGGACTGGGCTGTGTTGTGGGGGGACACGCTAACGTGCTACAGTGAGACGGGGTGGACTCAGGGATATATCAGCAGATTACTACTAATACATACTTCCTATTTCTTCAAAAGAAATACTATCTATAGAGCCTAAAATATTACTTGGGAATTTTTTTTAATGGAAATAGGGTTAGAAATGAATTAGCAACAGCCAAAAATTACTTCTTCAGAAAGGCCGTGGGTACTCTTGAGTCCTTTTTAATGGCATCTCTGGCATGTTCAAATGAAAAACTTAAAATTAATTATAACATTAAGAGCTTATATTAGGAAAGAAAAGGGGTTTAAAAATCAATGAACTAAGCTTCCACCTTAAGAAGCTAGAAAATACGGAATAAATTAATACCAAAGCAAATAGAGGAAAGAAAAAAAAAAATGAAACTCAAAGCCAGTTCTTTGAAAAGATCAACAAAAATAATAAATGTTTTATCAGAGTTTAAGAAAAAGACACAAATTATCAATATCAAAAGTGAAAGATATCACTGTAAGTTCAGTCGATATTAAAAAGATAATAAAGGAATATCATGAAATTTATGCCAATAAATTTGAACACTTAGATAAAAACAGATAATTTCTTTACGACACAAACTACCCAAACTTAAGAAGAAACTGACAACTTGAACAGCCATATGACCACTAAAGTGATTAAATTCACAGTTAAAAATCTTCTCACAGAGAAAATTGGACCAGATGACTCGGATTTTACCAAATAACTAAATAAGAAATAATACCAATTCTATTCAACCTCTTCCAGCAAAACAGAAGAAATGAAATTGGAACACTTCCCAATTCATTTGATGAGACCAGCAATACCCTCACACCAAAAACAGACACAGACACTACAAGAAAACTACCCCTCATCAATTTCCCTCCTAAACACAGTTGTAAAATTCCTGAACCAAACTGTAGCATACCAAATCCAGCAATATATAAAAACAGGAACACATCATGACCAAGAAGGGTTCATTCCAGGAATACAAGGTTGTTTAACAGCTGAAAATCAATCGATAAGTAACCATTTTAAAACACTGGGGAAAAAAGGTATCATCTTAATAGACGTAAAAGAAAGAGATTTGACAAAATTCAACACTTATTCATGATAAAAATAAAAAAACCTCAACAAACTTGGAATAGAACTGTTTTCAACCCAATTAAAAGCAAATTTATGAAAATACTACAGCAAACATTATACTTATTGGTGAAAGACTGAATGCCTTCCCTCCCCAGCTGAGACAAGGCCAGGATGGACATTCTCATCACCTTTATTCAGCACTGTAATGAAGGTCTCAACTGATGTAATTTAAAAAAAAAAAAAAAAGGCCAACATACTAAAAAGGAAGAAGTAAAACTGGCTACAGATGACTATCTACATAGAAAAATCCCAAGGAATCTACAAAAAAAATGATTCCTAGAACTAAAAAGCGAGGTTAATAAAGTTGCAGGATACATAGTTAATATATGAAAATCAACTGCATTTCCACATGCTAATAATAAAAAACCAGAAGTCTAAATAAAAAATGCCACTTACTGTAGCACCAAAAAACATGAAATACTTGGGAATAAATTTAACAAATATGTCCAAGACATGTACACAGTAACTGACACTGAGCAGCATAGACAGCCTTGGGTATAAATCACATGTATCTGGTCAATTGATTTTTTAGGAAGGTCCTAAGTTAATTCAATGGAGGAAAAGTTAACCTTTTCAATAAATGGTGCTAGAAGAATTGGATATGCACATGCAAAAAAGTTGTGTGTTGTTTTTTTTTTTTTTAACCCTGTGGTATAATACAAAATATATCTGGTCTTTTTCACAGGATCCTGGCACAGAGCTCTAAAAATCCTTGAAATATCCTTTGGGGCGCCTGGGTGACGCAGTCGGTTAAGCGTCCGACTTCAGCCAGGTCACGATCTCGCGTTCCGTGAGTTCGAGCCCCGCGTCAGGCTCTGGGCTGATGGCTCAGAGCCTGGAGCCTGTTTCTGATTCTGTGTCTCCCTCTCTCTGCCCCTCCCCCGTTCATGCTCTGTCTCTCTCTGTCCCAAAAATAAATAAAAAAACATTGAAAAAAAAAAAAAAATTTAAAAATCCTTGAAATATCCTGAGTGATAGAAGTGTTTTTATTTTTATTTATAATGAGCCCCTCTCAACCACACCTGAGTTTATGCTAATGAGGTGACTGTTGGAAGGCCTCTGAATGGCTTCCGGATGGAGGCTGGTCACCAGAAAGACCAAGCCACAGTTAGAGGGTTGGGATTCTCAGCCCCACCCCTCAACCTTTGGGGAAGGGAAGGGGCCAGAGACTGAGTTCAGTCACCAAAGGCCAAGGTTTTAATCAATCGTGGCTATGTAATGGAACCTCCATAGAAACCCATAAACAATGGGGTTCAGGGAGCATTCAAACTATTGAACACATGTGTTAGGAGGGTGGCAGGCCCAAAAGGGGACATATTCTCAACACCAGATTAGGGGGTGAGGGGAGGGTCTCCACACCAATTCTCCAATTAGCTATACCAACTGAGTGTCCAACGATTTAATTCAATCTTGATGCTAACTCGACATTAGTACAGACCCTATAGGTTAAGGGCTCAGTCCCACGAGACTGCTTTCACATCACATGCCAGTCACTAGTCCCAGGAAGCACCCAAAATTTTAACTGACAAGCTATGAATTCAAGGGTCTCCAAAAACTCCTCCTCAGGTTCACTAATTCACTAGGATGATCCACAGAACTCAGGAAAACCCTTTACTTACATTTACCAGTTTATTGAAAAGGATACGCCTCAGGAAGAGCCCAACAGAAGAGATATACAGAGCAGGGTACAAGGAAGGGGAAACATGGAGCTTCCATGCCCTCTCTGGGCACACCACCTTGCCAAAACATCGATGTGTTCACCAACCTGGAAACTCCCCATTGTTTATGGGGTATTATAGAGTTTTCATTACATAGGCACAATTGATTCAATCATTGGCCTTTGGTGATTGAACTCAATCTCCAGTTCCTCTCCCCTCTCCAGAGACTGGGGGTGGGCGGGGGGGCGGGGGGGGGGGTAGGACTGAAAGTTCTAACCCTCTAATCCCATGATTGATCTTCCTGGCAACCAGCCCCATACCCTAAAGCTATCTAGGACCCCTGAAACCCCAGACTTGAATCAACTCTTTAGTATACGAAAGGCACTCTTCTCACTCAGGAAATTCCCTGGGTTTTAGGAGTTCTGTGCCAGCAATCTGGGGCAAAGACCAAATGCATATTTTATTATACCACAATACCTAAATCTACATCTTGCAACATAAACGAAAATTAACTCAATGCATCAAAGGTCTAAATGTAAAATATAACAACTAAAAAAACTTCTAGAAGACAACATAGTTTGAGAAAGTCTTTGTGCTGTGGAGGAAGAAAATATTCTTAATTCACAAAATAAGTACAAGCTCCATAAAATACAAATGGATAAATAAAACTTCAAATAAAAACTTTCATTCTTCATAACAAACTGTTAAGAAAAAGGCAAGTTATAGAGTAGCAGAAAATACTTGCAAAACATACATGGGATAAAGGCCTTGTAGCAGGAATATGTAAAGAAGTCTACAACTCAGTAACAAGACATTCTGATAAAAACAAGGGGAAAAGATCTAGCTGAACACTTCACCAAAAACAAAAACAAACAAACAAAATACATGTGACAAAAAAGCACCGGAAAAGACGCTCACAACCATTAGCCATTACACAAAGTCAAACTAAAACCACAGTGACATATAACCACATGCCCATTACGATGCCTAAAATTAAACTTAAAACGGACAGCATCAAGCGCTGGCGGGGACGTGGAGCACCCAGAAGTCTCATACATTACTGGTGGGAATGCAAAGTGGCAGTCACTCTAGGAGACAGTTGGCAGTTTCTTACAAAATGAAACACAGGTATGAACTAGGAGGCAGTTGGCAGTTTCCCACAAAGTGAAACACAGGTATGAAAACCCAATAATTCTACTCCCAAGTATTTATCCAAGAGAAATAAAAACTGTTCCCATAAAAAGACTTGTATGTGAATGTTCACAGAAGCAGTACTTACAAAAGCCAAACTACTGGAAAAACCCACAAGTAGATAAACCGTGGGCTATGCATACAACGGATCACTCAGCACATACAACAAACACGCCGCACTGAAACAAGACTACTGCAACACATCACACAGTGAACCTCAAAGCATTATGCTAAGTGAGGAAGCCAAAAGCAACCATCACCTAGAGTAGGATTCCATTTAGGAGACACTGTTTGTTTGGGTTTTTTTTTTTTTTTTAAGTTTTATTAAAACTTAAATGTCTACACCCAGCATGAGGCTGAACTCATGACCCTGAGATCAAGAGTCACATGCTCTTCCTACTGAAACAAGCCGGGCGCCCCAGAAGACATTTGAGAAGAGGCAAAACTATCAGAAGAGCAAGGGAAAGAGGGGTCGAAGGGGTCAGAGTTGGGGAAGACACTAACAACAAACGGGCACGAGGAAGATTTTTAAGTGATGAACATCCTCAAGAGACCATACTATGACCACGGTCTAAATATCTGCCAACACTCAGCAACTACATACTTAGAATCAGTACTTTTTTTTTTTTTGAAGTTTTTATTTTATGTAAGTAATCTCGACGTCCAAAGTGGGGCTCAAACTCACAATCCCAAGATCCAGAGTGACACACTCCACTGACTGAGCCAGCCAGGGGCCCCTAGAATTGGCACTTTATTGCAAGTAATTCCGTATCTCAATAAAATAGATTATTTTAATTCAAAAAAACTGCTAGATAACAACAGAACCCTATGCTACACTATTAGGAATCTGTAGGCATCTACCCTTTTACTTTATTTATCAAACTTCCTAGGGGACTGACATTTAAACACATAAATACAACTTAGCCTGATATTCTGAAACAGGATCAAACAGAGAACTTCACTAGTCAGAGGCCCCACATGACATCTGTCTCTGCTTGAACAATACGCACAACATTCAACAAAGCATGTTGACAGTTTTAGTGAGAAGTTTGTAGTCAAATCATAATTTAGTAGAATTCAAAAGCAGAAGCAAAACTACCTTTACTTTAAAAAAAAATCCCACACTAGTATGTATAATTCAGCGAAACACTCAATTTAGAGTTCTACATATAAGATCAATTACCAAGAATTGTTATAATCTATTTTAGTAATTTCAAAGGAAAAAAGAATCCTTAAATCCTTATTCTCAGTAATTTCTCATAAAATCTCATTTCAAAAATTTGATGGTAAAACCAGTACACATGTCCTTTAGTACCTAGTGTTAGAACACCAGAACAAAGATAAATGGTGAGGGTTACACATTCACATCAACTTCCGTACCCAAAGAACTTTTTCACAATTTCATTAGAGGCAATATATTAAAATTGTGAAACAGAAGTATTTCCGCTTTCCTTTGTGTGTGTGTATGTGTGTAAGACAAACATTTTAAATTTTTTTTTTTTTCAACGTTTTTTATTTATTTTTGGGACAGAGAGAGACAGAGCATGAACGGGGGAGGGGCAGAAAGAGAGGGAGACACAGAATCGGAAACAGGCCCCAGGCTCCGAGCCGTCAGCCCAGAGCCTGACGCGGGGCTCGAACTCACAGACCGCGAGATCGTGACCTGGCTGAAGTTGGACGCTCAACCAACTGCGCCACCCAGGCGCCCCAAGACAAACATTTTAAATGAACGGGGTGTGCCTGAGTGGCTAGGTCAGTTAGGCGTCCAACTTCGGCTCAGGTCATGATCTCGTGGTTCACAGGTTGGAGCCCCGCGTCGGGCTCTGTGCTGACAGCTCAGAGCCTGGAGCCTGCTTCCAATTCTGTGTCTCCCTCTCTCTCTGTCCCTCCCATGCTCACTCTCTCTCTGTCTCAAAAATAAAATAAAAACATTAAAAAAAATTTTTTTTTTCATTTTAAATGAACAAATAATACGTAGACTGTGCAGGGAAGACAGCACACAGTTTGGCCGATCTTTGATCTAATCTACACAGCCCGGGCTTCACGTGAACTTGGACTATCAAGATGACAGGTCTCAGTATTCTAAGAGAAGAACGGGCGAGCTGTGAACCCAGAAGCGGGGTGTCTAACCCACAAGGAAGCGTATGCTTCAGTGATTCCCAAGCTGGAGTCGTGCTGAGGATATGGCATGGTATCTGAAAACACGCATGTACCGGAAACGGCGTGCACAGCCAAGATAATTACACTTTTTCCTCTATCTAGATGTCATTGTGAATAACAGAAGATTCACTTAAAAACAGCGCTAAACCCAGAGTGGCATTCTGACATCACAGAACTTCTCAATCAACGTAGCACCACTATGATGCTTGTGTACACGAAATGTTCAGAATTTAAAAGAGAGACCTCATGCTCCAAAGGATTAGAAATCACCGGTATGGTCAAAACACCAACCACCACCTGCCCTAGGGGTCAGGAGTAGTTCCAGCTGAGCCACCACCTTCAACCAGGCCCTTAACCTCACAGGGATTCTGTACAATGAAGGCATCGGAATTGTTCTGTAAAGTCCTCTTATTCTAAAAATTTTCCAGTAACAGTACTGTTATTGTTGTAACAATAATTCAGAAACTCAGTTAATGTCACAATTTCAGGAGCCAAAACCAAAATATACTAACATACCTGGTGGTTTCTTTTTCCAAATTTACTTACTTTATATATATTTATTTGCTTGACACAACTCGCTACTGTAAGATAATTATTTTACAGACAGCGTGGCGGTGGCGACAAGACCACAGGGCTCCTAGACCACCATCTCACCAGAGCCGCGTGCACAGCTCCAGTCTAACGGCCTGACGTCCTACACACACCGCTGCCTCTCTCAGCACGTGCTTCCCACGGGCTACCACAGTCCCCAGGTCACTGTAAATAGTGCCTCCTTGTATCAGTGTGCATATCTGCCTGCGTCTGTACAGTGAAATACGGGAAGGATTGAAAAGAATCTAATAAAAATTCATTATTTTTATAAGGAGAAGAATGAGCTGGGGGTAAGGGTGGGATTTCTCTCTTTGTATACATTTCACACATTTTGTATGCATTTTGACCTACCGCCTATTTTTTTTTTTAAATAAAACTTTATTTTAAAAATTGGAATGTAAGCGAAATACGGTTATTGAGTTTAAAACAGTCTATTTAAAGGGGAAGTCAGAAATCACTCCATCCAACCTCCAGGGCACCTGGGGATTGCTTTCATGGTGTTTACTCATCTGCTTTCTGGCGTATTAGGAAAAGGACGTAAATTGGGGCGCCTGGGTGGCTCAGTCGGTTGAGCGGCCCGACTTCAGCTGAGGTCACGATCTCGCGGCCCGTGAGTTCGAGCCCCGCGTCGGGCTCTGTGCTGACAGCTCAGAGCCTGGAGCCTGTTTCAGATTCTGTGTCTCCCTCTCTCTGACCCTCCCTCGTTCATGCTCTGTCTCTCTCTGTCTCAAAAATAAATTTAAAAAACATTAAAAAAAAAAATTTTTAAAAGGAAAAGGACGTAAAAAGAATGAGCAGAAGTCAGGGGCCAGAGACTCGATCAGGGCACAGGGGGCAGTGGAAGACAACTCAGAGAAGCCGCACACCATCCAGCGGCCCCTGACTCACGGGGAAAAGGCGGGTTAATCTCAGCAAGTACACGCTGAGTCCCCCTTCCGACCCAGTTCCCCGAGCACAACGATGACCTTCAAAGAAGAAAAAAAAGGAGTTCCTGTCCTCAAGAAATCGGAGGCAAGACCACTTCATAAGCCTTAGGTTTTGGGAAACAAACACATGCCCCTGGGATACAGATGGATGGAGAAGAGAACAGAAACCTCCAAGGGGGAAAAAGGGGAGGGAGACGGAGGGACTGGGCGACAAGGCGGGGGGGGGGGGGGGGGGGGCTGCTAAGAGAATAATCAGTAAACGAGGACACTGTTTTCAAGCATTTTGTTTTAGAATGTTACTACTCCAGAACAGAAATTAAACCTCTCATTTTTGAAAGTCTGTATTCTTCAACAATAATAAATGAGGCCTGACTAAATTCAGACTTTTATATTGGTGATAAAACTAGGATAAATTTAAGCATTCATTTTAACTATGCAAAAACATTTTACTTATCTGGACTTATAATTATCGTCCATATTAATAATGACATATCATTACCATAATGACATAATAATAACACATTAATAATGACAGACCTATCTCTCAAATATACGTAGGGAAAAAAACCTTTCAGAGAAATCTGAACGAACAGCTCCACTATATACACTGAGTTACTAAAATAAATGACTTGCCCCAATTTCTCCTACAATTCAAACATTGGTTTTTGGGTGGGTTTTTTTTTGTTTTTTTTTTTTTAACAAAATACAGTCACAGGGGCGACTGGGTGTCTCAGCTGGTTAAGCGTCCAACTCGATTCCAGCTCAGGTCACGATCTCATGGTTCATGAGACAGAGCCCCGCATCGGGCTCTGCACTGACAGCCCAGGGCCTGCGTGGGATTCTCTCTCTCTCCATCCTTCTCCCTCTGCCCCTTCCCTGCACACTCGCTTGCTCTCTCAAAATAAACTTAAAAAAACGAGTGACAAATCTCATCTCATGAGTTAGAATATATAGAAGATTATCCTGATCATGCAAAAGTTACAAAGCACATACAGCAGAGAAAATAAAACTGATTAACACTTAAAAAAACAGTATTCAAGGCTAACTTGTTAATCTGGTAAGAAGCATTTGGCATATGATTTCGTACGTCCCCAAAAAGTCGACCTATAAAAAAAGAGCTGCGAACTGTACTAAACGTCAAGCCTTTTCCAAAGAATATTAATGACGTGAAGCAAAACAAACGGGCAGCAAAGGAACAGGTAAAATACGAAGAAATCTACCAGCAGTCACAGTGTTACAGTGACTAGGCCCGTTACCAGGAGACGGTAACACCACTTCCCTCCTGCCTTCACAGTGTCACTGTCACCACTCAAACGTGCCTACCACTGCGCCTTCCTCGGAGGCCCCCAGACCGCTCTGCGTCCTTCTTCCCATCGAGGCCCCAGCAGCCCCCAGAGGTCCTAAGTGCGGGGACGGCCATCGCCACGTGTGAGCCTCAGTCACCTGGAGACATTCACCTGGTCCTAGACTCACAGATAACGAGGGTCCTAACCGTCTCAGGGCGAGCCCTCCACAGTTGGTTAATTGTACGCGACGCCCTCACAAAAGCAAGCAGCTCTGGTGCAGCGGCCACTGCAGTGTGCGGGGGAGGGGGGGGCCCCAGCTTCCCCTGCCCTCCCCTCCCTGGCAGACAGTGCTCCCTGCGGTGACGGGGTGAAGACGGCTAGAACGCCCTCACCCAGGCCCTCACCTAGGCAGCTCGGGAAAACCATCCCCCTCCCACTCCCGCCACTACCCAAGTGCAGTCAGACTAACGTTGTCAGGTGTCCCGCGTTCCACCGAAAGCCACAACAGAACTCACTGACGCGGAATGTTTCCTCAATACCACAAAGTTCTGCAGTACTTTAAGGTGGAAGCCACAGAGGCTGAAGCCCGAACGCCTGAGGACCCTTAAGAACGAAACTGATGAGTACTGGCCACAACAAAGACACCTCCCGGAACGTGTCGTCTGAAGTAGTGCTGTGTTCCCAGCATCGTGCCGGGGGTACTCGACGGGTTTGGTACTTGCTGAATGAATGAAGCACCGTAGGTCATTCCCTCAAATGCTTAATTATCTGCAGGGGATTATCTCATTTCTGTTTTTACTGGAGGAAAAAAAACCTGTTTATGCTTCGGCCAACTTCTATGCTCATCTGCTTGTTGGTAAACGACGATGATACTGCATGTTATCAGCATTTGCCTTAATCGTCTGCAGCTTTTACTAGTTTTACTAATTGGAAAAGACTCATTCAATCTCAGGGCGCAGAAATAATTACAAACACGAAAAATGCAGGACGACTTAACCTCTAGCTGCCGGTAATACAGTACAAGCGGGGGGAAAAAGTCATCATACCTTTTGCGGCGGTGGATGCCAATCTAAAAATACAATCCGTGGACACATACTTAAGTAGGTGCTACTTCAAACACCCTTCAAAGCACATGTCTACATTTAACACTCTTTACTGAGGTGGCTTCTGCTACTCAAAGCATTTTTTGAGCAACAAATAGATACAGGGTACATTGTTGTAGGGGGGAGACTCAACACTTCCCTCCCAGCTGATCTTTCATAAGTACCATGCATTATTATAAATACTTTAATGGCTCAAATCATGTTTTCAACTTCCCCAACAATCAGCATGTTGCCAAAGTTTCTCAACTGATACAGACAAAGCATTTTTTCTCTTGTAAAACGGTAAAAACAAAGAAATTGTCGGTAATGCGACTCAAATCACAGAACACTTTTTAAAGGAAAACAGGTGATCACTGAGGGAAAGTCAATTTCATAATAAGATTTATTTACATACCAGCACAGAATATCCCTGGAACTTCACTCCTGACTATTATGGTCCGTACTTTCTTATCAGATTTCAAAGCATCCACAGCTTTTGAGAGCTAAACAGATACAGGGAGGGCAAGGAGAAACAAAGAGGAAAAATCACTTTCAGGTTGACGTCAACACTGCATCTTAATATTAGAAGCAGAGAGTTTAATGTTTACACTCACCATTTTTACCAGATTTTTACTGAATGAGTTTTTGGCATAAGCTCTGTTTATTCCAAGCACCACAATTCCTAGTCAAGAAAAAAAGGCACACCGGAGTTAGTGAACTCGCAGGGCACAGACTCCCCACACACACAGCTAGTAGACTTGGGACTTAGGAAATCTGCCCCTTCCTTGAGGGTCACACCAACAGCTTCGTCCTGATTTTTGTGTTTACCCTCCTTTTCAAGATAAGCACATTTTTAAAGACGGTGGTAGATGTACGTAATCTGTAAAACCAGTCTAGTAATCAATGCCCACCTCTTCTGCCTGTTAGAGGAGAACTTTACGACATCGTGATGCTTTCAATTCACCCCTTCCTAAGCACCACCAAGATAATCCGCACATTGTACTAAATTCACTCATGGGTGAGAAGAATCCTCCGCTACAGAACACTGTCTAAAATATGGTCTCATCACCTTCAAGTACATGCGGAAGAAACAGCTGACAAACCCTTATCACAGGCAAGCCCTGCAGATCAGCTTTCCGGCTCGTCAGTATCATCACTCACGCTGTCTGTCATCCCGTCCTCAGTATCTCCATCCCAGGTTTCTCTCCTGACTCTGTCCCCCACACTCAACCTGAAGGCGCGCCCACTTACAAGTCCAACCAGTGATTCAGCCTCAGTCTAGAAAAGCAGAGTTCACTCCCCAGGAAGTTGCGCTCTCCCTCCTGAGGTTCCTGACTCAGACCAGCCTCACATTCCAACTGCTTCAGTCTGATCAATTTCCCAAGAACAATTATGCATAGAATCCACCCCCTGCTTAAAATCCTTTATTTATTTGCTTCCGAAACATTTGCGTTCAGAGCCCTACAGAGCCTGTACTTGACCTTGCCTGTCCCCGGAGTGAGCACAAAGGTTCCCTGTGTAACAGGAATGCCTTCCACCTCTTTGGGGGTGGGGGTGGGGGGGGGGGCGGGGTATGACCCTTATTTGTTACTAAGTTACACTGAAGACAACATGTACACACGTCTTCTCTATGCAAGACATTGTGCAAACCTACTTTGCAAAGAAAGTGCAAAGATAAACTTCACTCACGGAATAAATTTTCAAGAATTCTAAATGCTCTCAGCATGGAGAAAATCAGAAAGAACCTGGATGTGGGGCAGGCTCTGCATGAAACCCCAGACTGACCTCGGGTAGGCCCCCCACTCAAGGACAAGAGCCGTCACTAACCGAGCACTTGCTGACACTGTTCCCAGGGCCTTATGTTTATCGAGTCACGTGATGCCCACACAACCCAAGAGGTGGACACTGCTTTCATCCTACTGGAGAGAAGGAAGAAACTGGGCCTCGGGGAAGCTAGACCGCCAACCACCTCCACAGCTGAATGAATGACGCGGCTACAGCGTTCAAGCTTCCGCTTCCTCACGAACAAAACCCACTGGGTAAGACCAGACACGTCATTTATTCAGCTGTGTCGAATACACATTACGGTGCTCAGCCCTCAGGGAACTCGAGTCTAGGAAGGGACGACAAACGATAAAAAACGTACAATTCGAAATGCTTTACATGCTGTAAATGGTGCTCCAGTAACTTCTAACCAGAACCGTTAAGATACGGGGGCTACAGTCCAGCCAAGAGAGAACAGGTTTAGCTGAGGTCAACAGAGTCAGGACAGGAAGCAAGAGGGTTCAAGAAGTAGAATTTCAGTGACTTAGTGATTGACCGGACTGAGAACTGACCGCACGGGAACGTGTTAGGAGCGTCTACGAGGTTTTCACTTCAGCTGTTGGATGACAGATGACATTTCAAGACAGAACCATAAAAAAACAAGAACCAAGGTGAGGGTGGAAAGGGCGAGAGTTCACGAATTTGGTTTTGAATTCAAGTGAATCTGACGTGCCTTGGAGATATCCACGTAGGTATCAACTCTTAAGGGTACACAGAGGCTAAGAACGCAGGCTCTGAGGTCTGGTTGCTAGCGCTGAACTCCCAGGCCAATGCTTACTAGCTGTGTGACCTTGGGCAAGTTACTTAACTAACCCCCCTGACCTTCAGTTTCTTACTCTGTTGAGATACGAATGGTTCCCAACTCTGTGGGACTGGTGTGAGTGAGGATCAGTGATAAAACAGACGTAAAGTTTACAACGTAAGCGTTCAATGATTATTGTTCCTCCTAACACGCTTTGATGCAGTAGAGTATTACCATGATCTGTTGATATGGAAGCTTCTAGAAAATGTATTTCCATACAGAAATAAAGAGTGGTGTGCTACGGCTTTGGTCATGGTTGATATTGAACATAAGTGAGATCGGAGAGTATCTTCTGCTGGTGCTGATCTACATAAATGGGTCACACATATTTCCTTTATCTTCTTCATTCAGCCATAAAGAACTTTATCAAGATATTCTTTTTAATGAATAACATTCTGTGAAATGAATTTCCATTATTTAGTTTCATTTGATGAGCATTTAAACTGTTCCTGAATGTTCCTTAAAAAAAGAAAAGCAATAAAATAAAACAAACCGTTCCTAAACTGTCCTAAGTCCTACAATCCTGAATTTTCCTAAATCCTACAATGCTGCAATAAACATTCTTCAAGGTTTCCTTTCCACAGGTGTGTAAGTATTTCTGACAAGTATCAAGAAGTAGAAAGTCTAGGTGTGCATTCTTAATTTTAACAGATACTCCTAAAAAATATCGTCCCTATTAACTCCCTGGCCAAAGCACTAATACCAGTTTGTTCGCAACAGCAGACCTCAATGGGATGAAAAACCTCTTAGAAGACATTTGGAAAATGTAAAGGAGCATCTTGAAACTGTGACCAGGGGCGCCTGGGTGGCGCAGTCGGTTAAGTGTCCGACTTCAGCCAGGTCACGATCTCACGGTCCGTGAGTTCGAGCCCCGCGTCGGGCTCTGGGCTGATGGCTCAGAGCCTGGAGCCTGTTTCCGATTCTGTGTCTCCCTCTCTCTCTGCCCCTCCCCCGTTCATGCTATGTCTCTCTCTGTCCCAAAAATAAATAAAAAACGTTGAAAAAAAAAATTTAAAAAAAAAAAAAAAAAAAAAAAAAAAAAAAAAAAAAGAAACTGTGACCAGGTGGAATCCAGGGTTGGCAGGGACTGAAGTTTCTAAAATTTAAGGAGCCCCTGTAAGTCAAAGAATACAAAATTACACACACGGAATTAGGGACAGATGTAAATATTGAAACCTTCAGAATTTTAAAAACTTGAGAAATAGTACATTTTCTTTCCAATTACATATCTGAACTACACAAGGTCACGTCCTTCCCTCTGTATATGAATTTTTGTACATATCAATAATTTGAAAAAATATACAAAACCAATCAAATGGAATTGGAAAGAGGAAAATGGAATTGGAATTAACCCCAAAGAGTCAAAACAATCTTGAAAAAGAAAAACTAAGTTTGAAGTCTTAGTTGAAGGACTTAATCAGGACACTTCCTAATTTCAAAACTTACTACAAAGCTACAGAAAAAAGCCAAAACAAAACCAAAAACAAAAACACCAGTGTGCTACTGGCGTGAGAACAGACATACAGACCAACGGAACTGAACCGAGTCCACAAATAAACACCTACGCTTATGGTCGACTGGCTTGTGGAAAAGGTACAGAGACCATTCAATGCTAAAAGAACAGTCTTTTCAACAAATAGCAGTGGGACAACAAATAGGTATTAGCCCGCAAAAGAATGAAATTGGACCCTGTCCTCACACCACGTGTAAAAATGATCTCAAAACAGATCTGAGACACAGTGTGAGAGCTACAACTGTGACTCTCTCAGAAGGAAACACAGTTCCACATCTTCAGGACCTTGGGCCAGGCAACAGTGTTTTAATAGGACAACAAAACCACAAGCAACAGAACGGATAAATCATAATTCATCAAAACTATCAAGAAAAAGTGAAAAAAAAAAAACCGCGCAGAATAGAAAATATTTGCAGATCGTACATCTGACACAGGGTTAATAGCCAGATTATAAAACAATTTTTACTACCCACCACAAAAAGATAAACGAATGGGCAAAAGGTTTAAATGCAGATTTCTAAGGGAGATACACAAACGCCCAACAAGCAACATCATTTGTCATTAGGGAAAAGCAAATCAAAACCACAACGAGGCATCGCTTCACCGCCAGCAGGTCGGCCACGATGGAAAACCGTGGAAACAAGTACTGGCGAGGGTGCGGGGAAACAGGGCCCCTGGGGCACTGCTGGTGACACCTGAAAATGGTGCAGCTGCTGTGGGAAACCGCGTGGCAGATCCTCCAAAAACGACACACGGCCCGTTGATTCTGCTCCTAGGTACCCACCCAAGAGAAATGAGCACGTATGTTCGAACAAATAGCTATACACTGGTGTTCAGCAGCATTCTTCGTATCTAAAAAGTAGAAACAAAATGTGGCATATCCATTCGATGGACTAAAAAGCAAGAACGGTGGATAAGACTACCGTTCACAGCAAGAATGCAAGAAATGGTTAATGTCTTGAAAACAAAGGGCTGGTACCCTCCCACGGTGCTTTCATTGTTTAATTTTACCACCATGTGCATATATTTTAACTTTAGAAGTTTTGTAAACTTCAATAATTTAGCTATTGTTACTAAACAGGACATGTAATTACAGGACATGTAATACACAAAGTACTGAAAACCAGTGACAGAAAGAATATCTCCGATAAACCACATACAAACCTAGCTTCTTCCAAATATACCATTAAAAAGTGAAAAAAATGGTGGCACCTGGGTGGCTCCGTCGGTTAAGCGTCCGACTTCAGCTCAGGTCATGATCTCACGGTTCCTGAGTTCCAGCCCCACACTGGGCTCTGTGCTGACGGCTCAGAGCCTGGAGCCTGCTTCGGATTCTGTGTCTCCCTCTCTCTCTCTCTGCCCCTCCCCTGCGCACACTCTCTCTTTCTCTTTCTCTCTCTCTCAGAAATAAAACATTTTTTTAAGTGAAAAAAAACAATTTTTTACGAATCATTTATCTGATAAGGGACTTGTATCCATAATATATTAAAAACTCTTACAACTCAACAATAAAAAGACAAACAGCCCAGGTTAAAAAAAAAAAAAAAAAATGGGCAAAGATTTGAGATGTTTCTGTAAAGAAGATACACACGGGGCCAATAAACACATGAAAAGATATGCAACATCATGCACCATTAGGGAACTCCAAAACAAAGCCACAAGGAAATATCACTTCCAATGCACCAAGAGGACTACAATCAAAAAGCACAATGACCACAAGTATTGACCGGGATGCACAGAAAGGGGAGTCCTGAGGCCTTGCTGGTGGGAATGTGAAATGCCGCAGCCACGCTGGAAAAGTCTGGTAGTTCATCCATATGCTAATCACAGAATTACCAGAGAACCCAGCAATTCCACCGTATGGAAATGAAACGTCCACAAAACCGTACATGAATTTTCTAAGCAACGTTGTCCACAATACCCCAAAAGTGGAAACAACCGAAATGTGTATGAATGATGAATAAACAAATTGTGGTCTGATCTACCCAAAAGATGGAATGTCATCGAACCATAAAAAGAGATGAGGTACCGATACATGCTACCGCAGGGATGCACCTTGAAAACATAATGCTCAGTGGAAAAATCCACAAAAAACCATAAATTATTTCCTCATATGAAATGTCCAACATACACAAAGCTACTGAGAGAGAAAATAGACAAATGGGTCCTATTCTGGGGGGAGACAGGGTATGAGAATGGGGAGTCGTGGCTAAAGAAAACAGGGCTTCTCTCTGGACTGATAAAAATGTTGCAAAATTGGATTGTGGTGATGTTTGCACAACTCTCTACACACACTGAAATTAACTGTACACTCTGAATTTTGTGGTATGGGACTATGGGTCAGGAAAGATTTAAAAATATATACATCTTAATATACGTGTTTATCAACATAATTCCCATGCCATAAAACGTATGAAAATATGTTGTTAAAAACATGAGAAAAATACATGACAGAAATCAATCTGCTGAAAATGAAAAGTAAGTAGATGTAGGAAGACCAGCCAGCCGACCCCAGCGACAGTCCGCCTGGGAGACGGTGCTGGCTCGGACAAGAGCCGTGTTGGTAAGGAAGCACGTGGAGCAAAGTGGAAAGGTTTCAAAGACACTCAGGAAGTCTTGATAACCTAGATACGAACGGTAAGCAAGGAGCAGGCAACAAGGATGCCTTGCGTGACACAGTTGCTTATTTGTTCTATTTCTGCCAGAAGTTTTTCCAACGCGGTTCACAAAGATGATCTCTGAAATGGGTCACAATGGGGGCCCTTGGGTGGCTCGGTCGGTTAAGCGTCCGACTTGGGCTCAGGTCATGGTCTCACCGTTCTTGTGTTCAAGCCCTGCATGGAGCTCTGTGCTGACAGCTCAGAGCCTGGAGCCTGCTTCGGATTCTGTGTGTCCCTCTCTCTCTGCCCCTCCCCTGCTCCCGCTGTCTGTCTCTGTCTCTCTCTGTCTCTCAAAAATAAACATTAAAAAAAAAACCTGAAATGGGTCACAATTATGAGTAGAAGCTTGCCAGACTGGGAGAAGTTTAGAAAGGGGAAGAGAGGTTATTTCATTCCAGGAGGTGCATGCGAAAGCAGAAAGAAAAGAGCGGGAAAAGTCAAAGCTTAGACGCAGCTAAAGGCAGACTGGAGAGGAGCCTGCAGGCAACTGGGAGCCACTAGAAGTCTCTAATGGAGCAGAGCAGTCATCCTTGGCCTAGAAAACAGGAACCCCAGGCACCAGTGTGAACAATAAACTGGGAAGGAGAACGACTGGCAGAAGCCAGCCTAAGGAGATGCCTTCGTAGACCAGGGCGAGGACTGATGTTCTAGAACTCCTGGTGCCCCGGACAACAGTACAAGAAATCACTGCTAAGGAAACGTGATTATATAACCGCGCTTCCCCAACAAACATAGAACCCAGACAGCAGAGGAGTGCTAACATAGCTCACATATTCTGCACTCACTCCCTGCCACCAGCCTCAAGAGGGCAAAGGACAATTTGCGGCTCCTCGTGTCAGAGGCTGCTGAGAGCCTCCAAGAGAAGCAAAGGCATCAGGAGACTCCTCGACCTGAGGATTCCTTGACCTCATGTTTTTCTTTGCACTGCTTATTTATTGCTGGTTCACCAGTAAAGCACAGCATTTATCATGTTAGCCAAGCCTGAGTGGTCATCCCTGCCAACTTTCGAAGGAAGCGGGGTCCATTTTCTTAAGAAGCCATGATTTCCTAATAGTGGATCTTTACACTTTGGGTAACTGTAAACATCTGAATTTCTTGAATTGTCTCACATGCTTTGATTTCTTCTCCTTAATCCAATTGATCCTAACTTAAGGACTTTCTAGTCATTTTGTGAAAGTTTACTTTCAACCTGCATTCATTTAAGTCATATATGATGAAGTTTTGGGGTGATGGGGGTTTGTGGAGTCCAGAGATGACAGCCAAGAAAGAATTCTTGAAGACACCTTCGGTGCAAAAAGGTGATTTTATTAAAGCATGGGGACAGAACCCATGGGCAGAAAGAGCTGCACTGGGGTCCTGATGGGTAACTCATTATACACCCTCAGGTTGGGAGGGGGTCAGGGATAGAGTAAGTCTCTTAAAGAATTTTGGAAGCAAGGTTTCCAGGACCTTGAGGGGCTAGCTGTTGCTAGGGAAACGCCACTTATTACTATTCAATAAAACCTTAGTCATGAGACCTTTCGGTCATGAGACCTATATGGAGCGGGGGGTATAGGCTGGGAGTATGATTGCCAGCATACATCTTGGGGCAGTTGAGATAAAGGAAGTGGACTTACAGGATCCTCGAGGTTGGGATAATGTTAAGCTAAGGTTCTCTTTTGCCCCTAGCAAAGGGGAGAGGGAGGTCACTCTGCCGGTTTCAAGGACTTGTCAATGGGCCATAGGCAGTAAGGGAATTTCATTTTTCATTTGCCTTAGTTTCCCACATCACCATGGCAAGCACTTAAACCCCTTTCCTTCGTTCCTGGGTAGCTGGGAGTGTCCAAGGAATATCACACAGATCCCACCCGGGGTGGGGACAGGGGGGTGCTACCTCGGGCTTTGTCCCTCCGCCTGCCTCATGCTTCCCCATCACACAGACGATACAGAACTGGATGCACCTTACTGGCAGAACGGACAACCTCTGTACCTAATGCACTGCAGGTACACCTAACATAACTGAAATGCCAGTAAGACCAAGCGTACCCAAAAACGCTCTAATCGTCCCAGCCCCGATCTACTTTCCAGCCGAATTTCTCAATATTCTGCCTGTCCTTACACTACGGCCCCACGTGCCCTACGTTATTTCCCCCCCAAAAAGCACAACACGTTCAATTCCACGTGTTTGAACGTGCTCTGGTCGCTGGAGTAAGAAACAACAAATGAAATAACTCATCATATTCCACCATGAGCATCCACTGTGAGCTAGACACTTAGTGGGCAATCTGTATTAGCATCCTAATCTAATCTTCGCAGCCACCATACCACGTTGGTATTACTTTTCCTATTATAAGCACATGAAAGTTGAGGCACAGAGAGAGTGTGCCTAAGAACCCGCACTACTCCCAAATTCTATTGCCTAGTAAGGAATGTCTGGGAACCCAGTTCATCTGGAAAACCCTAACTCGATGCTCAGAATCCCCCTGTCAAGTCCTCCAATCCCCAAACGTTACTGATCACAAGCCTCTTGGGGGTATTCCAGCCCTTCAGCTCTCCCCAAATTCAAAGTCAGCAAAGCCTTTGGGTCAGCAGTATCTCCCTCACTCTGCTGGAAGACGCTAACAGCAATCATGACTTAACTCCTTTTGCACGTCTGCTTAACAGATGATAGTGCTCGATAACTACACGTCGAAATAAATGACTGGTCCTCTGGCAAGCCGCTATTCCACCTTTCGCGACCCAAGTGGGCAAGGGAAAGGAACCGAACTCAGGCAGACAGTTCCGTCCTTCCCAGCCCTTCTCCGCCCCCTCCCCACCCCCCACCCCACCCCCCGCGGTACTGTATGGCCAATGCATCTGTCCCCTCCGCCGCAGGTAGCTCAAGGGCAAGACCAGTTACCACCCACAACTGGGTCCCCAGGGCTTAGCGCGGTACCCGGAACACAAAAACGTGCCCAAAAATTGTTTAAGGGAATCGCAACCCAGTCCCCCAAACTAACTTTCTAAAACAAACTAGGGGAGAAACTGCTGCGGCTGAACAGCTTTACACGTGAGATTCTTCAGAATGAAGTGCATTCTCACTGCAGCTCCTAAAACTCTCCCCGCCCCCCCACCCCCGCCACCACCTCCGCCCCCGATATCTGAGTTGACAGATTACACAGCCAGCACAAAACCTGGAAGCAAATATCACACACCCGGTTTATTGACCTTGGCTCGTCTAGAGATGAGGGCGCAAGCTGCATTTCTGTCTTCGGCGCTGAGTGGGGCCACTTTTACAGGTAAGCTGCTCCGTAGCACACCTTTAGGCACCGAAAGCACTACCTGGGTGCAAAGCTGGGGTGGGGGAGGGGAGGGGTCTCGACCGGGGCCGCGCAACAGACGCTGACGTCAGCCCGGACGCTTGACCTTGCGACCCCTTCCCAGGACCCGCGGCCGCCAGCGCCGCGCCCCTCACCTCGGTTCTCCTCCTCCAGGTACCGCACCCGCAGCTCGTCCTCCGTCTTCACCTCAGAGCTGTAGCCCCTCCGCGGGGCTGAGGCCCCCGCCATGGGCGCCCAGCCCCGGGCCCACATCGCAGGGCCGACCCGCGGGCCCGTCAAGGAGCCGGGCAGCCTCCACCCGGGGCCGAGCCGCGCACAGCAAGCGGCCACCAAGCGAGCGCGGCCGGCCTGCAAGGCGCCCAAGGCCCCAGGCGCCGCTGCCGCCGCCGCCGCCATCTTGTATGTTTACGGCGTGGGCCCGCGGCTGCCGCCCCGCCCCCGCCGCGCGCTCGCCGCCGCGCGCACGCCGGGCACGCCCACGTCCCGCCCCCCCCGGAGCCTCTCTCCGGTGCCCGTCCGCGCCCTAGGCCCCGCCCCCTCACCGCCTCGCCCCGCCCAGACCGGATGACGGAGCGTTCCGGGAGCCTCTGGCCCGGGCCTCCCCAGCCTGGCGCGCGCGGTCAAGGCTCATCCAGCAAAGGCAGGAAGAAGTAGTTTTCCCAGGCTGTGGAACGGTTTGGGAGGCCGTGTTCCATGAGAACTCCACGCTCTCCCCGGCATACGCCCTGGGGTCCCAGCTTAGCTGCAAAGGTGAGCTGAAATGTTTGAGCTCCCGTTTGGCTGGCTGGGGAGCAGCTCTGCGCCGGACTCCCGTTTACCCGTGTATGTAAGAGACACAGGTCATCCGTTAAACGTGCCCGTGAACATCCTCAGGGCATGCTGCGCGGAGTTCAGGAAGGGGGTGGGAACAGCAGGTGGACTCGCCTGCCCGGAGTCCAGAGTCCTGGTAAGGCACCGTGGTCTTGACAAAATGGGCTCAAGCCAAACCATCTGCTGAGGCGGGACTGAGAGCATATGGCTCTCCCCTCGGCCTCAAGCGCAGAATGTCAATCCCTTGTGTAGGTGTTCATCAGAGGAGTTTGAAATGTTCTCCTGCGTGGTTTCTCTCCGATCTCAGCCAAGACAAGGTGGGCTTAGGAGGACTGTTTGAAAAGTATGCTGCTATGAGCATACTCCCACTGCCACGCACGTTTCTGCCGTAGGTCGACCACACGTTTGGATCCTGAGCAAAACCTTCTTTCATGTTATACCTTCAGCTCTGCCCAAAGTGGAAAGAAAAAGCCAGCTGGGTCCCATGAGTGCATCTGCTGTGCGGCTGCTGTTGAGGGCACATTTATTCTGCCTTCTGTAAAGTGCCACTTCTGAAATTTCTCTTGAAGCAGAGGACAAGGAAAAACTTTGCCTCTTCTTATATCTTTCCCCTTTCCTTTCCTTGTTTTTGGGTTTGTTTTTTTTTTCGGGAATACCTTGATCAATTTATTTAAGTGATTTTTCATGTATGTGTAAAAGTTATGTATGATTTTTAAATGTATATCTGACAGTCCTTTTGGTAAGCATAAAAAATCCTAAATGATAAAAAGTTCATCTTTCCCCTCTTCTGATACTCATGTTCACTTTGGTGCTGAGAAACTCAGGAATTTTATTTATAACTCAGCTGTTGGAATTACTGTACAATCTAAATTATTGTACACTTATTAGAAGCTGATTACTTTGATATCTTTATGTTGGCTCATCAACAGATTATAAATTGAAATACAGGTGTTCCAGAACACCTGACATAATGCTATTTAAAATAATATAATCTTGGGCGCCTGGGTGGCTCAGTCGGTTGAGCGTCTGACTCTTGATATCAGCTCAGATGGTGAATTCTCCTGCTGAGATCGAGTCCTGCGTCAGGCTCTGCCACTGGTCAGAGTCTGACCACTTGGAGCCTGCTTGGAATTCTCTCTCTCCCTGTCTCTCTGCCCCTCCCCTGCTCTTGCTCTCTCTCAAAATAAATAAATAAATAAACTTTAAAGTAATACAACCTCATACAAACTTCCAGTTGTAAAACAGATAAGTCACAGAAAGTGCAGGGCAGGGATAATAGTCAATAATACTGTAGTAACATTGTATAGCAACAGATGGTAGCTGCACTTAACTGTGGTGATCTTTTGTGATTCATATAATTGCCAAATAACTATGTTTTACACCTGAAACTAACACCACATTTTTTAAAAGACAGATAAAAAAAATTTTAATTGAGTGCTATGATGCTAAATAAAATATTGTTAAAGAAAGAAGCAAGTAGGGGCACCCTGGATGGCTCAGTCGGTTAAGTGTCCAACCTGGGCTCAGGTCATGATCTCGCACTTTGTGGGTTCGAGCCCTGTGTCAGGCTCTGTGCTGACAGCTCAGAGCCTGGAGCCTGCTTCAGTTTCTGTCTCCCTCTCTCTGCCCCTCTCCCACTCACGCGTGTTCTCTCTCTCTCTCTCTGTCTCAAAAATAAACAAACATTAAAAAATTGTTTAAAAAGAAGCAAGTAGATGAGAACGACTGTTTGGTTGCTTTAAAGAGCTATGTAATCTCTCTTTTGCCCCAATAATTGGATCTAATTACAGTGATCGTCTAGAAGGTTTTATTGTAGAACCAGGAATGTTACACACTGAAATTACCACACTGCACAGCGTAGGGAATAATAGTCGCTGGTCCTGGAGGAGGGTTGTGTGGTGACACATGGTAGCTATACGTGAGCAGGGCATAAGGTATAGAACGCAACGTAGAGACTCCAGCTCCTTCCTGAACGGTTGTGACTCTGGTTCTTACTGAAAGCAGTCGTAACCATGTCCCAGTCTGTGAGGATTGGTTCTTCAAAGCTGATGCAAATAACAGACATCACCATGACCGTTACAACGTGTCAAGTCAGACGCACTCGGCTTTGGATCCGATCTCAATAATTGCTTTACAAGTTACTTAAAGACTCTGTGCTTCCATTTCTCCATTTGTAATGCAGCTAGTATGATATCTGTTTCCACTCACGAGTTCTTTAACTCCAATTTCTTCATCTGTAAAATGGGAGGGATTGTGCCCATGTTTTATAGGCTTGATGAAATAAGCATACAAAATCTTTGGCATGAGGAAATGAGAAGAGAATAGATACTATTAACTACCACTTATCAGCTTCCTTCTTAGTCCACTTCAGACATTTAGATACGTTATTTTACTTAATGTCCAGACAACTTTGAAGTTGGTATTATTACCCCCATTTTGCAGATGAGAGCACTGAGATCAAGTTACTTAATCAAACTCTGCTGCTAGTATGTCGCGAAGCCGGAATTTGAACCTCGATGTATCTGACTCCGATCCCCATGTTCTTAATCACCGTTTGCACAGTCTCTCCCTAAATGCTAAGGCGGCCAATGAAATTTAATTCCCTTTTGTTCCTTTCTCTTCTTCAGTAAAAGATGTGCACCAGGAGCAGAGTAGGAGCCAGGCACAAGAAGCATCACTTTGGGAGAGGAAGGTAGGGCCGGAGTTTTGGGTATCCGGTTACTGTTACTTCCCATCTGTCCATAGGATTGGCCCCCTGGCCTCCAGCAAGCTCGCGGCTGACAGTCGTTTTGATTTGCCACATCCTTGACATTTTTCTAAGGCTTACTTCTATGTAATATGAAATGGGTATGATTCAGAGTGGCCAACCCTGAGCTCTTAGAATACAGCCAGGCCTGAATGGCAGAAGCCACCCCTTGTAGAACCCAGCTCTGTTGCACAAAACACGCAGGAGAACGTAGGTGTCCCTGGTAAAATGGACACTTGCCAACATGTTACCAACCACAGGTGGAGAGACAAACTAGTCTAGCAAAAGCTATGTGAGGAACAAAGCAGAACTCTGGACTTTTGGAAAACGAGACTATATTTTAAAACTATCTTGGGGCGCCTGGGTGGCTCCATCGGTTGAGCGTCCGACTTCAGCTCAGGTCACGATCTCATGGTTTGTGGGTTCGAGCCCCGCGTCGGGCTCTGTGCTGACAGCTCGGAGCCTGGAGCCCGCTTCGGATTCTGTGTCTCCTTCTGTCTCTGCCCCTCCCCCACTCGTGCTCTCTCAAAAGTGAACAAACATTAAAAAAAAGTTTTTTTTAAAAGAAACTGTGTATACCCTGTTAAATCTTAATGACCTACCTACACAGTAACACACAGGTACACTTGTAATCTACATGTTCTATGATATAAAACTATGCGAAGATGATAGAAAGAATATGTATACGATTGTGTTCGAGATCACATGGTTGTGTAATTTTAATGTAAAGCTCTTTAAGTATTAAAGAGGCATTTTAAGTATTTATAACTTTAAGGCACAAAAAATGGTCACGGTACATTCAAAGAGGGGTGGAAAATTTTACCCATGCTTTAGTACCAAAATAAAAATCACAACAGCCCCTCTGAATTTCTTTGGGCCTCTTTTTAATGCTTTTAGATAGTCTTGTTTTTCAAGGGTTCTCTAAGTCTCCAGAGTGGATTTCCTCCAGAAGCTCTCCCTTTCCCACCTACCCTGACTACTCACCTCCGAGAGGGAGGGATTGAATGGCAAACCCAGGAAGCCCCATGCCCCAAGTCTTGGAAGGTTCCAGTAAGCCTCACCTGAGGACATTGTCCCCACAGAAACAGTATGGTAGGGGACACCCTCTGAGAAGGCCTCTTGACCAGACACTGCACTCCACACCCTACCAAGATTTTGCAGGTTCAACTTATAAGTACCAACAATGACCACATGTGCCTATGAGCTCCCTCCACCTACGAGGCAAAAGACAGGGAAACTGAGGCTTTAAATTGCTGAGAGTTACATAGCTATACATTACAGAGTGAAGCCTCAAATAATCGACTCTAGAATCCGAATTATTCATTGTTACCTTGTATCATCTGCTTTTCTCAAGTGATCCTCGGGGCTCTGCCCTACGCTTCCCACCCCCCACTGCCAGCCGTGGGGAACTTGACCAAACTCCTCTGTTATCCTCCTCTCTGGAAAGCTTACCCTCTGCATTAGATCCTCTGTGGTCATAATTTCCCAGATACTGCCTCTTCCTCCTGCCAATCCCTTAGTGGCCATTTTTGTGTGACTCATACACACAAACATACGTGCACATGTACACTAGGCTCTGAAGACACAGGCCACCATGTAGGCTGGGAGGGATGGGGACATTGGGGGATGATCAAGTATACGTGGCTTCTTTGGGGGTGATGGAGATGTTCTAAAATTGAATAGCGATGGTTGCATAACTATAAGAATATCCTGAAAACCATTCAATTGTACATTCTATTTGTTTAATTTACGTATGTATTTTGAGAGAGAGAGAGAGAGCAGGCGAGGGGCATAGAGAGAGGGAGGGAGAGAATCCCAAGCAGGCTTGGAGCCGTCAGCGCAGAGCCTGACGTGGGGCTTGAACCCACAAACCGTGAGATTGTGGCCTTACCCGAAACCAAGAGTCAGAGATTTAACTGACTGAGCCACCCACGTGCCCCTGGATTGTACATTTTAAATGGATGAATTGTATGGTATGAGAATTATGTCTTAATAAAAAGAGGATATGGATTATGGCTTCTTCAATAGACGGCTGATTCTGTATCTGAGACAGAGAAAACACAAGGCAAGCCCAGAATATCTTATTGTGCGAGAATACAGTGAGATGCTCAAAGAATGGCAGAGGTGAGAAAGGACACAGACTGAAAGCGATCCTTCTGGCCAAATTTGGGACAAGTGGAGCTTCGGTATGAATAATGCCAGCAATGGATACTAACATTTATATATTTTTTTCTTAAGTCAGTGGACAATTGAGTAAATGGTGGAGGCCAGTTTCTCCCTGCTGGAGTGGGAGAACACAGATAAGCCAGTGGGGCAGGCAGGTTGGGGGGGAAGGGGGGGCTGCTGCTAGGATCACTCATGTGATAAAGGAATGGCATTGGAAACATCAGTGTAAACTCACATTTAGCTTAGTATAGATGCAGACGATTACAATAGAAATATTGAGATAAGTGCGTATACATTGGTTAGTATGTACACATATATGTCCTTGCTCTCAGCTAAGATGACCCCGAAGCAATGGCAGCTCAGTAGCAATGAGCACACTTAGTGCCCAGATCTTGGTTTCTAATACCATTCTTCGGTAAAAGTGCTCCTTGGAGAAATGGCTGGTTTTAGGATGGGGCATTATAGAACATTTACAAGATGAGCTTGAAGGATGTTGTAGAGCCAGAAAGTAAGAAAGTGCTAAACAAAACAAAACAAAAACCCACAATCATGGGAATATGTCAAAGAGACTCAGAAACCGAGTGAAAGACCTCCCCAATGGCCAGATGCAGAACAAGTTGAAACAAAATAAATAAATAAAGGAGTGTAGGATTATAAACCAAAGCGGAAAATAAGTATTCATAAATCCCATTGATATAAATAAATGCTTGAATAAACAAATGGGAAAGAAGAGGCAGATCTCCAACGCAGAATTCCAAATAACTTACATAGATACCCTGCCCCCGGGGAGGAGGAGCGTAACCACTATTTAAACGTGGGCTGCACACTTCCTCTCCATTCTGCTGTTAAACCCATCCAGTGAATTTTTTAAACTTCAGAGCTGTAGATTGCTGAGATTTCTTAATCAGTCACTTATTCTGAGCACATTTCCATTTAAAATTTTGAGCATATTTATAATAGCTGCTTGTCTGCTAATTCATTTAATTTATTTTTTAATTTACATCCAAGTTAGCCTATGGTGCAACAATGATTTCAGGAGTAAATTCCTTAATGCTCCTTACCCATTTAGCCCATCCACACAACCCCCTACAACCCCTCCAGTAACCCTCTGTTTGTTCTCCACATTTAAGACTCTCTTATGTTTTGTCCCCATCTTTGTTTTTATATTACTTGTCTGCTAATTCAGACATCTGGATCATCTTGAGGTCTGTCTCCATAGTTTACATTTTCGCTTGTGCAGAAGCTCTGGAAAGTATGGTTTGCAGGCTCCTGAAGTTCCTCAAGATGCTTTCTGGGGGACTGCAAGGTCAACACCATTTTCATAATAATACCAAGATGTTATCTGTCTCAATGTGTTGACATTGGCATTGATGGTGCAAAAGCAGTTGTCCATAAAACCACTGGCACGTTAGCATGAATCAAGGCAGTAGCACTAAACTGTACTATTGGCTAGTTACTTAAGAATTTCTTTGATAGGGGCACCTGAGTCACTCAGTTGGTTGATTGTCTGACTTCAGCTCAGGTCATGATCTCGCAGCTTATGAGTTCGAGCCCCACATCAGGCTCTGTGCTGACAGCACAGAGCCCACTTCAGATCCTCTGTCCCCCTCTTTGCACCCCTCTCTCAAAAACTAAATACATATTTAAAAAAATAATTTCTTTGATAAAGCCAGATAAACTATTAGTTTCTTTAAATCTCAACCTTTGGGGGGCGCCTGGGTGGCTCAGTCGGTTGAGCGGCCGATTTCGGCTCAGGTCATGATCTCACGGTCCGTGGGTTCAAGCCCCGCGTCGGGCCCTGTGCTGACAGCTCAGAGCCTGGAGCCTGTTTCGGATTCTGTGTCTCCCTCTCTCTGACCCTCCCCCATTCATGCTCTGTCTTTCTCTGTCTCAAAAATAAATAAACGTTAAAAAAAAATTTTTTTTAAATAAATAAATAAATCTCAACCTTTGAGTACACATCTTTTTAATATTCCTTGTCACAAGATGTGACTCATGCATGAGTCACTTTTGCTGCACAATGAAGCAGATAGAAAAAGTATGTGGTTGATTCAGCAGAACTAGCTGACTCTTTCATGAAACATCATTTCTAATTGAAAGAACAATAGGTTGTGGCATCCGGGTGGCTCAGTCGGTTAAGCATCTGACTCCTGATTTCTGCTCATGTCATGATCCCACAGCTTGTGGGTTTGAGCCCCCCATCAGGCTCTGCTCTGTCAGTGCAGAGCATACTTGGGATTCTCTCTCTCCCTCTCTCTCTGCCCCTTCCCCACGGGGCTCTCTCGCAAAATAAATAAATAAACATTAAAAAGAGAAAAGAACAATAGGCAGTCCCACTGTTCTCTCAAAATTTAGCATTTGATAGATATTTTCTAAAAAAAAAAAAAAGAGTCATGTGAGTGTATAACTTCAAAGAAAGTGACAATATTTTTTGCCCACAATAAAATTTGAAATTTCAAGTGAAAATTGGAATTTTGAAAAACTTGTATCCACTATCATGAGCATAAGAGTTTCCTGATATGTAAAGATTTGCCTGATGAGATCAGTAATGATATTAGTGAGTTATTTTTTTTTAATATTGAACAATGAAGTGTGCCAATATTTGAAAGACCTACATAACTCAATGAGTCAGTATTTTATAAATGGCCAAAACTAATGTTGTAAACTGTGCATGAATAAAAGATCCCCATTAAAAGTGCAGTATAAAATAATGGATTTTAATAGAATAGAATGTGAAATATTGCAGACTGTAATACAGCTTCAAATTCCACACTGCAACAAACATTTAAGAAACTAGCACTTGTCAAATTTTAGCATAGTATAAAAGAATATCCACAATTATCTGGAAAGGCTATTAAAATATTTCTATCTTTCCAACCATGGGAGCCACATTATCTTCATAACCTAAACAAAACCAAAATATTGCAATAGGGTGAATGTAGAAACAAATTTAGGAGTCTTGCTCACCTTCCATTAAGATAGACATCAAAGAAATTTGAAAAAATGTAAGCAACACCCCTCTTTTCATTCATTGTTTCTGTTTTGGAAAATAATAGTTACTTTCCACGAATGTGGGTTATTGATGTTAACATACATGAGATTTGTTCTTGGTTTTTTTTGAATTAATAAATACTTTTAGATTTTGTCACTTTTAATTTCTAATGTAAATATCAATAGATACAGTATGCAAAACAAAATCCTGTTAGGATCCTCAGTAATTTTTGAATGTAAAGGGGCCCTCCGTTCAAAAAGTTTGAGAGATACTGCTTTCAATATGGGTCATGTTTTACTGTTTATTCATGTGTGTAATAATTTTGGGTTATATTCTAGACATTATGTGACAGACTATAGACTCTGGATTCTGTCATTCACCTGAATAGTATGATTATTTTGTTTTCGCAGGTGGTTACCTTATCTGAACATGAACTCTGCCTCTCTCACAGTGGGCAGTGCTGAGATCTTTCTTTGGTTCTTTTAGCCTTAGCTGTGTTGCTTGGAATCATCCATGCTCCTGCATCAAGGGCCAGCCAGAGATTTGGGCAGCATTTACACACATAATTTGGGGCACCTGCTCCGTAGCTCCATCCTTCCTGAGACTTCTCCCTTTATTTTCCAGCTTTTGTGGTTGCCCCAAAGTCTCTCCTCTGATATCTCAACCAGTACATCTGCAGGTGTCTTAGTTTTAGCCTCCATGAATAGTGCACACCGAGGCTCGTCCTCACGCAAAAAGCTGTAAAAGCGGGAAGCTCATGAGAACTGTACCTTTCTTCTAACTGTCAATTCCCCTCCAGTTCCTTCCTGCACTCGCCTCTGCAGTGCCTCCACATGGTTGTTCTGTAAATTTTGCCCCGTGTGAGTTACTCTGCCAATACCAGGACAGAACTCCAAACGAAGGCAGAAATGACTCAGTTGTACTTCTGAGGGGGGAAAAAAATGTTTCCTGTATTTGATATCACAATACCTAGGATCTTTTAGCAAGTTACTTAGAAAATAGAGTCAGCAGGGAAGGGAGACTTCTCTCATTCCTCTTGTACATTTTTTTTTTTTACCATTTACATTTTTTAAACCATATTCAGTGATTCTTTGATCATTTTAAAACAATAAAAAAAGAAAAAGAAGAGAAGTTGAAAATATATTGCAGACAGGCACCAGGGTGGCTTAGTCAGTTGAGCATCTGACTCTTGATTTTGGCTCAGGTCATGACGTCACAGTTCGTAGGTTTGAGCCCCACGTCGGGCTCCGTGCTGACAGTGTGGAGCCTGCTTAGGATTCTCTCTCCTCTCTCTGCCCCTCCCCAGCTCTCTCTCTCTCTCCCTCTCTCAAAATAAATAAGTAAACTTTAAAATATGTATATTGCAGAAACTAAGGTCACTTTTTCAGTAACAGCATGGCAAGAGCATGCCCTCTGGATTCAAACTATCTAAGTTTCACCAGCAGCGATCCCTCTTGTTAGCAGTGCAAGCTTGAGCAATGGACCTTCATCTGTAAGACGGGGAAAACAGTATTATTCCCTCTCTACAGTTGTTTGAGGATTAAGTGAGATTACATATATAAAGCGCCGAGTGCTTTATATTACAAACATTCTGTAAGTATTAGCTGTGATTATTACTACTTTTAAGACACAGTTTCTTTAGCATTGAGCTATGATGTCTAAGACAGTATACATTGAGGTAGGATAAAAAATATTAGGACTTCTGCTTATATCTTACCCCTTTCCATAACTTTTACTTGTGCATGTTTATGTGCACACACATGGAATTATATGCTTGAAATTTGTTGCCCTCTTCCTGATGGCATGTGTGATTTAAAAAAAAAAAATTAGAGACTATTGGCTCAGAGATTTAATCAAAACCCAGAAGCATATTTATACTCTCCAAGAAGCATTTTCATTCTCAAAATGAAGCTTCTTTCATTGGAGACCACAAAATATCTTTAAATCATTAATTAATTCTTTTAAGTTTGCCCACCTGTCCTGGGGGATGGGAATATGCCCACTCTGGACTGTGGTCCAAAAAGCCAGTGTGCTACATTTATCTGCAACCCCAGCAGTCAATGAAAGTTCCTTTGTCAAATCCCCAGATCGAGAACAGCGTGTTGCCTGGGATACTTAGTTTATATTAAGCAACCAAATTTATAAATAATTCAGGAAATGAGACAGACTTTGTTTGAATAAGCAACATTCCTATAGACGTGCCCAATAGCAAAACTATGTATGTCATCTCATCTAAAGTCACCTGACAATTATGTATCTCCAAATTAGAAAGCCCAGTTAAGTTAAATGGGGGCTTGGGAGACATGGAAGGAAGACCTGACTTTTAATCCCCATTCATCAACAACAGCGCAAGCCTCTGTATTTCCCCACACATTTGTCACACGTTATGTCTGCGATTGGCTGCCACTCAGGAGGTGGATGCAGGGTACGCACCACGCTGGAGACTTTGTCTTTTTTCTACCAACAGGTCGTGGTAGTAGTTAGGAGAAAGGAGAGACAATGTCAAAGTTTCGCTGGGGGGTAATCATCACATTGAAAGAGACAGACAAGGAGAAAGTCCCCCAATATCCTACTTATCACACCGATTGCTTTTTAAACAACTGAGATGTCTCCTTCAAGTACTAGATGCATTGGGGTGTAGAGCCCAAGGGCCAGACAGCCCAGTCTGGAATCCTTGTGATTGACGACAGTGTATCATAACCCAGCAAATGTCCTGGAATCTTCTGGCCTTTAGAGCCCAAAGTCATTTTCAGCCCCAAAGAGAAAGGCAATTTTATCCCCTATTAAATATGAGAGTAAGAACATGTATTTTTAACAGACACATCCCTGTAATGCTGCTGGTGCATGGGTCAGTTGGGGAAAATGTAACCCAGAGACACATACCGAGTTTCGTTATTTGGGGTCGAACACTCTTCTTTTTCAAGTCTGTAGGCCAGGATTGATTTCTAAATTATGTCGAAGAATGTCTCTGGCTCTTCGGGACCAACACCTGATTACTGCTAGATTGTAAGATCCAGGAGCATTGTCCCTTGTACCTCATACAGGCCATAGTATCCCGGGGTCCTCTGTAGTGCCCGAGACAAATTAGGTGCTTGAAAATATTTGTTCTTCTTGTTGAACAAATGAAAATAAGGTCTGTGGCTTCCCATGAAGTCAGAACTAGGCTGAACCCCATGCCCCCCAAATTACTTAATTTTAGTAGTATTTCAAGACCCAACATTTTGCTTTAAACTTTTTTTAATTTTTTTTTTTTATTTATTTTTGAGAGAGAAAGAGAGAGCACAAGCGGGGGAGAGGCAGAGAGAGAGGGAGACACAGAATCGGAAGCAGGCTCCAGGCTGCGAGCTGTCAGCACAGAGTCTGACGCGGGGCTCGAACCGGTGAACCGCGAGATCGTGACTTGAGCCGGAGTCGGACGCTAAACCGACTGAGCCACCCAGGCACACCCCCCACACAACAATAGGCTTTTAAGCTAGAATTGTAGAGGACATAGTGTGGATCTGTTACTGTTGTAATAATTCTCACAGTATAAATAATTACATTATTGTTTCTTTAATTATAGCATTTTTTAAACATTTCATTCTTCAGTGGGGTCCATGAATAAAATGACAATATTTAAAGATATTTTTAGATGTCAGAGATATCAACATTCTAAGCTGTTTTTTAGTTAAAAGATTATTTTGACTTTTTACCTTAAATATCACAGATTGCGGTACCTATAAGTGTGTGTGACAGACTTAAATGCTATGATCAGTGTATTCTTCTGCAAGCAATGTGGTATTCATTTAATAATGTGAACTTTCAGAATAAGATTGAGTTGCCCAGGAAGTTCTGCTAGAATTCTGTTGCTAAAAATGTGACAACTAATCATCTCGACATTGTGTGTGCAATCAGAACACAGGGCTCCCGTACCCAGGTACAGAGCTCCAAGAGCTTGGAACACCACTTGTATCATTGATACTATGAATGGTTTTCCGCTCTCAAGTATTGTGTGAGTTTGCAGAACTGATGGGTAATTCACACCTTATGCCGGTGGTTCTCAGCCCCTAGCAAAACAATACAATTACCTAGGAAGCTTAACTAATAATGATGATAATAATACACATGTCTATGCAGTCATCTCTTCCCAAACAGAGGACTGGATATCCTAATTTTGTCCCTTGGGAGGTCTGTTTGGCATCTGTTTGGTACTATTTTACATTGGGAAGTCTCTTTGGTATCCGGTACCATTTTGTATTGAGGTTCTTTTTTTTCCCCCCACTTCTAGAAACCCTATTTCTGCTGTGTAGTTTATGAAGCCACCTGAAAATGATAAGTCTGAATAGCTCTGATTAGTCCTTGGTATTTAATCAGAATGGAGAAGAGTGGAACCCTCCATTTGGGTATATTGAGTCAGTGATGGTCCAGAGGGAAGGAAGTTATGTTCAGTAAGGATATTGACAAATGCCCAGGACCTTTGGTTTCTTTTGTAGAGTATGTATTATCGTTGCCACCAAGTTAAAAAGGTTTCATATCTAAGAACAAACATCAGTTCTTGAACAGTTTTGCCTCAATCATTATACACAAACCCAAGTATCTTCTGTTTAACTGGAAAAGCAAACAATAATTGAAACACTCATGTTGATGACATTTTAACACCATGTAATTAATCACTTTCTCTTTTTTGAGCTGCCAGTTTTGTTTTCACTGTAGACCTAGATCAGGGAAGGGCAATATCAAAAGAGTCATCAAACATTTAATCACATCAAGATATGAACATATGTCAGAGTTTTCTAAAGATAAGAAATTATTAAAACCAGAAAAGCAAGGTTTAAACTAAGCATACTGGTAAGGAAATACAGCTGTTTAGAAATGAGGAACTTTTGTTTAAAATGATTCAAGATGGGGCTCCTGCTGGCTCAGTCGGTGAAGTATCCCACTCTTGATTTTAGCTCAGGTCCTGAGCGTACGGTCCATGGGTTCAAGCCCCGCGTCAGGCTCTGCTCTGACAGTGTGGAGCCTGCTTGGGATTCTCTCTCTCCCTCTCTCTCTGTTCTTCCCCCACTTGTGCTCTCTCTGTCTCAAAATAAATAAATAAACGTAAAATAATAATAATAATAGTAGAAATAAAATAAAATAATTCAAGAAATCAGTGCTACAAACAGAACAGCCTCCTGAAACTCTGCTCTTCAGTAGATAAGAGTTAACTGTGGGGTTGTGTCTTCCACTGGAGACAAAGCACTCTTTTGTTGTTTCCTGTTTTCTTTAGAGCACACGGTATATTCAAAGATCAAAGTAATATTTATCTGAACTGTCTGTTCTCTTTATCATTCATAAGCTTTTTCAGTCAAACACATTTTAATGTGCACGTTTATTTATTTAAATACACACAAATGTACATATGTGTAGATAACAATTTAAAGTCTTAATTTCAGCCTTTTAAAACAAATTAACAGTAGCAAATGTAGGGTAACAGGCAGTATATATCCCACCTACATTTACCGTCTTAATTGGAACTTCACCAAAAGCAAGTATGTATTAATAGGGTGATCCATCATTTTTGTAATCTGTATGCATTTTAATCACCAAAGATTTCAGATGACAATGTTATTTATTAACTTAATATTAGTCCCAGGGGTTAAAGCCAAAAGATCTCAAGAATTATATCTAAAGTGTAACATAATCCTCTACTTTAAAAACAAAGAGATGATGTTTAAAAGTCATATGCAGAGGGGCACCTGGGTGGCTCATTTAGTTAAGTGCCCAGCTCTTGGTCTCCACTCAAGTCATGATCTCACAGTGCATGAGATCGAGCCCCACCTCAGGCTCCGCGCTCACAGTATGGAGCCTGCTTGTGATCTTCTCCCTCCCTCTCTTTCTCTGCCCCTCCCCCACTTGCTCTCCATCTCTCAAAATTAATAAATTTAAAAAAATAGTTTAAAAAATCACATGCAGATAGCAGAAGTGAAATAACCATGTTAAAACAATTTGCATTATTTTTTGGAGTTTACAAAAACCCATTGTTTTTATAAAACAGGAGTTATTTCTTAATTTAGTTAAATGCACATGTTTGTATTTTCATGCCTGAAAATATCGTATGTAAAGAATAATTTATCTGACCCACAAAACCAACAGAAGATATTCATAAGGTTTAAAATAATGAGGTTAGGGGCACCTAACTGGCTCAGTTGGTTAAATGCCAACTCTGGATTTCTGCTCAGGTTGTGATCTCACGGTTTGTGAGTTCCAGCCCCACATCGGGCTTTGTGCTGTCAGCGAGGAGCCTCCTTGGGATTCTCTCTCTCTCTCTCTCTCTCTCTCTCTCTCTCTCTCTCTGCCCCTCCCCTCTTTGTGCTCACTCTCTTGCTCTCAAAAATGAATAAACTTTAAAAACGTAAAATAATGAGGTCAGAGAGAAGATACGCAGCCCTTTTTTAACTCAGAACTGCCAAACTGATATAATTTGCCCAAGAATTCAGATAAAACAGCAATATTTCTCCTGCAGCTTTTAATACAATTTATATACCTCTGCACTTACCAACAACATTTTTGAACTTGTTTAACTTACATCTAATAGTGTTGATTTCTAAAAGAACTTTTTCTGCATTTTGGGCGGTCCAGGTATGCAGACGCTTCATCATTGTGACAGATTTCCTCTTGGCCACTTTCCTAAGAGAGGGAGTTATGTTGAAACACCAGCACCCTTAAAACCTTAGGAGTTTATTTTGTTAGGCAGCCTATTTTGTTGTTGTTGTTGTTGTTGTTGTTGTTGTTGTTGTTGTTGTCGTGCTCGGATCGAGGTTCTATTTACTTTTTAAGCTTTATTTATTATTTATTACTGAAGTGTAGTTGACGTACAATGTTATATTAGCTTCAGGTGTACAACGTACTGATTGTACAATTCTCTCCATTACTCAATGCTCCTCATGATGAATGTAGGTAGCCCTGCCACCACATAAGGTTATTACAATCTTATTGATTCTACTCCCAATGCTGTACTTTTCGTCTCTGTAACTTATTCAGTTTACAACCGGAAGTTTGTGCCTCTTAATCCCCTTCACCTGTTTCACCCATCCCTCCACCCACCTCCCCTCTGGCAGCCACCAGTTTGTTCTCTGTATTTCAGAGTCTGTTTGTTGTTTCATTTGCTTGTTTGTTCACTTGTTTTGTTTACTTTTTATTTTTTAATTTTGTAATGTTTATTTTTGAGAGAGACAGAGAAAGAACGCAAGCAGGAGGGGCGGAGAGAGAGGGAGACACAGAATCCGAAGCAGGCTCCAGGCTCCGAGCTGTCAGCACAGAGCCCAACGCGGGGCTCAAACCCACAAACCGTGAGATCATGACCTGAGCCAAAGTCGGACGCTTAACCCACTGAGCCACCCAGGCACCCCTGTTTTGTTTTTTAGATTGCACATTTAAGTGAAATCATACGGTATTGTCTTTCTCTGACCTATTTCACTTGGCATAATACCATCTGGGTTCATCCATGTTGTTGCAAATGGCAAGCTTCCATTCTTTTTATGGCTGAGTAATATTCCACTCTGTGTGTGTGTGTGTGTGTGTGTGTGTGTGTGTGTGTACCACCTCTTTATTCATTCATCTATTGACAGACATTTGATTGCTTCCATATTTCGGCTATTGTAAATAATGTTGCAACAAGCATAAGGTTGCATACATCTTTTTGAATTAATGTTTTTGTTTTCTTTGAGTAAATGGCCAGTAGTGGAATTACTGGATCCTAGGATATTTCTATTTTTAGTTTTTTTTTAAGTTTATCTATTTATTTTTGAGTGAGAACCAGCATGCACACATGCACACAAGCAGGGGAGGGGCAGAGAGGGAGGATCCCAAGCAGACTCAAACCCACAAACCATGAGATCATGACCTGAGCCAAAATCAAGAGTCGGGCACTTAATTGACTGGGCCCCCCCGGCGCCCCCTCTGTTTGTAATTTTTTAACAAACCTCCATACTGTTTTCCACAGTGGCTGCACCGGTTCACATTCCCATTTTTAATTGATGCTTCTTAACTCTCTCTAGGCCGAATGAGTCCAAGGAACTTCCTGTACTTCCCACTTGGAGAGAAGGGGGAGCAGAAGCCCCCCCAGGGGCACGAGCCAGGTCAGCTGCTGTCACTGGAGAGACATGGCTGGACAGCTGGCATCACAGGTCTGGCAGAACAGCAGCCGCTAACCCCCAGTCTGTATCCATGGCAGTGCTCCTTCGCCCGTAACCCATCCACCATCACTGGCTCTCTTTACCTCCTCTCATAACCGCATCTCTCCCCTGTCGGATGAAAGGCCCGCCTCCTTGGATAGCTGTTAAAATGGCTTCCTTGTTAAGGGAACGTGTCTTTGTTTAGCCCTTATTATCAAAGGATGTCTTCCTTGATGTTCTAAAGTTTCAGGAACACAGTTCGCCACTTCCGTGACATACTGTGTTCTTGTCCAACTGGTGCACTGCCATCTGAGTTACGTCGCCCATGACCTATTACATAGCTCCAGATGGTTGCTTTAAGATATGAATCGGGCCATATCCCACCCATCGCTTGGAAATGTTGTGATCTTTGGTTGTATTGCTCTACCCTTTTGCCAACAACTTGTCAGTTTATTTTGTTTGTTTTTAGTTTTTGAGAGAGAGATGGCGAGCGCGAGCTCAGGGAGGGGCCAAGGAAGAGAAAGAGAATCTTAAGCAGGGTCCATACACAGCACAGAGCCCAACACGGGGCTCCATCCCATGACACTTAGATCGTGAACTGAGCTGAAACCGAGTCGGACACTCAACCGAGTGAGCCCCCCAGGCACCCCAACTTCTCAGATTATAGTCTGTCAATTTGCAGACCAAATTTTTTTTATTTATTTTTTTTAATATGAAATTTATTGGCAAATTCGTTTCCATATAACACCCAGGGCTCATCCCAACAGGTGCCCTCCTCAATGCCCATCGCCCACCCCCCATTAACCCTCAGTTTATTCTCAGTTTTTAAGAGTCTCTTATGGTTTGGCTCCCTCCCTCTCTAACTTTTTTTTTCCTTCCCCTCCCCCATGGTCTTCTGTTAAGTTTCTCAGGATCCACATAAGAGTGAAAACATATGGTATCTGTTTTTCTCTGTATGGCTTATTTTACTTAGCACAACACTCTCCAGTTCCATCCACGTTGCTGCAAAAGGCCATATTTCATTCTTTCTAATTGGCACATAGTATTCCATTGTGTATATAAACCACAATTTCTTTATCCATTCATCAGTTGATGGACATTTCGGCTCTTTCCATAATTTGGCTATTGTTGAAAGCACTGCTATAAACATTGGGGTACAAGTGCCCCTGTGCATCAGCCCTCCTGTGTCCCTTGGGTAAATTCCTAGCAGTGCTATTGCTGGGTCATAGGGTAGATCTATTTTTAATTTTTTGAGGAACCTCCACACTGTTTTCCAGAGTGGCTTGCAGACAAAATTTTGGTATTATTTAGGACTCTGTGTAAAATACGTTGTAATTATGTTTTCAGCTGTAGCTTGGAATGGAGCCAACTTGTTATCTCCCCAATCTTTGGTTGACCGTGGTCTTGTAGCGGCACGTGAAGAATGGGGGCCTTCCAGGCAACCCGGGTATCAGCACGGCACCAAGACAGGGATGCCCCAGGGCCCAGGGGCATCCCCTCCAGGTCCCCGCCTCCCCCATCCAAGTTTGTCACCGCCAGCAAGCCCCCTCCTGGGGAAGTTGTGTCTTCCCACAGGAATGGCGTGCCGCAGGTTCTGGGTCAGCCTGCTCTGTGCTGTACCTCTTTGTTTTATAGGGGACTTGGGTCCCCCCAAGTCTGGTTAGTTAGTATTTTCCAGGTTGTTGTAACACTCAACACACTGTCAGAGCACACACACGTGTGTGTGTATGTGCATGCATGAAATTGGTGTCTATTTAGATCCAGACTGGAACACACTTTTAGCCCCAAAGCCTGCTTGCCGACATGAAGCAGGGGTAAGAAAACATGGTTATCAAAAATAACAACTTCAAAAGGATGGGACAGTGGGAGAGAGTGAAGGGCTCGCGTAGCTCGCTCACAGGCCATTTTGCTGCTGTGAGGGTGCTCATTCTAGGTTCCTGGGTCTTTCCACAACCTCACAGAGGGGTTGCCGGAGGCGAGAACACGTATCCCCAACACCTTAATGCACCATTGGCTTTGCGTGGTCGTCTTGTCTTGTCAGAAAGAGAGCCATTATTTTTATGTTTCCTGTACAACATCTGGTCCTAAAACCCTCTTCGGATGATGTCCAAAAGTTCTTTTGCTCTTTGGCTGTTCAGATTTTTTTCCCCCTCAGCCACTTTCCATACTTTTTCTTCCAGGTCTGTAATAAGTGACAGAGTTTTGGTTTTTGTTCATTTGTTTGTTTTTATGATCAGTCAGTCCCCAAAGTTTCCCAAGAAGAGGGGGAAAAAAAGAATTAGAAGGAGCCACTACAACCCTATTAGGATGATTAAAATAAAAACCCCAACGACGCCAAGTGCCGACAAGGATGTGAGACAGCAGGAACCCCATGCATCCTGGGGGTGCAGGACGGAGCACAGCCCCCAGGAGGGGGGCTCAATAGTGTCCCCAGAGTTCAACATACACTTAGTGGATGCCTGGGAGTCCCACTGCTGGGATTTGACCCTCGAGAAATAAAACATTCTGTTCACACAGAAACTTGTAGAAGCTTTAGCCGTAATTGTCAAACACTGGACACCGCCCAGTGTCCTTTGTCACAAGAAAGGTTGAGCGACCATTCCACGGGGTTATGCCCAGCAGCGAGAAGGGACTCGCAACTGACACGTTTGGCACCCAGGGTCCACGTCGGGGGCCTGGCGCCCAGAGAAAGAAGCCTGGCTGCGGGCGTCAAGGGTGACGTGATTCCCTTTGTCACACAGTCTTGGAAAGACAAAACTACAGTGACCAAGTGGCTCAGAGCAGGATCTGTTTTTTCTCTCCCTCTGTTAACTCATTATGTTTTCCTAAGATTTGATCAAACTCTTCACTTCTTTAGTCTCACCTGGTGTAAGTTCCTCAGTTTTGTGATCGGTGACCGGGCCACGAGCAGTATTTTTGGGTTTGCGGGTCATACTCTGTGCCCTCGACCATGGCGATCCTCTTTCTGCCCCCAGGCAGAGTCGGGGAAAAGGTGGGGTAGGCAGGAGCCATCTGGGGTCAGCCCCCAGGCCCTGCTCCGGCTGACTTCGGCCTTGCCCACACTCCTCACAGCTCACCAACCCCGGGGACATCTCCTTCGCCTTTGGGTTTTCTGGGTTGTCTTTTCTCTTTAGATTTGATCAGGCTTCCATTGAATTTTTGGCCTGGATTTATTTCCTAATCTCTTGCTTAAAGCCTTTCTAATTGTAAAAACTCATCAGTTTTCTCAGTCTCCTAGGTTGGAGGTCTTCCTTTTGAATACTGCTTTCATGCCAGAGAGCATTTCTGCAGTGTAACCTGGTTTTTCCCGTGCACTTAGTTGGGGTTCATCCCATAGTCATCGCCTGCTGGACACCACCAGTCAGGTGGTCCAGGCAAGCGGCCCCGGACATCCCAGCACAGAAGGACAAATTAAGCCGCTCCAAGCACTTAGATCATTAAGTCAGTTAAGACACACAGGGAGGAGCAAAGGGAAAGAAATAGGGTTCACTAATGGTCTCAGGGCTGGGTGCAAGCAGGTGAGTGGGGATTCACTCCCTGAATCCTCGATACGCTGTGTTAATGTCACCCGTGTGTCTGTCTGTCTTTGCTGCGTGAACCATGCCAGCCTTGTTGTCACAAGGGCCAGATGGACGTTTGAACAAGGAGACCCAATCCGGAGAGGTGCCCGCAGCCAGGCACCCCTGTCCCCATCACTGTTGCCAGCCAGCTCACTATTGTGAGCAGCTCCACAGCTCGGGGTTCTATTTGCATTTCTTAGACTGAGGACACAGAGGGCCAGACAGGGTGGTCGAATGAAAACCTCATGAATATTTAGAGTCACGAACTGCAGGTACCTCTTAGTCTTTCCGTTCCCTCTCTGTCCGTGTTTAACACACACATGCTCTGCTTGCGAACTTATTTTTAACACATCCTAGGAATGCTGCCGATGGCTTTCATTCTACTTGCGGATACCTATCCGACTTAACAGCTTTCCCCTTGTCTTGTTTTCTCGTCTTCTATAGCACTGTTGGCTGGTAACAAATAAGACCAAAAATAAAAAACGCCCTATGCTACCCCCCCACCCAACCTGTTGAGAAAAGGGTGTGGGCGTGGGAGAGTCAACATCCATGTTGGTGTTTTCAAGCGTTTTCCTCTCTCCCTCTGATCCCTGGTGTTAGGGCCGTTAGCCCTGGCTGTTACCAAACGGGGTTTTCCTTCTGCAGCCAAATGGACCTCCCGGTACCAGGCTCCAGAACAAGACCCACTTCCTCAGTCACCGACAGAACTGAACAGCTACTGGAGCTGTCATAACTGTTGGCCTCCCCATCTTTGGGGGACCTGGTGCCCTACGGCCCAAGGCATGGAGGAGTGGAGAAGGCCCACTTCTGTAGATAGGTACCCCCCCCAAAGAGAGACGGGAAAGGAAGGGGCCAAGCCACTGACCCTTACGTCCCTTGCCCCAAATAACCAGTCAGACTCTTCTTACTGTAAAGTGAAAATTCAGAAAACCACAAAAGACGAATATATGACGTAAGGGCATTGTTGTTAGATATATACTGGAAAGCACTAACCAAGTCAAGAAACCGAGAGTGGCCATCCAACCTGGAAGCTTCTTCTGTATGTCCCCTGCCACCTTCAGTAGCCACCGCAGTAACAGAACCACCGTCCTGACTTTGATGATAATCAGTCATATGAGCCCTTTTTTCCTCCATGGGGCAAGCAGAGAGTAGAAGGGGCCCAGAGTGTCACTCCAGTGAGATCCTTCCACGTGGAAACCAGAAGAGTGACGTGAGGAAGTGTTTGCTCCCAGCCTCTGGCCCTTAGTCACCAGGGAATCTTCTCAAACTATATTATTCCTGGGTGGTATCTTGTTGATTACTATGTCTATTTAAGTATTGAATTTATTGCCTTAAAATAGCACTAAAGTCCCAATTTCTGACACTTAAAATAGCCCTAGCTTTCTTTGTAAGAGTAAGAGTTGTAAACAGTCTTATCTCTATAAATGTATATTTACCATACACTGAGTTCTCCCCCCTTCTGGCCCTGGGTCTCCTCAAGGTGCTTCGTACCTACTCGGTCCTTATATGGGCTACTATTTGGTGAATGCTTTGGGATGGGAAGATGACATTTATTTGCTTTCACCCTCAAAGTCACCATCTTCTTAAAAATGTTTTCCTTGGCAGTGTATCTACACAAGAAACAAAATTAATACGATTGAGAAAGAAATTTAAGCTCAAAGAAAAAGCAAACAGATTTAAAATCAGCTGCCTATCATATATGTTTATATGCATTTAGAAATAATCGGATACATACCTAAATTACTTAATCTTTATAGTTTAGAAGTGGAAAGCAGCTCAGGCTGTGTCGTCTAAACTCTTCGTTTTTATGGGGGAAGGAAAGTGAAATCCAGAGAACCTGATTCTTGTCAATCAGAATAAATGTTACAAATAGTACCGAGTCCTGACTCCTTCCACTGTATCAAAATAGTTACGCTGACAGTAGAGTTGGCTTCAGCACCACAAAGAAGACGTTAATATGCCGAAGTCTCGACGCGATGCCAGCGAGATAGAGACTCATTTTCAAAGCAAATCATTTCTTGAATCTTTTATTGTGAAAATATTGTATTGTAAAAAATTGTATTGATTTTATCGTAAAATCAACCTGTCACCCAGCTTCAATACTTGTTAACTGTATCAGTCAGGAAAGGCTATGTTATACCTCAGTAACAAACAACCTCAGTGGCCTTACAGCAGTTTTTTTTTTTAATATTTTTTTATTTACATTTATTTATTTTGGAGAGAGAGAGAGAGAGCGAGTGAGCAGGGGAGGGGAGGGGCAGAGAGAGAGGGAGCCGCAGAATCCGAAGCAGGCTCCAGGCTCTCAGCTGTCAGCACAGAGAACTCATGAACGCAGAGAACATGAACTGAGTCGGAGGCTAACCCGACTGAGCCACCCAGGTGCCCCATAGCAGTTTTTAAAGCAACAAAATGTATTGCTCTGTGTCCAGCATACGTCGGCGGGAAGGCAAGGGTCTTTGCGTGCGGACCCTGGTTGACAGAGGCTCCAACATCAAGGCAAGAGACTTCTGAGTGCTCCATGGTGCAGGCCCAGAGCAGGCTGAGAGCCAGTGGAGGGGGGACCAGATGTTGGTGAACGTTAGTAATGTCTAATTCTGTTCTGTTTGTTTCATTAATTTGTGTGTGTGAAACATTTTAAACCCCTAAATATTGTGTCGTGTATCTCTTTAAAAGAAAGACATCCCTCTCCCACATTTTTTCTACCGTATTTGCAATGTGAGTTATAGACATTATGACAGTTCACCTCTAAATGCTTCACCAGTATACATTTCTTTTTAAAAAAAAAAAATAAACTTCTAGGAAGGGTGCCTGGGTGGCTCAGTCTGTTAAGCGTCTGACTTCAACTCAGGTCATGATCTCATGGTTCATGAGTTCAAGCCCCATGTCAGGCTCTGTGCTGACAGCTCAGAGCCTGGAGCCTTCTTCGGATTCTGTGTATGTGTGTGTGTGTCTCTCTCTACCCCTCCCCAGCTCACTCTCTCTCTTTCTCTCTCTCTCTCTCAAAAATAAAAATAAATATTAAAATAAAAAAGAAACTTTTAGGGCCATTGGGGTGGCTCAGTTGGTTAAGTGTCTGACTTTGCCTTAGGCCTCATGGTTCGTGAGTTTGAGCCCCACGTTGGGCTCTGCTCTGACAGTGCAAAGCCTGCTTGGGATTCTCTCTCTCCCTCTCTCTCTGTCCTCCCCCACTCACGTGTTCTCTCTCTCAAAGATAAATAAACATTTCAAAAATGGAACTTCTACTTTATAGTCACATGATCACCATCATACCTGACCAAATGAATAATGCCCCAGTATCTCCAATGTCAAGTCCTAGTTCAGCTTTCCAGCTGTCTCACGGTTGTCTCAGAACTTGCTTTTTTGTGTCCACACCAGGCTCCAGTTAAGGACTGTGCACTGCATTACTATGTCTAGTGTAATCTCTCTTAATAAAACGTAGTCCCCTCCTGTGCGTGCCCGAGCCTTGTTACACGACCCTGACTTTCTGAAGGCACAGTTATACTATGTACTGAATGCGGTCCTAAGTGTCAGCATCCCACCTCCTGATTTTATCTGTCTCCTTTATCCTGGATTTATCCGTAACCCAGAAGGCAGACAGAAAGGCTTCATTCAACTCAGGCTAACCCTGTGGGACGAGGACGCTTCCTAGGTGCTGGTATAAAGTCCACTTGGCTCCAGGAAGGAGGAGCCGTGGTCTGATCGCCCACTGTCGGTGTCGCTAATGCTGATCACACGTGGTTCTTCCACGTGGGCTGCCTGTGCCCCTGCCAGCAACAAGGGGTCTGGGCAGTGATATTTTGGCACATGTCAGTTCCCCGCCGAGCCTCGAAGAAAAACATTTTAAGAAGCAATAGCCGTTTCCACTTGCAACTCTCCCCGGCAGTGACATTGCAAATAAATATAGAGACGCAACAAAAAGCAACAAGTCAGTGTAGAAAATCTGCTATTTGAATGTCTGAAGTTGGCAAGGGGGGCGGCCAAGTCCTAGTTAAAATGCCTCTCCTTCCAGGATTCTCCTGTGGTTGTGCCCCGGGGTCTGTGACACCAGGGCTTCTGGGTTTTGCTCCTCCCTCTTCAGCTTCTCCTTACAGATGCCTTCCTGCTCCTAAGTATGGATGCTGTCCTAGGTGCTGTCCTCTCTGCTCCTGACATGCTCTCTTGGGCTGATGTCACCCTCATCCACGGCTTCAGCTGCAGTCCGTATGCCGTGAGTCATAAATCTCAGTATATTGGTTAGAACCAGTAGGATGTATATGTATTTAGAGATACATGCATGTGTATCTATGCATGACATGTACACAGTATCTCATATATGGGAGGGAGGGATAGAGAGAGAGAGAGAGAGAGAGAGAGAGAGATTTATTATAAGGACTGGCTCATGCAATTATAGGCAAGTCCTAAGGTCTGCTGTGTGCAAGCTGGAGCCCCAGGGGCCTCTGGGGTACATTCCAGTCCAAGTCCAAAGGCCTGAGAATCCGGGGAGCTGATGGCAGAATTCCCAGCCCAAGGGCAGGAGGGCATATCCCAGTGCAAGCAGCCGGACGGAGAGCAAATTCTCCCTTCCTTTTTTTGTTCTATTCAGGCTGAGGCCCACCCACACTGAGGAGGGGGCAATCTGCTTTATCCAGTCCACATACCCAAACGTGAATCTCTGCGGAAACACCCTCGCGGACACACTCAGAAATACCGTTTACCCAGCGCCTGGGTGCCCTGGGAGCCAGCAAGTTGATGTGTAAAGTTAAGCACCACACGCGGTACGCCTGACCGCTCGGCTAATGTGCCGGCGCCTCTGTCCTCAACGTGTTGGAAACAACGTCGGCTTGCAAAGCTTAACTCACTCTCACCTCTGATCTTTCCAAGAATACTCCTTAACATTGTGTACAACTGTGCAGCCGTTTCTCTCGCGCTCCTTGCTGCCGTTAGGGAAAACACAGACGAGAAGTCCCTCCTGCATGCTAAACTTGGCCTCATCTGATCATCCGAGCAGCTCTTCTCGGTCTCTTGGGTGGCCATCTCCTCCTTCCTCACACCTGGCGTGGAGGTGACAGGTGTCTAGAAGTCATGGAAGAAGAAAGTGTGAGGGTGGCTGGGGCAGGTTCTCTGCTCACCCGCGGCTTCTACCGTGTTTTGTCGGGTTCCCCACGGACCTCCTAAGCTCCTTCTTGGAGGGAAAAGAAACAGGATTGAGCACGAAACGACATGTCATTATTTCAGGGGCAGTCACGCCTGGATGACTCTACGTGGCTGTAGGCTACCCCATCTCCTCTAAAATATAATGAAATTGAAGGGAAAAAAAGGCTAAACACCCCAAAACCTGAAGAGAAAGGTGATCAGGGTGTCAAAGGTCAAAGGTATGCAGTGGCACGCTTAATGCATTTTCCTATCTTCTCAGTATCTTTCTCACTGAAAAATCTGATGACGAGTTGGCCAGTTTTTGTTTTAAATAAAACAGATTTGAGTCAGAGGCCATCTATCTTATCTGTGCCTTGCTCTCCCACAAAGAAAACATCTTAGCAATTTCCATACGAAGGTACAATTTCTTACCCAGTCTAGAGCATCTCTTCTTAAACATTATGACCTCATGCAGAATGTTTTACACGTATCTATTCAGACTTTAATAAAAACAGCCACCACTTATTCAGTATGACCTTTATTTAATTTTTTTTTCATTTTAAAGAGAGAGAGAGAGAGCACGAGCAGGGGAGAAGGGCAGAGGGAGAGAGAGAGAATCTTAAGCAGGCTCCACACCCCACTGGGAGCCTGATGCAGGGCTGGATCCCGTGACCCTGGGATCACGGCCTGAACCGAAATCAAGAGTCGGACACTTAACCAACTGAGCCACCCAGGCGCCCTGAGATGATTATTTAAGTTCTCAGGCACCCCCCAAAAACTTGTGAAGTATGTCTGTGATCATAATAAGAGTGGCCAGGCACTTTGCTAAGTGTTGAACGTAATTCTCTTTGCAACCGATGCATCTTTGTATTTTAATCATCACTTTTGATAAGGAAGTGGAAACCTGGATAGTTACAAGGGAAACTTACCCAGTGTCCTGTAGCTAGTAAGAGCCAGGGCTGGTGCTTGAGCTCCTGATGAGCCGAAGGATTCGACTTCCACTTTTTCAACCTGTTTAGTGGCTGTTTTCCAAGAGGATGGCATTCTGTGGGTGCTGTTCCCACTTCGTGTGAGAGCATCTCTGTGTCTCTCTGTGCATTTGGGATCTGTGCTCACTCTCTCCCTGGGTCTTTACCAAAGCTATTGGCCATGTCTTTATTTCTCTGGGTTTTGCGGCTTCATATCCTATTTCTCTGCGTTTCGCTGCAGTAAATGTTCAGAATGTAAAACAAAACCATAGATTTTGCCACGTGACACATTTCTGGAGCAGGGTGTTATGGTCCCTATTGTTTTAACATCAAATTAAAAAAATTTTTTTTAATGTTTATTTATTTTTGAAGGAGAGAGAGAGACAGAGCATGAGCAGGGGAGGGGTAGAGAGAGAGGGGGAGACACAGAATCTGAAGCAGGCTCCAGGCTCTGAGCTGTCAGCACAGAGCCCGCCGCGGGGCTCGAACTCACGGACCGCAAGATTATGACCTGACCTGAAGTCAGACCCTTAACTGACTGAGCCACCCAGGTGCCCCTTAGCATCAAATTTATATTTAAAACTAAGTTTTAGGGGTGCCTGTGTAGCTCAGCTGGTTAAGCGTCCAACTTCAGCTCAGGTCATGATCTCGCAGTCAATGAGTTCAAGCCCTGCATCGGGGCTCTGTGCTGACAGCTCAGAGCCTGGAGCCTGCTTCGGATTCTGTGTGTCTCTCTCTCTCTGCCCCTCCCCATACTCTCTCTCTCTCTCTCTCTCTCTCTCTCTCAAAAATAAATAAACATTAAAAACAATAATAAAACTAAGTTTTATTTTTCATTACTTAGAGACTCTTTTCCTGAAATTCTTTTGAAAAAAATTTAAATATACAAAAAACTTGAAAAAAGAGTACAGCAAACACGTGTATACCTTTTACCAATTTGTTAACTGGTAAAAACTATGTTTGTTTCCAGTAACTGGTAAAAGGTAACCTCACCAGTTGTTTTTCGAAGGGACTTGCAGACATCATATTTTACTCCCACATGTTTAAATATGTATGTCTGAAGAATAAGGAAATTGTTCTATGTAATACCTTTATCACACCTAATACCTGATAAGTATCCTGCAAAGTCACCGATACTTAGAATTTCCCGGTAGGTCTTCCATAACTTCTTTTCTATGTAAAATTCACACGTTGCACTGGGTAGGCTGGTTGTAATCTGAAGCAGTCCCCGCTTCTTCTTTTCCTTCTAAAAACATTCCCTTTTTTGAAGAGCCCAGCGGGCCAGGTGTCCTGCAGAATGTTTGGATCCCAGGTTTCCCCGGCTGTCTCCTCACAGTTGGGCGAGGCTGTGCATGTACACGTGCACCCTTACTTCTTCGGGACTGCTATCTGCGGACCGCTTTCACTTCGAGAAGGGCCATTTCGGTCTGCCCCGCTGTGGCTGCTGCGGCTGTTTGATCGCTGCATTATGCGGCTCTATATTTGCTTGCGTCTCGTAGCTGCTAGATTGGCGTTCCTTTGACGGTTGTAACAAACACCAGGATGGAAAGACAACAAGACAGCAGGTGTCCTAACGGGACAGAGACACACGGCAAGTCCGGCTCTGCCGTGAGACTGAGGCTCTGGGCGGGGGTCTCCTACCCAGAGGCCGTGTCTGCCGCCTCCCGCCAGGCCAGGGGGACACCAAGCAAATGACGAGTAGGGACAGTGGAGGTGAGGAAGAGATCTTGAGGGTGAGGGGTCTGCTGCTCCTGCCCACGGCACTGTCCCCTCTGTGATGCCTCTCTGAGGTGGCAGTGACCAGAACGGCGGGAAGATGCCCCTGAGATCTGCGGATATGTCCATCCTTAGGAGATACTGACAAATAGTTTTTGAATTCATTATGTCAACTTACATTCCTACCAACAGCGTCTGAACGTTCCGCTTGCTTGATATCTTTGTCAAATCTTGGTATTTTCAGCCTTTTGATTTTAGGCCTTCTGGTGGCTGGATGGTGGATCTCACTGTGGTTTTGATTTGCATTTTGTTGATAACCAAGAACGTTGGGCTCTTGTTCATATGCCTACTAGCCCTTTGGATATCCTCTGTGGTGAAGCGTGCCCCTTTACGTACGGATTGGTAGGAGTTTTTAGTATAATCTGATCATGACTCTCGGGTTGGTTATAGGCGCTGGTAGAGATCTTCCAGCCTGTGGTGTATTTTGATGACTGAAAGTCCCTAATGTCAACGTGGTCCAATTCCTGGGGAGCTCTTCTTCTTCTGGGTGGAGGAACACCCTTGCTGTTTCCTGGCCCTCCCCCATGGGCTCAGTGGCCCCACGTGACTTTATGTCACGGCAGAGAAGAGCGTTGTGGACGCCTTTCCTTCTGTCAGGAGAGAGAGATCTTTGTTGGAAGCCACAGCTGACTTCCCTTATATCTCGCTGAAAAATGGGGGTCACATCTCCTTCCTTCGCTGCAAGGGAGTCTAGGAAAGTGGACATCTGTCTTGTTCCTAAGCTCTCTGTTGTGAGGGCGGCAAGAGGACAGCGCACCGGGGAGAGCCGTCTGGTGGCCAACGAGCGAGGTCTGCTCAAGAAAGACGTCGGGCGCTGGGACTTCCTGCTGTCACCAGCAAGAGGAAGGTGCATTATGCACCCCTCCTCCCACTGAGGTGTGTTGATGACATAGAACGTTGAGCCGTTATCGCTTCTCGGCCTTTTGGCTAAGATCAAGTGTAGAACGTTGAGCCGTTAAATCTACCTCCACTGAAAGATATCACGAAGCTGAGATATTATGAAGGATTTCTGATAAAAGTGAGGTGGGTGTGAAAATACCTCCATGTGGACTCCCATATTTGCGTGTGCCTTAGTGTCCGTTCTCATATACAGGCATTATTATTATTATTATTATTATTCCAAGTCTATTTATTTTAAGAGAGAGACAGCAGGAGAGGATCAGAGAGAGAGAGAGAGAGAGAGAGAGAGAGAATGGATCCCAAGCAGACTCCACATTGTCTGCACAGAGCCCAGCGTGGGGCTCAATCCCACCGACTACAAGACCATGACCTGAGCCAAAATCAAGAGTTGGGCGCTTAACTGAGCCACCGAGGCGCCCCTGCAGGCATTTTTAACATGGAAAAATACATCCTACTGAACTGCTTACCACTGGTCATCTGATGAGGATCGGATGGGAGAAGTGGAAACGTTAAAATTTTCTTTCTATACTTCTATACTATGTTCCTTTTATATTTTTATAACTTGAAAAATACGGTAGACCCATCTTTATCTATTTGAGGTGCATTGGAGTCAACTCCCACTTACCAGGGGTGATGCGCCTTGGTTCGCCATTGTCAGTTTAATGGTGCCTGCATTTCTGAAGTGACTGACTGTTGGAAAGCACTGGAAACCCTAACAATTGGCCGCATTTGTGGAGTGGATAAACCATGAAGGAGGTACTTTTGCTTTATAAAACTACCACCAACTACTTACTATGCTAAGTTACATGAATCAATTATGGGCTGAATTGTGTCCTTTCAAGATGTATATGTGGAAGCCCTAACCCCCCGTACCTCAGAGAGGAGGCAGCCTCTTTGCAGAGGCAGAGAGAGAGGGAGACACAGAAACCGAAGCAGGCTCCAGGCTCTGAGCTGTCAGCACAGAGCCTGACACCGGGCTCGAACCCACAAGCCGTGAAATCATGACCTGTGCCTAAGTCGGGTATTCAACCGACTGAGCCACCCGGGTGCCCCCAAGGAGAAACCAACCTTGACCTCGAACTTCCAGTGTCCAGAACTAAGAAAAATAAGTATCTGTGGTTTAAGCTGCCGGGCTGTGGTGCTTTGTGGTGGCCACCTGACCATGCTAACACAGTCGCCTGATACTCTATACGCTATGCCCTTTTTCTTCCTTCTCCTCCCGTCTTATTGAGGCGTCACTGGCAAAACCATGACATGAAGTGCATGATGTGATGACGTGATGTATGTGCACGTTGGGAGAGGATCCCCCGATGAGTTATCATATCCTTCACCTCACACGTTTACCTTTTGTTTGGGGAGACCCTGTAAGCTCTCCTCTCACAGCCAATTTCAGCTCTACACTGTCATCAGCTGTAGTCATCGTGATTTATATCAGATCCTCAGACCTCATGCATCTCAGAGCTGGAGTGCGTGTCCTGTTTCCAGACTCTTCCTGCCTATCCCACCCGCGGCCCCTGACAGCCACCATTCTGCTCTCCGTTTCTAAGCATTCAGCTCGGGTACGTCTTCACGCCTGTGGGCACTCAATTACACCTAAGCCTTTGTTTGGTGTTTCAGCCTTAACTTTCCAAAGTTCTTCCATAATTCTTCCCTCTTCATCAGCAGGATAATTCAGTGAAGTGAGGTAAGTCAGGTATTCTCGCCTTACAGATATGGAAACTAATTCTAATTCTGGGCGGGGCCTGAGATTCTGTGTTTCTAGAAGCCTCTGTGTCAGGTTCTCAGCGCTGGAGCTCAGACCACACCTTGACTAGCAAAGCTGAGTCTACACGGCAAGAAACCAGAAGACTGGCTTGGATCCCATCTGTATTTTTAAAAGTTAACCGGAGGGGCGCCTGGGTGGCTCAGTCGGTTGAGCATCTGACTTCTGCTCAGGTCATGATCTCACCATTCGGAGTTCAAGCCCCGCATCCGGCTCTGTGCTAACAGCACAGAGCCTGGAGCCTGCTTCAGATTCTGTGTCATCCTCTCTCTCTGCACCTTCCCCACTCATGCTCTGTCTCTCTCTGTCTCTCGAAAATGAATAAATGTTAAAAAATTTAAAAATAAATAAATAAATAAAAAGTAAAAGTTAACCAGAAAACCGCAGGTAAAATTGGTGGGAAGCGAGATGCTCCTACAGTGAATCGCACAACAAAAGCTCAGCAGATACAGATCCTACGGGTTGTGCAAGATTACTCCAACTTGGCTTTCCGATCCTCTGACTCATCTCAGGAGCGCCTCAAATCACAAGAACACCTCAAAGATTCAAAATTCGGGACGCCTCAAACATTCACAACTCCCGTGTTTTTGTATCTGCACTCTTCGAATTTACTCTGGGTATCTCTTCCCGACTTAACCTTTAGTCTTAGTACAGAAATGGAATATTGGTGGAATTCTTCTAAGTAACTAGTATGTGTCAAGAAACAGAATATCTACTGCCAAAAATAAAATGGCTTAAAAATAGTGCAAATCGAACCAGCAGGAGTTGATTTGCTGCCATCGCTTCTCAGGGACTTGAGCAATGATTGAGTCCCGTACGCGGAGAACAGATTGTTCCACACGAGGCCTTTGGAAGTTAACTTCAAAGCAGATGTTCTGGAAGCTTCTGTGACCATTACAGACAAGCTGTTCTCATTTTATAGAAAAACAAATACGTAATAATAAATTATCATACTTACTTTAATGGCTTAATGAGGATTCATTAGGAAACATTCATAAAAGGGGATAAGAAGTTTAGAAGTGTACCTTTTAAAATAATATTTTAGGGGCGCCTGGGTGGCTCAATTGGTTAAGCATCCAACTTTGGCTCAGGTCATGATCTCATGGTTCGTGGGTTCTGGCCCTGTGTGGGGCTCGGTGCTGACAGCTTGGAGCCTGGAGCCTGCTTCGGATACTGTGTCTCCCTCTCTCTGCCCCTCCCCATCTAGCACTCTGTCTCCCTCTCTCTCTCAAAAATAAACATCAAAACATTTTTTTTAATTTTTTAAATAATGTTTTTATTCCATTGGAAGCCCAAGACATAGTGAATGGTAGCAATTGGTGAATCTTACAAATAAATACCGTAAAAATATCGGACAGGATTCATTCAAGCCGGAACCCAAAGCGGAAAATAGCAAAATAGAATGACTTCGGGGCCAGTAGTAATTTTAAAGAAGCTCTAAGTTCAGAGGCCAGATGGTATTCCTTAAAAGACTGATCCAGAGATGTTCCCCACAAAAACTTTAACAGGTGATGGTTTCCCCAAAGCCTATTTGAACACCAGCCCTCAGAGGACTTACTGCCTTTAAAAGGGGGTCTTATATCCCATACAGGGGTGTCTGGTTCCTGGAATAAGCACAGGTCCTGATAGGTTCAGAGCCCAGCTTCCTGTGTCGTTAGACTTTGCTGGGTGGTGTGCAGGGTAAGCTTTCCCTGACCGCTGGAAGGCACGCAAGCCAACCTGTGACTCTCCTGCCCGCTTTTCTAAGAGGCAAGTCTTTAGACACCTTAGGAAACCCAGGCTCCATGCCAATAGAGTAGAGGTGTGCAAAATAGTTCAGAACTGGAAAATATCAATAATGCTGTATCACCTACTCAATTCCAGGCTGGTGAAAAGAGATAGGGGGAAGAATAAATTAAGGATGTGGCTGTATCTTTAAAATTCAGAAACATCTAAGAGCTTTGAGCTGAGGTCCTAAAATACACCTCTCAGAAAATTTAAAAAAGAGATTTCTGGGGCGCTTGGGTGGCTCAGCCTGTTAAGCCTGACTCTTGGTTTTGGCTCAGATCATGATCTCAGTCTGTGGGTCCGAGCCCCACATCGGGCTCCACGCTGACAATGCAGAGCCTGCCTGGGATTCTCTCTCTGTCTGCCCATCCCCTGCTCTTTGTCAAAAATAAATACACTTAAAAAAAAAAAAAAAAAGGCTCCCAATCAGTTCATCAAATGTACAAAGAGCTATTACCCCACAGCCTCTGAGCCCCTCACACAGAGCTATGGTCATAAGTGGGGTCCTAATGCCCAGGATATTTACAATATTATCCTCTGCGATATGAGAACAATATTGGAAATTCTTTTGATATTTATTTTTCCAAAGATGAGATATTAACCTTTACTAATGTTTAATGTTTTAAATGACTTTAGTATATGCATCCTCTCTCTCTCTCTGTCAGGATTGATGGGTGGATGAGAAGATAAATGGATGGATGGACCCATTTTTTTAAAAGCTAGTAACTGTGGGGTAACCTAGCAAAAGTTGCAACTCTATGGTCTAAAAAAACTAGGACCATTTTGTTTTGCATTTTCAGAGCCCGGTCGGGTTACTCAAGTTATTCTTAGCTGTCCTTAAAGGGTACAATTTCAGAGGACAGAGTTTTATCTTTATGTTTTCAAAACAAAATTTATTTTTTAAATTGAGACGTGATCGACTTACAAGAGTGCATGTGTTTTAGGCATACACGACGAAAGCTAACTTTTGGATCGAAAGACTGAGGGACACCAGCAATACGGAACAGATGCATTTTGATCTGCAAAATGGTTGTCCTGAAACCTTTGTTCTAATGTTCTTGTATCAGAACTTACTTCGAACAATGCTACTTGAATGGCGACCACCTGTTTCCACTGGAGGAAAGACAAATAGTACAGGACAGCACGTGGTTGAGGCCGGGCAGGTACATGCGGTAGAAATTCGAAGGGAGAAGAACACCCAGGTCTGGGGGAGGGAGGATATGTTCAGAGTGAGGATGGGCAGAAAAGCCCGAAACCAAGATTACCAGCAGCTGCCTCTTCCCCTCCCTTGGCCTCCCATGGGTCCCCGAAGCTTCCTCATGGGACCCCGGGGCTCCAGGGAAAACAGCAGACGTCAGTGGTACAAAGCTGTGGCTTCCTACGGCTTTGACTGTGTCCTACAGGAAGACCCATTCTACACCGTGAGCAGAAACCTACACAAGGTTAAATGTTCACCGAGCCACAGCCACACGTGTACATACAGCACGTGGCTAGCCTCTGTCAAGTTCGCACCACACTCCCTTGCGGTTGCAGCCCCCGGTTCGGAACTCACAGGTGAAGAAAGGAGGGGTGTCTGCAAATTTGGAGTCCGCTAAAATGACGAGCGCCTCGAGTTCCAGGCAAGGGAGCCTGGCCATTATTATTTATTAACGGGAGGGTCTACTGAGGGCGAGGGACGCGACTCGATGTGGGTTTTGGGTGCTCACTCTGCAGCAGAAAAACAAACATGAACAGACCCAACATGAGACACGAGGCAATCAGGCCCAAACGAAGGGGACAAAATACTGTGCTTCTTCCCCTTCCTCTCCGAGTTCTGCCTTGCGAGGCACTGCTAGTTAAGGCGGGGGTACGCTGTGGTTAGCAGCAGGGCCTTCGGACATCACATCCCCGCCCCCGCCTGCCGGCTCAGTGAGCTTGGGCAGGTGTGATGGTTACTTTCATGTGTCAGCTTGGCTGGCCATGGGATGCCCAGATGGAGCGTGTTTCTGGGCGTGTCTGTGAGGACATTTCGGGGCACGGTTAGCATTTGAATCAGAGGACCGAAAGAGGCCGATGCCCTCCCCAGCGTGGTGGGCCTCGTCCGATCAGGCGAGGGCGTGAATAGAACAAAAAGGTGGAGGAAGGGAGAATTCCCCCTCTGCCTGCCAGGGCTGGGACACCACATCTCACTGGGTAAACACCACTGGCTCACCTGGTCCTCCAGCCTTCAGACTTGGACTGAGTCATACAACTGGCTTGACTTCTCTGGACCTCCATTTTGCAAACAGATTGTGGGACTTGTCAGCCCCCATAAATGCATGAGGCAATTACTCATAATATATCTCAGTCTCCCTCCGTATATCTCTATGTATAAATATCCTCCTATCCCGTGCTTCCGTTTCTCTGGGGAACACTAATACAGCGCAGTAACTTTACATTTGCATCATGGATGAAGAGCTCCGTAAGGCGTAGCCACTGTTAGTGGCACTGGGCAGAAGCCCAGAGCACCTCGAAGCCCGTGCCTGTGCGCTCGTTGGAGAGTGCAGCCGTGTCCCGCCGCATTCCCGAGGCAAAACGATTCCCCGGAGTTCAGGCAGAATACTCCGGCCTCCGGATCTGCTGTCCCCACAGGCCGCCTCTGCTGCCTTTACAGACCAGCCACGCATCCCTCCCAGATTCATCCTGGCCTCCCTCAAATCCTCACCTCACCCCGCGCCTCCGCTCTCCTGCCCTTCCCCATCTTTCAGCAGTGGATGGTCACGGGACCACGTTGTCTCCGGCTGGCCAGCAGGCTCCCGTCCCCGTCCTATGCCTGGTGGCTGTGGTGGAGACTCCCACAGCTTCCTCCCTATCCAGCCCTACCCAATAACCATCTTTCTGGGAATTGTTAGGAACTACGGTGGTCCGAGCCTTCCCATCCTTGCTTTTGGAGAACCGTTAAAGATTTATTCGGTGTATAAGCATTTTGTATCATTTTTTGGAACTTTGGGAGTGGGAAGTTCCCACGCCAGGCGCCATGAAACAGAAGTGTCACAGTGCAAACACGCTCGGTTTCTTTGGTTCCTAGTGAGCGTGGAATTCCTTGTTTCTGCCATTCTTTTTTTTTTTTTAATTTTTTTTAACATTTATTTATTTTTGGGTGGGAGAGAGAGAGAGGGAGAGAGAGAGAGAGAGAGAGAGAGAGAGAGACACGGTGCAAGTGGCAGAGGGGCGGAGAGGGAGGAAGACACAGAATCCGAAGCGGGCTCCAGGCTCTGAGCTGTCAGCACAGAGTCTAAGGCGGGGCTCGAACCCACGAACCGTGAGATCGTGACCTGAGCCGAAGTCGGACGCTTAACAGACTGAGTGCCCCTACCATTCTTTAACATTCTAGACATCGTCCCATCCATATCTTAGACGCTTGAAATCATAAGGAGGAAGAAGGCCTCCGTGTTTAAATCCAAGTATTCTCCGTGACAACTGACAGGAGCAATTCACCCGGAAGATGCTACGGCCTCAGGCAGGCCCCTTTGCTTCTCACAAATGCCTCCTCCTTCCTTGAAATGACTCGAGTTTACCTTTCCTTTTTAAATATATATGTTGTTTTCTGTTTATTTAAGTAAACTCTACCCCCATCACAGGGCTCAAACTCATGACCCCGGAGATCAAGAGTCACACGCCCTGCGGATTGAGCCACCAGATTGACCTTTCTTGCTATCAGCTGCTTGTTCTTAATCCCCTTGTAGTACCACGCACTATAGAAGGTTCACCTCTTTTCGGGGCAGTTTCTCAAGATTTCTTAATACCTTCTACTTTGTGGCCTTGAGATTGGCCACGTCCGCTAGGTGCCTTTGGAGTGTTTACTCCTGCCACCCCTAGCTACATCCACCCAGGTGTGACAGGACCATTGTCTTCATGTCTGGACATCGTTTGCATGGACACAACCCGACATCCCCTGGGAGCTGACTTCATAAGCTGGAGGGAAGGAACTAAAGCTTCCCCCCCTCTCCCCACAATATGTATTTACTGTATTGCTTTTCTCCCAACTGTGAACGTGGACGGCATTACTTGTGTTTTCATTTAACATGGGAATCTGACTTTACACTTTATCCCTATTGTAATCCACGTTAGGTTCATTTCACCCGTTCCAGGCTGTCAGGTGCTTTGGGATCCCAAGAGCCACGTAATAGTTTAGTGCTCTTGTGTGCTCTGAAAATGAGATGGGCTTGCCTCTGGGCCTCACCCAGCCACGGATAAAATATGAAGACAGAAGGCCAAGGGCTAATCCTCTAAGCAACCACACTCCTCTAAGAGCCAGGGCATTTAAGAGAGAAAACTGGTCTCTGTGGCCAAAAGGACAGTGTGGATAGCATGTATGTGCGTTATTAGCATTGCCTATAATTCAAAGGGCCACTTTTGTTTTAATGTTTATTTTGGAGAGCGAGAGACAGAGTGTGAATGGGGGAGGGGCAGAGAGAGAGGGAGACCCAGAATCCAAAGCAGGCTCCAGGCTCCGAGCTGTCGGCACAGAGCCCGACGCGGGGCTCGAACTCACAAACCGCCACATCATGACCTGAGCCGAAGTCGGACGCTTCATCGACTGAGCACTCCAGGCGCCTCCAAAGGGCCACTTTTAAGAATCTAAGGGAGGCAGCTTTTACTCAAACCAGGCAGCCAAAACGACTGCTAGCACGGATGCTGGTCGGGCCCCTCCCTGTAGAACGAGGGTTAAGTCACTCCGCACATGCTCTGTGATGCCTCAGGCCCCTCCACCCATGCAGAACAGGAAGGAGGTCAGTGTGGAACGAGCTGGGTCTGCAGAGGGCTTTCGTGAGGACAGCAGCTTTGGAGAAAGCTGGGTTTGACCGGCATCCACCCACCCCCTCATGCCCCCCACCCCCCCACCCCCAGAGACCAGTCCCACCGCACAACAGCAGTTACTTACTTACTTCTACAGGCGACTGCGGATCCTGGACAAATCATCAGTAATGCTCTTATCATCAATTTTCTCAGAATGACGCTTCCTTCTGGCCTTCTACGTTACAGTAGAGGCTACTATTTTGTATTCCTCGCTGGCAAACCGTAAAAATATCAAGTCATTGTGTATACTTAGGCTATACATGCTGAAATAGGACAACTGATGTATTCTCTGGAATTCTGGCAACTACGTAAAAATGGGATTTCACGAGCTTAACCCCTAGACTATTGTGCTCTAGAACTGTTAAGATTTAGAATCACACAAAAGTGACTTCATCCTTAATCTTCACACCCTCTTTTAAAAGAACCTTTAATTAATTAGGTGGGTCAGTGACTCAACTCTCCACATGAATGTGTCAAAAAGGAGATGACCCAGGAGGCTGATAGCCTGATGCCAGCCAACTTGGATTTTTCTACCAAAAAAAAAAAAAAAAAAAAAAAAAAAAAAAGAGAGAGAGGGAGAAAATGTAAGCTTGAAGAAAAATAGATAATGGGGAGTAATTTAGTAAATTAGTCTCAAATGCGAGAAAATTGTTACTGCTTCCCTCTCCTTGGAAAGTTTCCAAACTTATGCTCGCCTGGGCCAAACTAGAAGAAAAACAAAGTACGTGCTTAACACACATTTCGGTTTTCCCCAAGTCAGGGGAGAAACCCCCGCCCCGCCCCCCAGTGAGTAAAGTGAGGAGGATTTTCATACCCACTCTTGCAACTTAAGTTGCCTTCTCTTTTCCGTAAAGTCAAGTGCAAGGGAGCAGAAGCTCTGTCTTTGTCTTTGTCACCAATCCTTTATTGAAACTGGTAACTGACACACTTTATAACAGAACAACAAAAATAATGTTCAATATGTACAGCCTTTGCGACAGACTATTTGACTATACACAAGGCAGAGTGATAACACAATCTAATCTCCGTAATAACCTGTGCACAGAAAGACACCCAGCAGACAGCATGTGAACACATACAGTGGAATGACATCACGGGTCCAGTGAAACTCCCGCCTAATACAAAACGTCCTCCTCTATTGCAAATGACGGCTTTCTAAACACCCAGAGCGTTTCAGTAGTAGTTTACCCCGAGTCCGAGGCGGAGATCTGGTGTGTGGCTATGAGTCTCTTCAGTGACACCACCTCTGCAGACAAGTTTGCTATCATCCCCTGCTTCAGAAACAAATTCTCCGGGTCAGAGACTTGGTAGCCACCGTCCTTCATTTCTACAACTCCCGTTTTGAAGCTGTTCTGAGTTTTGCCGTTCAGTTCTTTTTGATGCCAGTGTTCCGATTTGAGAGACCAATCCTGGATGTTCGTCACCTGCACCGAGAAAGGGGGGAGGGAAGAATGTACCATACTCGGGGCGCTATGCTTCTCCAGTTCGAAATGCCTCTTCGGCGTCCCGTCCACGGGCGAGGACGGCTTTTGCGTGGCCTCAAACTCGTGATCGAAGGCTTCGACTTTGATCTGCATGGCTTTGGCTTTGATGCGAAGCTTGTGCGGCAAGGCCGAGGAGTTCACTTCCGGAACTTTCACCACGGTGGCGTGCACGCGCTGAAGCTCCACGGGAGAGTGGATGGGGCCCTTGGGGACCTGCTGCTCGTCTTCTCCATCCGAGGACTTCCCCACCGTGCCGTCCTCGGTCTCCGACGTCCTGGGGGAGTTGCTGGAGGACCGGGCGGCCTGCAGCAGAGGCGGGGAGTGGGAGTAGCCGGGGAAGGCGGTCCCCATGAGGTTCCGGTACACGGAGGCCCGGTAGGCGCCCCGCTCGTCGCCAGGCTCCCTGGCGTAGCTCTCCAGCTCCACCGGCTCTTGCTTGATGGCCTGGAACTTGCCGTCGGGGCTCCCGCAGCCACCCCGCGCGGCCCCGTCCTGCGAGTGTTCCAGCGAGGACACCTCGGAGACGTCGGACAGGGAGGCCTGCGGGGAGTGCTTGATGACCGAGATGCAGCCGCTCGTCACCATCGCGGGCTCGTGCTCGTCCGCGAAGGGGCCCGCGCTGGACTTGGCCGCCTGGTAGTCTTGAAAGTACACAGCCGTGGAATGACTGAGTTTCTGGATCTCCTGGGCATACGCCGCAGAGCTGATCAAGCCGAACTTCAGCTTGAGGGAGAGCAGCTCGGCCTTCAGGGTGGCGTTCTCCTCGCCCAGCGCGATCAGCTTGTTCTCCAGGACCAGGTCGTTGAGCCGCCGCTTCTCCCGGGAGCGCTTGGCCGCTTCGTTGTTTTTCCGCCGCTTTTCCCAGTACATGGCGTCCTTCTTGTCGTCGGGGATGAACTCCCGCTTCCGCCGGCACGCCGAGGCCTTGCTCTTCCCCACGCTGCCCTCGCCCAGCAGCAGCTCCTCGCCGGCCGTCAGCTCCTCGGAGACGTCGGCCAGGGCGGGGCCGAGCACCGTCATCTTGTCCGCGCCGCTCCCGGCGTCCAGGGACGCCTGCTCCTTCTTCACGGTCTGCATCTTCCTCAGCTGCATCCGAAGCACGCGCGAGCGATTCCCCGCCACTCACCACCTGTGCTCTGACAGCGGCGGTGGAAGAGCCATCCACAGGCTTCCTTCTGGTCCGCGGGGCGCGACGAGTCTCTCCGGCTCCGCGGTCTGTCCCCGGGGCGACCTGCAACACAGCCAAGGAAGAGTTACCCGTCTGGCAAATGCTTATCGCCCACCGCGCACCGGGAACAGCGCTGCGCACGCAGGGCCTATGGGTCTGCGCCAGACCCAGCTCTGTCCCGGGGCGCCTGGGGGCCCAGTCGGTTGGGCCTCCGACTCCGGCTCAGGTCACGATCTCGCGGTCCGCGGGTTCGAGCCCCGCGTCGGGCTCCGTGCTGACGGCTCGGGGCCCGGAGCCCGCTTCGGATTCTGTGCCTCCCTCTCTCTCTCTGCCCCTCCCTCGCTCATGCTCCGTCTCTCTCTCTCAAAAATAAATATTAAAAAAAAAGACACAGCTCTTTGCTTCAAAGAGCCTGCCATCCAGAAAAGGAAATAGGTAAGTAGTACAGGACAGGTCCCCCCGCTCCCTGGGACCTCTCAGCAGAGTGACACGTGGCCCAGGAAGAGGGGTGCAGCAACGCGCGGGCCCAGGGAGAAACAGAGGCAGGCTGTTTCAGCAGCAGAAGTGTGGGGCCGGCGCGCAGACATGGGGCCTCCCAGGAGGGAAGGACAGATGGCCTCTGGGGGGGGGTCAAGTTTTTGGTGGTCCCGAATAATTTCAGATGACATCTCTATCACCGCAAGGCAAGCAAGACCACCTCTTTCTTCCAAGGAACCTTCCCAGGTGAGCTCCGATACCCGGAAACAAATTCTGCAATCACACGGAACAAAATATATAACGGGTGCCCAATTTGTTTCCGTAAAAATGAAAACAGAAGCCACCCAAACCGACTGACTTGAAGTTGTTTCGACCTGACTCTCAACGGGGACACACCCCTGACTGCCGGCTGGGCTCGTGTCCACAGCTCATTGTGCCAGGTGGCCCAGGATTCTTCCCAACGAAGCCACCTCTCCTGGTACATCTGCGCTCCACCCTTAGATAGATATGTTCTTTTTTTTCTGGTTCCTTCGAATTGATTCGTCAAATCTCCACTTTAGATAGAAGCATCCTAAGTGCTTTTTTTTTTTTTTTTTGGTCCCGAAAAGTCTGCCACAATAGATTTCATTTAGACAGTAGTTTGGGACGAAAATAAACAGTTACTATTCAAAGGGTTTTTTTTTTTTTTTTTTAAGTACAGTGCATTCCTGAAACTTGAAGTTATTTTAAACCTAGAGAATATAATTATGGAAAGAATTTCTTTCCATTTTACTAATGAGTTTCAAACAAAATATATGAAAAAAAAAATAAACCCTCAAAAATAGAACCATCAGCTGGCTTCCTTTTCCACTGATGAGATATTTGTCATCTGAATTTGGCTTGACATGAGGTAATAAACCCATATTAGGTTCCAGTAACAATCTTTTTGTGGTGGTTTTTGGATCTGTGTTTCTAGACGGGGCTTCTCTGCCTTATTTCCCAGTAGGCAATACTTTCATAAAGGAGATATGGAGAGACAACCGTTCATTCAGCACTATCTGTATGGCACGCTCCCTTGCCACATTAAAAACCGTGACTGTTCTTGTTTTACGTCACTCTTTCTTGTACATAGTATTGTGATGACTAATGAAATGAAGTCTAATTCTATCAGCTGGAAAAGCGTGCCAGCTTCTTGTGTCTTTTCCAGAAGGAACAGAAGAAATGATGTAATGATTTCAGGATCATAAAGAAGGTTTACTGCCATGTTTTGTTTTTTGGGTTTTTTTGGTTTTGTTTTTGTTTTTTTTTTTTTTTGTCCATCAAACTGAGCCAACATGGAAACAGTCGGTTGCGATGTAGTGAAACCCGTGATTAATAATACCAGGTTTCTGTTTGTTTTTGATAATACGGCGTTAGCAGGGAACAAAGGCACGGAGTGTGCGCAGTGGGCAGGGATGTTGTAGAAAGGGAAATCTTTTCTGGTTATCTCTTCGCAGAACAACACTGCTTTCTGTAGTTCCGCTCAGATTTCATCTTCTGACGTGAAAACCCACTTTTCCTCTACATACCGGGTGGGCTCTTCCCTGCTATGAGAGACTTCTGATCCCCAGCTCGGTTAGGTCTCTACCAAGTGTGGAGGCAAAGAGTCAGAGTTCCAGCAGCAGGGGACAAGTGCATCAATCTTTTCTGGGGAGCCCTTCAAATCGCCACCGGATCCTCAGGTCCTTCTGGTGTTTTGTTTTGTTTTGAGCCATCATATAGTTCCTTTCAAGGATATCTTTTTTCCACTGGAGACCCACTCTCTCTGTGCATTTAAAAAAGTTTTTTTTTCAATGTTTATTATTTATTTTTGAGAGAGAGGTAGGGAGACAGGGTGTGAGCAGGGGAGGGGCAGAGAGAGACACAGAATCTGAAGCAGGCTCCAGGCTCCCAGCTGTCAGCACAGAGACCCACATGGGACCTGAACTCATGGACCAGGAGATCATGACCTGAATGGAAGTCGGATGCTCAACCGACTGAGCCCCGCCCCCAGGTGCCCCTTTCCCATGCATTTTAAAATGTGTCCCTTGTTTTTTTTTGTTTTTGTTTTTAAAGAAGTCACATTCCTTTTACATGTGCCTCCCCGATGAGTTTTCACAGCTAGGCTTTTGAAATGCCACACGTTTCTGTCTTCGTTACTCTTCCTAAACTTGTCCTTATTTCATTGTTTCCAATCTTCCAGTGGGTTGGGACGTTTTCAGCCTCCGGGTCCAAAGGCTGCCCATGCCGTGAGTGTGGGTGAGTGGGGCAGGCAGCCCTCACTGTGCGAAGGACACTGTCCCACCTCCGTTTAACGCAAGTACCCCCCCCTTGTCTTAACTTCTCTTTCACCCCCCGCTTCTCACCGTCTACGTGCTTGATGTCCACTCTGTCATCTCTAAACTTTGTCGGCACGTTCAACACCTACAGAAACTCTCATTTCTTTTTACTTAATCTTCTTCCGATTTGAGATGTACTACGTGTACTAGAATCTGGGCATCTCCCCTCATCTGCAAGTATAAATCGTCTCCCTGACTCCATTGGCAAATGACCGCCTGCTACCTTAGAGCACTTTCTGCAGTATTTTTTACCGAATAACCTTGCAGTGTTGGAAAGAGTTGATCATAAGTGTGAGAAAACGCAGGGGCGCCTGGGTGGCTCAGTCGGTTAAGCGTCCGACTCCAGCTCAGGTCATGATCTCGGGGCTCGTGAGTTCAAGCTCTGGGGCTCTGTGCTGAAAGCTCGGAGCCTGGAGCCTGCTTCGGATTCTGTGCCTCCCTCTCTCTCTGCCCCTCCCCCACTCATGCTCTGTCTCTCTCTCTCTCTCTCTCTCTCTCTCTCCCTCTCAAAGTATACATTAAAAAAATTTTTTTTTTAATTTAGTGTGAGATAATGCAGACAGAGGTGCTGATGTTGTATACCGTATCCCAATACAGGTTTGTTTTATGTGTCCAAATCCTCTGCAAAATTTTTCAGGGTCCAAAGTAGTACCTTTGTGTCCTAGCAACAAAGTGAATGTATACGTGCCCAACATTTGATTGACAGTCACTCACCTGCCTTGTCTAAGAAAGTTTTGTATCTAGACAACTTTCTCATGTTTTTTTTTTTTTCACTGAAGATGATTATGTAAATGCTAAAAAAAGACATCATACTTATTCACAGAGAGCTTCTCTTTTTCATTAATTGATTTATTCGGCACACACGGAGCACCAACTGTGTGGACCAGGCACGGAGCCAGACTGGAGGGAGGGGAAAAACAAACTCTCAAGAGTCAAGGAGCTCCTCGTCTCCCGAGGGAGCCAGATCACAGGGCTGAAGGAGGCGTGCTCGAGGGGTGCCGTGACCACGGGGGGCCTGGTGCACACAGTACATCATTTCTAGCCCGCTTTTTTTCTTGGTAGGGTGGTGATAACACGAGCCACCGTAACAGGTGCCACCGACTAAACTACGCAGCAGGCACCAGGAGCCTCTCTTATTTCTGTTACCCTCACAATGACCATTTTCGGAAGAGAAAACAAAGGCTCAGAGAAGTTAAGTGACTTGCCCAGTGTCCCACAGCTATTAAGTAGCAGGGCTCAGCCCAGATGCGGGTCCTGTTCCCCCACCAGCACCCTCTCCGACGCCTGCACGGGGCCGCTCTGTGCACCTACGGTTCCTTTTCTGCATCACTCCCACTCTTGAGTCATACACACCCGTTTGCTAAGTTACGCTGGGGGCAGAAAGCCACTATTAGATGCTGCCAGAACTTCCTTTAAGACAACAAAGGTACCCCCGGGAACTTTTCTCCAGCTTCTTTGGAGTTGTTTCCTATCTGGAGAGTATTTCATGAATTGAGAAAACATTCTAAACCTTCATCTCTGCTAAAATGTTAATCTCCTGGCCTTCCTATATGCTAACATAGGGAAAAAGAAAAATTATAGTAGGGGCATTGTCACCTATGAGGTTTTTTGTTTTGGGTTTTTTTTTGGTACTAAACCAAAGTGTGTCCATTTTCAACATGGAGGGGAGGTGCGTAGTTAGAACACAGAGAGACTGAGTGACTTTCCCAAGGTCACACAGCATTGAAGGGCAGAGGCGGGCCTTAGACTGTCTTTACACCCCCGGATGATGAGTGTAAAGGATGCTCGACTACGAGCCTTCTAGCACATCAGCACACATGCTCAGCTAATGGTTTCATTTCAAACTCCACTGTTTTCCCTCAGGACTGACTGAACACCGACTTGGCCTCTGCATCGTGTTTTCAGACCGCCACGAGCGTGTGCCTCGATTTCCTTTCTCTAGTGACTGCCCCCAGCTGCCGGTTCTGTGACACTCGCATGCCCAGAGCGCTCAGCTTCAACACACCCACCGGGTAATCGGGCTGCTGCATGAAAACACGAGTGAAAAGGGACACTGAAGGGCAGGAGACACCGCATTCCAGTTGACACACACCGTCCCATCCCTGGGACGGACGTGCCGTCTCTAGTTAAGGCTTCTTAACATCACACTATCCACTATGGGCGGGAGTTCTGTTTTGTGAACGCAGAGTTTTAACATCTGTTCCAGTCAGATGACCTAAACATTGTTTTAAATTAAGACGAAAGTCTGGTTTAAGAAATTCTCCAAAAGAATAAAAGTTCCCAAAGTGAAGTTCTGCACCTCATGCTTCCTCAAGGAGTGACATCGTCACCCATGTTTACCATGACAGACCTGTCAGAAAAATCATAGATGGGACGCCTGGGGGCTCCGTCCGGTAAGCATCCAACGCTTGATTTCAGCTCTGGTCGATGATCTCCCAGTGCGTGGGATCGAGCCCCGCGTCGGGCTCAGGTCAATGATCTCCCAGTGCGTGGGATCGGGCCCCGCGTCGGGCTCAGGTCAATGATCTCCCAGTGCGTGGGATCGGGCCCCGCGTCGGGCTCAGGTCAATGATCTCCCAGTGCGTGGGATCGGGCCCCGCGTCGGGCTCAGGTCAATGATCTCCCAGTGCGTGGGATCGGGCCCCGCGACGGGCTCAGGTCAATGATCTCCCAGTGCGTGGGATCGGGCCCCGCGTCGGGCTCAGGTCAATGATCTCCCAGTGCGTGGGATCGAGCCCCGCGTCGGGCTCAGGTCAGTGATCTCCCAGTGCGTGGGATCAAGCCCCGCGTCAAGCGGGCACTTCTGACCTCGCAGAGCCTGCTTGGGGTTCTCTCTCCCTCTCTTTCTGCCCCTCTCCCCCACTCTCTTTCTCCCTCTCAAAATGAATACATAGACTTAAAAAAAGAAAAGGAAAATCATGGTTGACAATTCAAGCTCTTTACAAAACAAGAAGGAAAATTTTGTTTCAAGCATCTAAAACTTTACCAGTAGTGTGGCCACTATGATCGACCGCGACACATTTTGTCATTACTGATCTCTTTAAAGGGGAAGTCTTACTGCAAACTGCTTGCATTAAACATCTTGACTTAAAAATTCTGTCAGTGCAAGATGAAATACTATTTAATGGGATCCCCATTTCGGAAGCATTTTTTATAGAATTACCTCATTTTCCTGCACTCTCTGGATGTGCCATGTACTCCCTCAGAGTTGTAGCAGAGATGACATTAAAGAAAAAAATTATTTCACGTTAAATTGTAAACGGTCTCTCCAGGAAGCAGACAGCTGCTTGTTTTTAAGATGAGTGCCATTTCAGTGAAAAAGTAAATGAATAAAGCTAACCAATTCACAGCCCTTTAAACTGTTAAAACTAGCAACACGTTAACCTTCATTTCTTGCTGTGGGTGGGACAGAGTCCAGGACAGGATTGTTTCAATAAAATGCTTTACTTCTTTCCCTGGCCAAGAATAAAATCCAGTACTTAAGAGCAGAGATAGAACAGGAAAAGAATACACACATGCAATCATGGGGGGCGGGCGGGGGGGGGCGGGGAGAACTCAGGAGGCATTGAACTTGCAAGGGGATTTGCTAATCCGGCTGAAAACAAAAGGCTTTTTTTTTTTTTGGAAAGTAATCTCCATAACCAACATGGGATCTCAGGACCCTGAGATCAAGAGTTGTATGCTCTACTGACTGAACCACCCAGGCTCCCCAAAGACTTTTTTTAAAAAGATACTTATTTACTTTTAATTATTTTTAATGTTTATTTATTCTTGAGAGACAGAGAGAGAGAAAAAAACAGAGTATAAGCAGGGGAGGGGCAGAGAGAGGGAGACACAGAATCCGAAGCAGGCTCCAGGCTCTGAGCTGTCAGCACAGAGCAGGACGCGGGGCTCGAACTCACAAACTGCGAGATCATGACCTCAGCCGAAGTCGGATGCTCAGCGGATTGAGCCACCCAGGCGCCGCATCGTTTTGTTTTTTTTTTTTAATAAAACTATGTTAAGCCTTTCTAATTGCCAATGAAGTGCCTCCCATTCAATAATACAATTCTGTCTCTAGTAACACAGGCTTGAACCCTAACATTAGAGAGAAGTGTGTACTTGACCCAGATACAGGCACACACATAAAGTGACTCTCACACTTCACCAAAATCTGTCCTATCGTAGCAACAAATTAACCTACTTTTTCTATTTGGGCGCCTCTGTAAATAAATGTGTCAAAACCTGATGGAGCTTACACGAGTTTTTACCATACGTGGAAATATTTCAAATTGCTTGTTCTCTCATCCTCAACAAAGGACTACTTAAAAATCAGATTTAATCTGAATAAATAGGACAGTGCTACATTTTGTGATAGCAGAGCTGAAATATGAAATAGTACAGTTTGACACTCTTATAAAACAAGACGTGTTTGTAGCTTACGCACAATAGAAATACTCTGAAGACCGTGTGCAGAGATGCTAACATGTACAAACAACCGAACGGCCTGGGGAAATACAGACCAAAGGCTCTCACTGAAGACGGAGAGGAATCTGGGGGGCGGGGGGGGGGGGTGGGGGAGGGCAGGGAGTGGAATGGTAGAACATTTTTCAAAAGCCGCAGTCACTTCGAAAGGGGGACATTCGTTTCCTTGATACTTCCAAAGATAATGGATGGGTCCGACGAGTAATCTGAAATCCTAAGGGACACCGGCAATCGGCAATCGCGAGGTAACCCCCTTATAGGAAATTCTGCCACGGGCACGCCACAGCAGAGCACGTGCGGGATGAATAATGATAGCAGAGAAAGTTCTTGAATGTCTGGAATCACACTGAAGTTCTCCTCAGCTTGACTTGTCGATTTCTTCTATTTAATTTCACTTTCTTTGACAGTGGGCAAGATGATTACAAACGTATGGATAGGGCAGATTTTTTTTTTTTTAAGTGTTTCGGTGTTTACCTGAAGGCTATTTAATTGCAGTTTCAGATTCTTTTTAAGAGTTAACTGATAAAAGACACATGTTCTGATAAACAAGAGCCTTATAATACAAAGATCATTCTGACTCCAAAGAAACTGAGTCCTCAAAACAGATTATTATGAATGGCATCTAGAAAATCCCTACTAAACTTTCTTATCATAAAAACAAGCATAAGCTCTCTAATTAAAACCGTATGAAAAACAGCAACTTTTTTGAAGCAGTATTTTTTTTTTAACTACAGGAAAAGTATTTGCAAAGAAATTTGAGAGGTAATTGGGGGTAGTGGTAATACAGATTCATTTTGAAACTGAAAAGCTCTTATGTAATGTCTGTGATCAAAGGTCAACATCTTTCGACATTCTCCACGAGTCCGATCTGGATAAAAATCAACTCAAATATAATTTAGGAAAATAACAGGATATCAAACAATGTGTTAATGCTGTGAAATACTGGCATACCTTACAAAACCCAGAAATGCATATTAAAGGAAACTTCAATTACATTGTTTCTGTCATATTTTGAACCGAATCCCAAGTTGCTCTCATTCCCTCAATACAAATTAAAAATAAACAACTCCTCACAGCATCACTGCCATCTGGATTACAATGGAAATAATGAAGTATGTGTGATTTTAGCTCGGGTAAAAATAAAGCCGAGGCAATATGACTGCACCTTTTCCATTCCATGCTCCGATCACGTTCACGTCTCGGAACTGACTATGGACCAAGGCAAGGTCAACTAGAAATATCCACTGGGCTGGTGAGTCAGGCAGTTGCTCAACACGGGTAAGCGCTCTAACAAAGGGTTTTTAATTTTCAGGTTGTTGCATCACACCAATGTTATAATTGCCCTTCGCAAAGATAAGCCCTTAACACAGAAAAGGAAATTGTTTCAAAAGCTGCAGTGAGCTTGCACTCATGCTCTGGGGAGGGGGAGAGACAGCCCGTTTTCGGGCCGGTGGTCGGGCTCTGTGCCTCCAGTCCCTCACCTATAAAATGGGGACGGTGACGGAACACAGCACAGTGGCCAGGCACACGCAGGGCTAGGGTCTAGGGAGGATTAGCTCTTAATTTCATTTCTGAAGAATGAGCAGCATCAAGGCAACGAGGGTGATGAGTCCCAGGCTGTGTCAGCCTCTCATGATTCTTAGGGAAGCACTGCCCCATGTCGATCGGCGAAATCTTCTCTTAATTAATCAAAAGGGCTGAACGTGACCGGCTTCACGGAACACGGCCTCAGTTTCCAACCACCCAGGCTGCCCCCAGTCCTTCCCAGACGTGTCATCTGTGGGGTCCCACGAGCCGCAGCTGGTCTCGGACCACACGAGTTCGCAAGTGGACGATCCAGGCCAAGGAAAACCGTCACAGAGAGGTGAAGGGAACTGGAAAAGGCCACGCTGTGTGGCACTCTTTACATCATTCCTGCCCTCCCCCCATCGCACCCCTGTGTTCCTTCTAACACTTCCCCAAAATATTAACCCAGCGACTTGGGTGCTTGTACAGTACGTCAAGAACTCCCTTCAAACTTAAATCACCGTGGAACGCAATGGCACAGTTTTGGTGGGGGGTGGGGGTGGGGCGGTTGTTAGAACAAAAACATATTCCAAGAAGGATCTTCACTTACAGGCTTAACTCAAACTTCCCTCCTTACTATCACTGGACAGAGACTTAGGCAGAGGAAAAAAATCAAGGGGAGTATCTTTATTAAAAAACAAAACAACCCGGTTTCTGGTCAACTACACGAGGAAAGCGGAGCTCCTCACAACCACCCAGCTGGACAGGTTGTGTGTGCTCGGTTTACCGGGGACACCAGTGGCGATCCCAGCACCTCCCAAACCACAGGTTGGGGCTTGGACCCGGCTCTTCGGGGGCCCGCGCTCCTAGCGCTTTGCCAAAGCTGGCCCCTAACGATTGACAGCGTCCTTGGAGCTCGGGAGAGAAACCGACTGGGGGCAGGGATGCGGCACGTGACCCCACAGAAGAAACTTTCCAACGGAGTGGACTGCCGGCGAACACCTGTGATGTGGTCGTGGATTCACTGCGAACCAGTTGGGCTCACTCTCTTGAAGTCTCTACGCCAGGATGAAAGTACTGTAGTCTTACAGTAGGACAGCGGCGTCTACGTGGGCGTTTTGATTTCTACTTTATTTTGAACTCGGGGGATTCAAGTTCTTTCTACTCTAGCCTTTGACCGCAAGAAGTAAAGGTTCAAAAAAAAAAAAAAAAGAAAGAAAGAAAGAAAGAAAAATGCATCCACTCGACTAGCCACAGTCAAGCTGGGGCGCTCCTTCCCATCGCCACCGTCAATGCTGGAGCGCCCCCACCCCCAGTGCCTGTGGTCTGTTGACATTTGGAGGTTTTCTCGGTCTTTCTCACTTCACCAATCCAGAAGCACTTGGCTCCGGCTCCAAAATACAATGAAGCTGCAGGAACAAAGGTGTCCGCGGCGCTCAGCAGCTCACCGGGGAAGAGCAGGAGGCAGGCCGCCAGAGCTGCCCCGTGGCCCGCCTGGCCTCTCCTCGCGCCTCGCCCCGGGTGCCTCTCGCTCCTCCCCAGCTCCCCTCCCCACCCTCCCCGGCTCCTCTCCGCTCCCCTCCCTCCGCCCGGCGAAGCCTGGGCGCACCCGCACTCCGCGGCCCAGGTCCCCCCGCGCCCCCAGCGCGGCGCCTCACCGGGACCCGCCCCCACCGGGTGGGCGGCGCAGCGGGGCCTCGGCTCTGCCAGGACCCCCTCGCCAGAACAAAGGAATGTGGGGAGGGGGCGCGGAGGCGCGCAGGCCGCGGAGCGGCTCCCGCCCAAGCGCCGCCTAGGGCGCTCCGGGGTCCCGACCCGAGCCTCCCACGCGCCACCCCCCGCATCCTAGCCCCCAGCCCCGGTCCCCCGCGGGCCCGCAGGCGGGAGGGGCGCGCCCCTGGGAGTCGCGATCGGAAGGTGGCGCTACGCGGTCCCCAGCAGGCCCGGGGCTCCCAGCCCAACCTCCAAAGTAGGTCGGGGTCTGACACCCGGGCGGGGGTGGGGGGTGGGGTGACTGGAGCGCTATCAGCTTCTTGGAAAGCAACTGCAATTATCTGGGGTAATGTAATTCATTCCGGGGATGAATCTCTGTAACGCGCCCCCCCCCCAAAAAAAAAAAAACCCAAACCCTGCTCTTTAATTATTTAAATGTTACGTCAGGGAAAAAAAAATCTGACATAGACACCACCATATAAATATATTCACACATAATTACACTACGTCAGAGTGCCGGAGGAAATTTAAAATCTGGGTACATTATATATTCATATATCCTCACTCGAATAAAAACTAGGGTATCTACACGAAAATGCAATCTACTAACCTATATCTGTTTCCCATAAATCATATCTGGTCTGGAGGGGGAAAAAAAAAACACGATGTGAAATAAATACTTGTGACCTCATTCGCTGTTGTTATTTACAAAAGCCAGGGCCAGAGATGACGCTTGGCCATCCCCTGCTGTTCCCAGGGAACACAGCACTTTCCTAAAGTGTCCTTTATAAAGATAAATGGGAACCAGCATCCAGCAAATCACCGCGCTCGGCGACATGCCTTCCTAAAAATACAATCTTATCAAAGGTCTCCGAAGGCGTGAAGTTGAAACTACAGCAAATGGCCTTGAACTTGTATTTGCACACAGCCCTGGAGAAAACACCAGAAATAGCATTGCAAGGCCACAATTGTTAAAATGTGATGGGGCTAAATTTAGAAGAACGCTCATTTCATTTAGGGCAAAAGACACACATTCAGCGGCGGGAGCTAACGCAATGCCTTACCCGGTTGTCTACTTTCCTGTTTAAAATATCCTCAAAAAAAAAAAAAAATAAAAACTGTGACAGTGACATTTTAAAGGCTGACATTGTCCTACTTTCTTTGTAGCAAGATTATAAAATCACGTAATTAGCTCCCGCTTCCTATGCTGACTGCCAGCAAATTCGGCAGTTACATAATGCAACATTTCCAGGAAACTATTATGTGATCTGTCTTGTCGTGTCTGAAAAAGCAATGACAATAAGGTGAGAAACAGGGCTGATGGAGTGGAACGCGTTAAAAGCACGGAGGTACGGAGGTAAAGACCACAATGGTTCGCCCCAGATTTAAAAATAATAGCTCGCAACACCTACGGGGCAAACCCCGGGAGTATCCAAGATTAGAACACAACCCGAGGGGTTCTTCGCGTTTTGTAGGAGGCGTGTGTACAAAATCTCCGTCTTTATCCGGGACGTGCCAATAACGACCTCCTGTCCAACGCCGCGCCACAATTTCCAAATCATCGCACACGTACGCGCACATTCCCACATCAGCCCCGTAACCCGAGCCAATATTTCACCGTGGGCAGATTATGCAATCCGGGCAAGGACGAATCCTACAACCTTCTCGGGCGCTGGTAAAACACGCTGACGACAAACGGGCTGGAAGACGTCCGTGCAGACACAGCCCCCGACACAAACAGACGCGGCGCACGCATTCTCCGAATGCCGTCACGGTTCACGCGAGCTGCGCTCTTTCCCAGCAGGAAGATCAAGGCTCGTCCCATTTACTCGGCACCCCCCTCCGCCCCCCCCCCCACCCCCCGCACACACCCCCGCCGCCAGCCCCGCAGAAGGGACGAGAAAGGAGGCAGCGAGCGCTGCCCTCCCCGCTCGAGATGGCTCAGCCTCCCCGGCGCGCCTCTCCACCAAAACATCAATTTTCCTGAAATCAGGAGACATTATGCAACAGCGGCGCGGGGGGGGGGGGGGGGGGGGGGGAGAGCCAGCCGGCCCGGACTACGTGCCGGCGCCAGGGCGCTGCAATCAAAGCGGCCACCTTCAGGTGGCGAGTCCCCTCCCGGCAAAGCGGCAAAAGTTTATGTCATGAACGCCCCGCGCACACTCGCCGCCGCCGGCCAGCCCCGCGCGCAGCCCGGGCCGCGCGCCCCCGGCAGCGGGCGGGGAGCTGGGGAGCCGGGGCGCGGGGCGCCGGGCCGGGCCGGCGGTGGGCGGAGCGCTTACCGTGTTCCTGCTCCCGGGACGGCGAGCGCCCGGGCGGCGGGGCGGGCGGGAGCGCGGGGGGGGGCGGGGGGCCCGGGGCGCGCGGGGCGCGGGCCGGGGCTCCGGGGCGGCGGGCGGGCGGCGGCGAGGGCGCGGCGCGGGAGGCGGGCGGCGCGCCGGGTCCGCGGGCGCCGTGGCCGCGCCGGGAGATGTGTGTTAGTAGGTCAGTTCCGAGCGCCGCGCTACGTCGCCGCCCGCCAGCCTCGCGGTGACGGGCGGCCGCGGCCCCAATCGCCGCGCCCGCACCCGCCCCCGGCCCGCCGCCAATGGCCGCGGCCGGCGGGGGCGGGCTCTCCGCGGCCCCGCCCCCTCCCGGCCCGCCCCCACCCTCTCCCCTCCCCTCCTCTTCTCTCCCCTCCCCTCCCCGCGCCCGCCCCCCCCTTCCCCGCCGCCCGCGTCCCTCCCCGGGCCGGGGCCAGCGCCACCGCCACCGCCCGAGCGCCCGCGAGGACCCGCGCCCCGCGCCCGGCTCCGGGGCTGCGCCACGGCCGGCGCTCCCGGGGGTGGGGGGGGGGCGAGCTGGGGAGGGGCCCGCCCAGCCGTCCAGCTCTCCCACCGCTGCCTGCGCCCCCCGGCGATCCGCGCTCACTCACAGCGGCGCTTTTTGTCTCCCCGAGCACGCAGCGGCCCGGCTACCTGTTGCCCACCCAGCACCGGGCCGGGGGGCCGCGGGCGTGGCGCGGACCGCCGCCCGCCCCTCCCCGCACACCCCCCGGGAGGACCCCTCCTCCTGGGGGCGGGTGGGGAGGGGGGGGCGGCGCTGGCGAGCCGCCAGCGCTCGGGGCGGGCCGCCGCGGGGAGGGGGGCCGCCGGCCGGAGCCCCGCGGGGGTGCTGCGTAGGCGGCGGCGACAATGCCCCCGCGCGTCTCTCCCGGGAGCGCGACGGCCCGCGGCCGGGAGAGAAAGCGCCGCGCGCAGACACCGCCCCCTGCGCAATTAGGGCGCAGATGACGGAGGCGAAGTTGTTGCGTAAGACGCCCGGGGAACGAGGCTCGCCGAGGTCCGGCTGCCCTCGGCCGCGCCGAGTGGTGGCCAACGCGGGTGCGCCCTGCCGGCTGGCGGGCCGGCGTGCGCCGCTGGGGCCGGGCTCGGCCGCGCGGGGAGTCTTCCTGTGATCGCGGCGCCGGCGGCTCGTTCGGGGCATCTCTGCCCCTAATCGGACGCGGTCGTCTTCTCCCCCAGATTCCCGGGCTACGTAAGGGACGCGAGGAAATGGGGGAAATGGCACCTCGCGGCGCGTTCCCCAGGCATCGCGCTAAGGGCTGTAAAGGCACGTGGCACACACACACACACACACACACACACACACACAGCGCGTTTACAGAATGAGAGAGAGACAGAGAGAGAGTCTGCCTTTGCGAAGGGAGCCATATTCCTTACAGTGGCGCACAGACTTGCCCAAATACGGGATGTGGCAGGTGGGGAAGGACCTCAGGCCCTACTTGGACTATGCGGGAGCTGGGCTGAATGCCTTCGGTGACTTGCCATTCTTTTCCCTAGGACCCATTTCTTTAGGAAGAAAAATTTGAACCAAACCCCAAAGTAAAGAAAGAGAAGAGTAGACTGAACCCCCAGCCCCATCCCGCCACCAGGCTCCCATCACTGGTGCCCATCATCAAGCGTCAATCTGCTTGCTAAGTTGTCTCTTCTACCTTCCCCGTTCTCCTATTACACAGTTACAAACACCCAAAGGGTGATGCTGAAAAAATGCGTATCACTTATCACTTGGTGTTTGGAAAGCCTCACATTTCAAACTATTCTCCAAGGACAATGTTGTGGTTCAGAACACATGCTTGTTCACAACTCATCTGGTAAAGTGTACGTTTACCAACAAGGCCCTGACTATTTAGACATGCCAAGTGGGTTTTAATATCTTCCCCAAATCCTCTGCCCAGGTGCTCACCAATTCAAGAAGCTCTTCTGTCTGTGGCTTTTGAGTCTGTCCCCTCTAGTCGACATTCATTCCAAAGAGTTGACTCTGCTGATGAAAATGAGTCTTGATTTTGGTTCGTCATTTCCACTTTTCTCATTTGTTATTATTCCGTTCCTTTTTCCAAACCCGCGCAATGCCCATTAGAGTTCGAAAACCTCCCTTAGATGAAAGTAAAACCAAATCCCTATGCCGGTTGCCTTTCCTGGGTTAGAAGCGTGCTGGTTCCTAGAAATCCAGAGCCACTCTACATTACCTCCGCTCCCCCACACCTACAGCATGTTCTTCTTTTTGAATAATTGCATAGACTCCCAAAGCTGTTGTCGAATGAGTGGTAAATGGTCTTAATAGAAGGACGACGTGAAATTCAAGAAAGGTAGAAAACATGCTTGGAGTCACTCAGAAATGATGGGGGTGGGGATTTCTCTGAACTAGGAAACGGGTTCTTTATGCCGAATTTTGAAACCTGAGGCTCCTTTAATTACTTGGGGGTATTTCTAGATTGTGCCTGTATCATTTACACGCATCAGTTTTTGTCCCCACCCTACTTGGAAATCAGATGAAGTGTAAAAGATGTCTGAGATACCAGCTTAGAAAATAACTCTTTAGCTCCTCCTGGTGATTGGGAAACCGCTGAACAATACGCAGAGGGCTCTGTCCCCATTACCCAAGAGGTGGTGTGTCCAGTAGGTGCTAGAACTTTCGCGAATAGGCAGGCACTTGCAGGTGAACACAAGTAAACGGAGCATAAAACCTGAGACGTTGGAAACAAATTGCCGCAGGTGGGAGGCTTCTAGGAAGACGTCAGCGTGGGCCTGACTGCAGAACAGGGCTGTGACCAGGTCTCTGGGAGGAGAAGGAAGGCAGTTCTGGTTGAAGTCTGAGGTCAAAACTTCCTTATTCTCCGTCTCTCTCAGAACTTGGGGTGGGGGGCGGGGTCCCGGGGGGAGGAGGCAGGGTCTGTGATAGGGGCTACGGGCAGCAGACCGTTGACCACACTCAGCCATATCTGATTACGCTCCCAATATCCTTTGTGGTTGAGCCAATACAAGGAGAGCAGAATGACCACGAATGTGGCCTCTCCTTCCTAAGATGGAAAACTCGTTTGTGGAACATTCCAGCCGGAAGATACCTAAGGGGCCACGTGTGTCCAGAGGTCCTTTCTCGGGGCCTCTTCGGTCACAGGTGGCTGCAACCTCAGATACCTAGTGAGAATTCAGTTAGGTGCATGTGGCCCGTGGCAGCCAGAGAGCCATAAATTGCGTTTCAGCTCTCGTGGGTTGTTGCGGCACAGGACAATTACAGGGGCCCCAGGACAATTACAGGGGCCCCAGGCTCCAGTTTTTCAAAAGCAAGTAGACATTTAGATTTTTTTTTTTTTTTTTGGCAAAATATCCTGATTTTTCCAGTGTTGTGAGGCCATTGGTTAAAAAAAGAAAAGATCCTGTGGCTTGGCGGGCTGGAGACTAGACAGGCTGTGCCCTCTGACCGAGAAGTTCCATGGAGATGCCCAGGGAAGGCGCCATCGGAGGCTGGAAGGCAGGCTTCCCGCCGGGTGACCCGGCTTGGACAGCTCCCGCGTGTCTGTTCTAGATCCTGAATTCTGGATTTCTTTGCAGGAAACCTTCCGTAGCTTAAAACACTTTGGCCACCACTGGGGCCCCAGAGCCCAGGGCCACAGTCTTCCCACCGTGCTGTGCCTCCTGAGGGTCTGGTGCCCACTTTTTTAACCCTCACGAACACAAGGGAAAACCACTTCTAGGAATTCGTAAGTTCTAGTTTTATTTCGTTTTCAGGTTGGGGTTTAAATAGGGAGCTAGCGTGGCACCGATTGGCATGGCTCGTCACCCACAGGAGGCCTGCCCACACCCGTCAGTATGCAATTTATGCTGGTATTTTGCTTTGACCTAATGAGTCATTGAATGTTTAGGCAGAAACTTCCTGGAATGGCATTTCTTTCTTTCATGCTTGCTCTCTTTGTTTTCTCTGTACGCTTGATGCAATTTCCAATCACTGGGCTCACTCCTGTGCCTTCTTTTTCCACCCGCTCGTGTGTGTTGGCTTTTATTCTTCTTGTGTATTTTCTTCTCACTTATCCGATGCGTTCTTAGTTTTCCCATCGGCCTTTCCCCAATCATCAAGTCCTCACGACTCCTCTGGATTCCTTCCTCTACCAAGCTCCCACCTCCCCTTCCTGCCCCCCACCCTCGCCCGTATATATCCCAGCCACAACCCAGACATGGCGAGGGTTTAAAATTTCCACACCGCCTTCCCCAGCTCCTGCCACATGGTTCCATCAGCAGGCATTCCATTAGCATGCTTGGCCTTATTATTCAAAAACTAGTTTTTGTGGGAAATTGGGTAACAGAAGATAGCCAAATGACACTCCCCGTAGAAGCACAGGCTTTAAAGTATGAGAAGTTGAAATGTTTCCTGTTAAATGACTGTTGCTCAAGCTAAGAAAGAAATTAGGTCTCTACACGGACTACATGGCTTCCCCAGACAAAAGCAGCTGATGGCCTGAATACATTTCAAAGCATTTCCAGAAGACCCAGCAAAAGGCCAGAAAGAGGTGGTTTTGCAAAAGAAGATGTTGCAAGTACAGCATCACAAAAACCGAAACGTGTCTTTAAATTTGGCCGCCACCGACGGCCTTCGTTTCAGTTAGCATTTTCGTTCATTCAGATTAAATGGCATATGTGAGCAAAGGTGTCAAAATAAAAGAAACTCACAAAAGGTGGGTGGCGGGGGGAGATACACTAAAAATGGTCAAGACTTCAGAAGGGGCCAACTATGTTCATTGCAAAATCTTGAGTGATGGGGCAAGGCCTGTGGTAGCTGTTAGCTGGCCACGGGGACATGGCAGGGTGACCAGAGTGTGAAATATAAAATTGTGAAATGTGTTCTAACAAAAAAGCATTTTACTAAGAATTAGAGGTGACACACCCACACTGCTAGGCAGCTCCAGTCCCCGAGGCAAACCTTATCTAGACATTTCTGTGAAGTCCTGCACAGGGCATCCGTTGGAAAGAGCCATGGGGGCAACCCAGGAGGCTGGGGTTCTCGTGCGTTCGTTACCACCACCGCCGCCCCCCCGCCCCGACTCACGAAGGGAATCGTTTCATCTGTCTGGACTTCATTTCTTCATCGGAGCCCCGTGGGAGCTGAGGCAGACCCCGCAGGGTTGCCCTGGGGTGATTCTTCAGAAACAGCCGCGCAGAAAAAGAAAGCTGCAAATTTGGCATTTACAGAGAAGCAGGTCCCGGTTAAAGCCGGCTCACCCATAACCCTCGCCCTGCCTAATTACAACACGCAGGGAGGAAATTACACCGTGAAATGCACACGGACGGCCGGAGAGACAGAAATCGTCTTCCCTCGGGGTGGTTTATTTCAGCAAGAGACGAAAATGAACGCTATCAGTTTGGTAAATGCACTAAGAAGCCCGGAAATTGGGTGCCTGACCGCATTTCTGGTCTTCTGAGAAACTTCCAGACTCTGAGCGCCTGAGCAGAAGTGCCTAAGGTTATTGTTCAGCTCCTGCATGTGATGATTGTCTCAGGCAGGCCACGCACCTGTGTGGAGGGCTGCCACGTAGGGATGCCGTCCGGATGCCACCAAAGCAGAGTCTCAGGCGGTCGTCACCCAGGCAAATGGGCAGGAGAGCCCGGGGGGAGGAGCAGGCCATGGTGTGTCCACATCCCAGCTTCGCTGCTCACGAGCTCTGCAGACAGGACAAGTTACCTCCCTTAACTTCTCTCTGCCTCCGTTTCCCCTTCCGGCAACCATTGATAATAATGGCGCCAATCTCAGGGCGTCTGGGTGACTCAGTGTGTTGAGCATCCGACTCTTGATTTCGGCTCAGGTCATGATCTCACGGCTTGTGAGCTGGAGCCCCACATCAGGCTCTGTGCTGGCAGTGCAGAGCCTGCTTGGGATTCTCTCCCTCTCTCTCTCTCCCTATCCCTCTCTCCCTCCCTCTCTCTCCGTCTCTCTCTTTCTCAAAATAAATAAATAAATTTAAGAAATAATGACGTCTGTCTCAACAAGTTGTTCCAAGGTTAAGATGAGCTAAGAGCTACTAACTGTTCGGGAAACCGCCTGAGCTGAGACAGTGAGATGTGTTCGGTATTATTGTCAACCCAATGAAAAATCAACCCGCACGAGGGAAACAATATCATTAACCCAAAGAGTGGGCGTGGGTGTCGTTGGGTGTGTGTGCTTGAGTGTGTGTCCCTATGAATTGATGTGGACAATGAATTGCGTCACAGTGTCAGTGCAATAGACCCAGTGAGTGCTTACGTCTCCAAGAAAGCACAGCAGAGGTAGCTGGGGACAAAAGTTCAGTGTGTGAGGTTCTGTGGTGAGAGAGAGCAGGTGGGAAGGCTGACCAGGCCGCAGGACTCCGCGCAGTGGCACCAGCAAGGCTTGCGCGTTATTCAGGCGGGAAGGAGCACGGCTGCTTTGGGGAACGTGGTCTGCAGAAGCACCCACTGTTTTCAACGTGTTTTTATGCAAAATGTCACACGTGAAGCATCAGCGTGGGGGAAGTGGCTAAAGGCCTGGACCCCCGTTCTAGATGTCCCTAGGACCCCCGTACTAGATGACCTAGGACCCCTGTTCTAGATGACCCTAGGACCCCCATTCTAGATGACCCTAGGACTCCCATTCTAGATGACCCTAGGACCCCCATACTAGATGACCCTAGCACCCCCATACTCTAGGACCGCCATACTAGACGACCCTAGGACCCTCGTACTAGATGGCCCTAGGACCCACATTCTAGATGACCCTAGGACCCCATCTAGATGGCCCTAGGACCCCCTTTCTAGATGACCCTATGACCCCCATTCTAGATGACCCTAGCACCCCCATACTAGATGACCTAGGACCCCTGTTCTAGATGACCCTAGGACCCCCGTACTAGATGGCCCTAGGACCCCCATTCTAGATGACCCTAGGACCCCCGTACTAGATGACCCTAGGACCCCGTTCTAGATGACCCTAGGACCCCCATTCTAGATGACCCTAGGACCCCCGTTCTAGATGACCCTAAGACCCCCGTTCTAGATGACCCTTGCACTCCCATACTAGATGACCCTAGGACCCCCATACTAGATGACCCTAGGACCCCCATTCTAGATGACCCTAGGACCCCTGTACTAGATGAGCCTAGACCCCCATTCTAGATGACCCTAGGACCACCGTACTAGATGACCTAGGACCCCCATTCTAGATGACCCTAGGGCCCCCGTTCTAGAGGGCCCTAAGACCCCCTTTCTAGATGACCCTAGGACCCCCATACTAGATGACCCTAGGACCCCCATACTAGATGACCCTAGGACCCCCATACTAGATGACCCTAGGACCCCCATTCTAGATGACCTTAGGACCCCCATTCTAGATGACCCCAGGACCCCCGTACTAGATGACCCCAGGACCCCTGTTCTAGATGATCCTAGGACCCCCTATTAGATGACCCCAGGACCCCCGTTCTAGATGACCCTAGGACCCCCGTACGAGATGACCCTAGGACCCCCGTTCTAGATGACCCTAGGACCCCCCCGTTCTAGATGGGCCTAGGACCCCCTTTCTAGATGAGCCTAGAACCCCCATTCTAGATGACCCTAGGACCCCCGTACTAGATGACCCTAGGGCCCCCGTTCTAGATAACCCTAGGACCCCCATACTAGATGACCCTAGGTAAGTCACCCGAGACTCTGGTGCCTCAGTTTTTCCATCTGGGAAATAGTACAATGGTGGTATTGTATGTAACTGCAGTGTTGTTTAGAGGGTAGGAGTGAGCTGACCTATGGAAAGCACTGGCCACTAGGCCCTGCTCAGGACAGAAGCCTCCCTTCAGGTCAGAGAACTTCAAGATAAGTTCCCTGCCGTGGTCTTCTCGTCTACATGCTGGCTTTCTGGCCCCAGAGTAGCAGAGGCCCACAGGCCTCACTCAGGCCTCCTCGGCTCTCAGATAGCCAGACCTGGCTGTGGTTCTGAAGGAGACAGACCCACAGAGGACATTTTGCTCAGGGCCACACAGCAGAAGCAGCAAGCTGGGAGTGGGGAGCCGGATGAACTCAGATGGGGGAAAACGGAACCCGGTTACTCATACGGGTATGAAGAGCTGAGGTGGTGGGGCATGGGAAGGCGAGAACGTGGAGGACGACGTGGTCTCAGAGGACGGGCCTCCCCAAGCCATTGCCGGCGGGCAGGAAGGGGGCAGAGACACACGGGGCGGGGCCAGGAGATCATGGTCACGTGAAGTGACAAGGTGGTGACAGATGCCACACGATCTGGGACTTTGAGACGTGGGCTTCCTGCTCCTCCCTACCTCCCAGATGCTCCTGCTTTGTGGCAGGGGAGGGGGCAGTGTGACTCCTGAACGGTGGGTGAGTGCTGGTGCCACGGTCCCCAGGGAGGGGCCCCCCCCCCCCACCTCCCCACCCCACCCCGGCCCCGGGGACACATGCCTGCCCGGAGCTTGCTGGACTCACCGGGAGATGTGAGGGTGAACTCTTGGTGTAAAAGTTGGTTTACTTTCCCAAGGCTGAAGATTCCTTGAGAGAGGAGCGGACGTGCAAGGATTCGGCGCCAGGCTCTGCGTGTGCGGTTCGCGGGCTCCGGTTCTGCTCGGGGCTCCTGTAGCAGGTACTTCCAGAACGACCCCCCTCGCTCCCCAACCGTGCCCACGCGGCTCCAAAGCCTTGCGCCCTCCTGCAGTGAAGGGTGGGGGTGTTGGGACCTGGAGTCAGGCCCGAGCTGCCCGCGTTGGAAGCCGGGGGCAGTGGACAGCTCGGCTGGGCACCAAGGGCGCGGAGCCGGGCTGGCCGGGTGGAACCGGGTGGAACCGGGTGGAACCGAAGCCGAGGCCCTCGTGGCCCCGGCCTCCAGGCGGCGTCCTTCCTCGGGCTGTGCCGCACCTCGGCCTTTTGCTTGCGGCCATCTGTGCGGTGGTGCCCAACGCAGGCCTGGCGCTGGCCGCTGCCCGTGCCACACAGGACCCTTCTCCTAAGGCGCAAGAAGGTAACCTCTTCCCGCGTGGAACCCGCCCCTGCCCGAGTCCCGCGTGCGCTCCTCCCCAGCTGCCTGGGCCTCAGCCGCCCCAGGCCGCGGCTGCTTGCCACGTGGAGAGCGCGGCCAGGCCCCACGCAGGGCACCTCCCCGCCCCGGGCAGCCCCGTGTGGCTGGCTTCATCCCGCTTCCTGGCTGCGCCAGATGGGACCCAGCAGGCCCCGCAGACACCCCGATGCCTCCATCACCCAGAAACGCGGCAGGGCGCAGATGCGGAGGGGCCCGCCCTTCCCCGAGGCCGCAGGTGGGGGTGCGGCGGGTAGCAGGACCCCCAAGTGCAGGGGGGCGGTCCACCGCCAGGTCGACTGGGAGCAGGGAGAGGCCGGACCTGGGTGAGCTGCTCCCTGTCACTGAGCAGGGACGGCCTGTGGGCTTGGGAAGCTGGGGTCAGCTGGCTCACACAACCCCTGCTTGACTTTGCCGACCTCTCTGCCTGCCTCTCCTTTGGCCCACTCTTGGGATTGTACCTCCCGAGAAAGCCTCTCAGCACGTGCACTTTGAACTAGGAATCCCACATAGCCGGTGTTTCTTCTTTCTTCTAGAAACCGTAGAAGGTATTCCCCCAAATAGGTTCCTGATGGGATGTGCCTCACCGAAATGAGCAAAGGGGCAAGGAGTGAGTGTTTGAGCCTCGCCCAGAAACTGGTGCCCATGGTTCTTGTCTTTGGCAGACCACCTCCGACCTGGAGAGGGCCTCCTACACATTCCAGCAACATCGTTTAGTTTCTAAATGAGACTAAAGTTTCTTGGGAAAGCATGTGGGAAGCCACTTTTTTTTTGGGGGGGGGGGGGTTGAGATGCATTTGTTATCTTTACTGGAGAGGAGTCAGATACATGGATATTTGTTGGTGATAAAGGGGAACATTTTGAAGAGTAGATTAGAAAGGAGGACTTTCTTGTTACGAAAAGTATCTGCTTTGACCACTGACTATTTGAAGAGCATTCTTTTCCCGGACAAATGTAATCATTTACTTAGCAGGGGAACAAGAAAGCCTTTGTATTTAAATAGGAAAGTCACCAAGGACACCCATTATTTTTGACATCGAAACTGAGCGACGAGGCAGGAAATATCCAGATTATCATGATGACAGGGAAGATGTGATCCAATATGTTCGTTTGCTTGAAGGAGGCAGGACAACATGAGAATTCAGCAGCGTGGCTGGACAAGATTTAGAATTTGTAATTTATTTATAAACAGTGGCTTTCCTGCATCCGGGAGGCAGGTGGAACCGAGTGATGCCACATGACCCAAACTCCATGTTCCTCTGCTTCCCCACGTGTGAACTGGGTGCTGATCCCGCTGCCCTCAGAGGTTCCAGGGAGTCACTATAGTTTGACTCCCCAGTACCTAATCCCAGGCTCATCCCTCCAGCCTTCAGTTTTTTTTGGATTTGCGAGTGTCCATACTTTCACAGACTTCCTTGGAGGTAGGGTGGCTATTTGACATGACACTGGCCAGAGAGATGGACAAACTCATAGATGTCTCCTGGGTTCCTTTCTTCCTGCCTTAAAAATGGGTGTAATCCTGGAACTGTGGCACCCGTCTGGCAAGGAGAGAAGAGGTCAATGTCAGCAACGGCTTACCGCGTCTCTGAGCTTCTCGAGTGTGCAGAAGACAAATCCGGGTTCGCCTAAGCTACAGCTGGGTGAGTATTTTGTTACCTACAGATTTTCATTTGTGTCTGAATAACATGGAAAGCATAACGTAACGTGTCTGGTGCCTAAAGGAGGCTTAATAAATCAGGGCTTGTTTTACATTTTAAAATATTATATTTAAATATATTTGAAATACGATTCGGAAAAGTGTCTGATTCCTAATAAAAAAACTGTTAAATAATTCATGCTATATCTAACAAAAACAAGTACAAGCTGACCTACGTAAAGAAAACTATTAAACGCTGAATAATGACATAAAAGGAGACACATAAGTAAAGAGATTGAGCACATTTCTGGACTAAAAGAGCCAATATTATAGAGATGACAGTTATCCCCAAATTAACCAATAAAGATTATCCCACTTAGTCAACATTCCAGTGGGTATTTTGAGGGAGTTGAAAAGTTGATTCTCGTTTTCCGTTGGAAGGATAAATATCCCAAAGTAACTGAATTGGCCTTGAAAAAAATAATAAATCTGGTGAATTTATTCAATTCATCCAACCAGATGTTAGAGCTACACTAATTAAAACAATGTGGCATCACTGAAAGACAAATCGATCAATGAAATGGCGTTGAAATTCTAGAAATAGATTCGCATATAAATATAAAACCATATATGATAAATGATAAATGTGATCATTTACATCAAAGAGCATATCAGTCAGGGTTGAGCCCAGGAAATAGGTCGCTTTAGGTATTTTGGACAGAAGGTGATTTAAAATAGGGAATTAGATATTTTCTTTTTTTTTTAATTTTTTAAATGTTTATTTATTTTTGAGACAGAGAGAGAGAGAGAGACAGACAGAGCACGAGGAGGGGAGGGGCAGAGAGAGAGGGAGACACAGAATCTGAAGCAGGCTCCAGGCTCTGAGCTGTCAGCACAGAGCCTGACCCGGGGCTCAAACCCACAAACTGTGAAATCATGACCTGACCCTGAGATCATGACCTGAGCCGAAATTGGACACTTAACGAATTGAGCCACCCAGGGGCCCCAAGGGAATCAGATATTTATTTTCACCGCCATTGGGAGTACAGGAGCACATCCTAGGCTGGATCTCCTGAAATGACTCAGCCTAAATAGAACGGATTCAATGAGGGGCCTCTGGATCTAACCTAGACATTGTTGCTGAAGCTATGCCAGAAACAAGAAACCAAGCCAGAAGTAAGAAACAACAGCCTCTCACATTCAGGGAATTGGACCATGGGGTCCAAGGCTGTGGTCTGGGCATAGAAGTCCCATTAAGAAGCTGTCCCTACTACCATTGGTTCGTGACCTCCAGGAAGCTGGGGGATGGACACTGGAGCACCATGCCGGGAAGCTTCACGTTTTTGGAGTCCATTTGCCAGTGGCAAGGTTCAAGAGACTTGGGAAGACAGTTCACTCCTTCCTTCCAGAATCTCTCACGAGTACGTGTAAATGATGCTAGAACATTTGCTTCCAGAACCTCAGTTTCAGGGGAGTCTGGAAGTGTTTCCTCCAGCTTTCAGTGTCCCCAAGTAGAAGCCAGATAACATGAAGGTTGAGAGAATTGATCCAAAGCGTCTGCTCGTAAGGGAAAAGAGCATCACATCGGGGTCATTGGTCAGGTCCCCACCGCACCCCAAACATAAAAACATTCCCAAGTGATCACTGCGTTCCAAACATAAAAATATTTCCTTGCGATTGAAGATTGAGGTGTTGATGGATGCCTGGGTGGCTCAGTTGGTTAAGCGTCTGTCTGACTCTGGATTTAGGCTCAATTCATGATCTCACGGTTCATGGGATCGAGCCCCTAGTTGGGCTCTGTGCTGACAGCGTGGAGCCTGCTTGGGATTCTCTCTCTCTCCCTCTCTCTCTGCCCCTCCCCTGCTTGTGCTCATATTCTCTCTCTCTCTCTCTCTCAAAATAAATAAATGAATTTTTAAAAAGATTTAAGTGTTGAAATTACACATAAAATGACTAAAAGACCTATGGGAGAACAGATCTATCATCTTGGGGCCAGGTGTAACATGAAATCCAGACGCTATAGAAGAGAAGATAAAGGGGCGCCTGGGTGGCGCAGTCGGTTAAGCGTCCGACTTCAGCCAGGTCACGATCTCGCGGTCCGTGAGTTCGAGCCCCGCGTCAGGCTCTGGGCTGATGGCTCAGAGCCTGGAGCCTGTTTCCAATTCTGTGTCTCCCTCTCTCTCTGCCCCTCCCCCGTTCATGCTCTGTCTCTCTCTGTCCCAAAAATAAATAAAAAACGTTGAAAAAAAAAAATTAAAAAAAAAAAAAAAAAAAAGAAGAGAAGATAAATATATTTAACTGAGTAAAAATCACGCTGCTCTGGTTTGCTAACAAATACCCTACACCAAGTTAAAAGACAAAAAGGGGGAAATAGCTATCATTTTTATTCTGGACAAAGGGTTAATATTTTTAATCTGTTAGAGTTCTTAACAAATCCACAGAAAAAGATCAACAGCCAATAGTGAAATAGGCAAAGGACAGGAATGACTCGTTTTTTAAAACCTCAAGTGCAGATCCCTTTGAAGCATATGGAAACATGAGTAGCTTCGTTAATAATAAATACATGAAATTACAATGAGAATTTTTTACTTCGCCAACTGGCAACGCGCCGGAGAGTGATAACATCTACAGTTGGCAGGAGCAGTATGGAAATGGAGTGCAAATGGCTGCAAACTCTAAAAGTGAGTCTGGCCGTATGTGTCAGATGTTGACAGTCCCCGCCTTTTAACCTGCAACACGCTTCCTAGAATTTGTCTCACGGAACAACACTACCCTTCTCAGAATCTGCCCCACGGAAATACTCACGAAAGTGAGCAAAGACGCATTTGGCAGGCTCGTTGACAGAGTGTTACCTGGAGGAGGGAAGCCTGGCCACAGCTCTCAGTGCCCATCCAGGGGCCATTACTCAAATAAATGCTGATGCATCCACTCAATGGGTTACTAGGCAGCAGTTAAAAAGAAGCAGGTCTAGGGGCCCCTGGGGGACTCAGTCGCTTAAGCGGCTGGCTCTTAGTTTCGGCTCAGGTCGTGATCTCACGGTGTCCTGGGTTCGAGCCCCACGTCGGGCTCCTCCGTGCTGACGGTGCAGAGGCTGCTTGGGATTCTCTGTCTCCCTCCCCCTCCACCCCTCCCCCACTCACGCTGTCTCTGTCTCTCCCAAAATAAATAAATAGACTTAACAATAATAATAATAAAAAGAAGCAGCTCTATTTCTATGGACATTGAAAGATGGCAACAATATAGCAAGTCGGAAATAGATCTAAGTAGGGAATATGATCCCCTTGTTTCTAAAGACAAAAATGTGGATTGTATATGAAGCAGGTCTGGAGACGTGCAACCCCAGTTGCTTGGGTGGGGGGGGGCGGTCACCTCTGGGCTACAGGAGTAGAGCTTCCTGTGGGCAGAACTTTCATATTTTACCACCTGTACGTCTTTGAGGTTTAACACCACGAAGAGACTTGAAGATCCATAAAGAACAAAACCCCCAATTCAGCCATGGAACCTAGAAGCATGCGTCTAGGTGACTGACACCCCCGTTAAAGTCAAAAGGTGCCTCGAGCTCACTTGATAGATGTGGAAATTAGGACTCGCACTTCTCTTGCTCCCAAGGCCACTTGGAAGGAATTGCATTATTCCTGAGGCCACGATTTCCGAATTCTAAAGCCAGAAGCAAAGACTGCCCTGGCATTTTAAGGTTGCATGGCACCTTCTACTCCTGGCTTATGGGGATTAACTTCCCTGCCAAGGTGGCTGGGTATGTGGGACCAGCATCTCCCAGGCAACCTTGGGGTGGGCTGTGTGCAGAATATCTCTTCGGATTAACACCTGCAGTTACTGCCTCCAGCTCTTACTATCTGCTTCTTGCCTGCCCAATCTGCATATTATTATTTGTTTGTTTTTTGGGTTTTTTTTTTGTTTGTTTGTTTAAACTTGGTCACCTTATCTTATCTTGGCTTGCTGCTTGCCTGTGCGAGCTGTGGTAATTGGCCTATTGCGGTAATTTCCGGAATACAATCGTAGATGTTACATTGCTTCAAAATTTCCTACGAAATTTTGTACTTGAACCTACATTTTCAACCCAGCCTCTTTTGTAAATCTATCCTTTGGTTCTTTGTAACAGATGATTCAGTACCCGAGAGGCTTCAGTTAAAAAAAAAAAAAAATCATTTCTTTCAAACTTGTCAGAATGGCCGAATCCTGGGTGTGAACAGAGGCAAGAGTCTGTGATTGAGAGTGTGCGTCCACAGCCTGCTGTGCGACCTTGGGCAAATCACTTGACGTCTCTGGGCCTCAGTGGCTCGATATGTAAGTTCGATGTGAGCGCTTATTACCTTGAATAAGACAATACTGTGGTAATTTTTGCCCAATTATCCGATCAGTAAAGCATTTGACAAGCCTGACCTGATTAACAGGTTACGGAGAGCCTTCTAGCTGCCGGGGGATGAGTGGGTTGTAGAGGGGCCCAGGGAGAAAATGGCAGCCTCTGAAACCCGTCCCATTCCATCCTCACTGACTGGGCCCCAGCCAGCTTCCCCTCCGCGTGACCCTGTCCCAACCTGCCCGTTCCGCACACAGGACGATGCTGCTTCACGAAGCTTCTCTGACTTGGCGGCTTCTCAGCACACTCAGGGGAGAAGCCACATGCTAACCGTGGTCCATGGGGGTCCACGAAGCCCACCCACTTCTGTCTCTTCATCTCACACCTCTCTTCTTGTTCCCAAGGTGCCACAAACAGCTAATCTTCCTTCAGTTTTGTTTTGTTTTGTTTTTTACTATGTCACTCTGTCTCCCACCCCAGGGCCTTTGCCCATGCTGTTTCCGCTACCCAATGTTCAGTCCGGCCTTCTTTCTCCTTCATGAGATCCAGCTTCAGTGTCATCCCCAATAAGAGACGGGGGTGTGCGGCCCACATCCTTTCCCATTTGTACTTCTTGGGGTGGTAGCACCCCAAATTCCCTCTGTGGAAACATCCCTCCCACACTCCACGGAGCTCACACGGGGAAGCCACGCCAGGTCCAACAAAGAGAAAGCTGTGAAAGTCTTTCTTTTAGTTTTCCCTGGGGAAGAGCCCTTCAGGCCTCCTAGCAATGGGGTGGGAATAGTGGCATCGTGGCCACACAGGCGGAGCGCTGAGGAATGAATGTGACCTTGTGCCCAGGCTTCCAGTAGCTCCTCGCACACCCACACCTTCCTGTAACTGATCCCGAGCCTCCCGGCACCTGCACATGGAAACTGAGCCCCTTTCGACGGATCTGGCATCTGCAGGCCCCTGTGGGGCGGCCGCCTCCGCTCCGCAAGGCCAGCCCCTCTCAACGTTCAGTTTGCCCCCAGCCTCCAGTGGGTGGTTCCTCTCCCGCCCCCTTTGTCCTTCTTGCCATTTCCCTGGAGGCGGAGAGAGGAGAAGAGACGACTTAAGGAGAATGACTGCCCATCACCACATCCAGCCACAGGTTGGTCCCCCAGAAGCGCTCGGTCTTCTCCTCTCGGGAGGTGACCACAACCTTTCCCCGCTGTCCTCAGACCACCTCCCTCATCCCCTCCCTGCTCAGACCCAGGAAGTGACCTCGTGTGCTCCAGTGTCCAGAGGAAAGACCAATAACCACCCTCCATTTCCGGCCACTTTCTGCAAGCCAGGAACACCAACTCTGCTTAATCTACGCGGGAAGGATTTTACTGAAAGGGTGTTGAGTAGCTCACAGGTTCTACAGCAAGACTGCAGGGCAACAGTTCGTCTTAGAGGAGCCAAAACCAATGCCTGGTCAATGGACAGAACCGGTGCCGACTCTGGGCACAGACACTGCTGTTTCCATCACTCACCCTTCCGGTCCTGGATCTCGGACACTTCTGCTGAAATCACAGACGATGCATCATTACCACGCCCACCAGAATGCTGTCTCTAAGTACCTGCTTCTTTTTATGACCGGTTTACAACCCAGAACAGAGGATGGGGTTGGGGGGGGGGGGTAGGGAAACTACTGCATTAAATTTTTAAAAAATCTTTATTGTGTATTTTTGAAAGAAAGAGACAGAGCATACGTAGGGGAGGGTCAGAGAGAGAGGGAGACACAGAATTCGAAGCAGGCTCCAGGCTCTGAGCTGTCAGTGCCTATCCTGACACAGGGCTCGAAGTCACGGACCATGAGATCATGGCCTGAGCCGAAGTCAGATGTTTAGCCGATTGAGCCACCCGGGCGCCCCAAGTATCCAACGGTTTTGGCTTCAGGAATGGGAGTCCTCGTTCTCCGTCACAAGACAGTGGATGCCTTAAGCCTAGGAATGAGGTTCTGATGCCAAGTGGCCGAAAACGAATCGGCAGTGTCCACCCTCCACCCCACTGTCTGCTCAACACACGCTTACGCTTCTTCAAAAATGTTCCTGTCTAACATAGTGCAAATCTCCCTCATAAAACAAAGCCCGTTCGAGAGCTGTCCAGAATCTTCTCTTTTCTGAGAACCAGGATCTCTGTGTCATGACCATTTGTCCCTTGTTGCTAAAACGATCACCTCTCCATATTTTGTAATCTAAGGACCCGATAGCAGTCATATCTCAATAAAATGGAAAGACCAAAGTTCTTCTTAATGATGTAGAAGAAAAAAGGGAGAGATTATTTCAGATAATTTTCCTTCTACTTGAAGCGGTGAGGACTGAAATACAGGGAGCTTTTGTGCCTGTTGTTTTCTCATCGTCCTGTAGCTCTACCAAGCAAATCTAGCAAGTAGCCCCTTAAATTCTTGTTCCCTCTGTCTCCTAACATCCCTCAGTTAACCCTTTCTGCTGTGGGCTGAGTATGGATGAGGAGCCACAAAGAGGTGGTTTTGACTGGCAGAGTCTAGTTCATGTGCCTGAGCCTTCGGCGGCCCTGCCTTTATAGACTTGCAGTCTAATTTGTCATCGGGGAAGAGAAGTCAGGAGCATCAGGGCATCCCCAGGGAATCCCTCGGGTGCGTGCACACTCTCCGCCTTACCCCCGTGCCAGTATGCCACTGTCCCTCCTTCCCCTTGATAATCAGCTCGGCCCCTGCCTCTGACGGCCTAGCCCTTCCTGTATTCCCTGCTCCCTGCAGGTCACAAGAAGCTTCCGATGGCCAGATGGACTTCTCGACGTCCAGTTTAAAGGCATAGTTGCCCTGCCAGCTGGTGGGAGCACCTTCCTCGTGGGGATTAAGTCCTCTAAAGGATCAGAACCCAGAGCTGTGAGGATTGAATGAAAGACGACGACACAGCTGACCGATAGGCTAATACAAGCCTCAGGCCCTTGAAAATGCCGCTGCAGGAACCCCTGACATCTCGGGGACCTCCTTGCCTGCGGCAGCTGCTCACTCAGCAGGAAGATGTGCCTCGCCATCGAATTCTCTCTCAATTTGCATCTAAAACCCCGGTGGCGACAAACCAGTAGATGCGGATGGAGTTCAGCCTCCGTGTTACACACGGGGCCCCTCAAGGGGGTGGGAATGACACCTGAATGCCAGTTCCCCTCCGCCCCTTCAAGACAGGGCCCAATCTCTCTGTGCTCAGGGGGCCGGACGACCGCCCTGCTTGGCACCAGAGTGGTTTTAGTCACTGGCAGACTGGAACCTCGGCAGTGTCAGTCGGGAGGTCTGCCCCGGTGGGGGGAGGGCTAGGTTTTTGCTGTGTCTTCGTGCCTGTCATCCCAGTCTCCGCCAGTGGTCGGTCAGACCCCTCTGCGAGTTTTCAGTGAGTATTTATTCCACAGCTGACGGTCTGGGCCACCTTTCACTCACGGGTGCCAGGGGCCATCAGGACTCCTCTCCTTGATTCCAGCCAGGGTTTTACTTCCTCCAATGACGTGGTGTCCAGAGAATTCCACCCCACGTTTCTTTCAACTTCCTGAAGCTCTGGGACCAGCGTTTACATCATTCAGGGGACTTGGTTGCCAGCAACAGAGACCAATTCTGGGTAATGTACACAGCATGGTTATTTATTTTAATATTACCAGCTGATTCACAGAATCCGCGGGAGGGTTGGCAAACCGGATCGGAGGCCACAGAATCAGAGGCCGTCGCCCGAATCAGACTGCAAGAATGGTCTCCTGAAGGCGCCGCTGTCTACACTGTTGGACACGGCTGGCTCTTTCCGTGCCCTGCAGACTGGACGCAGCCACCTTCGCAGGCGCTGTCCTCCAGGGGGGACGAACCTTCACGGCTTCCTAGCACCATCTTAGGATTAAAAGTTGAGGACGAGGAGCCACAAAGAGGTGGTTTTGACTGGCAGAGTCTCGTTCACGTGCCTGAGCCCCAGCTACAGGAGGCTAGAAAATAAATACATGAGTTTTCAACGTCTGTGACAGGAGGCCGACTCTGTTGTCCAAGAGAGGAAGAGGTTCCGCTGCCGTGTGACCATGAAGAATGACAAATACTCACCCTGTCCCCCATATGTACTCAGTTACTAATTCTACCTATAGAAGGTCCAGAATCAATTTCCTACTTAATTCTACCTCCTAAACCTCTCTGTTTTTAACAGCGTTTCTGACACACAACTCACCTGCCATAAAATCTACCCATTTTAAAGTGCACGATTCAGGGCTCCCGGGTGGCTTAGGCGGCTAAGCAACCAGCTCTCGGTTTCAGCTCAGGTCGTGATCTCCTGGTTTGTGAGTTCCAGCCTCGCGTGGGGCTCTGCGCTGACAGTGCAGAGCCCACTTGGGATTTTCTCTCCTTCTCTCTCTGCCCCGCCCCAGCTCGTGCTGTCTCTGTCTCTCTCTCAAAAAAATAAATAAATAAATAAATAAATAAATAAATAAATAAATAACGTGTACACTTCAGTGTTTTTTGGTATATTACATGATGAATGTTTGTAAATTGGGGTAAAACACATAACATAAAACTTGCCATTTTCACCACGTTAAGTATACCATTCAGTAGCATTAATTACATTCATAATGCCGTCCAACCATCATCCCCATTTCCGAACAGAATCGCTGTCATCATAAGTGATAACGCTCTTTTTCCCCTTCCCTTAGCTCCTGATCACCTCTCCTCTACTTTCTGTGTCTATGAATTTCCCTATCCCAGAGATTTCCTATAAGGAGAATCATACAATATTTGTCTTTTTGTGTCTGGCTGGTTTTTGTGTCTCATTTAGTGTAGGCCACCCATGGTAGAGGGTGCCTCAGAACTTCATTCATTTATGGCTGAATAATATTCCACTGCGTGGAGGGATCCCATTTTGTTCATCCGTTCATCTGTGGATGGACACTTGAGGTGCCCCACCTTTTGGTTATTGTGAACACTGCATACACATATTTGTTGGGGTCCCAGCTCTCAGTTCCTTGGGGTGTACGCCTAAGAGTGCAAATGCGCGTTCATATGGTAATTCAATATTTAGCTATTAAAGATAGCTAAAATATGAGAAACGCAGCAAATTGTTTTCCATTAAGGCTGCACCATTTTACGTTTCCACCAGCAATGTGCAAAGGTTCCAATATCTCCACATCCTTGCCGACATCCTTGTCGTTTTCCATTTTTTTTTTTGTGAGAGCCTTCCTATTAGGTGTGAAGTGATACCTCATTGTGGTTTTGATTAGCATTTCCCTAATGATTAGTGATATTGAGCACCTCTTCACGTATGTATCTACGTGTATATCTTCTTTGAAGAAATATTTTATTCAAGTCCTCTGGCCATTTTTTACATTGAGCTGTTTGTCTTTTTGTTGTTGAGTTGTAAGAATTCTTTATATTTTGTGGATACTGGGCCATTGTCAGACATACGGTTTTCAAATTATTTTCTCCATTATGTGGGTTGCCTTCTCATTATCTTAATGTCCTTTGATGCACAGAAATTTTAAAATGTGATGAAGGGCAAGTTGTCTGTTTTTTCATGGTTGTTACTTTTGCTTTTGGTGTTATATCTAGGAATTCATTGCCAAATCCAAGATCTTAAAGATTTACCCCTCTGCTTTTTCTAAGAGCTTTATGATCTTAGCTCTTACATTTAGAACACTGATCCATTTTTAGTTAAGTTTTGTTTAATTTTGTATATGGTGTGAAGTAGACGGTCTAACTTCATTCTTTTGTACCATCTGTTGAAAAACTATTCTTTCCCCATTAAATGCACTTGGCTCCCTTGCAAAACCCAATTGGCCAGCGATGTATGAGCTCATTTCTGAATTGTCAATTCTGTCCTCCTTGTCTTATGTCTATTCTCATGAGTATCACATTGTTCTGATTACTATAGCTTTTGTATTAAATTTTAAAAGCAGGCAATGTGAATTCTCTAACTTCGGTCTTCTGTTTTCAAGACTGCTTTGGCTATTTGAGGTCCCTTGTAACTGCATATAAATTTGAAGATTGGATTTTTTAGTTCTGCGAAAAAAAGAGCCATTGGAATTTTGATAACAAGCATTGAATCTGTAGATCTGTTTGGTTAGTATCTTTATACTATTAAGTCTTTGTATCCATGAGCATGAGATGCCTTTCCATTTACATACGTCTTAATTTCTTTCAGCAATGTTTTGTAATTTTCAGTGTTCAAATGTTTCACATCCTAGGTTATATTTATTTTCAGGTATTTATTTTTGGAGATGCTATTGTTCCTTAATTGCTTTTCAATGTCCTTTTCTGATTATTTATTGTGGGTGTGTAAAAATACAACTGATTTTTGTATGTTGATCTTACTCCCTGGAGCTTTGTTGAATTCGTTTATTACTTCCAGTAGCCTTTTTTTTTTTTTTTTTTTTTTTTTTTGGTGGATTCTCTGAGGTTTTCTCTATGTAGAATAATATCTGCAAACAGAGGTAATTCACCTCCTCTTTTCCAATTTGCACGCGTTTTGTTTCTTTGTTTTATTTAATGGCTCTGGATAGGACAGTGCTGAGTAACAGTGGTGAAAGTGGGCACCCTTGCTTCATTTCTGATCTTAGGGGGTGCTTTTAAGTCTTTCTTTTATGATATTAGCTGTGGGTTTTTCATAAATGCCCTTTATCATGTTGAGGAAATTCCTTCTATTCCTAGCTTTCTGAGAGTTATTTTTTAATCATGAACGTATGTTGGGTATTGTCAAATGACTATTCTTCATCAAATGAGATGGTCATATGGATTTTTTCTTTCATTGCATTAATGTGATATATTACATTCATTGATTTTCTTATGTTATATCACCCTTGCATTCCTGGTATAATCCCACTGGTCACGGGATATAATCCTTTCAATGTACTGCCGACTCAGTTTGCTAATGTTTTGTTGAGGCTTTTGCATTTCTATTCATAAAGGATATTGGTCTGAAATTTTCTTTCCTGGTGACGTCTTTATCTAGCCTTGGAATCAGGATAATGCTAGTCTCATAGAATGAGTTAAGAAGTGTTCCTTCATCTTTATTTGAAAAGTTTGAGAATTGGATTAATGCTTCTTTAAATATTAGTGGAATTCACCAGTGACGCCATCTTGTCCGGGACTTTTCTTTGTTGGAAGGTGTTTGATTACTGTTTCAATCTCCACTTATTGTAGGCCTGTTGAGATTTTCTATTTCCTTTTAAGTCAGTTTAGGTAATTTGTGTTTCTGGGTACTGGTCCATTTTATCTGTATTATCTGATTTGTTGTTATACACTTGCTCATAGAATTCTTTTATGATCCTTCTTATTTTTCTATGGTCAGTAGTAATGTCCCCATTTTCATTTCCAATTTTAGTTATTTGCATATTCTCTCTTTTTTTCCTTTGTCAGTCTAGCTAAAGTTTGTCAATTCTGTTGGTCTTTTCAAAGAACCAACTTTTGGCTTTTGGGTTCATTGATTTTTTCTATATATTTTTTGTATTTTCTATTTTATTCATCTTTGCTATTAATGTTATTATTTCCTTCCTCTTATTATTTTTAAGTTTAATTCACTGTTTCCACCCCATCCCCATGTCCCAAGGATGCAAATTAGGATATTGTTCTGAGATCTTTCTTTTTTTTTTTAAAGATTCATTTTTAAGTAATCTCCACACTGAACATGGGGTTCAAACTCATAACCCCAAGATTAATAGCTCTATGCTCTCCCAACGGAGTGAGCCAGACGCCCCAGATCTTTCTTATTTTTTTAATTTTTTAACAGCTATAAATTTCTCTCTGAGCCCTGTGTTTGATGCATAGCCCATAAGTTTGGGCATATTGTGTTTTCATTTCACTTGCCTCTAATTATCTAATTTCCTTTGTGATTCCTTTGACCCATTGGTGGTATCAGAATGTTTTGTTTAATTTCCACATATTTGTGAATTCTCCAGTTTTCCTTCTCATTGATTTCTAGCTTCATTTCACCGTTGTTGAAGATGCTTTATATGATTTCAAGATTTTAAGGTGTATTGATACTTGTTAGTGTCATATAGTCTATCCTAGAGAATATTCCATGTGTCCTTGAGAAGAACACGTATCCTTTTGTTGTCAGGTTGAGTGTTCTCCGTACCAGCTAGGTTACAGAGGTTGGGTCTAGCTCGCTTATAGTGTTGTTCAAGCCTCTGTATCCTTATTCGTCTTTTGTCTAATATTCTATCCGTTACCGAAAGTAGAGTATGGAAGTCTCCAAATACTATTGTGGCACTGTTTATCGCCTCAACTCTGTCAATACCAAAGAGCTCTTGAATCCGTCCTTACCACCAAACTTGTTCCTGTTCCGCCCTAAAGGCATCCGACTGGCCTCATCCTTACTCTGATTTAATGTGTTCTCCACACAGCAGCCAAGGTGGTCTTTTTGAAATCAAACACTCATCCCAACACTTCCCACCCTGACACCATTTCCCCTAGCTCTCCATTGGGCTCAGAAGAAATTCAAAATCTTTAGCGTCATTTCAAAGCCCACCGTGACTTGGCCTTGCTTCCTATCTCTAGTTTTGTCTTCTTCCTTCCTTCCTTCCTTCCTTCCTTCCTTCCTTCCTTCCGCTGCCTTCTTACTTCCAGTTCCAGACGTGATGAGTGTTTCGTGTTTCCACTTGCACCACTCCCGCTCTAGCCTTCTGACTTTGCTGTAATTTTTTGGTGCTGCCGAGGACTGCCCCTCATTCTGCACCTCCACCTCTCGTAGAGAATTCCTGTTGATCACTTGAGTGTCAGTTAAGCTAGTAAATCCTCCAGGAAGCATGTGCTGACTTCCTTATGCAAAATCAGGCGCCCCTTCCCCCTTTTTTTTCAGAATTCCACCCATGTGCTTTAACATGTATCACAGTACTTAGTACCGCATATCGGGATTACTTCTCGGTGTGTTGGTCTACACCACTAGAGCCTCTAGCATTGTGCCTGGCACAGAATAGCTGTGTTGGGCGAGTCAAGCCACATATGATCGTGAATATCTGCGTGTTCTTTTTTTTTTTAATTTTTTTTTCAACGTTTTTTATTTATTTTGGGACAGAGAGAGACAGAGCATGAACGGGGGAGGGTCAGAGAGAGAGGGAGACACAGAATCGGAAACAGGCTCCAGGCTCCGAGCCATCAGCCCAGAGCCTGACGCGGGGCTCGAACTCACGGACCGCGAGATCGTGACCTAGCTGAAGTCGGACGCTTAACCGACTGCGCCACCCAGGCGCCCCAATATCTGCGTGTTCTTATTGGCTATGGCAAGAATACAAGACCTCGGCCACTGTTTATCTGGGCCACTTACAGTGAGTAATCCTGAGAGATGAGGTAGCATCTCCTCCCAGATAAAGAGCAGGTCTCTTTCCACTTACTGGAATAGCGATGACTCTCCTAAGCTCTGTGTGTTCCTGTTTTGTAACACAACTCACGGCACATACAGGCATCCATTCTGGACCCTTTGTGTTGGCCTTGCGGAATTGGGGGTGGGGGTATAGGAAACCCATGTACACCTGCCGCTCTTGCCATCGATAATGAAGTCTGTTATCTCTGATCCAGGAATCTCATGTCTTCTGTTAGCATGCACACAAAATGCCAACAGGCTAACTTATTAGCTAACATAGAATCCTGGACTCTTCGCTGACCTTGACAACACGAAGAGATCGTTGTTAGCTTTCGGAACAAGACCTGGAATTGAGACCTGTATTAGTTTGCTAGGGCTGTCTTAACAAAGCATTACACACTGGGGGCTTATACAACAGAAACTTATTTTCCCACAGTTCTGGAGGCTAGATAGATGAGATGAAGGCGTTGGAAGGTCTGAAATCTTCTGAGGCTTTGAGGGAAAATATGTTCCAGGCCTCCCTCCTTGGCTTGCAGATGGCCATCTTCTTCCTGTGTCTTCACATCACCCTCCCTCTGTACACATCTATGTCCAGATTTCCTCTTCTTATAAGGACCTCAGTCATACTGGAATAGGGCCCACCTTAATGACCTCATTATAACTTCAGTACCTCTGTTAAGACCCTATCTCCAAATACGGTCACATTCCGACACTGACATATGAATTTGGGGAGGAACACAATGCTGCCCATAAAAGCATCATAAACAAAAGCAGAATACAGACATTCATCAGGTTTTACAGCATAACCTCCCCCCTCCTTTTTTGTTGTATGTATTGAATCATCAACAAAAAATAATTATAAAATGAAACTTCAGGATGTCAAAGCTATTTTGGAAAGATACAAACTTGATTTTTCCCTAGGTATTTCAAAACTTGTTCTTAAATCCTAGAAACTTGGCACTTTCTTCAAGTGGTTACACTAATAAGTCATTTTGACCATCTGAAACTGTATTTTGGAGCTAAGATATTTCTGACGTTACACTAAGGCAATTATTTATTACACATATTAATTTAAAATTGTCCATGAAATTAAAGCATAGGAATAAAGAACACTTTGTGTTGGTAGATATTTATCTAGCCAAGAGAAACAATAGAATTAAAACATTACAAGTAATCACAATGTGACGACAGTCTACATTGACCTGGGATTTTTGCTTTTAGCTTGTAATATCTCATGTCTTGTTTTATTATTTATTATTAATTATGATTTGTTATTGTGTGGAATTCAACATCAGCCTTTGATGTTAAATAGAGATTTCAAGTGAATGAGCTTTGAGGAATACAAATGAAGAATACAACAGCTAAAATAACTCAGAATTTTTGTTCCCCAAGTACAAACAAAACAGTTGGAATAGAGAAAATATTTCTTTTCCATGGAAGTCATCTTTTAGGAAGGCTTTTAATACCAAAAATATTTGGTTTGTTTGTTTGTTTACCAAAAAATGGGGTTTTGTCTCTGAAGACATCCTATAGAAGAAACATAGTCTTCTTCTTTTTAATTTTTTTAACATTTATTTATTTTTTGAGAGAGAGAGAGAGAGACAGTGTGAGCGGGGAAGGGACAGGGAGAGAGAGGGAGACACAGAATCCGAAGCAGGCTCCAGGCTCTGAGCCATCAGCACAGAGCCCGACGCAGGGTTTGAACTCACAAACCGTGAGGTCGTCACCTGAGCCGAAGCTGGATGCTTAACCGACTGAGCCACCCAGGTGCCCCTAAAATGCTTTTCTGAGATAACACGGACTACTTTACACATAATGAACTTCACTTGTTTAAATGGTATCGTCTGAAACATTTTGACGGTGGACGCATCCGTGAGACCATCCCTGCCTTCAAATTAAGAAACGTGTATACCAGCCCCAGAAGTTCTCTGTGACCCTACCTGCCCTCGCCCCATATCCAGTGAGAAATACCAGGCTACTCTCTGTTGCTGCACATTCATTCATATTTTCTAAAATTTATGTAAAGAAAACCACACAACTTTCTTTCTGGCTTCTTTCATCAGTATCATTAGTTTGAGATCGAGCCATGTTGTTGTGCGTATCAATAGCTCATTCCTTGTACTGCTGGGTAGTGTTACTCTGCCTTGTGTGTTAAAACCATTCACCTGCTGATGGACGTGTGGGCTGTTGCCTGGTTTGGGTTATGACTGATGTTCTTTTGTAGGCTTCTGTGTGGACAGGAAGATGTTAGTAAGGGTGATGGGGAAGGTAGAGAGATTGGGATTGTATATGTTCTTTTGTTCACTAAACATTTTAGAAAGAGGATGTCTGAGCCAGGGGCACCCCTGAGTGGAGTTTGAGGCGTGCACTTAGATGAAGATAGTTTGAGAAGTAATCCCTGGAACAGGAGTGAGGGCCCGGGGTGAGGTATACAGGAAAGAAGGTAAAGTCCATATAAGGTGCTTTGCTGGGGTGGCCACTTTAAGCAAGGAACCTTGATTCTTTTCTTTTCTTTTTTTTTAATGTTTGTTTATTTTTGTTTTTTGTGTGTTTTTTTTTAATTTTTTCAATGTTTTATTTATTTTTGAGGCAGAAAGTGACAGAGCATGAGCAGGGAAGGGGCAGAGAGAGAGAGGAAGACACAGAATCTGAAGGAGGCCCCAGGGTCTGAGCCGTCAGCACAGAGCCCGACGCGGGGTTCGAACTCACAAACTGTGAGATCATGACCTGTGCCAAAGTTGGACGCTTAACCGACTGAGCCCCCCAAGCGCCTCTGTTTGTCTGTTTTTGAAAGAGAGAGAGAGAGAGAGAGCTGGGGAGGGGCAGGAAGAACAGGAGACAGAGGATCCCAAATGGGCTCTGTGTTGACTGCAGACAGCCCAACGTGGGGCTCAAACTCGCGAATCATGAGATCATGACCTGAGCCAAAGTCAGACGCTTAACCGGCTGAGCACCCCCCCGCCAGGTGCCCTAGGAAGCTTGGTTCTTAACGGACATTTCATGAAGCCAGAATTATCCACCTGAAGGGCAGGAGGAGGGAATGTCTAGCCACCAGATCCTACTCCTTATCGTTCAAGGGTTTTCCCTGGAGGAATTACTCCATGCCTCTGTGCCGTGCATGTGCAAGAACCTAGCAAACACCACTCAATTCTAGTTATGAAATAGAGAAGTAAAAAAAAAAAAAGAGCATCTGGCTGATTATGCATGGCATATGGTGTGAGTACATTGGGCACCCTCTGAAAAGCATCATAAATCCAAAAGTACTATTTTACTTATATCCTGGAAACTGCAAAAATACCTCACCCATCCTAAGCATATGGGCAATATAGAAAGATTTAGAATGGAAATGAAATGTTAACACTGCATAAGAGCAATGAGTAAACTGATTTCATCATCTTCCCGCCTGGGAACTTCCGCATGCTGTGCCCTCCAAGCCTGTAATCGGTGCTATGTGTGTGGTTTCTCGTGTATCTTGGGTACAGACTTACTCCTGGTCACCGATTTGTGGAAGATTTACTCAGCGATGCTTATGGAGAAGAATTTGTTAAGCAACGTCGTCTTCAGAGCGATAAAGGGATTCAGTTACCGTGTCAGTACCACACCTTTACAATTTTCCAACTGATACACAGAAAAACAAAATCATACCCTCAGGAAAATGAAGTGTAGTTTGACCTTATAAGCTTTGTAAACTAAACATGAAAGACAGGTAAAAAGCCAAGATACTATAAAACAGAACGCGAAAGTAATAAAACAGGAAGAAAATGTGTCGATGATTAAAAATCACGGGATAATCGTGTCAGTTTCCTAAGGTTCCCACAACAAATCACCACGGACATGGTGGCTCACACAACAGAAATTCATCCTCCCACAATTTAGGAGGCCAGAAGTCTGAAATCAAGAGCTCCTGGTGGCCGTGCTCCCTCCGGAGGCTCTAAGGGAGGACCCGTCCTGCCTCTTGAGCTCCTGGTGGCTGTCACTGGTCCTCCATGTCCCTTCGGTGTCTACCCCCATCTCCTCCATCCTCACTTTGCCTTCTTTTCTGTGCCTCAGTCTCCCCTCTTCTGTCTTAAACCACCCTCTGCCTTTCTCCTGTGTCCCTTCTGATTGGGTTTCGGGTCCACACAGATGATCCCGGATGATCTTCTCATCTCAACGTGCTTAATTACATCTGCAAAGACTCTTTTTCCAAATAAAGTGACATTCATAGGTTCTGGGGATTAATATATAAGCATATCTTTGTGGAGTCACCATTCAACCCGGTACAGTCATTGTTTGAAAAAAAACCATAAAATAGGCATATCCTGGACAAGTCTGATCAGGGGAAAAAAAAAAAAAAGGCACAACCAAAGAACAATAGGGTAAGAAAAGTGTGTAATTATAGGTTATAGATAAGGAGGACATTTAAAATTACAGGTGGGGGCTCAGTCGGTTAAGTGTCTGACTCTTGACTTCGGCTCAGGTCATGATCTCATGGTTCGTGAGTTCGAGCCCCACATTGGGCTCTGCACTGGCAGTGTGGAGCCTGCTTGGGCTTCTCTCTCTCTTCCTCTCTCTACCCCTCCCCTGCTCTCTGTCTCTCTCTCTTTCCCTCTCTCTTATAAATAAATAAACTTAAAAAATTCTCTTTAAAATAAAATAAAATTACAGGATAACAAAATGCACAGCTGTGTACCAATACGTTTAAAAAGTTAAAGAATACTGACAATTTTCTAAAATGCTCAAGTTTGCCAAATTTGGCTCAAAAAGTCTTAGTATAACTAAGTAGACCATGCATTAAAAGAACATTTGATATGGTAGTCAAATAGCTTCTAGAGTAGATAGTCGAATGGTTTTATAGATGAGTTCTACCAAACCTTCAAAGAACAGAAAAATTTTATCCTCTATTTCCAATACAAAAAGAAAAAAAAAAGATTGTGTTCATTTTCTTGAGCTGCCATCACAAAATAACACAGGCTCGTTGGCTTAACAACCAGAAGTTTATTTTCTCATCATTCTAGAAGTGAGAAGTCCAAGATCAAGGCTCCAAAAAAAAATTCAGTTCCTGGTGAGACCTGGCTGGCAGATAACCTCTTTCTTCCTTGTCTTCACTTGGCTTTTTCTCTGTGGGTACATGCAGAAACTGAGAGAGAAAGTTCTAGTGTCTCTTCCTCTTCTTATAAGGACACCAGTCCTATCCCACTGGAAACCGCCCCCTTATACCTCATGTAAGCCCAATTACCTCCTTAAAGGCCCTGTCTCCAGATATAGTCACATGGGGGGGGGGGCTTCAACATATAAATTTGGGGGGGTGGGACACAGTTCACTTTTTTTTATGTTTATTTATTTTCGGGGGGGAGGGGCAGAGAAAGAGGGAGACACAGAATCCAAAGCAGGTTCCAACCTCTGTGCTGACAGCTCAGTTTCAAACCCGTGACCCGCAAGATCATGACCTGAGCCGAACTCGTACGCTCAACCGACCGAGCCACCCGGGCGCCCCCCAAACAGTTCACTTTTTAACAAAGATAAAAAAGTAAATAACCGAGTTTATGACAGCAGCATAAATCTGATATCAAAACAGGAAAAGAACATCAGAAATAAAACTCTGTAAGTCAGTGCTGCTTGCCTGTCAGTGTAGATGGAAGTCCTTAGAATATAAAAAAAAGGAATTAACAGAAGGAGCGGGGAACGTTTCAAAAATAGAAAAATGCCAGTCAGTGTTTTCAATACAGACGCTATTCAAAGCCAAAATCTTATTATCTTCAGTTTGACACTAATGATAAAAGAATAGGTGTGCTTTGGAAAAATTAGTCGTAGCAGGAAGCAGCTTAAGCCTGCAAGGGATGGTAAGGGCTGGCAGCAACATTGGCCGTGCTCTGCTGAAAGTCAGACACAAAACTGGCCTGTCCCTACTCCTCCTCAACATTATGCTGGAGATTTGAGCCAACGCAATAACCAACCAGAGCAGGTATGAGCATCGGCGAGGAAGACCTAACAATATGACTTTCCCAGTGTCGTGATTTCCGCCTAAGAAAAAGTGCACTGACAGATAAACTATTAGTTTCAATAAGTTACTTCAAGCAGATTGTCAGACACAAGATAAATACACACAATCAATAGCATTATTGCCTAGGTGGCAATAATCCATGACAGAGCCGTAGAAGAAAAACATGATCAACAGTAGCAAAATTTTAATATCCGCAAGAATCAACCTAACACAGTAAGGGAAAGATCTACGCAGAGAAAGCTGTAAAATATTACCGAGTGAGCTAGAAGACAATTTAATAAGTGAGAAAGTTCATCCCCAAAGTTCATTTCTGAGTGCAATGAATAACAATCACGATCTCAACCAATGTTTTCTTGGAAATTGACTATCTGATTCTAAAATTCATATGGAACCATAAATGTGCATGAACACCCAAAATACTGTTAAACAAAGAGATGGGGATTCTATACAGGTGTAAAAATATTACAAATTTGCTGCACCAGACACTGTTGGCGGTCTATCTGATGTCCGTTCTCTCTTCTTATTTATTAAGACCATCCTAAATTTATTTGGAGTGGTAGTCTTTTCCATTTCCCAATCTCCTCTGCTCTTGAAGTGGCCCTGTGACATAGTTTTGGTCAATCGGATTTAAGTAAAGTTTGCCACGTGAGGCTTTGGGGAGAAGTATAGTTTTCCTGACAAAGAGGGACACATTCAGATTAGATACTGACAGAGTTTGTCCCTTTGCCTTGTCCCCTCCACCTTTATTCTGTCTACGATATGGGGTTCCTCAGCCAGCTGGCAGCCATGAGGGCCAAAACCTCAGGTGACAAGTGGCCGCTTCAGCAGCAAGAATGATTCTGGGTCACGGATGCCATCTTGGATTTGCTGTGCGTGACCTGGACCGTCCAACTCTGGCATTTTCATTACATGAGAATAATGGACTCCAGTTAAGCCGCTGTTATCAGAATTTTGTAACACGCAGTCAAACGCAGTGCTAACTGATACAAAACACAAGGAGCTATTAATATTGACAGAGGGATAGACAAATCCATCTGCCGAAGAAAATACGAAATCCTAAGTCAGACCCATAGAAGTTTGGGATTTTGCATAATATAACTACAAACTGCATGTCAAGTTGAGGGAAAAAAGCAACGGGCTTAAGAATAAATTGTGACTGGCTACCCATGAGAAAAAATTGAGATATTTACCAGATACGAGTACAAAAGAAAAGAGGCTGTGAGTGGTAGGGAGACTTGACATCCTGGCTCGCTCAGGACAGTCCTAGCTTGGTCTTGTTGGTGACATGGGAATATCAGCAGCTCTCCATGTCAGCTGTCCATGTCAGGCCATACAGGTGACCTGTACAGCCACCCTCAGGTGTGAAAAGAGATTGAGCCGCTACTGAGCACTGCCTGGTCCAGGGCTCGTATACGCCTGGTGCCGGGCACATAAACCCCAATATGGCTTTTGATTAGTTACAGACACAAGCTGCTTACTGGCAGGGGGAGGGGCCTGAATATCCCCACTCTCTCTGTAGGGCGGGGGGCTAGAATCATTAATATCACATCTGCTTCTAGACGTAGGGCCCCGCAAGACTGAGGGAGCACAGAGGACATTTTGAGAAAATACAGAATCAAAACGAATTTCCAAACCAAAATTCTAAAGCACATTAGGAAATCGAATAATGGACCCAACAAAAATTCTGAAAATAATTTAATCCCTGTGAAATTACTTTTTTTTAGTAGACCCTTTAAATAATTTTTAAAAGTATGTCAGAATCCTTAAAGATATAAATGAAAGAGTAGTATCTATTGAAAAGGAACAAGACATTGTAAAACACAAAGCCAGGAATGAAACAGTAAGTGTTGAGTCTTTAATGAGAAATCTGGGAAACAAGATATATAGTCTTCTTTAAAAGTAGTAGACTTTATTTTTTTATATGAAAAAAAATTTTTTAATGTTTATTTATTTTCGAGAGAGAGACAGAGTGTGAGCAGGGGAGGAGCAGAGAGAGAGGGAGGCACAGAATCTGAAGCAGGCTCCGGGCTCTGAGCTGTCAGCACAGAGCCCGATGAGGGGCTTGAACCCACAAACTGTGAGATCATGACCTGAGCTGAAATCAGACGCTCAACCAACTAAGCCACCCAGGCACCCCTAGACTTTATTTTTTAGAGAATATTGAGGTTTACAGAAAAAAGGAGCAGAAAGTACCCAAAGATCTCACACACCTATTACCTTCTGTCCACCCTGTTATTAAAGTCTTGCATTAGTGTGGTACATTTGTTACAACTGAACTAACACATACATATTAGTTGAAGTCTCTAGTTTATATTAGGTTTCACTCTTCGTGTTGTACATTCTATGGGTTTTGACAAATGTATAATGTCATCTATGTACCATTACAATACCGTACGGAACAGTTTCACTGCCCTAAAAATCAGATCTGTAATTTTGAAATACAGGAAGAACTTGAATAGGAAACATTTTACACTGAACACATAGGAAAGTGGTAAATTAGAGATAACAGTAGAGAATTCATTCTGTATACCCAACAGAGAGACAAGTATTTTCAGTACACAAAAAGAAAGTTAAGGAACATCGATGTGACATTGAATGGTCCAGCTTACACCTCTAGGAAGGAGCTCCACACGAAGGGAGTCAAAGCAATGGGGAAGAAGAATTAATATTTGAAAACTTAAAGTCTAAGAATTTCCCAGAAACTGAGGAAAGACCTGGGTGCTTAGCCCAGAAGGTGCACTGAGCACTGAGTGGAATAAATGAAACAAACACCACCTAGATACAGAGTGAAATCTAAAGCTTCAGGGATGCAAAGATGAATGTCTAAAACTATTGGGAAAAAAACCAAAGACTACTTACAAGGGAATAGTGCTTAGGCTAAAAACAGTTGACAAGCTAGATGTCAGAAAATAATGAAATAATGTCTTCAGACGGGTGAAAGACGTGTCAAGGCAAAATGAAGAGGCATCTCTCAGAGATGTTGCAGGCTTGGGTCTGGACCACCACCGCGAAATGCCTCTTGAGGCTTCTTCTTTGGCAAATGCATTCTTTAGAAGTGTGCCGTGTGACTTCCAAATATTGGGGACTGTCCAGATTTCCTTTTGCTGTCATTTACTGGTTTAATTCCAATGTGGTCTGAGAAGGGCCCCGGAAGTGTGCTATCCGGTGGATGTCCATGTGTGTCCTACTGTTGGGTAGAGTCTGTGTAAGGGTGAGTTAGATCTGGTCGATTAATAGCGCTGCTCTAATCGTCTATGTCCTTAATGATTTTCTGCTCAGTCTGTCAAGTGTTGAAGAAGGAGTGTTGTCATCTGCAACTCACAGTAGAACATTCCTTCTTTCTTTCTGTCAGTTCTGCCTCCCGTGTTCTGATGGTCCGTTGTCAGGTTCATGCCCATTTAGGATTGCCATATTGTTTTGGAGAATTGACCCCTTTATAACTATGTCATGCCCCTCTCTCACCCTGATAATTCTGTCTGGTTTATCTGAAATTCCCTTCCATGAGCGTTAGTGAGGTATCACTTTCCCCGTTCTTGACTTCTCATTTCTCTATGTAAACAGCTCAAGAGGGGGCATCTGGGGGGCTTAGTCGGTTAAGCATCCGACTCTTGGTTTTGGCTCAGGTCATGATCTCACGGTTCGTGGGATTGAGCCCCACATCGGGCTCTGTGGTGTCAGCATGGAGCCTGCTTGGGATTCTCTCTCTCCCTCTCTCTCTGTCCCTTCCCTGCTCTCTTTCTCTCAATAAATCAATAGACATTAAATGGCACAGAGTTGTTTTTCTATCATCTCTAACACTTTCTGTCTTCTAACTACTTACCCCATCCTCATTTAAGGTGGTAGCAACATAGTTGAATTAATATCCATCACTTTGTTGCATTACATTTGCTGGTTTTGTTGTTCATGCCCCCACTTTCTTCTCTATTTTTATTTTTAATTCTTATTTATTTATGTATTTATTTATTTATTTTTGAGAGAGAGAGCACGCAAGTGAGCAAGGGGCACAGGGAGAAAGGAAGAGAGAGAGTGTGGAGCCCAAAGCGGGGCTCTAGCTCACCCGTTGTGGGGCTCAAGCTCAGGAACTGTCAGATCATGACCTGCACTGAAGTTGATGCTTAACCGACTGAGCCACCCAGGCACCCCTCTTCTCTGGTTTTAACTGAGCTTTTTACATAATCCCATTTTCTCTCCTCTCTTAGCACATCAGTTATAGCTCATAATTAATTAATTTATTTATTTATTTATTTATTTTTAGAGGTGGCCCCACAGTTAACAATATACATTTAAAACTAAGGTAAGTCTACCTTCAGTAATGCTGTTCCCCCTTCACGGGTACACAGGGACCTCCCAACGGAGGATTTCCAATTGCTTCCTCCCTTCCCCTGTGACACTGAGTCTGTTCCCTTCACTTAGCCAGGTGCTGTGACAACCCAGGACTTTACACAGTTTTCTCTTAGATCCATTAGGAATCATAAATATAAACAAAGTTATGTTACTGTCATTTATTCTTTTCTGATGCACTTCCACTCTTTATTTACATTCAGCCTTCCGAATATAAGAATTATATCATTTTCTTCTGCCTGAAGAACTTCCTATAGTATTTTTTGCAGGGCCAGTTGAGTAGTGATGAGCTTTCTCTTGCTCCTGCAAAGTCTTTAACTCTGGTTCAATTTGAAGGCTCGTTTCACTGGGTATAAAATTCTGGGCTGGTGGGCACTTTCTTGTGGCATCTGGAATATTTCACTGCTCCCAATTCTGGGTTCTGATGAGAAGGGTTTTATCTTCTGTGAAATAATTCTTATCCTTGCTTCTCTGCAGGTGAGATGTATCTTTCTTCTGGATTTTTTCACGATTTCCCTGTCTTTGCTTTTCTAGGTTTGAATAGGACACGCCCAGGTGTGGTTTTATTCATATTTATTGTACTTGGTGTTGTTTGAACGTTTTGCATCTGTGGTTTGGTGTCTGTCATCAATTTTGGAAGGAGTGTTGACAATTACTACTCTTGGCAATTACTACTTTATACATTTCTTCTGCCTGTGGTTTCTTCCTTCTTTTGGGATTCCAAATACACATTTATTATACCTTCCGATATTATCCTGAAGTTCTTCGGTTTTATTATTGTTTTAATTCTTTTTTGCTTTTCAGTTTGTGGAGTTTCGATTAACCTGTCTTCACTGAGCATGACTCTGTCCTCGCCACACTAAATAAGCCCTTCGGAGACATTCTTCATTTCTGCCGGGGTAATTTTTTTTTTTTTTATTGATAACACTTCATTTTGATACTTTCTTAGTTTCATCTCTCTGCTTGCATTACCCACCTGCCCTTACATGGCGTCTGTTTTTCCATCAGAGCCCTTGACATATGAATCATATTCTTTTTAATCCTGTGTGATCATTTCAATTTCTAGGTCATATCTGAGTCTGGCCCTGACACTTGCTTGGTTTCCTCACACTGTGTTTTTATTTCCTCTTGGCTTGCCTTCTGATATTCCGTGAGAAGCCTCGCACGCTGTGTTGTGCAATAGGAATGAAGGTAGGTGGTAGGTGGGCTCTAGCACGAGGAGTTGTGTTAATCCGGGCAAAAGTTGAATAGCGTTTAGTGTTTGCTGTGACTGTTGGTGCCAGAGTCTTCAGATTCCTCTAGTGTCCTTGTTTTTATCTCCCCTCCTCACTTTGGGCTGCACTAAGTACTCTTTCTCAGAGAGAATCCACATCTCACAGCACTTTCCATTGGAGCCCACTGGTATACTGGAGTCCTGCTGGTGTGCTGGTGGTGTATCTGTGTGTGCATGTGTGTGTGTATGTATACGTGTGTGGTGGTGTGTGTGTGTGTGTGTGTGTGTATATATATGTATATATGTGGATATGTGTGTGGTATGTGTGTATATGTATATATGTGTGTATGTGCCTATGTTTGCAGTATGTGTGTATATGTTTAGGGGTGTGGGGGCGTATGTCTGTGGTACGTGTATGTATAGGTGTGTGTGTGAGTGTGTGTGCACAAGTTGTGGCACATGACTAGCGTGTGTGTGAGTATTCTACAGTCACCTGCTTGAACCTCGGTCTAAGTTGGCCTGTGTCTCTGTGCGGTGACCCTCACCAGGGTCTCCCCCACGGACCAGCTGTCTTGTCTCCCGGTCCCGCTTCCTTGCCTGGCCGCCACACCCCTCGCCTGTCCCCTGAAGTGCTACCCTCGCTGTGGAGGGGCAGGAGGGCTGCGGGGGCTGCAGAGAAGGAGAGAAAGGCCAGGCAGAGGCTCCGTGAAGTCTTGCCCCGGAACAGGCTGGGGCGTCTTTCCCCGTGAGGGCTCCTCCCTCCCTGCCCTCAGCACAGGGACATCCTGCTCCCGTGAGAAAGATGAGGACCTGCTGGGCTTCCTGCGGGGGAGCCCTTGAAAGTGGGCCCCGAGGCCGCAGCCCCCCACGCTTCTCGCTCAGCCCACGTGCCCCCTGGGGACTCATCACACCTTCCATCTGGGTTTTCTCACCATTGTTGGGCTCCTGTGGCTCCCGAGTCAGGAGCAGGATCTGGGCTGTGACACTTCACACCTGCCTCTTCCCAGATTGGGGAGGGCCACCCTGCCACCTCAAATCTCTGACGGGCCCAAGCTTTTCCTCGTCGTGAGGATGAACGTGTGGGTCTCCAAGCCTTCCCGTAAATAATGTCCACGCACTGTTATTTTTTATCATCTTACCACTCTTTCATGATGAAAACTGGAAAACACTTCTTAAATTAGAAAAGCCTAATGACCCTTCAGACGCCCCCCTCCTCAAGGTACGTCCTGCTTTCTGGAACCATCTCCCCCGGGCCGGTCCTGCCGCAGCCGGTCCCACAGCCCACGGTGTGTCAGGGTGCACAGAGGCTGCTTACGGCAGTGTCCAGGGAGCAGACTCATGCCCGATGGACATCACGTGAGAAAGACCCCAGCTTCATCCATTATCAGTATTCCTGCCAGGGCGCCTGGGCGGCTCCGTCGGTTGAGCGTCCGACTTCAGCCTAGGTCATGACCTCACGGTTCACGAGTTCCAGCCCCACATCGAGCTCTGTGCTGACCAGGGGGAGTCTGCTTGGGATTCTCTTTCTCTTCCTCTCTCTCTGCCCCTCCCCCCTTTCTTTCTCTCTCTCTCTCTCTCTGTCTCTGTCTCTCTCTCTCTCTCTCTCAAAATAAATAAATAAACTTAAAAAACATCATTACTTTTTAGGTATTATGCAATTTTGATTTGAATACCTCTTGGAGACGGAATTTGTGTTCTCGTATGATAGAAAATTAAACATTTTCAATGCTTGAGTTTTTCTGGTTGCTAATTTTCTTGTATTTCTCCTCAATGCATATTGGTTTGAAACTGTTATCCGAATTATTTCTACTTCACAGAATTTTTTTTTTAAGTTTTATTTAGGGCTTTATATATAATCAGTAAATATTTCATAAGCAATTCAAGATAAACTGTATTCTCCCCCCCCCCCCCCGCACCCCCTGGCATGGTATTTAGATCGATTCGATTTGCCTTTTTCAGAGTGCCATTCAGATTTTCGATATCATTTTTCTTTCATAGTGTGGTCTGCGTGTCAGAATCACCTGGAGAGCATATTAACTTCAGATTCCTGAGCCGTGCTCCTGACCTACAGGGCTAGAATCTTCCGAACAGCATTCTTCGAAGCATCCCCTATCATTCTGGTGCACGCTGCATGCCCAAAATCATTCGCTACATTCTTCATTTTTTTCTCTACTTGAAAACACTTTTCTCAGTTGTTGACAGGTGGGTCGTCTCCCCCTGCTTTCCTCCTTTTTGGCTTTGTGAACTTTGATACTAGAGTACTTGGGAGGTAAAAAATTGATGAGGGCTCATGTGTATGTAGCCTGTGTTGTTACAAAGTGAGCCTTGCCTCAGGTTAAATCTTCTCTGTTGTTACCATTGGTACCTTGCCTTCTTCTAATTGTGTTTGCCGGATATCTTTGCCTGTCTTTTGTAACTTTTTGTGTTCTGCCTTGTTTTCTCTTTGTCGTTTAAAAAAAGCCTTTTTAATGTTTAATTATTTTTGAGAGAGAGAGAGAGAGCGAGCATAGCAGGGGAGGGGCAGAGAGAGGGACACACAGAATCGGAAGCAGGCTCCAGGCTCTGACCTGTCAGCACAGAGCCCGATGCGGGGCTCAAACCCATGAACCGTGAGATCATGACCTGAGCCGAAGTCGGATGCTCAACCAACTGAGCCCCCCAGGTGCCCCTCTTTGTCATTTGTTTTTATACGCAGCTTCCAGAAGGGTTTTGATTCAATCTGAAAATCATTTTTCCTTGTAATAAAGCAGTTTGTCCGTGACTGGATATTACAGATATATTTGCCTTTAACTCTTCACCTCATTACTCTTCGTGTCTTCTACATCTTTTTTTTTTTTTTTTTTTTTTTTTTTGCTCTCCTTATCTCTTGCTACATGGCTTCTCTTTTTGAGTGTGTCAGTAGTTTCCTTTTGATAATTTGGAAGATTTACAGTCAATTTCGTTTCTTCTAGGATTAGCCTTACAACTTTTAATAACTTACCGAAACCATTGTTTTTTTTACACTTACGACTTTAACAATATCTATTGATTCCCTGCAAGGAAACGAACAGTTCCCCTACCTCCTAATCTTTATGTTATCATATTATATTCTTCACGTGGTTGCTGTTATCTTGGAACGTACGTGCTCCATTCGAGGTCTCTCCCCCGAGCTCTGGACCTGGCCAGCCGACTGCCTCCTTGATATTAACTACAGGGGGTCTGGATAAGCATCTTGAGCTTGATGCGCCAGAACCAAATTGGGATCCCTGCCGCCCGGACACCCTCCTTCCATGTTCTTCCACACTTTGGGAAAGAGCTCACTCTCTACCTCTTTGTCAAAGCCAAACACTGTGGTGTCATCCCTGGTTCCTCCTTTGTCCGCGTCCAGAAAATTGAATCCTACGTTCCTTCTCCAAAATATACTTGGGTCCCTTTCTCTCTCTCCTCTCGCCAAACACCCCTGTTCATGGCACCTGCACCTCCCAACCTTTCTAACCACCGCCCCCTCCCCTGCCGGCATGCGCTTACCCTCCAAAGCCCATCTATTCCCAGCACAGAGAGGGGCCAGAGCCATCCTGTGTGAGACGCTTTGCTGATCTGATCATTCTCAGAATGAGACTCCTCCCTACTGCCTACAAGGCAGGCCTCTGCCAAGGCAGCCAGACCCAGACCCCAGCCCGGGCCGCCCCCTTTTATCTGCGTGCTTCTGCACGATTCCTGACAGTGCGCCTCTCTCGAGAGCATCTCTCTTTGCACGAGGACCATACGGTCATCTTCGCCCCTGACTATCTTTCCCACAAACTCACACTCCCGTCACCCCCTTCATCCCTGTCTCGCCACATTTGCCTTTGTTCTTTCGCTCAGGCTTGAGAGTCCTTCCCCACCCGGCACCTTCACACCTGTTCTGGAACGTTCTTCCCCCACATCCACACAAGGTTGCTCCTATCCCCCTTCAGATCTAGGCCGAATGTTACCTCCTCAGAGACGTCTTCCTTGATGCTGGAATCCAAAGGAAGCTCTGCTCCCCACTGCTCCTGGTACGTCTGTCCCTTCATCGTTGTCTTTCTCACAGTGACACCAAGTCACTGTGGCCTCAGTTATGTGCCGTCTGCTGCCCCCACGGAGCACAGTCTGTGGGAGGACCTGGCCTTTTCTTCATGACTGCCTATCCCAGACCACACACTGTGCCTGCTTCCCAGAGTGTACTCAAAAAAATACTTGGTGAATGAATGAATATATTTAATGGACTTTTTTTTTTTCTAATTTATCTGATCTGGGCGGCATGTAACAGCTCCCAGCAGAAGTGGAGAAAATTGTTTACTCTACACTTTCTCCATCTGTCCCGTCTCGATGACTTCTTCTCACTTATATTCCTGTTTGCGTTTCCCGCAGTTTCTAACATTTGCCTTCCACTGGATGCCCACAGTCTCCCTGCCCTGGGACGCTTAGTCCCACCTTTAAATGATCACACGTCGTTCCCACTGCCCCTGGAGCCCCGGGTTCCTACCCTCACTGACCTCTGGTTGCCCACACCCCCTGACCTGTTCCACCCACATCCCCCCCACCCCCTGCCTTTCACGTGCCAGCTCACCTGCTTTCATCACATTTTTTATGGGTGACTGTCCCTCTATACGGCAAAACCATCAGTACCTTGAGAACAGATGCCGTGCTCAGTCTTTCCCGTGTCCACCCCAGTGTCTAGGAAATGGTCCAGTACATCGTACATCTGCAGAAAGCCAGCCCCTGCCCAAAGCCCCCCAATCCTCCCACCCCGGAATGGCTGGCACCCGCCCCCGAGCAGAGGAATGCTCGCTGAATCCCAGCCGGACCCCGGCTGAGAGACGACCGGGAGTGTGCAAGCCATGTGCTCCTGGCGTGGGTGACCAACACCTGTGCGCTCAGCGGAGCTCTGCCTCCTTCTCACTGTGGGGTCAAGGCTGTGGGGTCAGTGCTGTGGGGTCACGCTGCCTAATTCCAGTTGTGCTGGTAGGAAAATCAAGTGAGATGCTTGAGGGTAAACGACCAAGATGGGAGCAATTGATGGCTATAATCACATGCCGGTGACCCGGGGTGTCCAGGGGGTCACTGTCATGACTTCACGTGTGCACGGGAGCAAATCCGGTGGTGCCTGGGCCAGGTCGGCCATCAAGCGAGCGGCGAGGGGCAGCTCTTTGAGGGTCTCCTCCGGATGCCCTTGTGCCCTTGCAGGAACGGGGAACCCTTTTACAGTTACCTTTGGGGGGATGCCCCGAGGATAAGCCTGTGCTGTGTTTGAAAGTAACTCTTTTGTGCAGCAAACGATTGATCGGATGATTTTTGTTGACAGATAAACATTTTTTCGTTATGGTGGCACCAGTAATCTCTGTGTCCCCTCTTGGGACAACGAAAAAGATCACACACGATGTGGCATCACGCGTAAAGGGCATCCGTTTTCCCGAATTACGGTCACCTTTTATGTCAGAACCCCCTGGGTGTAATTGCTAAATGAGAGAAGGAAGTTTTCTCCTTTTAAATCCAGCCTTTCTTAACGAATGCCACACACCTTCCTGTTTGGCAAATATGTGATTACCCTTTCGTTTCGTTTTGTTCCTTAAAGGTATCTTTTCGCCCCTGAATTCAAAGGGAACTCATTCTCTCTCTACAAGCACACAGTAAAAGGAGCATTCTATTGCTGAGCCCATCTGCTTTATCATTTGGAGTTTTCTTCTTTCAGCCTTTTCTATGAGGCAGTTTTTGTACACGTATTCTACTGCCGTGTGGCACGTTACCCGTCACACGTGCAGAAGGGATGTGGCCTCACGGCTCTGTAGGTCTGAAGTCCACAGGGCGGACTGGGGCTCTGCTCAGGGGCTCCCAGGCTGGCGTCCAGCTGTCCTCAGGCAGGGGCTCTTCTCTGGAGGCCCTGGGCAAGAATCCACTTGCAAACACATTCAGGCCCTTGGCCAAATTCAGTTGGTCACGTGTGTAGGGCCAAGGGCCCCATTTCTTTGCCATTGTCAGCAACGGCCTCTCTTCGGTCCTTACCTTACCCTGTCTTCTTTCCTCCTCGCTGGACCTTCAAATGTCTCTGACTTCCTCTCCGCACCGAGCTGAAAGACACTCCTTTCAAAGGGTCCCCAGGGATGCCCTTTCCCTATCAGGGTGCCCATGTCTATGGCATCACAGAGCCACCGAGTGGCACCTCGCCCTCCTGTTCTGAGCAGTCCAGGTGGAATCTTGGGGGACGTGCTTAGAATTCTGCCGACCACATGTCTGGGTATTTTAAAGCACTTTACCTTTTAAACTTGAACTTGGCATCGTATGCAATTTAGAAACAGAATCGAGACTGGTACCGTTGGGTAAGCTTTTCACTTAACCCTACGTGGGAATGTTTTCTCTCCCATCCAGTGTTCTGGAATGTGATGTTTTAGGACTGCAGAACATTAGAGGTACACAATCTATTTTGATCATGCCTACGTTACTGGGCGTTCGCTTGTCTCAAACTTTTCTGTCTCGTATGTCACGCAGCAGTGAACAGAATTCTGTACACGTGTCCCATAAATTCTTGGTGTGAATGGCTCAGGGGGCGGTAAGTGTCTCGTGGCTGCCGAGACTTACTGCCACACTGGCCCTGGAAGAGCCCCACCCACCCACACTCTGACCCCGGGTGTGTAAATGTGCTCACTGCCACGTGGCCTTGCTAACATCAGGACGACCCCCTTTGTCTAGACAGGATCACAGAAATTTGAGACTGTGACCCTCTGACCCAGCTAACCTTTTCACACCCATGGCTCGGGACTCTGGCGGTCCCCAGCATTTCCTGTCCCCTGTGCATTTTCAGTCAGGGGACGCCAAACACAGCAAGGGTCTTGTCACCCATCAACGGTGGCCCATCAAGGGTGGACTCATGATGAGTTGCAGGGTCATCGGAGTCCTTCCCACTGACGGGCCTCGGCAGTCCCTAGCCGTGACCCGATGCGGTGTCTTCACCATCTACTCAATATGTATTTCCATGGTCCTGAAGAATGTGGCTGCTTAAGTCCCTTGGCTTCACTCCTCGTCAAACAGTCGTCCTCAGCCCTTGTTGGAATGATCTTTTTACTCTTTTTGCTGTTTCCACGGTACCCGGTGAAATGGTTGTGTTTTCCTATGCATCCTCTGAAGCCCTGAGTCCACCTTTAGGGGAGGAGAGAGTGATGTCAGAGCCGGGACAAGAGCGGTAATGAACTTAGCCACCCAGCTTGGCCGTCTGGTCCTGCGTGTCCAGGCGCGGGCTGCCCTCACCACCGGGAGAGTGCGGTCAGGTCGGCACAGACCCTCCCGTGACGGCCAAGTCCATGCCTGCCCAATGGCCGCCTGGCACCCCTCCCGTCGGGGACCCTGTCACAGAAGATAATAAGAGATGCATCGGTACTGACGTGGCTTCCATAGGGGACTTGACTCTGCAAGGGTGGTCTCCAATGACGATCGCCTCATGGAGGGGTGGCGTGGCCAGTGAGATGCAGCCGTGTGCTGAGAATGTGACCCTCATTAGGACGACAGAGCGTACCTGGGCGACGCTGCCGAGCAGGGTGGCTCCAGGCAGATTTCCAAGTTGATGTCACTTCCTGCCTGTCACAGTGGTGATCTCTCTGGAGCCTCTGGAGAGGTAGCCTTGCTCTCCCCTAGCCCAGGCCCCCTGAATGAACCTCGAATTGTAGACTCTTCTAGATCACAGGCTTTCTATGGGAGCCACTAAAATCAGAGACAGCGAACTGCTTGGTGTGTGTGTGGTCAGCCTGTGAAGGAGACCTCTCGTCTGACAGAAGACTTTAGTCCCGGCAGCGAGAAGACCCACGTTTCCCCTACATGCTGTTGACTGAAGCCACCCAGGACCCAACACCATACACGACGTGGCTTTATGAGCCTCTTCTGAGATTCCTGCTCATGTGGTTCCAAGTCGTTTAAGTCAAACCTACACCTACCGGGGCGCCCGGGTGGCTCAGTTGTTTAAGCCTCCGACTTCGGCTCAGGTCATGATCTCGCAGTTCGTGGGTTCGAGCCCCACGTCGGGTCTGTGCTGACAGCTCGGAACCTGGAGCCGGCTTCGGATTCTGTGTCTGCCTCTCTCTCTCTCTGCCCCTCCCCTGCTTGCTCTCTGTCTCTCTCTCAAAAATAAACATTAAACACAAAATTAAAAAAAAAATACCTACCAGATTTGGTCTTTCTAATGGAAACGTTTTGTACTTTTTCAGTTTGGGACCCACGGCCCGACTTCATGGAGTCAGCACAAAGGACCCCCATGTATTCACCTCTGAGGGGTGTGGCCGTTAGGTCCGGGGCTTACCAGAGTGTGAATTGATCACACAACACAACACAATACACAAGGACACAGGGAGTTAACAATATCAACGGCATTATCGATTGCTGTTCAGATATGTTATGCCCCTCTTGACAACTCCAGGCTTGTTTCATGCAAATAAAATACAGAAGATCACAGGGTGGACGGGAGCAGACTTACTGCTGGGGGTATGTCTCCACATGCAGATTTGAGGGGATGCTCAGGGACGCTCAGGCCCCTTTGAGGACTCCTGCGGAGTGGGGGGGGGGCAGGTAAACAGGCGTCTCTTCACAGGTGGTCCCACGCAAAGGCATACGGTGCTGAGATCGCTCCTGGACACCAGAAATGAATCCACGAGTGGAACGGTTCCTGTTTTTACGGTGAGTTACATTCCTGCATTGCAAGAAGGCAGATTTTCCTTGATGCGTGATTTCGTAAACCTAGTATGCAATCTAGAATCAAGCAAAGACAGGTAGTTGTTCTTTTTGCAAACACATGGCAATGGGGCTCCGTACCACACCACGTCCTGGACGTCTGTGTGTGTGCTTTTGTGGTGGGCACCGTTGCTCAAAACCCACTTTGGATCTTTGCACGGACACCTGCTTCAGAGCCGGTTTATTGGTCAGAGAAGCAGACTGGTGCTCTTGAACACGACCTGAGGACAGTCCAAAGTCCCAGAGTCGGCCTCTCAGCTTCTGTCTTTCTCCACATCTCTTCCTTCTTCCTCAAGAGTCAGGAAAAAGCCCTCGATTCCCAGAGGCGGGTTGTGTGGCTACCCACCCCCGCCCTCCCCCCCCCAGCATCAGAGATCAGAGCGGCCGAGCAGAGGCGAGGGCAGAGGGGTGATGGCCTGGTTCAAGGCCACGGCCAGGTGAGAGCTGGGAGGAATCGCAGAAGCCATCGCTGCCCTCTCTGCAGCTAAGTGGCTTCTCAGAGGCACCGTGCATTCCCTCCCCAAACCTCGCGAAACCAGCCACAGGGGCCACTCTGATCATCTGGCGGGACCCCGAGGCACCAAGAAGTCAGGAACAGCCGCCTTCATGCTTCAGGAAGTGGAAGTCACGGCCTTCTTCCATTTCAGACAGCTTTGCTCGTGCCGTTTCCTCAAGCAAGCATTTCCTGGCCACCTCCCCGGCCCTCCTGCCATCAGGACTGGTGAAGTTGACCCTGACTCTCGGAACCACGCGGTCCCCGGTCACCACTGCTGTGTTGTGATCGTTCGCTTGGCCTCTGCTCTCTCCCGGATGGTCGGATGGTCGTTAAAGGCAGCACAGCTTGACCGCAAAGAATTTAGACCCAAAGCCACACTGCCTGGGTCTGGACACCTGCTCCACTGCCTGGTAATGGTGGGACAGGGAACGCATTGCTTACCTTCTCTGTGCTTCTGGTTCTTACTCTGCAAAATGGGACTAATAATGGTACTGACTCACACCGTCATTGTGGGATTCAATGAGCAGACATTTGGAAGGGACTTAAATCAGGTCGTGGTGCAGAGAAAGTATCAGATGGGTGTGAAGCAGATTGTGTGTGTGTGTGTGTGTGTGTGTGTGTGACACAGTGAGGCAACACAACAGGGACCGAGTCTGTACATTTGGTGCTTTGTCCCCAGGGTCGAGAGTATCAAATACAACACTTGCTATAGTCTATGCTCAATAAATAGTGTTGAATGTTGACTATTACTGTACTCGGGTAGGTTTCATAGCAAAAGCTATGTGTTTACCTGCTATATTTACCGTGCTTCTCTGAAATGTCAAAATTTCCCTAACCATAGTGCTTAAAATGACAAAATTTCCCTAACTCCGAAGCTTAAAGCTACAGCAGATGATTGGTATTCAAAGTGCATGTGGAATGTTATTCAGCAAAAACGGGGAAGGAGCCACCAAGACGTGAAAAGACACGGAGAGGGCGCCTGGGTGGTGCAGTCGGTTAAGCGTCCGACTTCAGCCAGGTCACGATCTCGCGGTCCGTGAGTTCGAGCCCCGCGTCGGGCTCTGGGCTGACGGCTCGGAGCCTGGAGCCTGTTTCCGATTCTGTGTCTCCCTCTCTCTCTGCTCCTCCCCCGTTCATGCTCTGTCTCTCTCTGTCCCAAAAATCAATAAAAAACGTTGAAAAAAAAAAAAAAAAAAAAAAAAGAAAAGACACGGAGAATCCTGAAGTACATATTGCTGAGTGAAGGAAGGCAGTCTCAGAAGGCTCCCCACGGTATGATTTCGACTCTATGACATTCCGGAAGAGCCGAAACTATGGGGATAGTACAAAGCTCAGGCGATGCTGGGGATTAGGGAGGAGGGAAGAATCAGCAGGCAGAGCACAGAGGGTTTTTAGGGCAGCGAATCTGCTCCGTGTGATACCAAAATGGTGGACACGTGGTATTTACACATTTGGCAAAGCCCGTAGAACTGAAAAACACAGCGTTAGCCCTAACTGTCGCCTTTAGTCAATAATAGCATATCAACATCAGTTCATCAATAATAATAAACGTACCACACTAATGCAAGATGTTAGCAGCAGGATCTGTGGCCGCGAGACAGAGGGTACATGGGGAGCTCTCTGCACTCTCCGTAAAGATTTCCCCTGAACCCAGAACTGCTCTACAAAATCTGCAAGGTAGAATTTTAAGAAGCGTACGAGGACCCCACCCGCATCTCCCAACAGAGAAAAAAATGACAGGCGTTCACACTTGTGAAGTTCCAATGGTGTGCTCAGCACTTTCTCCTGATCTCATTTAACCCTCACAATAATTGCAGTAGGCAGGATGCTCATCAAGTAGAAACCGAAAGACAGACACATCGTGAGTGTATCTTCTGATTTTTTTTTTTCCCAATCAGGAGGGGACTGTTTTCTTCATTTGACCACTTCTTCTCCACTATGAAACACAATATTCATGTAATTTGGCTGACTTACCCATTAGTTGGCTTTAAGTTCCTTTCGTACACTCCTAGGACGCTTTTGCTTTTTAAACACATTTAAAAAGAACGATTTATTTTATTTTTTTAAGTTCATTTATGTTGAGATAGAGACAGCTTGGGCGGAGCGGAGAGAGAGGGAGAGAGAATCCCAAGCAGGCTCCGCGCTGTCAGCTCGGAGCCCAACGTGGGGCTCGATCCCACAAACCGTGAGATCGTGACCTGAGCCTAAATCGAGGGTTGGACGCTTAACCAGCTGGGCTACCCAGGTGCCCCTAAAGAGAACAGTTTAAAGAAAAGAGATCAAAGTAATTTCTTTACAAAACATTCCAAGAGCACCATGGAAGACTGAGGGAGTGGCCACAGGGACTATATTCCAAGTGAGTAGAATATTCTAGATGCTGAGAGAGCAACTCGAGGCTGTTTTATCCTAGAAAAAAAAAATATTGCTAAATGTATCCTTCTTCCTCTTCTATCTCCTCACACCTGTTCCGTTTCTCTCTTTTTAGGGTAAAATCCAATTTAATTACAGTGTCCCCAGTCATGCATGAAATATGGATTGAGCACCTCTGTGCACCAAGCAGGACGCTAAACACGGGGTGCAGAGCAGGGGTGAGCAGCTCGCGGGTCTCCCCCTCCAGCCTCTGCACCTCGGGTTACACACAGTCTATTTGCCTGCCTCCCCAGCCTCCCTCGAGGGCAGGCTACCTCTGAGTCTGAAAAAATGCCCGATAAAACACATCGCCATCAGGTAGTAGAAATCTGAGACACATTAGAAGTGACCTTCCAACCTGCTCTTGCCTATATATATATATATATATATATATATATATGCGTTTGTTTATTTTTGAGAGAAAGAGACAGAGTACGAGCAAGGGAGGGGCAAACAGAGAGGGAAACACAGAATCCAAAGCAGGTTCCAGGCTCCGAGCTGTCAGCACAGAGCCCGATGCGGGGCTTGAACCCACGAACCATGAGATCATGACCTGAGTGGAAGTCGGACACTCAACCGACTGAGCCACCCAGGTGGCTGGGCCACCAGCCTGCTCTCGCTTTTAGGAGACCTGTCCCTTGGAGTAGGACTGGTGGCCAAGAGCTCTCCCTTGTGGGTGTTTCTGGGGGGGGGGGTACATTTTCCTTTCGTGGATGATCGGTGGTGGGTGCTCAGTGACAACCAATCACTGCTGCCTTTTGGTCCCTTTAAATTTCCAAACTTTTCATCACGTTGAGTGCTCGCTTGTTCTCAGAACCCAGAGTTGTCTGGGGGTTGTGATTCTGGACGTCCACGTCTTCCCTGATCTGACTTTGCGAAATCTTATCTCTGTCTCCCCTGCCGAGGTCGATGAGGCTCCGCAGGGAGGGGACAGCTCGCTTCCTGCCCACGTGTACTGCCCTCCCCAGCTTCTCCACAGCACTTTTTCTTTTGAAATGCCATCTATTGTTAGTTGTTGTGTAAGGCTTCCTGTCGGCGGGGCTGTTGTTTAAATAAGGCATTCCTGAAAATTACCTTATCCCAACTGGGTTGTTTCACTTTCCGGATGGAGGAACTCGGACATTTGAAGAGATCATCCGAGGGGTGAGGTCACTGGCCTGCTTGCAAAAACCGTGTCAGTTTTCGAGTTTGCCTGAAACGTTCTGCCCGGGGCGGGTCATTGCTCTGTGATGGAGCGTGTCAGTCTCTGTGCTTATCAAAAGGCGTTGTGGTTGACAGAAAGGTTTGAACATGCACCGACAGGGCAGCCAAGATCCTTCAAATGGATGCAAAGGGCGTACGATGTCCACCCAGGGCAGGCAGACCACGGCCTGCCCGCAAGCCCCCCCGAGGACAGCGAGCTGGGTGACACCAGCTGGTTGAGAGGACCCCATCAGGAGCTTCCAGAAGCTTCCTGTGGCCTCCCCTTGGACCCTCCCTACCTTTCTGGAGACCGGCTATGAGCTTGCCTGGTCTCTGGGTGCGAGAGACTATAAAACCTGTCCACTCCCGAGTTCTTTCCAGCTGCACCACCCGCCCACCCACGGGGGGTGGGGTGGGGAGGGGGCGGCAGGGGGCGGCAGGCGCTTCTGAAATCCGTCCTGACCGGTGCTAAATATTCATGCAGAGTCAATTTGGCCGAACTGATGTTTCTTTCTTTCCCTTGAAAACATTTCTTGCATCTGAGACAGAAAACAAAACAGAGGCCCATCCCTCCTCTAACAGTAACCACTTGAACCCGAATGTATCGATTAAGCCAGTAGTTGGAACACTTTCTGGTTGCAGATCCCTTTATGATCCTGTAAAGCGCTGAGGACCCCAAAGAGCTTTGATCATTTGTTTACAGGTGCGCACTGCACTAGATATTAAACCTGAGTTGCTGGGGGTTTTTTTAATTACTTTTTTAATGTTTATCGTGAGAGAGAGAGAGACAGAATCGAAACAGGCTCCAGGCTCTGAGCTGTCAGCACAGAGCCCGACGCGGGGCCCAAACCCACGCACCACGAGATCATGACCTGAGCAGAAGTCAGGCGCTTAAGCGACTGAGCCACCCGGGCGCCCCTTGGCTGTTTTTTTAAAGTTTGCTTTAGTATAAAAGTGCATCGATCCTGTCTGCTCCTTTCCTTGCGAGCACTGATGCACCCTGCGCGTTATGCCAAATAACGTCTTCAAATCACAGCGATGCCCCCCACAGGCAGAGGTCTTAGTTTTCTGTTTCCAGTTGTGATCTGTGGTTCCAGCGCCCTGGAACCAAAGCCTGCATGTTCAAACGTCTTCCTGACCGCCATCACTCGTGAACAGAGAGGGAAATCTCACCTGCCCCTCAAGGGGACACGAAAGGATTCGCGACAACAGCACCGTCGAGCGGTGGCAGTCACCGTGGTAACACAAACCCCGAAACCTGACTGTCTAGCTGTTTACTGAGAAAGCTTGTCGACTCCCTGTGTAATTGGTCATATCGCCATCCAATTGTGTGGGCACCGACTGAATTACCCTTCCCCCCATGGGACTGCCTGTGCGTTCTTGGCTGTAAATCACTTGACCATAAATGTAAACATTATGTCCTGACATTCCCTTCTCTTCCATTGATCCTTATATCCACACGTACACCGGTCCCGCAAAGTCTTTCTGTCCACCGTTGCTTTCATTTGTATGCTTGACTTCTTATGAGTCACTGCACCGACATACCTTAGGACTCATGCAATGATAGCTCGGGGATTACAGTTCAACACCCTGAATGAGCAGGGCTTCTTTGTGGCTGGAGAAGCCCATTCAGAGTTCAAGTCATTTACAAATTTGTTCTAACGCTTGCTTTCTTTTTTTTTTTCAATATATTTTTTTTTAACATTTATTTATGTTTTGAGAGACAGAGACGGAGCATGAACTGGGAAGGGGACGGAGAGAGAGGGGGAGTCACAGATTCCAAAGCAGGCTCCCGGCTCCGAGCTGTCAGCACAGAACCCGACGCGGGGCTCGAACCCATGACCTGTGAGATCAAGACCTGAGCCCAAGTCGGCGGCCTCACCGACTGAGCCAGGCGCCCCTAACTCTTGCTTTCTTTACGCAGGCTTCTTGTGTCCCCTTTTCTGTGCGTGCATGGCCTCAAGTTCAGCCGGAGATGGCGGGGATGCTAGGGAGCCGTCCGTTCTCTCCTGAGTGTGCACGCAGCCGTGGGCATGTGCGCAGCCTTTCAGGCCCGCAGAAGCATGTGGGAGCTTACCAAGGTCCACTGTGGCTGCCTCATGCCTTGTATTTCCCCGGTTAAATTTCTGCTTAGTCGGCCAGTCACCTGTCCACCCCACCTCCCACCCCCACCGGAGTCACAGCCTCAGGCTAACTGGAGTGCTGTTTTTCTCATTCCTTTGCCCCTGGGAGTGCCCCAGGGAGTGTTCCACTCTCTGCTCTCTCTGCCGTCACCCTCTGGTAGCAAAAGTTTTCATGCCCCGATAGAGGCGCTGCAATGACAGAGCTGAGGGCTGGGGACAGGACCAGTCCCAGGCAAAAGTGCCACATTCTCTCTGCTTACACTCAAGGTTCGGTGGTTTTACTGAATACACCTCCCTCAATTTGTTATATGCCTTTGGTTGATTTATAGAGTCTCGAAATGGTGATTTTTGACCATTTTTTTCTAGTTTTCTTCTCCTTCTCCTCCTCCTCCTCCTCCTCCTCCTCCTCCTCCTCCCTCTTCTTCTTCTTCGGCAACGCAGGGTAAGATTCGCCAAGATCTTCTCACTGCCCCATATGGAAGTCCTGCCCCCAGTAATGTTTTAACAAGCCCTTCATATTTTTCTGATGTCCACTAAAGTTTGCGAACCTGTGCCAGAGATGAACTGCCCTGTTGCTGTCTACAACCAAGGTTTCAACTTGTGCAGTAGATTAGCCACTCTCCCGAGAGCCCGCTTCCATTGGAAGGCCATCCCACTGGTTTTCCATCTGCCATGTTTTTCCCCTAGCTGTTGACGTGGCTCACTTGTTCACCTCCTTCAAAGCCTGCTCAAATCGCCTCCCTCTCTTACCACTTTATAGGAAAGTGTAAGGTTTCTTATTTATTATGCTTATAATTTTTGTGTGCTTCTCTGTACTAGACGTGTTGCTCCAGAAGGCAGACGTCTTTGTCAGTTGGTTCCCTGACTATCCCCGGTGCCTGAAATAGTCTCCGGAATACAATAAATCATTGCTGAATGGATGCATACAGTACCAAGAAGGGTGCCATGGGAAGTCACATTGGGCTATTTTCTGAAAGTTAGCGCAAAAGAAAAGGTTCAATTATTTCCCCAAGAATGGGATATTGTTTGAGTTTGGGCTTCTTGACTGGGTCTTGGCAAAGTCAGGAAGGAGAAAGAGAGGGGGCCGCAGATTACTTTCAAGCGCACCGTACCTCTGCAGGCAAGAATCTGTTTGGATTTATTGTGCTTTTGGAGGCTGGTAATGCCAGACTTTCTTCTTTTGTGATGCAGTCAGCATCTGGTCATAGGAAGAGAATACCTGGGGACTGTATCATCCCATCCTGAGGCCCTTCCTGTTGCCACTTCCGAGGAAGGCACTGGTGATTCTGAAGAGAAAGGCACAGCCCCTTCTTGAGAGGTTTTCTTTACTCTACTGGCTTCTGCCATGTGAATGTCACCACCATGATGTCTGAGCTGGGGAGAGCCGCGTGACTGGATTGTGTCCCCATGACCAGCACACGTCTCCATGGCACTCAGTATTTTTTCTCTATCCACCTTTTTCTGTTCCGTCTGGAAAGCTTGGATATTAAATCCTGTGTCATTTTATAGGCCACTCCTTAATTTTTTTTCCATGAATAGCAAACGGTCTGTTTATTTTTTTCACTCGTGCAACTCTGAAACCACCAACAAAATCAGCAGCCGACCAATATAAAAAGTGAAAGAACAAAAGACAGACCAAAGTTGTTTTTTTTTTAACTTCTTGTTTTGAAATAATAGACTCACAACAAGTTGTACAAAATAGTATAGACAAGTCCTCTACACATGGCTACCAGCTTCTCCCCAATGGTCACAGCATACATAATGCGACTACGTGCTCAGACCCAGGAAACTGACATTGACACCACATAATAATAAGATACTCAAGAGTAAATTTAACCAAGGAGGTGACATGTTTCCACTCTGAAAACCACAAAACATTGACGAAAGAAGGAAGAAGACACAGATAAGTGGAAAGGCATCCTGTATTCATGGACTGGAAGAGTTGGTATTGCTTCACCGTTGATACTGACTGACATCTATAGATTCAATGCAATCCTGATCTGTATTCCAATGGCACTCTTTACCTAGGTACAAAAAACAATCCTAGGGGCGCCTGGGTGGCTCGGTCGGTTGAGCGTCCGACTTCGGCTCAGGTCACAATCTTGCGATCCGTGAGTTCGAGCCCCGCGTCGGGCTCTGTGCTGACAGCTCAGAGCCTGGAGCCTGTTTCGGATTCTGTGTCTCCCTCTCTCTCTGCTCCTCCCTTGTTTATGCTCTGTCTCAAAAATAAATTTAAAAAAATTTAAAAAAAATGGATTAAAGACTTCAATGTCAGGCCTGAAGCAAAAAATTCCTAGAAGAAAATACAGGGAAAAATAGCCTCTCTAACACGGCTCTTGGCAATGATTTTAAAGCACAAGCATCAAAATAAAAAATAAGCAAGTGGGGCTACATCACTACAAAGCTTCTGGGCAGTAATAGAAACCATCGACAAAGTGAAAAGATATTCTACGGAATGGGAAAATACATTTACAAACCATATATGTGATAAGGGGTCAACATCCAAAATATATAAAGAACTCATCCAGGGGCGCCTGGGTGGCTCAGTCAGGTAAGCATCTGACTTCAGCTCAGGTCATGATCTCGTGGTTTGTGAGTTCGAGCCCCGCGTCGGGCTCTGTGCTATCATGTCAGCCTGCTTCAGATCCTCAAGGACCTGAATAGATAGTTTTCCAAATAAGATATACACATGGCCAGCGTGTGTGTGAAATGATGCTCCGTATCACCAGTCGTTAGGAAGATGCAAGTCGAAACCGCAAATCACACCTGTTAGAATGGCCATCATCACAAAGACACAAGACAGCAGGTGCCAGCAAGGGTGTGGAGACAAGGGAGTCCCTGTGCACTGTTGGTGGAATGTAAATGGGTGCAGCCGCTGTCAGAAACAGTATGGAGGATCCTCAAAAAATTAAAAATAGAACTACCATATGATCCAGCAACTCGTCTTCTGGGAATATATCCAAAGGAGACAAAAACACTAACTCAAAAAAGATATCTGCACCCCCATGTTCATAGCAACGTTGTTCACAATGGCCAAGACATGGAGGAAACCACCTAAGTGTCCAGTGGACAAATGGATAAAGAAAACAGAGTAGATATGCACGTTCTAGAATATCATTCAGCCGTAAGAAGAGGAAGTACTGTCATTTGCAACAACACGGATGGACCTTGAAGCCGTTATGCGAAATGAAGTAAGTCAGACAAAGACAGATACCGTATGATCCTGCTTACATTCGGAAGCTAAACACAAAAACCAAAAAACCAAACTCATAGAAGAAGAGGTCAGAATTGTGGTTCCCAAAGGCAGGGATGGGGTGGAGGAGACATCAGAGGCAGGTTCAAAGGGAACAATCTGTGGTTTAGGAACCAGGGGTGGGATGTGCCATGTGACGCGTCCAGCCAGCACGGCCGAGGGATGTAGAGGACAGTAGATCCTAAGTGTTGTCATCACAAGGGGAAGGATTTTTCTTTCTTTTAAATTTCTTTTTTTAAGTTTATTTTATTTATTTTTGAGAGAGAGAGAGAGAGAGAGAGCAGGGGAGGGACAGAGAGAGAGAGAGAGAGAGAAAGAGAGAATCCCAAGCAGGCTCCACACCAGCAGCACCGAGCACGAGGCAGACTTGAACTCATGAAACGTGATATCATGACTTCACCTGAAACCAAGAGTCGGACGCTGAACCGACTGAATCACCCAGGCACTTCTAAAATTTTTTTTATTGTATCTATGAGATGATGGATGTTAATGAAAAGTATTGTGGTGGTCATTTCACAATATCTGTGAGTCAAACCTTCCTCACCTCGTAGTGATGTATGTCAATTGTATCAGTAAAACTGGGGGGAAAACAGGTCAGTTTTTACATGCACTTATCTAAAGAAAAGCTTTAAGTGATAAAAGAGTCAAATTCTAGAAAATATTGGCTTTCGGTTTTATGTTTTCATTTTTGCGATATCCGTGATCTAATTAAGTGATAAGTGGGTCAGTCGGTTAAGCGTCTGACTCTTGGTTTTGGCCCAGGTCATGATCTCATGGTTCGTGAGTTCGAACCCTGCGTCAGGCTCTGCACAGACAATGCGACGTCCTCTTGGGATTCTCTCTCTTTCCCTCCCCCACTTGTGCTCTCTCTCTCTCTCAAAATGAATAAATTTTTAAAAAAATTTTTAAAAACTCAAAGGACATTGGGGTGATCCTTTTTCTTTTGTAAGGTCACATTTACAGGTTCTGGGAATTAGGACCTGGTATCTTTGGAGACCGCTGTTCAGTCTGCCCTGTGAGGTAGGTTCAGGAATCAAGTGAGGAAAGACTTTGCTGCCTATGCAGCTGTGGGTTTTGTCCTTGGAACAGGCTCTCGCTTTAGTTGCACCAGAAACATTTTCCACATCCTAAAGAGAAGCGAGAACTTGGTAGCTTTGTGAAACGTACAGGTGTCATTTCTGGAACACACACGGCTTCTTTCTCCTTTGAGGACAGAGTTAACTGTGTCTTCATTACAAACCAGGCACTGAATCCGGCTTGAGTCACCGGTATTGTTCTTCCATTGTAAACTGGCCGTTTTGCTAGCGAAAGTCCAGAAAAATCTCCAGGCGCGTGGGCTGATCCCAAGCTGGCATTTTTAGACGCTTGATAAGAGTCACAGAAGAAAGCACGGAGACACTGTGCTCCATTACCCGCTCCGCCCGCACCTCTCCCCCACAATCCGCTATGAATCACGCTGGATTAACAACACGTCCGAGACAAAGACACTGAATTACATATTAGCATTGCCTGCAAAGACGTTGCATCGAATGTCCTCCGCGAAGTTCCTCTGGAGAAGTCTCAGCTTGTGAACCAATCTGCATGTAACAAAATGAGAGCAAGGGTCAGAGAGAAACAAAGAATGTTTTTGTGACTTACTGCAGTCAGCACAGAGTTTATGTGGCAGATGTTCATCCTGCCACGCAATGTGGATGACTTCATACGTGGGGGGGAAGGCTGCTCACCACTGGCTTCCTGCCCTCCAGGACGACATCATCTCCACTCCTTGACGGCAGTTTTTATGAGCAGTGTGGAACGCTGTGAACAGAGCCCCGACCGGTTGTGTTTTTAAGCAGTCCTGTTGCTCTAAGGCAATCCCCAGTGGATTCTGTTTGTGTGTTCCGAATCCACATTCTGATGCGTGAGAGAAGAAAATGAAGTCTGTGTTTACATTTTAATTCACGTTTTAAGTACCTTTCCCTTTATGCTGTGTCTCCTGTAATTGGTGTTGTTACTTTTGTACTAATTCAAATAGAGCAAATCTACAAGTGTGTGAAGTGCAAAATAAAAAAAAAAAAAAAAAAAAATTTTTTTAAATAAAATGTAACCAGCTGGTAAAAACTTATTTCAGGATTCTGGTCCAAGTTCATGTCCCTCCCTCGTGGCCAGCTTAAAGCAACAAAAATAATGAGCAATAAAGAAGAAAATACCAACAAAGGGTGGCTGCCAGATATAACAAATTTGGGGCCGGACTAAGACATGACACCCAAAGGCGTATGCGACCCCCCACAGCTCTTTTCCATGAAAGGTTTTCCATAAAAGGGGTAACACAGCCCCAAGGGGTCCAACCCGAGGTCCTGGCCCGAGGCATCCACGCTGGGCACTGCAGGTGAGTCAGTGTGGGCAGGCAAGCACCAAGAGGATGTGGAGTCATGAGAGAATCCTCCCAAAGGCCACCTGAGTTGGGGCACCTGGGTGGCTCAGTCAATTAAGCGTCCGACTCTTGATTTCAGCTCAGTTGTGATCTCGTGGTTCGTGGGATCGAGCCCCGTGTCAGCTCCGCGAGCCCCGTGACAGTGACAGTGACACCTTGAGTCCGTTGGAAGGAAAGGGGAGGACGTGTGGTTGGCAGGGGGGACGCACTCTGTCCGTCTTGGATCCTCCCCGAAGCAATGTCCAGGATGTGCCACAGACTCCTTGGGGGAAATAGCACTGACACTCTAAATAATTCAAGCAGCTTCCTTCGCTCGGCTGCACATTCTGGTTCCCCCAAAAGCACCCCAAACCCCGCGTGGACTCGTCAGCTTTTGCCAGTACTGCTCATCAGGTCCTGTGGCTCGGTGGGCACAGCCACCTTCCTCCCGTTCAGGTCCGGCAATGCCAGGCTGTTGGTGCTTAGCCTGAGCCAGAGTTCTCGGCCTGGGAGCCAGTGGGGAAGGTGGGTGTGAGCCCTGGGGGAGGCACGCGGGGCTCGTGGGGGACGGGACCATTTTCGACAAGAGGCGCAGGCCAGCCCTTAACGGGCAGGGGAGAGCCCCTCGCATAGGCTCAGGGCTGGGGGACAGTCGGGAGGGTCGCTATTTGGGAAGCGTGCCCCCCATGTCCCCATCCTGCACATCAGGGCCTTGACTGCGTGTGGCCTGTGCTCTCTTCACCGCAAAGCCCGGCCCTGATGCCTGGCCTTCTCGGTCCTTCCACTACAGGATGAGAACCTCTTCACACGTGACGAAGGAAGTCTCTGACTTCTCGCTTAGCTTTTAGTTGCAAACTGGTTTATCTCAGCCTTCCATTCTCTTTCCCAGAGGCCAGTCGACCCAATTCCATGTTCCCCATAGTTACTATTTCCCCCACTTTTCTCAAACCCCTGCTACACCCCCGATGCCAGCTTTGCCCACAGCTCCTCCCCGTGCCCCCCTGTCTGTGCCCACCTGCCCTGGTGACGCGGGCTTCGTTGCTGGCCAGCCAGGACGTGATCCAGCGGGAGACTCCCTCCTAGGTCCCATCTTGGGGCCCAATCCTGATACCCACTGTCACAAATTGGGGTCCCTGGTGAGCAGCCTCTGAGAAGGAGAATGGCACGTGGGGGGGTTAGAGGAGCTCTTGAGATCAGCCCCCGGGGGACGGAGCTCAGGAAGCAGGGCTCGGCAGCGGGGGGGAGATAGGGTGACAGTGGTCCCAGCAAAGGCGTGAGCTGCTCTAGCTCTCTCCAGCACAGGATGGCCCTTTGGAGCTGCCTGAGCGGGAGGGATCAGGCCGGGCTTTACTCCCCTGCATCGATCAGTCGGTGAAGGTGGCCTGCCCTCCGGAAGAGCTCGGACCTGGGGCCCGGGGGTATCTTCAACCAAGCTGGTCCCCGAAGAGTGCGGGCAGCCGAGAACCGTTGTCCCATGGCTCTCCCCACAGTGGGGATGCGGGGATCCCGCCAGCTGACGAGCCCACAGCAAAAACGGAGGCAGAATCCGTGGCAAAGTCTGCTTCACTGGGATGGGAAAACAGAAGTGACAACAGGGAACCCTACACCCCGTGAAGACATTTCCCGTTAAGAGAATCGGCTGCCAAGAAGCCTGCCCTCTGTAGAGCGCATTTCAGGTGAAGGACAAGCCGGATGGGAGGTCAAAGCGTTAAATCTAAAATAACACTGACTTCCTGAAGCACTTCGTGAAAAACTTAAGAGCCCAGTGATGCCAGAGGTAGGAGCGGGCGGGGTAAGTGCTCCGAGGTCCCAGCGCTGGCCCGGAGAAGAGTCCAATTGAGACAGAGTATCCATTTGTGTTGGACTCAGGTAAGGCAGCCAAGCATTGTGTCATTTTGTAAGAACCGTTCATTCTATCCAAAGAATAGAAAATGATGTGTAACTTTGCAACCAACAGAGAGAAAACTAGAATACAAAATGTTCTCGGTCAATACACATCAGGTAAGAAAGGAAGGAAAAATCACAGAACAGGTGGGACGACAGAAAAAGGTCCTGCAAACACACGGGTACAGAAGGCATGGAATCAAGAATGAGAAAAGGGCCAGCTAGGGCTGAACAAAATCAGGTGGGTACAGCCCACCCCAGACAAGGTGTACTTTAAGAAGAAAAGCTCTATTCGAGGCAGCGGAAGTCACTGCAGAATGACAGAAGACTGAATTCACCTGCGTGAGTTACAACGTAGCCTCAGAATAGGTAAAGCGAAACGTAAGCGAATTACAAAAATTCACAATCACAGTGGGGGATTTTATTACACAATTCGCCAAATCGTGACCACCGGAAAATTCAGAAGGGGAAGATCTGATCGTGACCTTGACCTGACAGGCCTGTACGCCATATTTCCTGGAATCTGAGAACCCACCGACTGTGACATACCGTTAGTTGACGGGCCGCTAAAAAGAAAATAATGTCAACTGTGGCACAATGATTCCTCATTACTTAGAATTGTGATTCCACACTTCCTGAGAACGTTCTTTCATATTTAATCACGTCGTCCTTATGCATACGTGAAACAGAAAACATAAGAGAAATAACCTGTGTGAGGTATTTCTAAACACCTTCGAGGCTTCTTTTGTTTGGACTCTACGTAAGACCAGGAGCCATCAATATTCACGTTTCTTCACACATTAGGATCCTCAGTGACGTCAGGAGGGTTGGGGTTATGGTGTTCCTGAGAGAGAGCTCCATTACTGTCCACCCCGTGATGCCATCTCTAAGACCCTGGTGCTACCTCCTATCTGGAGGTGACTATGGATGCTCATTTCGTCCTCACACGGCCCTTACGTGATCTGCCTGTTGGAAGTTACACGTGTGTTCATGTATACACACAGGCCATGACAGCACTATCACGGAGGGTCGCGTGCCCCTCTCTGGTTACAAAATGCCTCTTAATTTTCAAGAAATTAAACTGTGCAAAGCATACACCTTAAGATCATTAGAATACAGCAAAACGCCGTATCCAGCCGTGCCAGAATATACAATATTTGTAAGCACACGCGGAACAGTCACAAAAATTGCCCACATGCTGACCTTAAAATGAGTCTCCCCACATTTTCAAGAATTGTGTAATTATAGAACGTGTTCTCCAATCGCAGTCCCATTTGCTAGAAATCTGTAACAAAGGGAAGGCTAAAAAACTTCCTGTATATTTGAAATGAGAATTATACTTCTAAATAATCAATAGGTCCGATGAGAAATTATAATGGCAGTTCAAAGCATTTTTTTTAATTTTTTTTTAATGTTTATTCATTTTTGAGAGACAGAGAGAGACAGAGCATGAGCGGGGAAGGGGCAGAGAGAGAGACAGAGACGCAGAATCGAAAGCAGGTTCCAGGCTCAGAGCTGTCAGCTCAGAGCCCGACGTGGGGCTCGAACTCACGAACTGTGAGATCATGACCTGAGCCGAAGTCGGGCACTCAACCGACTGAGCCACCCAGGCGCCCCTAAAATACTCTTTTTCTGGGGTGAGCATTTTGGGGACAGACACAGCAGTGTCTGACTAGACAGAGGTGACTGCTTGCTTTGGGATGCACTGCTCACAATAATGGCCATCACCCTGGAGGCTCCAGTTAACAAACATAGCTGTAAAAACATTCACGTAAACTTGCCTTTCCCGTCTTTGGAAATCTCGTTGTGAGCAATGCAGTTGAGTCCTTCCAACTAAGCAATCAGGGGGATGGCTGGCCCTGGGGAAGGCTCAGCTTCAGAGGAGGAGGGAGTAAGGATGTACATTCGCCCCCCTTAAACTCTGCCCAGTTTCAAAACTGCGCCTCTAGAAACACCTGCCGTCATGTCGGTCGTGACCATCATCACGGTAGCTGAGGGGTATCGGAGGTTCAGTCAGAGGCGGTGGACCGAGCTCTCCTGCTGCAGGAGATGGTCAGCGCTGCGCGAGTCAGGGTCCGTGGGGACGGGTATGGTTTGCTCGTGGAGTCCGTGGGAACAGCGAAGGGGTGACCAGCCAACAGCTGGAGCCGTGTGGGACGAGGGGACCCCGTCGGGCACCTGTAGCCGCACCTTGAGAACCCAGCCTGTGCAAACGTCACTTATTCAAGTAGCCACGGTGGCCCAAAGCAGTGTCGATCCTGCTGGAACTGGAGGGTGTTCTCCTGCGAAGCCGACCGGCTCCCTCACGCGTAGGTTATGTTTTTAAAAGAACAGAATTGCCAAATCTCCCCGACGTGGCGGCTTTCGACTTTTCACAGTGCCACGATGGTGATCTGAACCCTTCTGTGAGTTATTTGCGATGCTTCCCGCAGCTTAATAGAAACCAAACATTTACAAATAATAAGGCCACAGAGGCTCACTGAAATGGCCTGTTTCTTTTCACGAGCCTGGGACCTCGCCAGCCTGATGCTGCTTTTATTTGCGTTTACTGCTGTGAGTTATCGTGTCTGCTGCTACCGAGTTTTGTGTGCTCAGCTATGATTAATAAAAGGGGAGAATTTATTCGTTTTGCCTTAATGAAAGCAATCGGGTGGTAGATGTCATCTTTTAGCTCGTGAAGTCTGTGGGTAGAAATACTGCCTCAGGGCTCCTGGGTGATAAGAAGGAGTTGCCGGCCAAGCCACCGCCCTCCTCTCGGCCATTGGCTGTCACAGTTCCCGAACCCAGAGACGAACTCGGTCAGACCCGGAAGCAGAGAGACGGGAAGGGTCCCACACCTGCTCCCACACGGTTGAGGCACGTGTTCTAGAAAAACCTATTACTCGAATTTTTCTTATGTTTGTGCAGACAACAGTTTGGGGATTTTTGTTTCCACTGTAGCTTCCGTAACCTGAGAAGGATAGCACAGGAAATTAACCATCAGATGATCCAACTTTATGGCCAGGGGTGCAAAGATCTTAAATATGTATTATTTATTAAAAATATAGCAAACCACCATCAAGTAAGTGTATTTGGGGGCTCCTGGGTGGCCCGGTTGGTTAAGCGTCAGGCTCTTGATTTCAGCTCAGGTCAGGATCTCATGGTTCGTGAGATACAGCCCTGAGGTGGGATTCTCTCTCCCTCTCTCTCTGCCCCTCCCCTGCTCATGGTCTCTCTCTCTCATTCTCTCAAAAAAAATAAATACACATTTAAGAAAAAAGGAAGATCCTTTTTTTTTTTTTTTAAAGCAAGTGTATTTTAGGATGGTTCAGCCTTGGTAATTTCTACAAGTGAATTTATTGTATTAATTTAACACAAAATTTTTAAAAAATATGATCATATCTATGGAAACCAAGAGAATTTTGCAAAATTCAACATCCTGATTTTTTTTTGTTTTGTTTTTTATTTTATTTATTTATTTTTAATTTTTTTGATGTTTATTTATTTTTGAGAGAGAGAGAGACAGAGCATGAGCAGGGGAAGAGCAGAGAGAAAGGGAGACACAGAATCCAAAGTGGGTTCCAAGCTCTGAACTGTCAGCACAAGAGCCTGACGTGGGGCTTGAACTCACAAACTGTGAGATCGTGACCTGAGCCAAAGTTGGATGCTTAACCAACTGAGCTGCCCAGGTGCCCATTTTGCTTTTTATTTTAGAGAGAGAGAGTGTGTGTGAGCAGGGGAGAGAGGCACAGGGAAAGAGAGGGAGAGAGAGAGAGAGAGAGAGAGAGAGAGTGAGAGAGAGAGAGAGAGAGAATCCCAAGCAGGCTCCCCTCCAACAGCGCAGAGCCCAATGTGGGACTTGAACTCATGAGCTGTGAGATCATGACCTGAGCCGAAATCAAGAGTCAGAGGCTCAACCGACTGAGCCACCCAGGTGCCCGTGATTTTTTTTTAAGGAACACTTCAGGACACTAAGAATGCGTGGAAATTGTCCTTCAAAAAGGGTATTTATCAAAATCAAAGACAAATAGTGTAAGTAACAGTAGAATAACTAAACGTGCTTAGCTGTTCTAAAAACTTTCTGAGAGCCTTGCGGCCGTAAGTATTTTTTGGTGTATCTTCACATCGATGCTTCTCAGACTTAGCTGGTAACAACCATCCAACAGGAGCCATCGTCTCACCTCACAATGCGGATGTGCCCAGTGGGACGGGGCATGTGGCTCTCGAACCAGGGTTTCAGGAGACACTTACCGTTTGGAGAAGTACTACCCAACCCCTTGTGCCCTTTCAGCCCATTCGTCTTCAGAGTGTCCCCTTTGGGCTCCTCTCCCACGGTGAAAAGCCTTATGAGGCCACTCCTCAACTCTTGCCTGGGTTAAATCACTCTGCTACCTCGACCTCAAAGGTTCCAGTTTCTAATCATAGCCATCCTCCTCACACTGAACTTCCACGAGTTCTACAAACATTAGCCAAGCATGTTCTGGGAACAGGCTGGAAATCCCTCCGGAGGGTTGTGGGCCTGTGAGCTTATACATGAAAGCCATGGTCTGCCTCAAGATTGCTGGGAAACTCAGATGTCCCGGGGTCACAGGCTCTGGGACTCTGTCAGGCCTCCCCCCACCCTGCTTCACGCTTAGGTAAATTGTGAATTCCAGAAACGTTACATCTGCTATGGGATAGGTTTGGTTTCCCTCCTTCTACAACTCAACCTCGACAGATTCCCTGTTTGCGAAGAGTTTTCACCACCAATGACTGTTGAATGTTGCTAAATGCTTTCTCTGCAGCTACTGAGATTGATTATATTGTTTTTTGCTTTTTTCCTATTAATGTGGTAAAACACACGGGTTGATTTAAACAAACAAACAAAAAAAAACACATTAAACCACCCTTAAGTTTCTGAGATAACACTACATAGTCAAAATGTGTCATCCTGTTTATAAACGTCCGGGTCTGGTGTGCTGATATTCTTGTGAAGGATTTTTATGTCTGTGCTCATGAGGGATGTTGATGTCGGTAATTTTCTTGCAATGCCTTTGTTTAGTTTTGTATCAAGGTTATTTGACCTCATAAAATGAAGTCATTCCCTCTTCCCAGAGTGTTTCCTCTGCTCTATTTTCTGGAGGAAATCATTTTTGGATTGTAGTCGTGACATTTCTCCTCGGGTTGGAGAATTTCTTTAGTGCTTCGTGTAACGCAGTTCTGCTGAAGGTAAATCATCTCTAAGATGTCGTTTGTATTTTTGAAGGACGTATCAGTCAAGGTTTAGCCGGTCCTTAGCAGAGCCAGTCCTTCCAGAAGCTTCTCTGCCTACTGGTCCTCATCCACAAGAGACTCGTGGCTCCATCAGGAGAAGGCGAGCAAAAGGACCCAGCCTTACAGAGAAGGATGCCTAAGGCAGCGATGCTATCTCCCCACATCCCACACCCCCCAAAATTAATTCACTCCCATGCTTCTTCCGTGATTTGTTTCTTTATATTCATCCCTCCTAGGCCGACCCCTGGAGGTGCTCCCCTCGCGTGGACTTCCCGGTGATGGTCCCTATTTCAAACATTCTCCTCCTCTGGCTCAGTCTCCCTGTAAGCGAGGGAACTGTCCTGGCTACCCTAACATTTTAACATACATACAGTAGAAGTTTATCCACTTGGTCAGGGCTTCAAACCTGGAAACAGTACGAAATCTTTGCCCAACTATGTTTGCCAGTTTGGCCCATGGAATTAGTGGAACTGGAGGAGGCAAAAATATGGCGCCCATAATGTAATGTCCACTGAGCATCCTAGGAAAGAAGGGCCCGAAAATTTTGGAAAGCACAAATTCTCTCGGAGGCCCAAGATACTCGCAGGTGAAATACACCACCGTCTGACTCCTTAGTGTGTCATTCAGTGAGGGGTGGGGGGCATCTCCTTTGGGGACACAGGGCAATAAAACGCCCAGGCCTTTCCTTCAACATACAGCTTCAGCGCCCTTACACAAGAATTCTTATCAGCCTTCTTGCGTGAAGCTCAAACCCTTCCTTCAAGGAAAAGTAGTGTAGCTCTTTCGATTTGACAAGAAGATCCATAGCTTTCTTTTTTCTTCTATCCTGCAGAGCAACAGTCAGCTGCTTCTACTCAGCTGCCCACTTTGTCTCCTTCCTCTTTTATTTAAAAAAAATTTTTTTTAATGTTTATTTTCGAGAGAGAGAGACAGAATGTGAGCGGGGGAGGGGCAGAGAGAGAGGGAGACACAGAATCCTAAGCAGGCCCCAGGCTCTGAGCTGTCAGCACAGAGCCCGATGTGGGGCTCAAACTCACGAACGGTGAGATCAGGACCTGAGCTGAAGTCAGACGCTTAACCGACTGAGCCGCCCAGGTGCCCCACCTTCCTCTTTTATTGCCTTGCAACCCTCAGTTTGGTCCGATTGGTCTTTCCCAACACCACCTGCATTATCGAGCTTAGCACATGAAGTGCTGGGGCCTCCTTCCTTCCAGTAGTTGGCCCACTAGCCTTCTCTGCTGTCCACCGAGGCCGTGTCTGGCCCTGATACTGGGTGGGCCAAGCCGGGGGTCCTCTCCACTGAAACTTGTGCTCATTTGCCAATCAACCAAAAGGTACAAATCTCAAACTGTACACATGGGGTGAAGCATACAGCGATGTCTCACGTCCAGAGTCAGTAAGAGCAGAGTTATTCCATTCAGCCACAAAGGTCCTGAAAATGTGGCCCCCGAAACAGTAAATTCTATTTAATAATGTAAGCATTTGGGGGGGTGCCTGGGTGGCTCAGCTGGTTGAGCGTCTGACTTCGGCTCAGGTCATGATCTCACGGTTCATGAGTTCGAGCCCCCACCGTGGGGCTCTGTGCTGACGGCTCGGAGCCTAGAGCCTGCTTCCGATTCTGTGTCTCCCTCTCTCTCTGCGCCTCCCCTGCTCACGCTCCATATATCTCTCTCAAAACTAAATAAACATTAAAGAAAATTTTCATGTATTTTGGTTGAAAAAATATCCAACTATAATACACATAAACCTGCCTTTTCTGGTAGCCTGTGGGCCTGAATCACCTTTTCTTGGTGATTCAGATGGTGTGGTAGTCTGAAACCGTCACACCTCCTGGTATTTATACCATTATGTAGCTTCCCCCTGGGGAATCTGGTGCCCTTGTGATTCACCTTAACCAAGAGAGGGTAGTGATGCTTTGCCAAGCCTAAGGCTTAAAAAATCCCGGCAGCTTCACGTGGGGCTCTGAGGGAAGTCCGTAGTCGTATACCCCAAGACCACTGTGCTGCGAGAAGCCCACCCTACAGCCACAGGGGAGGCCGCCAGAGGAGGGCTGAGGTGGACAGACAGCCGTGGCAGAACTCTCAGCCGAAAGCCGGCACCCACAGGCCATCTTGGAAGCGGGTCTTCCGGCCCCCACTCAAGCTGTCCCCCCACCATGTAATGCAGAGGAGGGAAAAGCTGTCCCCAGCCAGCCCTGCCCAGATTGCAGGAGCAAGAACCACTCAATGGCTGTTGATCATTAAGTCACCGGATACGGCAGTGGACAGCAGTGGACAACGGACACGTGGCTTATCGGGGGCGTGGCTATTGAGCTGGGATTGTGCCCGCCCCGGAGCAGGTGCTCAAAGCCCAGGTGATACTGTGAGAAAGTCCTTGCAATTTTCTCCGTGCGGTTTTTCTCTTCTGGCTCTATTAGGAGGTCGGCTGTCATTTCTCCCCGAGGCTGAAGTGCTGTCACTATACAAGGGCCCTTTGAGTCTTCGTGGAGAGCTGGTAATTGGGCTCGAAAGAGGGAAACAGGTGAGCACGGGAAGAAAGCGACACGGTGGATGGCTGCTTCTGAGCGTCGGGGGGGATTAACTGGGGGGCGTTGGTGCGCACGGGGGAAGAGAGCGCAGGAGAGCCTTGAAAAGACTCACTCAGACGTTAAGTGCTCCTGGTAAACAGCAAAATGGTCTGAACCAGCCATTAAACACCTGCACCCGGGCTACTTAACGCGATCAGCTAGAAGAGAAGAGGCCAGTTAATGAAATGTATTTCAGGTAATGTACAGTTAAAAATAGTAAACAGAAAGCTTAGGCGTGAATTTTATGAAGCCCTCAGCAGACGATTAGGTATAATTTCGTACAGTTAGAAGCTTCGGGGTTTTCTTTACCTTCACGATCTCTGTCTTTAGGAGAACTTTCATTAGGACATTATTTACTGGTTTATTAGCCTGAAGAATCATGCTTTGATGGAAAGTGCCGACAACGTGCTCATGGAAATGGCATCCCCCATCGGCAATCCCGTGGGCCTCTCTTGGAATCCTCGGGATAGCTCAGCCTGCAGTTATGATGGAGACATCACCTATGAAAGCCGTTATTCTCTATGCCAAACCTTCCATCATTATCAGGGTCTAAGAGCTTAATTGTGTTATAAAGTGAATTTTGAGACTCTGCCTTAATTTTTCCACCAATAGGCAAGTGGTCCAACTGGAAATAAGTACGGTTGGCCTTTGAACAACATGGGTTTGAACTGCACGGATCCACTTATATGCGGGTTTTTGTCCTTTTTTTTTTTTTTTTTACTGGAAAAAGCTTTATTGGTTCATTTGGTCCACAGCTTGGGAGAGGACTCCGGGGTGGTCAAAAAGCTGCCAGTGGCTACAGGGAGAGGTGTCAAGGAGCCTTGACACCAGGGGGATGCCAGAGGGGACTTCAAGGATCAGAGGCTCCTACATATGCTCAAGGCTGAGCCTTTCCAAGAGATACTCCACCAGCCCAGCCTGGGGGCCACCAGCCCGTGGAGGTGAGTCAGGTGGCACCCATCTTCTTGATGAGTTTCACCTCCTTATCCAGAAAGCAGTTCTCTGAAGTCACAGACGTGGGGGTCTGTGCGGGCAGACCCCTGGGTGTGCAGATCCAAAGGGGTCTGGTTCAGTTTTCTCTAGGGCCGTGGCAGCTTCCCTGGCGTCCAAGGTTTTACTCCACTCATCCTGGGACCACTTTGGTGCATCCTGGAAGAGGGCACGACTGCCATGCTGGTTTTGCATCTTCAAGAGATGCCGGGTGCCCTGAGCTTTTCTTTGGCCAAATGGAGGAAGAAGTGGCCCATGGGCTCCTGAGCCCCATCACTGAGGTCAAAGCAGAAGCCTAGAAGGAGGAGCAGGAGGCCCACACATGCACGTTGACCAGGTGGTCCTGGAAGCAGAGGATGCCTGAGAAAACGTGGTTCCAAAGGGTTCAGTGGGAAGAGAGGTTGGAGGATGGTCAGAGGTTGGAAGAAGGGGCACCATCAAATCAGCACATTGCACATTTCTAAAACATACACTTTTATTTATGGCTGATGCTTCAATAAAGCCGGAAAACTAATACATGCTCTGTTATTTTATTTCGTAGACACTTTCAAAAGTTAGGACAAATATAATTTTATTTTGCAAAGCATTTGCAAACAAAATGAAATCATCTTGGTTCGTGATTGCAGTTCTAGACATTGGCCACAAAACGGTATCAGTGGACTCGCCAAAGAGAAACTCAACCTATTTCCAGCGATTTCAGTACCGTTTGAATAATACGCGGTCCCCCAAAGTAATACCTTAAAGGACACCATGCTTTCAACTACAAAAATATCATCATGTAATTGTTTTTCTTTAGGAAATAATATTTTAGAGTCACTCTGGCTGCTGTTTGCTCCTGACAGGTATACTTACACAAGTCTACCTTAAGAAAAAATAAGATTTTTTTTAAGCCATAGAAGAATATTTATTGACATGGGAAAATGTTAACGGTGTACCTCTACATGAAATACACAGGGTACAAAGCAGTATATACAGTTTAACACCGTTTTTATGGAACGAGAAACGGCCATATATATAAAATCATGCACAGGAAAAAACCAGAAGGATGTACATGGCAAGTGTGGATAATGGTTATCTCTAGAGAGCAGAATTAGAGGTGATGATGCAAGTTTTCCCAGGAAATGTCACCTGCTCTCCGAACAGAATCTGCCTCTAGCTATTCTTTCTTGGGTGCGATGAGCTTGATAAAATTCTTTTCAAATGGACTCTGTTTCATGATACATATCTCCAAATCATACTGCTTTTCCCATGTAAAAAGTAGATGCTACTTACTCTTACATACTGGCATGTGGAGAATATTTGTTACTAATACAATATACTATCAAATGTGCCACAGCCTCGGGGCGCCTGGGTGGCTCAGTCGGTTGAGCATCTGACTTCGGCTCAGGTCATGATCTCGCGGTTCGTGGGTTCGAGCCCCGCGTCGGGCTCTGTGCTGACGGCTCAGAGCCTGGAGCCTGCTTTGGATTCTGTGTCTCCCTCTCTCTCTCTCTGTCCTTCCCCTGCTCGCTCTCTGTCTCTCTCTCAAAAATAAATAGACATTAAAAAAAATTTTTTTTTTAAATGCCACAGCGTAGATCTGGCTGTAGAAAATTATTGTGTGGAGGATCTGCAAATCCTCTAATAGAGAGAAATTTTAAATAGAGAGAAAGATGCTATCATTAGTTAGGAGTCCTTGGTGGTTGGCTGTAAATAACTTAGGTTCCAGGACGGGAGACTTTGGGATCTCTCCTTCCTGGTTAACTGACTTTAGGCAAAGGAGATTAGCTTCTGTAGTTGGGGAAATGGGGTTAATAATTTTGTAGAAAGAAGCAAAACTAAGATTTTTTTTTTTTTACATAAGGGGAAAATGAGATCACAGATCGAAAGTTCTTCTATGAAGACCTAACCAAGTGAGAGGTGAAACCGCAAGAAAGAAATTCACATTTGCTGTTATAGAAAAATTAGCTCCATTTTCCTGTGGCACCAAATTCTTCCTGCTTTATGTCTTTGTTCACAGGTTAGACCTGTGCCAAAATTGTGGAATTATTTTAATGTTAATTAATGGTCTTCATCCTCTTTATGTAACAGTTAGTAACACAGGACGAACTTGAGTTGTCATGGAATCTGACCTAAGTGTCCTAAATATAGGATAGGATATATATAGGATATCCCATAGGAAAACCCTACTATTATTGCGAGGAGTTGGAATATTTGCTGTCACTTTGCCAGGTTACATTTGCCAGTCCAATGTTTCAAGAGTGGCACATTCCCCCAAATGTGCCCCTCTTTCAAGTAAAATGTTAGCTAGATAATTTAACAGAAAATCGACTTACTCTAATCGCATTTAGAGAGGAGGGGAGCATCATTTCTTGGTTCAGGTGAGAGTGTCAGATCTCAAGAGATTCAACCACACGCTGGTGGTTATCAGAGAGAAGATGTTAGCAGCCCATCTCCAACTGCTAGGTAACAGTATATATAATACAGTTGCCTAGGTAAAAGCACACCTGTTCTTAAAAATCTGAAAAAAAAAAAAAAGGGGGCGCCTGGGTGGCTCAGTCAGTTAAGCGTCCAACTTCGGCTCAGGTCACGATCTCACGGTCTGTGAGTTCGAGCCCCGCGTCGGGCTCTGTGCTGACGGCTCAGAGGCTGGAGCCTGTTTCAGATTCTGTGTCTCCCTCTCTCTCCGCCCCACCCCAGCTCACACTGTCTCTGTCTCTCAAAAATGAATAAAGGTTAAGGAAAAAAAATTTTTTTAATCTCAAAAATAAGATAAAAACAGAGAGGGAACCAAACCATAAGAGACTCTTAAGTGCAGAGAATAAACTGAGGGTTGGTGGGGGTGGGGTACACGGGGGACGGGCACTAAGGAGGGCACTTGTTGGGATGAGCGCGGGTGTCACACATAAGTGATGGATCCCCGGGTTCTACTCCTGAAGCCAAAACTACCACTGTATGTTGACCAACTTGAGAATTTAGAAGACCCGTCAAATATGCTTTACGTGACTTTGATTTTCCTTCTTGCGTGTCCGGGACCCAACTGCGACCCCTCCTATGCCCACGGCTCTGCTGCCAGAGGCTGCCTTCCACGTACAGGTGCCCATGCCGAGGAGATGCTTTTCCAGCCTCTCTTGAAGGTAGGATGTGGGTGTAATGCGATCGGGGCCACGGGGAAGTCAGCTGGAGGCAGAAGAAGGGAAAACTGGTCTCTGACAACAATGAAGGTGCTGTGTGTGGATGTGACACTTGCCACCGAGAAGGGAGAAACCCCCACGGAGGGTGGCGGGAGGGAGCGATGAGGTGGGTCTGGGCTCGGCACGAAGCCTGGAAACCACCCCGGGAACGTCCAGTCTCCAGACCTCTCGGGGTACAAGACAATTGGGATTTTGGATTTTAAACTGTCGCTGCTCCAAGGGTGGCCCGTAGGCCGGCAGGTGTCCACACCGTCTGGAACTCTTTAGAAATTTGGGATCCGGGACCCACTCAGACCTGCTGGGCGGGCGTCTGCGTTTTAACCAGAGACTTGGTGATTTTTTTTTTAACATTTTTTTTTTTTTTTTTGAGACAGAGAGAGACAGAGCATGAACGGGGGAGGGGCAGAGAGAGAGGGAGACACAGAATCCAAAGCAGGCTCCAGGCTCTGAGCCGTCAGCCCAGAGCCTGACGTGGGGCTCGAACTCACGGACCGCGATATCGTGACCTGAGCTGAAGTCGGACGCTTAACCGACTGAGCCACCCAGGCGCCCCGAGCCTTGGTGATTTATGAGCACGCACTAGCGTGAGCTTCTTCAACTGGTTTAAACTGCTTTTGAGTGTTCCCTACCTTGTGACCAGAAGCACCTTACCCACACAGATGTGTTTCTGCAGCCCCGGTGTCTGCCTGTCCGTGCAGTAGCCGCTCCCTACGGCACATTGTTAGTCTTTAAAACCTCAGCAGCCCCTTCGGTCCAACTGCAGACTCTCTCTGAGCTCCTGTCCTCAGACAAAAAGAACTTTCCATCGATGCCAAATGCTATTTGACTGCCTGAGGAGCACGGCGTCAGAGGCCGGGAGGTTTGCAGGAAAATCTGACGTGGCCTGTTAACTAAGCCCGAGGTTTCTCCAGGGTTGACCATGCCGATTCCTTAGGACTCCAGAGACTTTTTGTCTTTTCTTTTCTGAAGCAGGTTTCCCATCCCATCCTCCCAGAGCCCCTATTATTTTCAGAGGTACATTCTAGGGGCGCCTGGGTGGCTCAGTCGGTTAAGCGTCCAACTTCGGCTCAGGTCACGATCTCACGGTTCATAGGTTCAAGCCCCACGTCGGGCTCTGTGCTGACAGCTCGGAGCCTGGAGCCGGCTTTGGATTCTGTGTCTCCCTCTCTCTCTGCCCCCCGCCCTTCTCAAAAATAAACATTAAAAACTTTTTTTAAAAAAGAGGTACCTTCTAACAGAACATCAAAGAGAAAATTCACTGTCTTAAACTGATCATGATAGTTGTTGGCAAAGAAATAAGAAACATTTGGAGACTACTTTTTTCCCGTTTTAATTCTCCTTTAGACACTTTGAAAAAATCAGAGAGGCACTTATTAGTGGATATTAGCAACGTTTGTGTAGGTGTGCACTGGGAAATGCTTTCAATAGATTGTGTATTCCTGTTTTTAAATAAGCCACGTTAAACATCATCTAGTACAGCATAATTATTGGCATTTAGCATCATAAAACTAGTAACCGTAGAGAAAGTCAAGATGTTTTCCCAGTTCCCAGAACATAATTTTCCATCATGGGAATTATTCTGACAGTTGCACAAATGGGAACTTTCTCCCCCCCGCCCCCCTTATTTCTGGACATGAATCTGGACCTTTCTGACCCTTATACAAGTGATTATTAACCCTTCCAGACTCCCACTTTTTTTTTTTTCAGATCCATAAGGACATTACATGGAACACCACCCTGTAACTGAGCACAGTTTGAAGACAGATGACTAATTTCCCAAATTATTTCTGGATTTTCCCTTTTATTACTTATAGCCTTAAACGGCATCCACAGAAAGCAGTGACTGTGAAGTCCCCCTCCTGCCCTGGCCCCCTCCCCCCATAAGAGGTAGAAAGTGAAAGGCTGAAATGGAACACTTAAAAATGATCCCACTGGGCCCTGCCTGTTATTCACCAGCAAGGAATGTGGTCGTGTTTATAAGGCCGAGGTTCGTCTGAAGGAATTTTCATAAACCACCAATTGCATTACATCAAGGCCTCATCTTAAATCCCATGGTGATTTTCCTAAACACAACTAGCCTGCTGGCTTTAGACATATTATCTCTTCTTGTTGTTGCAGAAAATTCTCTGGATGTTTATATTCCTGCCGGACCACCCTAAAACGGCCCGTTGGCTAACGGGGACTAGTAAGGGGTCGGGGGGGAGGTGGCATAAACGACAAAGAAGAAGACCGGGGGTGGGGGAGGGGGACCGTGCCCGCCCTCAGACCTCTGACATGAGGCGCTGACGGCCTGTGTCTGCGTATTTTTTTGTGGCTGGTGCGTGGCGGGTGGACCAGACGTGGGCCTGGAGACGACGGGGAACGGAGAGGAGCAGGTGAGGGAGCCGGAGAGTCCTATTTCCGTCTCCAAAACTCCACGTGACCACAACGCCCGTCCCGGATTCTCTGAACGTGAGTAAGGAGCAGCAGTCAACCAGACGCAGGGGAAGGAGCTTTCAAAACCAAGTTGGGGCTCTCGAACGTCGTAGCTGAGCTCAGGAGGTCACGTTACGAGCTCTCAGCTCAACTCAAGCCCCATGTCCCTTGGGTCATGGTTGGAAAGCCCCGTGGAAAACAACACAGAAAGGGAATGAGGTGCCGGGCGTCCTTACAGGGACAGTTTCTGCAGGACCTCGTCTTCCTGGGAGGGCTCTTCTCATCCTGCACCTGCTCCCGTGTGACGTCCACCAGCAGCGCTCTCCCTCACCCTCTGCCCACCGCCCGGTCTCCCTTCTGAGCTCTAGGTGCAAACAGCCAGCTGCCCCCAGGGCATCTCCGCGGGGGGCTCCACGGCACCCTGCATGCCCACCCCCCAAATAACTTTTCACCTCCCTCTGCCTGCTAACCTGCAGCTTGCTCCCCTCCCCGAGTATATTCCAGGAGGGCTGGGACCATCAACCGCCCTCCCCTGAGCCCAGTAGCGCCCCCTGCTCTGTGAAATGAGCCCCCCCCCCCACCATGACCCCAAGCATCCCCACCAGGCTGAGCCAGGGGTCGGAGCTGCCGGTGAGGAGGGAGCAAGCAGTCAGTACCTGAGCAATGGCTCGCTCGGGAGAAACCCTTAACACTCAGCCAACAGAGCACGCTCTTTCTTAACACAGTGGAGAGAAAACAGAAGGAAGGATGTGGTGGGGAGTCGCGCAGCTCCACGGGGGAAGCTGAGTCAGGGTCATGGATGACGCTGGCCCTGACGGTGCTAATTAAACCGTAAGTGTTTCATGGGCTCCAGGATGCCGTGGGAAAAGGAGGATATGAAACAGGGAGTCCAAGCCGAGGATTGTTGGGAAATAGGTGGGCTGGCGAGTTCCTCCTGAGTTTAGAGGAAGGGGGCCCCGTGCAGGCAGGGGGAGCCCGGGAAGGCCCCTCTTGAGCCTGGAGCTCCGGTGGGTTCTGCCCAGCTCATGGGGTGAGTGGGGCCCCAGGGCGAGAGCGCCCCTCATCCGGGAAGGGCCCGCAGCCTTACGTGGCCTCACGCCGGGCTCACGCTCTGCTGCGCTCACCTGGGTGGTCACGAACACATCCAGGTTCTGCGTTCCAGGCGGGAACCCGACCGAAGTCAAGTGCCCTGTTTTCTCAGCCCGTCGCATCAGCAGGTGCCTGAAGTCAGCGCATCCCGATTCCGTCCCGTGGCCTAGTTCAGGCGGGCAGGCCAGGCTTCCCCGCCCTGACGTTGGTCTTCCTCCCCTGGTAACCCAGGAGCGCTGGCTCTTGGGGTGAAGCTCGCGGCCAGCGTGAACGTGCTAAGTCTGTCGAACCGTCACCTGCACGTTCTGGCGTCCGCCGATGATGATCCGAATCCATCGTTACTCTGATCGTTGCCGGAAGTCGACGTTCTGGGTAATTCATTCCTTCGGTCCAAAGGGAGAGACGTTTTCCAAAGTAACCGGCTTGTATTCCTTAAAAATATTGATCTCAGGACAACCTGCGGGGCTGTTCCGGATTAAAGGGGCCCGAAGAGAACCAGCAACTGGATGCAGTGTGTGATCCTGGACCAGGATTCCTTTGTCCTTTCCTCTAAAGGACATTGCTGGGACAACTGGTGACATTTGAAGAAGGCCTGGATATTCTGTGAAATTAGTACGTCCGTGTCAAGTTTCTGGTTTTGTCATTGCGTGTGTGTGTACTTGTGTAAAAGAATGCCTCCAGGCAGGACACACGGGAACATTTCAGAATAGAGGGGACGGTAGCTACAACTCCGTCTCAAGTGGCCCAGGAGAAATGCTCTGCGTCTACAGCACATAGTATGGCAGGTGTGGTGAAATGCTAACATCCGGGGGATCTGGGTGGAGGGCATTTGGGGGGGGGCGTTTTTACTTCTCTTGCAAATTTCTGCACATGTGAAATGACGTCAAAATGAAAAAGTTTTAAAAATGTGCTGGGAGTACGAAATGACCTGATTATGTGGGCATGGCTGTATTAAAAAAAAAAATTAATGTTTATTTTATTATTGAGTCAGAGAGACAGAGCGAGAGGAGGGAAGGGGCAGAGAAAGAGAGAGAGAGGGAGACACAGAAACCCAAGCAGGTTCCAGGCTCTGCACTGTCAGCCCAGAGCCCAATGAGGGGCCCGAACTCGTAAACCTTGAGATCATGGCCTGAGCCGAAGTCAGATGCTTAACTGACTGAGCCACCCCGGGCGCCACATCGGCATGGCTGTATTTGACAAGCACCCCATGGGGAAGGTGGCCTGGGGATCTTGTCTCTGGGGACATTCTAAGGCTGCAGGACAGTCAGCTCCATCCCACTGTGACAGAAACAGACCCGCAGGGATATGTGGCAAGAGGCAGATTTCTCTACTGTGCTGTTCGCAAAGGCGAAGCCTTTGTGTCCTATCAACAAAGGCTAGTTTTCAAGGAAACTTACTACCGGCTCATTACTTTCGCCTCCAAATTCCAATTTCTGGGTGTGACAGTGGGGCTGTCACATAACTCCATTCTGTATCAAGTGTCCCGAAATAGATTATTCCAGAGCCCGCAGCTTGCCTAATGACTGAAGGTCTTACATGGCAACAACAATAAAGGTCTTCAGCCACTGAGCCCTCATGAACAACAAGCACACCAAGCAATCAGTCTTTCCCACCACGTGAGTAAGCTCCTGTCCCCCCCAGAACCGCCGGAACGCGGGCTGGGAGCCCACAGGCCCACACTGCAGATAATGACTTCAGCCTGCAGAGGGAAGAGAGAAGGGGCCCCCAAAATAGAGCTTTAAAACCCTCCCTTGTCTTCTGTGACAGTACAATTTACTGTTTCATTTTGGTCTCTTATCAGGAAGCCTTCTGAATCAGTGCTCTATTTTGAGCACAAAGTCAAGATTTTTGTGGCCGCAGCCAAAGATGTTCACGTGGAGAGCTGCTGAGCTGGCTTGTTGATTCAGGCCCCGACGGTTCCTCAGGTCTTTCTGGGTAAGTGGGAAGGGGTTCATCCATAAAAGCTTTTTCTTGGCCTTTCTATGCCTCTCCCACCCCGTCCACTTAGCATTCCACTAGAGAGGACACCAAATTGAATTCACGCCAAGAAAATGGACACGCTCCACATACGTTGAGAGCTTTCCTGTATTAATAGCTTGCCCAGAGTCGACTGTCTCCCTGGGGGATTTAAGTTTCTTCCCTTGTGAGTGTCTATTTTTTCCTCTTTGTTCTTCCTCTCCCCTGGCCTTCTTACAGAAATAACAGGGTCATTGACATGTAACGCGGTTATAAAACCTGTGACGAGGCGCCCATCTAGTGACAGCAGGGCCGAGCCAGCCGATACCTCCGCGACCGAGTCCCCGTAACGTGAGTGCCTCGCGCCATCCCGTGTAACCCCCAGGACAAATCTGCAAGATAAGCTGTGTCATCCTGAGTTTTCACATGAGAAAATAGAAGCTCAGAGACGATGAATATCCTTTGCCCAAAGATCCATGGTGAGTACAAGAGGTGAGCTTTAAACTCAGTTGTCTGTCTAGAGGGCTCTAGTATTCCGCTCTGTGTACTTTGACGGTAAATAGAGAGACACCCAGACCTCCTTCTTCTTGGCCCCAAGTTCTTTTACCAGACTGGGTTTGGTGCCCCGATTGTGTAAGAACGTATTGCCTTTAGCACCTCTTTCCCCTTGTGGCTGCTACCTCAGCAACCCTGTCGAGCAAGAAAGCGAACATGTTCTAGATTTCACTCAGCTTGGCCGTTCGATCTCTCCACCATGTGTGGGCTGAACCTCTTCGGGACCAACGCTGGGCAGGGTCGCCATGTCCCCGCTGAGACGGCCAGGTGGCTACAGTACTCGGTAGCCCTGCGTCCTGCCCTCTCCTACAGTTTCTAATCTCATTTGGCTCCTTGTGAATTATGTGACATCTGAGCCTGTGAGAGCAGGTGTTCCCGCCCCCTCAGGGGACCTGAAAGGCAGCCCTGGGGCATGAGCCCTTCGTGGGGGGACTGTTAGACTATTTCCGACAAGCACCTAACAAGACATCTCCTGCAGCTGCGTCAGCCCTCCCTACTCCCGGGCAGTCACCGAAGCCATGTGCCCTGGTGGGTTCTTACAGAAGCATCCACACCAGTCCATCTGAGGACCCTATGGGCCTGACCCCCACATAGGATTGATGCAAAGTGGCAGGGAGTTGAAGACCCCAGGCATAACCTTGAACTCATGAACCCACAGAAGTTGGTAAATTAAGGTCCTGGACTCTTTGACCCTCTGGTGGGACAAGGCTAAGGTGTGTTGTCCACTTTCCACCCATCTCAAGACCAACGGGGTTGATTCAGCACTGTCCATGGCAATAACTTCAGTAAAACACCCCACGTTGGCTTGCTTCTCTTCTGTGTTACTTGTGCTCCTTATCAGGGCTTGATGGGAACAGCGCCTAGTACATTCCTTGGACTCAGACCCTAGTCTCAGGGTGGACTTGGGAGGAACTGACCTTGGACACCCCCCAAGCCCCCTTCCCTGCATCCCAAGTGCAGCCAGCATACTGCTGGGATCTCTCAGGGAATGCAGTTGACAGAGTTGAGGGCAGTCGTCCCTGGGCCCCTGCTTAGACTTTTCCGTGCCAGAAACCTATTGTTCCAGCCAGACAACATCCATCAGGAGCTCCTGGAGGACACAGGAGGTAGGGATCAGGGTGGGACACCAGAAATGTTAGTGAATTTCTATTGCAATGTGTCCACACTGAAAGAGGTTCCAACAGATCTCCTGTTCCAACTCTAAGCCAGATGAGGCTCTTCAACAAAGAGGGTCCTCTATCCACCCAGAGGGCATCTGGATTATTGCAGATTGACAATGTTTCAGATGAGAAAGAACAGTAAGATGTTTCTTTTTCCTCCTTGAACTCCCTTCCTTCTCTATCCCAGGTCGTATGTTCCATTAAGTCATCTGGATGATTTCTGGGGAGGCACGGGACTCCAATGTCATGCACCCCACTTCTGCTGGCCGACACTTGGGGACTGTTGGGTCCTGACCTCAGCACACTGGATGGTGGAGTGGGTGACTGTGTGCGTCCGTTTCCTCCAGCGAACACGGCATCCGGGAGCGAGAGCGTTCACTTTGTCAAAGGTTCAGAAATAACAGAAGTAAAACCAGTGAATCACCGTGGTAGCAATTAGTAAAAGTTTATCATGCACACACCAAAAAGGAAGTTTGCAAACCGGGAGCACTCAAACCGGAAGGTAGCGTGAGGCTCGGGGGTGGATTCTTATAAAGCAGCTCATATGGTGAGAAGGCAGTGGCTGTGTGTTCTTCCAGGGTTTGGTCCTAATGCTAGAATTTTCTTAAGTCATAGGGAATTGGTCAGTGGTTACCTCATACCAACCTTGGGAAACAGTTCAAGTTTTGCTTGTGACTTCCAGAGGCGCAAGCAAAGGACTGACCCAGGTCCAGTCAGTCTTGCAAAATAATCTAAATTAAGCTTTGTTTGTATGACCAAAGTGGTTTCATCTGCTCAGGGCATTTTCACGGCTGTGTTTTTTATTCAACGGCCCCCTCCCTCATGGATCAGAGGTGGGCACGTGACGCCCTGAGACCCAGGGCGGCCTCTCCCAGAACCCCTGGGAAACAGCTCTTCAGGCTCCTCCATGGATCCCCAGGGCCTGGGCCGCCATATTGGTATGCTTGGCCAAGGACCTGGGAATGGAGCTCCAGGGAAGGCAGAACCACAGGGAGTCCTTGCGCTGTGAGCAATGGAACCTGCCTGTCCTCCTCCTTTTTTGCAGCAATGGAGCCATTCCTTTCCTGTCCTTGCTTACTCCAGTTTTGACCAAGGTTTCCGTCACATGCGGCAAAGAATCCTAAGTGATGCACGTGGAAGGGAGAAGTCTTCTTAACCTGTGTTTGTACCAGGACCAGAGATCCTTCTCCACAGTCCCTGTGGCCCAGTGTTGTCTATGAGGCCAAAACGTGTCGCCGCTGGGTGCCCCTCAGCATGTGTGTAGAATATTGGAAGTCCTCCTGGGCTGTGGGAGCGCATTGGCTCCTCAGAAGGGGATGACAGAACTTACCGGAATTTGTCCTTGAGATGCCCAAGGGTCTGAGTCGGACATGCTGAGGTTTTATCCCCAAAGTTAAGATTTCATTCGCAAATAAGTTTATACAAAAGCACTAGGGGACGGTACACTTTAAATCCAAGCACAAAATATATCCAGTTTAGTAAACTGGGACCCATATTTTGAAAAGAAGGAGAAAATATTCCACTGGAAACAAAGGAATTCAAATATACAAAGTGATGTTTACCCACCAGTTGATTTTGAAAGGTTAGAGACGTGGCCTTTTTTAAATGGAAATATACTCTTACCACGTCATTTAAAAAATTCCTTAGCCTCTCTTCAGCCTTTTATTATGAAATATTCAACCTACAGAAAAGTTGCAAAAATAATCGGATGAATGTCTACATATCCTTCACCTAGATTAACCAATTGTTAATGTTTTTCCAAGCTTGTTCCAGATCCATCGGTATGTGACACACACATGCCTATGTCCACAGGCAAAAATTACACACACACACACGCACACTTACGCACACACTCTCACACATATGCTCACATAAGTACTTTTTCTGATGGACAATCTGAGAGTTAATTTCAGACATCATGACACCTCACCATCGAATACTTTGGCATCTGTCTCTTAAAAAAAATCAATTAATTGCCACACTCAGGAAAGTTAACACTGAAATAATGCCATTACCTAAATAGATGGTCCGTAGTCACATTTTTCTATTTGTGCTGATAATGTCCTTTGGGGCTGGGGTTTGCTGCTCTTGTTTTTTGTTCTTGTATTTTTCTAAATCTGGGATCCAACCAAACATCATGCATTCATTTATTAATATTTTACTTTTGAACGTTATTCTACAGCCTTTTTTCTTGTTTTTAATAAAGGAACTTGGGTTATAGTAAAACCAGTATTTATTCCATCGATTACTTACTTTCTATCAATTTCCATTCATCTCATTAGTTCTTTATCGAGAAAAGTGCCTGGAAACAACACCCACATAGGTTCAAGAATTTGTATAATTTTTTTAACGTAAAAGAACCTGTTGATTTTACACTTAGGATCACCATTCACCCGATTGTGTTACGCATTATTGCAGGCAGATAATCAGAGCCACAGAAAGAAGCTCGGTGGCAGAGGGCATAAGGCTACTGATGACCTAAGACAGAGGCAACACCGAAGAGGAAGAGGAGGAGGAGGAAGAAGATTGTAGGGCTTGTGAGTCATGCCAACTGAACACAAGTTGTATCCAAAGGTGGACACGTTTGTGGTATTACGCGTTTGCAGAAGGACAAAAGCATATCCATATAATATCTCTGTGTAAGCCACGTCCTCCACGGTCATCACCTTGACCGCATTCCCCCCAGACTGCCATATCCTGAAACCACGATGCGGGGGGTCACCTCCCTGCCTGCCCTGTCACGCTGCCTAGCTTGAGCACGATGCTGTCCATGGAACATCCTGCAATGACAAGGGCGTCCTAGCCACACACATCCAGTACCTGCGGCCGCGAATGAGTGGGCAAAGTACGCTCCCGGTGAAGAAACAAGAATGGCTCCTGGAACGCTCTGGGGCTGAGTGCTTCGCAGGAGGTGACTCATGGAAGCGTGCTTACTGGGCCCATTTTCAGTCGACAAAACCGAGGCCCAGAGCATCACGGTTGTGGCTGAACTCGAACTCAGTGGTGCGGTCTCGTTCCAGAGGGTGTGACCTGCCTTTAGAAGGAGAGTCCCGCTTGTCACTCATTCAGCCTGGGGTCCATCCTTGCGAGCCCTTCATGGAGCGTGATGGAGGTGGCTGGTCAGGGGGACCGCTGTCCGCAACCCCACAGCTCCAGGAAAAGTGGCTGATGAGCCACACGGCTGACACACAGAGAAGGAGACATTTTTATTTGAAGATACTTTCAGGGTCTTTCAAAGGCCTCTCACTGTTTGCTTCCAGGCTGGAGACTCTGAAGGGTGAGTCATTCTAGCTGTTCTGGGTTTTCACTTCAAGGTCAGAGGCTGCAGGAGTCTCTCGTTTAGATATGCATCATGAGTTTTAAGAGTCCAGGCTGGGGAATTAATTTCGGTCACCAATGTCACCCCAGAATATTGTGCCTCCAGTGACTGCCACCCAGGCGTCCCTCCTGCACTCAGCGGAGCCATGCGGGCGGCCGGGCTCCACCTGCCAAGGGGGAATGAGAAAGAGAGCAAGAAGCTGACTCCTTACAAATGAGCGAAGCAGGTGGGGGGCAGGGGGCAGAAAGAAGAGAGGAACGAACCAAGAAGCAGACTCTTCACTGTAGAGAAAAAACTGAGGTGGGGGGGTGGGAGGGGGAAATGCATGATGGGGATTAAAGAGAGCACGTGAGAAGAGCACAGGGCCACATATGAAAGTGTTCCATCAGGGGCGCCTGGTGGCTCGGTCCGTTGGGTGTCTGACCTCGGCTCAGCTCATGATCTCGAGGTCCGTGAGTTCGAGCCCCACATGGAGCTCTGTGCCGACAGCTCAGAGCCCGGAGCCCGCTTCCGATTCTGTGTCTTGCTCTCTCTCCGCCCCTCCCCTGTTGACGCTCTGTCTCTTAATAACAAATAAATGTTAAAAAAAAAAAAAAAAAGAAAGAAAGTGTTCCATCACTGTCAGTACACCGGAAACTAATATTACAGTGAAGGTTACCTGTACTGGCGTTGCAATGAGATAAAAATACATAAAACGTAAATAAAAACGCAAAAATAATAAACAGACAAAAAAGAAGCAAACTCCTCCTGTCTTCACTGAAACAACTGTGTTCACCGTGCCCCGTCCCTGCTGCTTCCTGCACCTGCCGTGTCCGCCCGTGATGGAAGAACGTGGGCCCTCCCCCCCCAGCTTCCAGGCTTTCAGATTTTGAGTAGGGTGAGGACTTTGGTGCCCAGGTTCTGTCCTCATCCTGTCGGGGCTGGGCCCAGCCCTGGATACGACAGCAGATCCCGGTAGAGCGGTCACGAGCGGGTCGGGGAAACAGGACAGGGGGTGATGAGGAGAGACGCGGAGGCATCAGCTCCCTACCTGGTGTGCCTGCAGCCCCTGGAGGGAGGGTCCCCTGGAGCCTCTCGTGGCCTTTGCAGAGCCTTAAACCCTGGAAAGGAACCAGCAGGGACGACTCCCAGGGGACTCTGGGAGAAGAGGGACAGGAACAGGGACCTGGATGTAGGACAACAGGTCTTCTAGCCAGGGAGGCGGTGCCAGCCCACACCCCACGGCCCTTCTGCAAACAGGCAGTCAGTGGTCTCCCTGCACATCTGTCCACATGTGCCCCTTTGGGGGTGACCATGAAGCCTCCGGGCCCTGTAACCTGCACACCGTTCACATCCACACTAATCAGCTCCTTAGAAGAATTCAATCACAAAGTGATCTTTGTGCACAATAAAATCGTCATAATCAGCGTCATCGAGGCTTGGGTTCTTCGAGTTAAGCTCCCACCCCGCCCAGGCCAACAGCCACACTTTTCACCATGTTCTTACATATTCGAGGTGATGTTTTACAAAACCGTTGTATGCTTTACAAAACTGGACTCGTACTGAATACATTTGTCTGCAAATTGCCTTTTATCCTACTTCTTTGTTGGCAAAAAGTGTGGCCAGAGACACCCTCCTTTTATAGTATGGTTTCCAGGAAGGGAGACTGCTCAGTCAAAGGGTAGGTGTATTTTAATACTTTCATGGATACTGATATTAAAATGGGTATCGATACCGTAGAGTTTCAGTAGGTCCTGCCAGATGGCCTCCCGAAATGGTTGTAGTCATTCCTGTTCCCATGAACAAAGTGGGGAAGCTCTCTCCCCTAATCCTTGCGAGCACTGCGGGGGGGGGGGGGGGGGGGGAGGGGACATTGCTTTCTCTTCTTTTTTTTTTTTTTTTTAGTTTATTTATTTATCTTGAGAGAGACAGAGACAGCATGAGTGGGGGAGAGACAGAAAGCTCTCTGTTCAGAGATCATGACCTGAGCTGAAATCAAGAGTCGGACACTTAACTGACTGAGCCACCCAGGCGTCCCTCTCTTATTTTTGAACACAGGTACCAGATGAAATTAGTATCTTACTATTATTTGAGTTTTCCTTTCTCTGGGTATTACCTATGTTTACGGATCACTAATATTTCCTCTTCTCAAGACGGTCTACTCATATCCTTTGACTATTTCGCGTTGAGATTGAAAAATGTTTTTCTTATTAATTTTTAGGGGTTTTTGGATGCTGTGGATATTAATTCTTATTTGTCAAATGTATTTCCTTGTTGGTCATTTGTCCTTTGACTTTGTGATTTTTTTTTTTTTTTTTTTTTGCCGTGCAATTCCTTTGACAGGAATGTGTCATCAGGATTTCCTGTGTTGTCTGCATACATGTTTAATTACAAAATCAAAAGGAAAATAATTTGAAAAAAGTACAAAAGTTGGGGCGCCTGGGTGGCTCAGTCAGTCAAGCGTCCGACTTCGGCTGAGGTCATGATCTCGTGGTTTGTGAGTTTGAGCCCCGCGTCGGGCTCTGTGCTGGCAGCTCGGACCCTGGGAACCTGCTTCTGATGCTGTGTCTCCCTCTCTCTCTGCCCCTCCCCTGCTCACGCTCTGTCTCTGTCTGTCTTTCAATAACAAATAAACGTTTAAAAACAATTGAAAAGAGTACAAAAGTAGATACAGGGCTGTATCAATTGTTAGCACTGTTTACCATTAAAAATGGGAATAACTTCCATGTTCAAATATTCGAGGTATAATTTACTTACAGCATGGTGGATGTTTTACATTTTTCATTAGTTTCCTCGTTTCTATTGTCTTCCTCTCTGAACTGCCAATGTTGCTGCATTTTTGTTTTCTATACTTTTCATTGCAAACGCGAAGTGTTTTAACTACATATGGGTTGCAAAATTTCTTTCTTTTTAAAAAACTTGTTTTAATGTTTATTTTTTGAGAGAGACTGAGAAAGAGAGCACGTGAGTAGGGGAGGGGCAGAGAGAGAGAGAGAATCCTAAGCAGGCTCCACACTGTCAGCACAGAGCCCCACGCGGGCCTCAAACCCATGAACCACGAGATCATGACCTGAGCCAAAATCGAGAGCCAGACACTCAACTGAATGAGCCACCCAGGTGCCCTGGATGCCAAAATGTCTTACCGGCTGGCCTGAGACACCAACCGCCAAATTTAACACTGTTTCTATAGGAAAGTAAATTCCACTGGGAAAAGAACAAATCTGGAAGCCCAGTCTGGGGATGTGTAAACTGAGGCTGCTTCTGTGCCCGACCATTTAGGTGGGAAATGAGTGAAATAAAACAAATAGGCCAGGACTTCCTGTGACCATGCCTGCCAACTTTTTCTTAGTTCTTGGGATTTTTTTTTTTGGGGGGGGGGGGGCGGGTGTTCTTTTTCTCCTTCTTTTTGGATTGCTGGATAATAGTCACATTTGGACGCTTCCGTTAGATTCCCTACATCTGCCAGAAATTGGCATCATTCCATTGTGCTTGGCTAATTCAGCGGCGTCGCCTCCTGTGGAAATAGCTGCTTCTGGCAAAACTGTTTAGTTTATCATTTAATCAAAACATTTGCATAGTTGTAACTGAGTTAGAAAGCAAAAGTGGGGTTGATCATTTCTGCAAAAAGACGAGTCAAATCAAGGAATGCTTTGAACCATGAAATGAAATTTAATTAAATATTGGAATGACAAACATTTCGCAGCGCACAGACATCTTCAAACAATGGTTAAATAATGCACAAAAGAAATTACAGTTTTACATGTAGACAACATTTAATGGTGACACAACAAATGTGTCCCCAGATCTTCAGAATGTGTTAGCAATGCGTAGTTTCCTCATCTGGGGGGTGAGTTGCTCTGTGAAGATGCCTTAGGTGATGCTTCTGCTTCTCAGACTTTGCAGCCGAATGGCCTTGGAGGAGATTGGAGAATCGAAACCCCACCCAACACAGAGGTCGCTCTCCCTTCGTGCAGAGGGACAGCACTGATTGTGGTTTCTGCCCCCCAGGTACTGATTATGTTGCCTACTCCCTGCCTACTTTTTTTTTTAATGTTTTATTTATTTTTGAGAGAGCACAAGTTGGAGAGAGAGGGACAGAGGATCTGAAGTAGGCTCTGCACTGTCAGCACAGAGCCTGACATAGGGCTCAAACTCATGAACCATGAGATCGTGACCTGAGCCCGAAGTTGGAGGCTCAACCGACCGAGCCACCCAGGCGCCCCACCCTGCCCACTTTTTAAAGGGCGCCCTTTAGAAAAGCCACTGCATGTACCCAGTTGGATGGTCCTCTGGTTCTTATCCAATGGATTCTAACTGCTTTCCCCTCATCATCAGAGAAGTCACCATTAATTTTCTGTATTTCTGCTTCCTTCTCCCCGCCAAAAGGGCTTTTAAACTAAAGTTCAGCCTCTTAAGCCTCCTGTGATTCTTCACGAAAATACACTGTCATGAAGGGTTTGCTGCAAATCACCACATGGGATCTGCAAACATAGGAACATAAAATCATTACGAAGTCTCCTTGTGGCCGCTGGGGGTCCTGGGGAGCCGGGGGATGCGCGGGGGGGGGGCATCCATGTCCCCTCCCCTCCTGCTTGCCCCTGCTGATGAGGCAGAGCCCATCAGGAAGCCACTCGATGTGGTACGTGCCTGTCACTCTTGGCGCAGAGACGGCAGAGGGTGATGATGGAGGGATCGCCAGGGGCAAAGGGAGAGTTCCCATGTGTGAAAAGGAATCAAAAAGCAAATGGGAATTTGGCCAAGTCACAAAAGTGATCCCTGGGGCTTAAAGAGTGCGTGCCCCAGGAGATTTTGCAAACTGCACAAAAGCCCTTCTCATCCTGGTCTCACTACGTCTTGTCACTGAAACGCCTCTGGACCAAGGTCCTTTCCAAATTATACTTAACGGAAATGCACACTTTCCTAGTGGTCTCATTAAATCACAGTTCGGCAGGTAAGCTTCCCCAAACAGGTGTGCACAAATACATACATGTTAAAATGCAGAAGGTAAGACAGGGTTGCTGTGATCATCGGGGTGGTGGGGGAGGGGGGGAGAAAAAGTAGATGGAAAGGAATCCATTTGTTCACGTTTATTTGTTTATTTCTGAGAGGGAGAGAGAGCATGCAAGCAGGGGAGGTACAGAGAGACAGGGAGAGAGAGAATCCCAAGCAAGCTCCACACTGTCAGTGCAGAGCCCGACACGGGGCTCAACCTCACGAACCGTGAGATCATGACCTAGGCAGAAATCAAAAGTCAGTCGCTCAACCCATCCCGGAGCCATCCAGGAGCCCCTCGTGGTGTACTACTCCATATGGCTCTCCGCGTCCATACTCCGTGAAATCAGGGTTGCAGCTCTCATAATCCACAGGGTGGGTATTTACACCACGGAAATCAGTAGACAACAACACAAATTGTTTTCGATGCACTTGGTTGTTAAGCATTTACTAGCATAGCGCGACCAGCACATTCAGAGGGATGCGGGTTAGCACAGGGGGAAGTTCAGGTGATTTCCTAGCTAGCAATGCTAAAGAAAAGTATGTAACTCTTCCTTCTTGGTTTCTCCTCCCCCAGAAGAATGAAAAGCAGGATCAATTCAATTCAGGAAGGGTTCAAATCAATTCAATTTTTGAAGGTGACAGCCTGTGTGTTCAGTGCCGGAGTAGACACTTAGCATGAATGCTTAAAGTTGTTCATGCAAACAATGCCTCTTTCTAGAATCAGGATTAAGTGATTCACAGAAGATTCTTCTATTTCAATGAATCTATTCATCTATAAAGAAATACTTCATACAAGGCCCAGGAGCCAAGATGATTGTTTTTCTCCAGATTGTGGAATTGCAACATCCTTTCTCCTATTTACCATTCAACGCACTCAAGCCATTCAATGTGCCTGTGTGAGCTCTTCCCAAGATGTAAACAGATTTTTGAAATGTAGATAATTGACGTTTGATGGAGTTCATCCTTGTCGCCAGTTAGAGAACTCAAATATGTTAATCTTGACTCTTCTCAGGGATCTAAAGCCATTGTCTTTCATTAAGCCCTATGCTTATAAGAGCTGCTTGAATCAGTCCCCAAGTCGGTGGCCCTGCTTCCTTCCGCCCTCATATGAGTTGCCGTTGTGCATAGCAGGACACGGGAAGAAAGTCACAATCTCGAGGAAAATCCTTCCCTTTATTTTGACCCGTCATCTCTGCTGAACAGCGCCGTAATTTTGGTTTAATCTTGAAAATTATGGCCACTGTTAATTTTCAACTTATTAGAGAGATTCTGTCTGTATGCACAACTGTGGAAGGGGTTTGGAGACCCCACATTAAAGCTGCTATTAATGTGAAATGGTCAAAATCTCTTGGTGGTGTTTACAAAGTGGGGGAGCTGTCATCAGTGAGCCATTAAAACAGAAACGCTAGGTGGATTTGACATTTGAAAATCATGTAATTCACCATATCAACAGATAAAAAAGAAAAATGATATGATCATGTCAATCAATGTAGAAAAAGCACTTGGCAATAGAAAACATGAACAAATTTCTAGCCAGACAGACCAAGAAAAAAAGATACTGAAGTCATAAATTACCAACATCAGGAACCGAAGAGAGGACATCGTTACAGATTCTACAGTCAGAAAATATACAATAAAGAAGTATTATGGAAAACTTCTACTAATAAATGTGACCATTTAAATTAAATGGAAAAAGTCCCCGAAAGACTACTGAAGCTCACTTTAGAAGAAACAGATAACTGGAATAGTGCTACATCTAGGAAAGAACCGAAAATTGAATTCGTAGTTAAAATTTCAGGCAAAGCAAGTGCCAGCCCCGGATGGCTTCATTAGTGAATTCCACCAAACATTTGAGAAAATAGCAATGTTAATTCTCCATAAACGCTTCCAGAAAATGGAAGATTACGGGAAATTTTCCAACGCATTTTAGGAGGTCAGCATTACCCTATAACAAAACCAGACAAAGACGTTATGAGAAAAGAAAACCAAAGACCAAATTCCCTCATGATCGCAGATGAAAAATGCTCTTAAGAAACCTAACAATGGGGCACCTGGGTGGCTCAGTCAGTTAAGCGTCCGACTTCAGCTCAGGTCATGATCTCACGGTCCGTGAGTTCGAGCCCCACGTCGGGCTCTGGGCTGATGGCTCAGAACCTGGAGCCTGCTTCCGATTCTGTGTCTCCCTCTCTCTCTGCCCCTCCCCCGTTCATGCTCTGTCTCTCTCTGTCTCAAAAATAAAAATTAAAAAACAAAACAAAACAAACAAACAAAAAAGAAACCTTACAAAATTAATCTAGAAATCTAAAAAACAGGATAATGCATTGTGACAAAGATAAGGATGTCTGTTGTCACCACTTAAAACCCTCACTGGCTCTTCTGGCCAGTGAACTATGGGAAGAAAAAGAAATTGAACACATACGATTTAGAAAAGGAGCAGTATAGCTGTCTTTATTTAAAAAGAACATGACTGTGTTTGTAGAATGTCTTAAGAAATGTAGAAAAAAAGAGCCTCAGAATAAGTGAGTTTAGTAAGATTATAGGACGCGAGGACAATGTATACACAAATTAATTATCCAGCTTGGTCTCCAGTCCAGACCAGAAGGGATAAGCTCCTTTCTTTCTGCTTCTGCCCACTGAGAACAATCAGGACCTTGTAAATAACAGAAAGGGAAACTAAGAGAACTTTGAAATATGGTAAAAAGAAGTCATGTTGGCTTGGAACCCTGGGACTGGAGGAACAATACAACAGCAGGCTGTTTCCTGACCCCCTTCTTCACCCAACAAAACAAAGTGCCCCAGGCCTGGTGTTCCCCAACCCTCAAGCCATAACACGAGGCAGACCCATTCTTCTTCCGGATAGAGTGGGATTCCCAACCGTAATGCCAGGTGAGTCCAGAAGCACCAGCAAGGGGGATCAATCAGGAGCCCACCCTTAAAAATGGCTAAGGAGCATTCTTGAAACAGAAAGGAAAGGATAAACGAAGGAATATTGGAAGATCAGGAAGGAAGAAAGAAAACAGAAATAGGAGAAAAAATGGCTACATAAAATAGGCTCTCCTCCTCGTGACTTTTAGAAATTACATTCAATGGTCAAAACAAAAATCATCCGATATTCTAAACAATCAAACTTAAGTGCAGGGAAGTCAAAAAGGCTTAAATGAAGGTAAAATATCCATACTTCACCCAAAGTAGTAAAATGATGAAACCAGCAGATTGCAATGAGTCGCATATGTATATTTTAATGCCCGGAGGAAACTATACGAGGGAATAAGAAAACTATACCCCAAATACACTCAAATCCACTATAAATAAATCAATGTGAAATCCTAAAAAATTTTAAGTAATCTAGAAGAAGGCATGAAAAGAAAAAAGAGAAGAAATAAACAGGAAACAAACTATACAATGGCAGAGCTAATCCCTAGTATATAACCATTTTCCTTTAAGGTAAACGGGCTAAACATACCTCAGAAAAGGGCAGGAACTAACTGAGTGAATAAAAAACCCCAAACCCTCTCTAAACCCGAGACACTCATCTCAAATTCAACACTGGTAAACTGTAAGTAAAAGGATGGAACATGATATACCATGGAATCATTTTTTAAAAGCCGTGGGTGATTATACAAATACCAAATTAAGTAGATTTCAGGGCACAGAAAATCATTAGAGATGAAGAGGGATATATAAAAGAGGAATATTGCATGATAATTAAAGGACCAATCCACTGGGAAGACACAGCGATCCTAAGTGTACACTCGCCAAACAACATAGCCTCCAAATATATAGTGCAAAAACAACAGATTTGAAAATCCTAAGTTATGCTAGGAGACTTCAACGTCCCGTTCTCAGACACCGATAGAACTACCCAAGAAAAAATCAGCAAGGATATATGAAGAATAACACTACCAACACGATGTGCCGGCAGATTCAGCGTCAGAGCTGAATGCTTACTGTGTCCTCGCGGGGCAGAAGGGGCAAGGTGGCCATCTGGGGTCTCTTTAAGGACACCACTCCCGTTCATGAGGGCTCCACCCTCATGACATAATCACCTCCCCAAAATCTCCCCTCCTTATGCCATCCCATGGTGAGCAAAGATTTCAACATGTGAATTTTGGGCATTCATATGTTGGACACAGACATTCAGTCCATTAAAATCCTGCTGACTTCAGAAGGGCAAGGGAACAGTGTTAACAACTCGTATGTTAAAATTGACAACTTACAGGGGTGCCTGGGTGGCTCAGTCGGTTGGGCGTCTGACTTCGGCTCAGGTCATGATCTCGCGGTCCGTGAGTTCGAGCCCCGCGTCGGGCTCTGGGCTGACAGCTCAGAGCCTGGAGCCCGTTTCAGATTCTGTGTCTCCCTCTCTCTCTGACCCTCCCCCGTTCATGCTCTGTCTCTCTCTGCCTCAAAAATAGATAAACGTTAACAAAAATTTAAAAAAAAAAATTGACAACTTACATGAAATGGACCAATTCCCTGAATAGTGCAAACTACCACAATTCATCCAATATGAAACAGGTAATTTGGTTTTGTAACTATGAAGGGAATTGAGTTTATAATTTAAAATGTCTTGAAAGAAGGAAACTTCAGGCCCAGCTGGTTTAACTGGAGAATTCTAGTAAACATTGTATAAACCAATTCTACACGTTCTTTTCCAGGAAACACAAGAGGAAGCATTTTCCCCCTCATTCTCTGAGGCTGATACCAAGTGTAGACAAAGACAGTTCAGAAAAAGAAAAGTCGCAAACCAGTATTCCTCATGGACAGAGATGCAAAGATTCTTGACAAGTATTAGCAGACAGAATTGATCAACATTTAAGAGTTGCACACCATAACCAAGTGGGATTTATTCTAGATATGCAAGCCTGGTTCGTATTTAAAAAGCAGTCACTGTAATCCACCATGATGACCTGCTAGAGAAGAGAAATCATATGACCATATCAATTGACGTGGAAAAATCGTTTGACAAAATTTACCTCTGCCCCTCCTCTACTCACGCTTACACACTCTCTCTCAAAAAAATAGATAAATAAAATTTAAAAAATAATTAAAAAGCCACCCCCCCCAAGTTATATACTAAATAATTTCATTTAAATAATATTCTTGAAATAAGATTATGGAGATGGAGAACTGATACTGGTTGTTGGGTGTGAGGGTTGGGGAGGGGAGGTAGTTGTGCTTATAAAAAAGCAACACAGGGGCACCTGGGTGGCTCAGTCAGTTAAGCCTCCGACTTCGACTCAGGTCACGATCTCGTAGCCCGTGAGTTCGAGCCCCGCGTTGCCCTCTGGGCTGATGGCTCGGAGCCTGGAGCCTGCTTCTGATTCTGTGTCTCCCTCTCTCTCTGGCCCTCCCCCGTTCATGCTCTGTCTCTCTCTGTCTCAAAAATAAATAAACGTTAAAAAAAAAAGAGCAACACAAAAGGGGCGCCTGGTCGGCTCAGTGGGTGGAGCATGTAACTGATGGTCTCGGGATGGTGAGTTCAAGTCCCACGTTGGGGGTAGAGATCGCTTAAAAATAAAACCTTTTTAAGAAAAGGGCAACACAAAGGAATCCTTGTGCTGATAAAATTGCTTTGTCCTTTGAGTGCGGTGAGGGTTACACAAACCTACACATGTGATAAAACGGCAAGGACATGCACGTGCACGCACATGTGCACACTCACGCATGCACACACATGCACGTGCACCCACACACAAACAAGTGAGTACAAGTAAAACTGAGGAGATCTCAGTCAAATTGGTGAGTTGTATCTCTGTCACTATCCTGGTTGTAGTATCGTAACTACAGTGTTGCAAGATGTCACCATTGAAGAAAACTGGGTGAAGGGTAGAAAGAATCCCTGTTTTATTTCTTACAGCTGCACATATATCTACAAGGATCTCTAAACAAAGAACTTAATTTAAAAAGCCAACTGTTTTTCATTTTATTACCAATGAATGATGGGAAATTGTGCCAGAATAATAATTATATTTACGGTGACATCAAGATATGAAATGAAAATGAATCTCACAAAAGTGTGCAAGATGTGTACCCTGAAAACTACAAAACATCGCTGAGAAAGATTTTTTAAAAATCTAAATAGGGGCACCTGGGCGGCTCAGTTGGTTGAGCATTCAACTCTTGATTTTGGCTCAGGCCATGATCCCAGGGTCATGGGATCAAGCCCCATGTCAGGCTCTGTGCTGAGTGTGTAGCCAGCTTAAGATCTCTCTCTCTCTCTCTCTCTCTCTCTCTGTCTTCCCAAGTCCATCTCTCTCTAAAATAAAAAAAAAATCTAAATAGAGCAGAGAGATATCATGTCAATTGGTTGGAAGATTCAACATTATTATGGTGTCACTTTTCCCAAATTGTACAGATTCAATGGAATCCTTACCAAAATCTCAGAAAACTCTTTTGTGGTAATGGTTATCCCGATCCTGAAGTTTGTGTAGAAATGGAAAGGTCTAGAATAGCCAAAACAATTTTGAAAAAGAAGAAATTGGATGACTTCCATTACCTGATTTCCAGACTTACCACAGTAATCAAGACAGTGGGGAACTGGCATAAAGGACAGACCCAGAAATGTGTGGAATAGGAGAGTCCAGAAATAGACCCATGGGGTCTGCATTTCTTCAACATTACAAAATGCAATTTAATCGGAAAATAATAACATTTTCAGAAAATGCCGTTATAACAAGTGGATATCCTCCCACACACAAATGAACCTGAACACTTTCATCATATATAAAAATTAACTCAAAATGGATCATAGACCTAAATTTAATAGTTAAAACTACAAAATGAGAAGAAAATCTTCACGACCTTGGGATCGACAGTGGTTTTTAAAGATAGGGTAGCAAAAGAATGATCCATAAAACTAAAAAAGTTGGAAAACTGGACTCCAAAATTAAAAACCATTGCTTTTCAAAAGACGGAGTTAAGATAATGAAAGCATGCCACAGCCTGGGAGTAAATATTTACAACACAGAGCTCTGACGGAGGATTTGTATCCAGAATATATAAAGACTGTTTCAATTCAAAAATAAAAAGACAAACAAACAAGAGGCATAGGTTATAGTTAAGCATACACTTCTATGACCTGTAAGTTGCACTCTTAGGTATTTTCCCAAGAGACATGCCATCAAAAAAAGATAGGCAAATAGCAAATTAAAAAAATGAAAGTTACTCAATATCATTATTAGTTATTAGGAACAGTGAGTTAAAAATATGAGATACACAACCACTGAAATGGCTAGAAAGACTGGCAATACAAAGTGTCGGAGATGGTAGGGGTCAAGTGCAATCCTCCCTCAGACATTGCTGGTGGCAGTGGAGGACGGTAACAACTTTGGAAAAGAGTTTGGCAGTTCCTTGTAAAGTTAGCCATACATATACGGCCTAGTAATTGTATTCCTAGGTATTTCCCTCAGATAAATGAAAACATAAGTTCACACAAAGACTTAAATACAAAAGTCCGTATCAGCTTTATTCATCATAACGCAAAACTAGATGCAACCCAAGTGTCCATCAACCAAGGAACGGTAAACACACTGTGGCATACTCATGCAATGGAAAAGAAGGGGCGTGGTTACACACGACAGCAGGCGTGAATCTCAGAATAATTAATTGGTGTGAAAGAAGTCAGACACAAGACAACACCTACTGCATGGGTCCGTTTATACGGAATTCTAGAGAAACATTATAGCAATACAAAGCAGATCAGAGTTTGTGCTAGGGGCCAGAGGATGGGAGAGGAGATTGGCTATAAAGGGGCATGCTGTTGTGCTACATCGTAATTGCGGTCATGTGTTACACGTTGTGTACAATTGTCCCAAATCACTAAATAGTACACTTTACATTGATTAATATTTCTATATGTAAGCTTTACCTCAGTAAACCTGATATAATTAATGATCTCTAATTAAAGGCATTTGAGCTACCAAGGTAGTGAAGAAGGATGGGCAGTCTCAATGAAGGAGGAAATCTAGAATCGACAGGCACCCGTAGGGCCCGAGGTAGCATGGAACTGCCCGAGGAAGACAAGGGGTTGACAGTCCTCCTGCTGCAGACAGACACACACATACACACACACTCACAGTACAATGTGGAGAGGGCCAGTCAAAGCATGTGGCGTGCATGAGGACCGCATACCCTAATTAGCAGTAGGATTTTTCAATTTTTGTTTTAAATTTTTTGTTAATGTTTATTTATTTTTGAGACAGAGAGAGACAGAGCATGAACGGGGGAGGGTCAGAGAGAGAGGGAGACACAGAATCCGAAGCAGGCTCCAGGCTCTGAGCTGTCAGCACAGAGCCTGACGCGGGGCTCGAACTCATGGACCGCGAGATCATGAGCTGAGCCGAAGTCAGACACTCAACGGACTGAGCCACCCAGGCGCCCCTCAATTTACATCTTATAGCAACCTTGTTGAGGTATAATTTCCATTCCACAAACCGCTTCTGTAAATTGGATGTGTTTTAGTATATTTGTTCAATTGTGCAACCATCACCACAATCCATTTTTTGAAAACTTCCATTACTCTAAGAATTTTCCTTATTGCTTTTTGCAGACTGCTGTTCCTCCAAACCCGAGCCTTGGGCAACCACCGACCTCCTTTATGCCTCAGTATTTTGCCTTTTCTAGAAATTTCATATAAATGGAATCACATAATATGTCATCTTTTGTATCTGACTTCTTTCATTTTAGCATAATGTCTTTGGGATTCACCCATATTGTTGTACGTTTCAGTGGTTGGTTCATTTTTTTTTTTTTTTTTGGATGGTATCCCATTGAATACCACATTATCCCCTGACCAGTTAATGGGCATTTAGATTTTTCCAGGTTGGGGCTATTTGAATAATGCTGCTCTGAAATGCTGGTCCAAATCTTTGTGTGGACATATGCTTTCATTTCTCTTGTGTCCAGATCCAGGAGAGCGATGGCCGAGTGCACGGGGGAGTGTGTCCAACCTTTAAAGAAGCTAACAACATGGTTTGCAAAGTGGCTGCACCATGTCACATTCCCACCATCGTCCTCTGAGGGTTCCAGTCTCTCCACGTTGACGTAGTGGAAATTCTTCACTCCTGACCATCCTGGTAGGTAGCTGGGGAAATCTTGCTGTAGGGTTAACGTGCACGTCTGTAGTGATTAGTGATGTGACGCATTTTCCACGTGCTTACTGGCACATATTATCTTTGGCGAAGCATCTACTCAACTTCTGTGCCCATGCTTTCATTGGGTTGTTTTTTCTCTTATATCTGGCTCTAAGACTTCTTTTTTTTTTTTTAATTTTTTTTTTCAACATTTTTAATTTATTTTTGGGACAGAGAGAGACAGAGCATGAACGGGGGAGGGGCAGAGAGAGAGGGAGACACAGAATCGGAAACAGGCTCCAGGCTCCGAGCCATCAGCCCAGAGCCTGACGCGGGGCTCGAACTCACGGACCGCGAGATCGTGACCTGGCTGAAGTCGGACGCTTAACCGACTGCGCCACCCAGGCGCCCCTCTAAGACTTCTTTATAAATTCTGAATACAAGTCCTTTATCAATGCATGAGTCACACCTATTTTCTTCCTGTCCCTGGCTTGTCTTTTCATTTTCTTCATAGAGCGTCTTGAAGAGGAAACTTTTTAAACTCTGATGAATTCCAATTACATTTTTTTTTCCTGTTTTGAATCCTGCTACCAGCTTTTTGCCTAGTCTGAGATCACGAAGATTTTTTTTGTGCTTTTCTCTGTCGATGTTATAGTTTTAGCTCTTTATATTCAGCCACTTGTGTGTGGTATGAAGTAAAGGTCCAACTTAAATCTTTTGCATATGGACATTTAATTATCTTAGCACAATTTGTAGAAAAGACCATCCTTTCCCTCACCAAATTCCCATGGCACTTGTGTTGAAAGTCAATAGACCACATATTGTGTGGATCTGTTTCCGGACACTCTATCTCGTTCCACTGATCTATGATATGTCTGCTCTGGCTCCAATACCACACTATCTTGATGACTGTAGCTTTAAGTAAGTTTTGAAATCAGGTAATGTAAGTCCTCCCACTTTGTGTTCTTTTTTATTAATTGGTTACTTCATTTGAGAGAGAGACAGAGGGAGGGAGAGGGGCAGAGGGAGAAAGAAAGAGAATCTATGCGCAGCACAGAGCCTGATTCCGGGCTCGATCCTGTGATCCTGGGATCAAGAGTTGAGTGCTCAACTGACTGAGACACTCAGGCGCCCACAAAGAACTTTGTTCTTTTTTAATATTATTGTATTTATTCAAGATTCTTTGCATATTCATGTACACTTTAGAACGAGAATGCCAATTTCTATGGAAAAAAATAAGCCTGCTGGTACTTTGGTAGCGATTGTATTGAATCAATAGATCAATTCAAGAAGAACAGAACTCTTACTGTGAGTCTTTCATCCGATGAACCTGACATAAGACTTTAATTTTCTCTCAGCAAAGTTCTGTCGTTTTCAGTGCGCTTGTCTTGTGCTTCTTTTGTTAAGTGTATTCTTCAATATTTTATTGTACAGAAGTGCAACTGATTTTGTATATTGATTTTATATCCTGAAACCTTGGTAAACTTATTACTTCTAGATCTAGTGACATTTCCTAGGGCTTCTATATAAACTTTAATGTTTTCTGCCAATAACGATAATTTGACACCTTTCCACCCAATACGTATACTGTTAATATTTCCCCCACTTTATTGCCATGGTTACATGTTGAGCTCATTCACAATTTAATCTTACAGTCTCGTGTCAGCTGTAGGATTTTTATAGACACCCTCTGTGAGGTGCTGGCAATTTCTTGTGTGTCCGAGTTGGTTGAGAATTTTTACCACGGAAGAGTATTTGATTTTGTTAAATGCTTTGTGTCTACTGGAATGATCGTATGTATTCACTCTTTATCTGTTAGTATGGTAGTTTGCATTAATTGATTTTCAGATGCTAACCCAACCTGTATCCTTACAAAGTTATACACCACTTGGCCAATCAAATGTCCTTACTTGATATGGGTCCGTTTAGATCATCTCTTTCTTCTTCAATCAGTGTTGACTATGTCTTTTTAGTAATGTGTCCATTTCATTCTCGTTTGGGGGTTTGTTTACACACAATTGCTTATAGTATAAATCCAGAATCTGTGAAATGTCTTTAGAGTCGGTGGTGACATTACTTTTACAAATCTTGATTTGGGAATTGGTATCTTCTCTCTTGTTTTCTTATTCAGTCTACCTAAGGGCTTATTATTTTGTTGATCTTTTCAAGAAAACATTTGTTTTATTGATTTTCTGTATTGATCTTTTATTGTTTTCACTGATACCCGAGTTAATCTACATGATTGCCAATTTCCATATGTTGTGCTTTCATTTTCATTCAGTTCTAGATATTTTTAATTTGGTTTGTGACTTCTCCTTTGATCCATGAATCATTTAAAAGATATAGTATAACTTCCAAATATTAAACCCTTTTCCGCATTCATTTTTCTGGCTGATTGCCAATTTAATTCTATTTTGGTCATAAAACATCCTTTATGTGCTTCTGAGTCTTTAAAATTTAGTGATAGTTGTGTGGTAAGCTACTGGTCCCCCTAAAGATACCCAGGTCCTAATCTGTGGAATCTATAAATGGAAACCGAGTCTCGGTGCATGTGATTAAATTAAGCATCTGAGGGTATCCTGGACAACACAGTCACACGAGTCCTTGTGAAATGAGGACACAGAAGAAGAGGTGATGTGAATGGACACAAACACCCAAGCGAGGCAGGCCCCAGCTGAGGCATCCGGTGGCCACGGGAAAATGGAAGTCGTGTGGACAGATTCTTCCCTAGAGCCTCTGGAGGAAGCATGGCCTCCAGACATACTGATTTCAGACCTCGGGCCCCCAGAACAGAATAAACCTCTGGTATTTTAGGCTCTGGCATTCGTGGCAACCTCTTACAACAGCCACAGGAAACCAACACAACTTGCTTTTTGACCTGGCAGGGGGACCGTCCCACAGGATGTTCCCGTGGTCTTGAGAGGAATGTTTATCCTGCTGCTTTGAGGGGAGGGGTGTTTCACAGACGTCCATTAGGTCAGTTGGTTGATAGTGTCGTTCAAGCTTTCTGTGTCCTTCCTGATTTAAAATTTTTGGTTGACATTTATTAATTTTTGAGAGACGGAGACAGCACGTGAGCAGGGGAGGGGCAGAGACAGACAGACAGACAGACAGACACAGAATCCGAAGCAGGCTCCATGCTCCGAACTGTCAGCACAGAGCCCCATGAAGGGCTCGAACTCGTGAACTGTGAGATCATGACCTGAGCCGAAGTTGGAGCTTAACCGACTGAGCCACCCAGGCGCCCCTTTGTCTTTCCTGATTTTATTGGAATCTTCAACTCTAATTGTTGAATTGGCTATTTTCTCCTCTCAATTCTATGAATTCCTGTGTCTTGCATTTTGGGACCCTATTGTTAGATGCATTTATACTTAATAATTGTTATATCTTTCTGATGTTTTTACTTCTTACTTTTTTTTTTTTTTTTTTGGTTTTCTAGTATTTCTTATTTCAAAATCTGTTTTGTCTGATTTTGGGGTAGCCACCTCAGTCCTCCTTGGCCACTGTCTGCACGCACGTATGGGATCATTTAAAAATTTTTTTTAAATGTTTTATTATTTATTTTTGAGAGAGAGACAGAGACAGAACACAAGTGGGGGTGGGGGACGGGGACAGAGAGAGAGGGAGACACAGAATCCGAAGCAGACTCCGGGCTCCGAGCTGTCAGCACAGAGCCTGACTTGGGGCTGGAAGTCACGAACCGTGAGATCATGACCCGAGCCGAAGTTGGATGCTTAACCGACTGAGACACCCAGGCGCCCTAGGATCATTTTTTTATTATCCATTTATTTATTTCTACGAACCTAGAACATGTCTCTCACAGCCTTGAGGGACCTTGCTGACCTGCCTGATGCACTCTGCTGAACACGCTCTGGCAGAGAAACAGGTCTCAGGCCCCGCTGTTTCTCAGACGCTTCTCCCATCTCCACGTTTTCCTGCCTCGATTCCCCATGCCCCGTGTCCTTCCTGCTTCTTTGTCCAGAGCAACACTGCTGTCTCATCCTGGGAGGTAGTGGTAGGAGGGTGTGGAGGGTGAGGAAGAGCATCCCGGGGTCTAAATGGTCCCCACACAGATCTAGCCATCCGATCTGTGGACCCAGCCCGGCCCCGCACGCGGTACATAAGACCCCTGAGCCGTTCAGACTCTGCCCAGAAAGTGATTTTCTGCCTATTGGCATTGTCCTGTCCAGGCACCGTAGGTTGAAAATGGGTCTCCCTCTCTAAATCAGTTACCAAACTATTCTCTGTGTTCTTAGCTCGCAAAAATCTGTCGAAACCCCTTGTTTTTCCATCACTTTCTGCACACGGCTTCCACCGCAGGCTCAAAATGACTGCTGGAGCTCTAGCCGCCATATCTGTGCCACATTCAGCAAGGAAGAGAAGGACACGAGGGAGGGACCCCCCTCTCTTTATAGAGACGTCTCTGGAGGCCCCACCTGACACGCTGGTCTGCTCTTACTGCCCAGGGCCTGGCCACATGGCCGCACTGAACACAGTGAGAAGTGGGGTCTTTATTCAAGACAACTCATGGTTTTCAACCGGAAGTTGGGAGTCTACTGCCAAAGAAACAGTGGACAGGGACTGGGGGACTTCTCTCCATCTGTCACACTCAGGATGACAGCAGTTTTTAAAAACTAACTCAGCACCTAACGAGCATGGCTCTTCATTGGAGTCTGCACACGGGGGCCAACAGAGGCGAGTGGCACCTACAGAGTACACGTTTTTGGTGCTTAGTGAATTTTTGTCAAAAGGATGAACGGACTTGAATAAACCACCGGCCTGAGGAGAAGGCCGGTTTCCTGTGTTTACTACAACCTGGGACAAGTGATCACATCCGTTATTTTCCTGTATCGAGTTCATCAACAAGTAGAAAATATCACCCTGCCTCTGACATTCCGTCTTCCGTCTTCTGTCTTGCTGCCATATTGTATTTGACCCCCTAGTCAGTGCCAAGTGCAAAGACTGGAGAGACCAGACAGAGAAATAGCTAGAAGTATTTGTTTGACTCACACATACCCACGAAGCCTCCCCCAGTGCAGAACCAGTGACAAAATAAGCACTAGCCGACCAGCCGTTGTCCTTGACCTTGAACCAGAAGCCATGGTTCTCATGTCTGGCATTTTTCAAAGAGGTCGAAGCAGCTCTGTTTAAAAGAGCTGCCTGCCGTGGGATAAATAATCATTTTTATTACAGGGACTTAGCGGTGAGCCTGAGAGCAAAGTTGTTCATGAGCAGAGCACGGGGAGAATGCCGGAACGTTCCTTCCGCCACAGCGCACACGATACTGCTGAGAGACAACGGTGGTTCTCGAGTTACCGTAAAGATGTGAGAGCTTAGTAAGTTACCTCCAGTGTTCCTAAAATCCTTCTCTTTGAATTAAATTTTTGAGAGAGAGAGAGAGGGGAGAGAATCTTAAGTGCACCCCACTCAGCGTGGAGCCCGAGACGGAGCTCAGCCCCATGATCCTGAGGTCATGATCTGAGCAGAAATCAAGAGTCAGATGCTCAACCGACTGAACCACCCAGGCGCCTCGTCCTTCCTTTTGAAGAGAAGAAGAGGAGAGGAGAGGAGGGACTGGACAGGGAAGGTAGTTTGTTTAACCCACAGAGACATGTTCGTGGGTGCCCGTGCAACTTTTCTTTACGCTTGCCATAAAGATCAAAACAAAGACCCTTTATTCGTTCTGAAAATGCCTGTTACACAGGAGTACTGTTAGGAGCTCACAATCTGGTGGTGGTAAGAGAGGCAGTTAGCAAGTAAGCAGTAAATAGCAAGTAAATACCGCTGAGCGGTAGGAGGGGAGTGGTGAGTGGGGTGGCTACGGGGAAGGCGGGGGCCTCTCTGGGGAAAGCACCTTCCATCAGAGACCTGATGGTTGATCACAAGCTGGTCACGCAGAGTGAATGTGAAGGGGTAGAGAGGGGGCAGGGTGAGTTCCAGGCCGACGGGTGCACACAGCAGAGGCTGCTGGGACCGGGGTGAAGCCGGCGGGGCAGGTGGCAGAGCTGGGACCTCTGTCCCGGTCTGAGACCAGAGAGGGGGCTGGGGCCACCTCGAGGACAGACTTGCTGGCCCCGCGAAAGAGCCTGGGCTGCACGCCAGGTGGTGGCAGTGACGGGTGGGGAGCGCGAATGTTTACTCCGCCGACACTGCCCACGGCTCCTGGAGGTGGAGCGCGAGCTTTGCGAGCGAGGCAGGGCTGCTGCGGTAGTTGAGGCCAGAGATGACGGCAGCTTTGATGAGTAGCTGCAAGATAGAAAGATGTGGAAAGAAAATACATCCTGGCGGGGGGCCAAGAGCATTTGGCCATAGCGACCTAAGTGTTTGCGGTAGAACCGTCATTTAAGGCTGGATTTGTTCTCCTGTTTGTTACCCGAAAGCCGCTTTGGGAAACCGCCCTGTAGACGGAAGGGGAGAGATGACGCGGGCCATAGTGTCCAAGGTAGGGGGGATTGGCTTCAGCTTTCAGAGCCATATCCCTTACCTAACAAATGAGACAAAATGATCATTTTAGGAAGTATGACTTCTCGTGACTCGGTAACACGTTACAGAAAATGACTGTAACTCAGAAGTACCGATTCCAGACCCAGGAGCCCAGTGTCGGTTATTAAATGCGAGTGCGTGAGTGACCTTCAGGGCCTTCCAGAACATGAGGTCTCTGGCGGGCATCTCCCCTCTTGACCTCGCGACATTTGCAGATGCCAGACAAGGGAGGTGGGAGGCGGGTGAATCCATGCGGTGTGCAGAAACTTCTGTCCCTCGAGTGGCAAAAACAGAGCGTGCACAACGGATCCTGAAAACACGAGAACGGCCACAAACATTTACTGAACACCGACTATTCGTTTACCCAAATCGCCTGCTTGGACTAGCGGACATAAACATAGGCAGCTAATGGTGTCATGAAGGGCAAAGGACAAGTCTTGAAGCGAGAGGACTACGTTGTCAGCGGCACATGAAAATTAGACCGTTTGTATATTAGTCGCACCTGCTTTGCACACAGAACAAGACTGACAACTGCTCTAGACTGAATATTTGTGCCCCTCTAAAATTCACACGCTGAAACCTAACCTCCAAGGTGAAGGTGTTAAAAGAGGGGGCCCTGAGAGGTGGTCACAGGGGATAATGGCCCTCGAGAAAGGCACCCCAGAGACCCCCCCTCGCCCCTTCCACCACGGAAGGACTCCGAGAGGAGAAAGCAGAGAGCTGTCCGTGAGCCCAGAAGCCAGGTCTCCCCACACACCGAATCTGCCGGCACCTTGATCTTGGACTTCCCAGGCCCCAGAACAGAAAGACGTAAATGTCTGTTGTTTATAAGCTACCCAGTCTGTGTTATTCTGTTAGAACTGCCTCAATAGACGAAGACAGCCATCATTCAAGAGCAGAGAAAAGGCTAATCGTGTGGTTCAAACCGAATGCAAAGGCTGTAGGGATCTTGGTCACCTCCAAGGAGGAGGAAGGTGTGAAAAGGGACACTGGGTTGGGGGACATGTGGCGTGACATGTGGCTAACTCTAAAAGGAAGTGGATGATGGTTTTTTTTTTTCCAAAGAAAGGAAAAATGTTACTAAACAGAAATGTATGAAAATAAACACTGAGGAGACTGCTTAGTCTATGTCACCCTTAGAACCAGAAACTTCACATGGATCCTGCCCCTTTAAATTCCAATCTCCCCACAGACGATAGAATTCCAGACTCTTCCGTTATTCTGGCAGGTGTTTGTCTGGCATGGATTACGGGGCATGTGTCCTGAGGACCGGCTGCACCCAGTAAGAAAACTGTTATGGGCTGAGATGTGTCCCCCCAGATTCATATGTTGGAGTCCTGACCTCAGAATGTGGCTGTATTTGGAGAGAGCTCTTGGGTTTTTTTTTTTTTCAGCTTTATTGGGATATAATTGACATAAGACATTGTGAAAATTTAAGATATACAACAAGCAAATTGAATACATTTATGTATCGCAGTACGATTACCATCACAGCGCTAACCTTCATCACATCGCGTAATTACCGTTCCTTTTTTGTGCTGAGAGCGTTTAAGGTCTACTCTCTTAGCAACTTGGAAGCATAGAATGCAGTATTGTTAGCTGGAATCACAATGCCGTGCATTCGATCCTCAGAAGGTGTTCGTTCACCTTCCAAGTGGGAGCTGGTGCCCTTTTACCCGTCTCCCCACTTCCCCCACCCCCAGCTCCTGGCAACCATCATTCTGCCCTCCATTTCTACGAGTTTGGCTTTTTTAGATCCTGTGCATGAGACATAACATACAGTATTCGTCATTCTCCGTCTGATGTATTTCACGTAGCATTATGCCCACAGAGGTCCGTGCCCGGGTGCCCGCAGCATTTTTCACCGTAACCCAGCTATGGAAATGCCCCAGGTGCCTGTCAGCGGGCGAATGCATAAAGCAGATGTGGTATAAATATACAATGGCGTGTTATTCGGCCACAAAGTGAAGGAAATCCTGCCGCTTGGGACATCACAAAGATAAGGTCCTTACAGAGGTAACTGAGTTAAGCTGAGGTCATTAGACCCTAACCCGGCATGACTGCTGTGGCTCTTAGAAGAGGATATTTGAGGGAGAGGGAGGCGATGTGAAGACACAGTGATTATTTGCTGACAAACAAATCGTCATGTTTCGGGAGTGTTTAGAAATACTGTAGTCCCGGAAAGTGATTCTTGGGGGGAAATATTCTGTCTTTGAAAATGTGAGGGCTCTGCACCCCTTAATAGGGCACTTCGGTGTCTCGACGGTAAAGGGCAGGAGAGCCTAGCTCTCCGGGGACAGTGTGGCCCGAGGACAGACCCTTTCACCAATGTTGTCAGGGCTCACCGGGCCCCCAGGAATAATGACGTGAAACACGCACGGTCATATTACTGTGCTTATTCTCTTAGAGAAAAGACAGTGAGGGCTACTCCCGACTGCCACACGGAATGGGGCTCTGTGCCTTTCTGGGGGTGGGGGGGCTGGGGAAGTCCCAGCTGGGGTGCAACAGATTCACGAGCTGCCCCCCTGGCAATCTGCCCCCAGCGGGAGGACACTGTGTCTGGGCAGGCCGGGACAGGGTTCCACACAGCACAGCAGCCACGTGAGGGATGCACCCGGCCGTCCCTGGCAGCGTGGCTGGAAAAATCCACCGCTGTCCTCCCCCCCTCACTTGCCGCTCAGGCTCCAGGTCTTGGGGGCAAGTTCCAACCAACACTTGCTTCCCATTGAGGACACGTCAGATCCCCGCATTTGCCCAAAATCGCCCACTGGGTAATTAATGGTGCGCACAAGGATCATTTATGAGCTCGTTGTTCACAGCAATGCCTGATTGGCAAGAGACGCTGGTCCAAGGAGCCGGGTAGGGCTCTCCGTGGCCCAGAACTCGACTTCAGAGGCGAGGCTGATTCAGACTTGCATCCTGGGAGGTTTCTTTTCATACACAAGGTTTCTGCTACAAAAGGGACCGGAGGGACTGGACTCCCACGAGCTGGAGAATTCTTTGGAGTCGTAAGTCTGACACTATGTTTCCTTCTGACTTTCATCCCTGCAGATAAAGGAAGCCGGATAGGCTTCACTCAGCAAGCAAGCGGGTGGGGGAGACAGAGAAGGTGACATCGGAGTCCTAATCCTCCTGCCCAGCACCTGGGCCATCTGAATAGGAGATGCTGGGAAATCAGGAAACCTGACTTTAAGTCCTGGCTCTGATTAAGCACTGAATTACCGTCCATCAGCACTGTGGTCCATCAGCGGGGTCCAGGATCGCTGCTGAGGGCTGGACGCTCGCCTCCTCCCTGCCCTTCTCCGTGACGCACACACCCCCCTCAAAATGACATGCCGTGGTGCGCACGTGCAGCAAACAAATGTGACTGTCTTTCTTGCCTGGTTGATCCCATAATCAGTGGTCACGGGGAACTTGGGCTCCCCAGCAAGCCCACCAGTCACGGTTGGCTCCGTCTGACCCGCTCCTCGGGGCTTGGCCCGGCTCTTTCTGGAGCTCGCTCCGTCTGCCCAGGGTGCCTGGCTGTGCGCTCCCAGGCCACGTGGCATGGTTGCTGGTCCAGGGATCACCTGCTCACCCCGCGGTTTCTCCCCGATCTCTGGCTCTGCTGTAGCCGCGGCACAAATGAGGCTCAGGGTCCCTCCCGGAGGTCCCCACCTCGGCCCCCTGGGGGTGCAGAACCCTCAGGTCTCTGTGCGACTTGCACCGGGTTCCGCCGGCCCGGCCGCACCTCAGCCCCCTGCTCTGAGGTCCCTGTGTGCCTCCACCCGGGATCTTTGGCCAAGCACTGTCCCCTGATTCCACAGAAGGGGCGCCTGGCCGAGCACCCACGTGAAGCTCGCTTTCTGCCACGTGGACTGGCCGTGGCTGCCCCTCAGAGGTGCAGGGAATACCTCTGGGAGGAAGGTTCCTGCAAAGTCCCACATCAAAGCAGGGGCAAGTCTGCTCTGCCTGCTTCTCCCCTTCACTCCATCTTGGGCCTGTATCTTCCTCACCTTGGCCTTGGCCTTCCCTTCAAACCCCTCTCACTCTCCTCCACCTCCCCCGCCCGCCCCCAGCCAGGAGAGCCCTCCTCCCCTGCCCACTAGTGAGGGACAGCCCTGTGCCGAGCAGTACTGCCTTTCTCTTTCCTCTCCATGCAGAAAGGACAACATTGGCGTTGACTGTACTGGTTGTAAAAGGGCTGGTGGCTCCAGAATCCCGACACCCTGACAAGACGGTTGGCTCCCCTTGATCCCTGACTGCCCGAGGTGCCCCACGGGGCCACGGGTCACCCACTCGGCCTTCTTTGCAAGACTGCGTATCAGCAAGGGGGGCAGTCTCTCCACATCTTCCTTCCTTCCTCGCTTCCACCTCGGTGTCTTGGGTCAGTCAGAGATAACATCTATTCAAGATCGATACATAGGAAATACTATCATTAGTTCTGTGAATCTCATGGGGTAGGAAATTTCATCCTGTCTCATGGAAATTGTGAGGTACCGTCTATTGCTTGCAGCTGCTAAATTTGTAGTAATTTTCCTTTTTGTTGCAATAGAAAACCAATACGCTGGTGCTTCTTTTTTAATGGACAGCAAAAGTGAAGACACTCATCACATAGACCCCACACTCTACTAGGGAGAGTGGTTGGCTCCTACCCTCCTAGCCTTCTTCTCTGTGATTGCTGAAGTATAGTGGACAGGACTTAGACTCTAACAGACCCTACAGCTCCCATGGGGAGCCAAAAGGTGGGAGCCACCGCAGGAGGGACTATTTCCTTGGCTCAGATGACTCAGCATTGCCCTTCTCCCGGACTGTGAACTCCATGAAGGAGAAATTAAATTTTATTTTTTCTCTTTTTCTTCCATTCCCAGTACTATGCCAAATGATAACAAAGAATGTGATGGATGAATGGGTGGATGAATAGATGGAAAGATGAGTGATGAATGGATAATGGGTGGATGGAGGGATGGATGGATGGATGGATGGAAGGATGGAGGGATAGGTGATGGATGGATGGGGGATGGGTGGATGGGTGGAAAGATGGATGGATGGATGGATGGATGGATAGATAGATGGGTAGATGATGGATGGATGGATGGATGGAGGGATAGGTGATGGATGGATGGGGGATGGGTGGATGGGTGAAAAGATGGATGGATGGATGGATGGATGGATGGATATATAGATGGGTAGATGATGGATGGATGGGTGATGGATAGATGGATGGATGGATAAGTGGATGGCTGAGTAGATGGATGAATGGTTGGTAAGTGGATATATCAATTTGCTGTTAGTCTCTTATGACCTTGGGCCTATCTTAGGGCCTACTTAAACCTTGTCTCTATAATAAAGCACCCACCTTTGCACCACAATCCACCAACTTGTGGGCCCTGCTTTGTCCTTGTCAAAGGACAAAGGTCCAAGGTCCAAGGTTGCCACTGGCCTGCCTAGATCACTGTGCCTTCCCTATTCCTGGGTCTCGGACCCCACCATCTCCTGAATGTCTTACCTCCTGGAGCCTTGGCTGCCACCAGTTGTGATCTTACAAACGTCCTCCATTGATGACATTGGAGCCTGGCTGCTAACTGCGGTCTTCTGAATGCCCTCTGTTGTTGACCCAAGTTCTGCTCCTCCTTCCCACTTAGAGCTCTGCTGTCTCCAGGGTCCCCCCTCCCCTGGCCTGGACTATTTACATTCCTCCCTGACAGGTGCTATAAAACATAGTCTCATCAGGCACGGAGCATGTCATCTGGGATATTGTAAAATACCACATGGTTACTATTTCAGGGAACACAATCTCAGAAACACGAGAAAGGCAGCCACCCATGGGTTTCGACAGAGGCAGGAAAAAGCGGTCATGGCTCCTATGCTCGGTTCCTCCATGCTCCTTTGCACAGGGGAGGGACAGAGGGCAGACACTGACGAGGGAAATTGCTGCAGAAGGGTATGTGCCCCTTGAGTTTGGCTGACCCACCTGATTTCCTCCTCTGACAAAGTGAGGGGCTCTGTGTCGGCTCGGACAACTGCCTGGGTGGCTGTAAAGTGGAAAGGGTGAGTGTAGGACACCATCTCAGAGCAGGAGGGTGTCATGAGCTCCTTGGTCCCCTGCTCTCCCCCGACTGCTATCTCAGAGGGTGGGAGCCCTAAGCGTGTCCCTGGGCGGCACCTGCCAAAACCAAATCGAAGCAAAATTCGAGCGGAGGAGGCCTGAAATGGGTTTCCTTCCATACCTTGCTGTGAGGTGCTGCAAAAGTTCTCACAACTATGGGGTTGTCACAAGGACGTCACATCCTTTAAACATTCTTTTTTGAATGTTAAATAATTGTTGGTTAAAATAAGATTTTAAGCCCAAGACTAATTCACTTTTTAGGACAGAGCCACTTACCAAAGGTCTAGCCACCATTTTTGCACACCGGGGTGTTTTAGGGGCTTTTTCTCAATTATTCCTCATGACGACCCTATGGGTGTAGTGCTGTGGCTGTCCCCATTTTACCAGTGAGGACACCCACTGAGGTCACACAGCTCATGAGCGGCAAAGCCAGGGTCCAAGCTGAGGCTGAGTCCAAAGTGTCTTGGCTTACGCTCACTGCGTTGCCTCCAATATCTATCTCGTTCAAGATGCAGCCAGCAAGGAACCGCTGAAGGTTGAACCCAGGAGTCAACAGGCTCTCCAGCACGCGTTTAGTTCGCAAGGTGCTTGCAAGAACTTCCCGGTCTCAGGTCGATCTCCAGCACCACCCCGGGGAGGCGTGGCAGAGGCACGGGCACCAGAAAGGCAGGTGCAAGGTTTGGGTTTATCAGACCTGGCATCACCTTGCCATTCTACCGTTGCTTAGTCTTGTGAACACAAGGACGCTACGTAACCTCTCTCGCCTCTGTTTCTCCTCCATAAAATGGGAGCGACGGCAAAATCCCTAAACCTCATACGGTGGTCGTCGAGACTCAGTTTGTGTCAAGGACTGAAGCCAAGGCCTGACACATGAGAACGGACTGGTGGTTCGCTGTCACCGTCCTGGCGGCCAGCGCTGGATTCGCTGGAGAAACAGAAGGTGCCCTGATGGTCAGGACCCGCAGGAAACAGCCCTGGACAGCTGATCTGAACAGGGGCCTCGGACCACCTGTGTGTCACGGCCGAGCTCGGGGCTGGAGGCGGACGCCGACCGTGGCTGTGGGTGCAGGTGACAGCACGGGAACTGCGACGGCATCACAGCCTGAGAAACCGTCGGGCAGCCGTGTCGGTAAGCCCCGCCCCCCCGGTCTCCTCGATCACAGATCCCCGAAGGACCCCCCGAAGCCCGCTGTCCACGGGACGGGGGCTGTCTTCACAGCAAGGCTCTCCAGGATAAATCCGCGATGTGGGAGCATGCTCCCAGCTCGTCCGCCTTGGAGCTTTCGTCGCACTTGCGCCGGGGGTGACGCGGTCGCAGTGTGGGGCAAGGACCTGCAGATCCGAGCCGCAAGTCACAAAGGCGGCTTTGATGTGGTCTGCTCTGGCCACAGCTGCCCGGCTGCCTCCCTGACAGAGTATCAACAACACCGTCTGCACACGCCCGAGCCCATCGTGTCGTTCTCGCCTTGGGAGTGAAACATAGCTGACGGAACATTCTGGAAACGCTGCCAGAGAGTGACGAAAGATGTTAATTTAACTATTAAACCTCGACAAAAGGGCCCCCTTGTTAACAAAGAACAATTTCAGACAGGAAAGGAGCTAAGAAAACGCCGTCCAAACTCTGGTGTGGAAGGCAACGGCCGTAAGGGGTGTCTTAGAGGGAGCTGTCCCCCCCCCCCCCACCCGGTGGAATTAGCCTGAAAGCTGGCAACAGTCAGGCAATGCCTTACATCCCCAGCCCGTACACCGCGGCCCCTGGAGCAGCTGCCCCTCCCGGGGAAGGAACCGAGGCCGGGCTGTGGGTTCTGACTTGTTCCCCCAGTGCCTGTGGGGAGCCCGCGTGCGCCCCACACTTTGGTTCTTTCTCCTCTGTGCTCCCACGCAGATTGGTGGTGGACACGAGCCCGAGGGGCGCTCCGTTGGGCGTGCGCTGCTCAGGCCCAGTCCTCTCGGGGCTCTGTCCCACTGGGGCCTGGGCATCTGCCCACTGGCTCTGAGCTCAGGCCCTCCTCTGCACCATCACGGAGCTAGCTTCTGGGGATTCTAGGGAAGATTCTGCAGGAAGAGCGAATGCAAACTGGTGTTTATGTGCAACGGGTAGCACCGTGCGTGGCAAACGCTGCTGTTGTTGCGGTTAGACACGGCTGTCGAAACTTCCAGAAAACCGTTCCATCCTTCTGGCCAGTGCAGCTCTGGGGAGAGAGGATCGTGACCATTCTGTGGGTACCATTGCCATTCTGTTCCTTGGCCTGGTCCCGACAGGGCACTGACTGCTGCCATTAGTTCAGCGAAATGTTTACGGAGCGCCCGGCACAGCATGGAAATTACGCTTTGGTGTTTTAGACGAGACTCTGCGATGGTACAAATCTGACATTTAAGAAACTCTAAATTCCATTTCCTCACTGGAGACTTTAATTAAGTAACCGTCTTGCTGATTGCTCTGCGGATGATTCTCACTGTCTGTGTAAGAGCCCCGGATAACAGTCGTAGACGGGGGGATAAATCTCTCTTATGTGGGTATTGCCTTGTCAACCAAACATTAACTCAAATGACAGATGGGCTCCAAGGTGTGATACTGACAAAATAAGGAGGTTTGATCCCATTTGGGTGGAGAGGGGAAAGAGAAAGGCATTTCTCTTCACTTCTGGATGCCTCGGCGTAAACCAAACCGTTCAGTTTTAGGAAACCGTAGATCCCGGCTTCATGAAGTCTGCAGATTGCAGATGTGGAGGGAGATGAGGGGTTGCCAGGAGGCCTTTGAGGAATGCAGCTATGGGGCGCCTGGGGGGCTCAGTCAGTTAAGCACCCGACTCTTGGTTTCCGCTCAGGTCACGATCTCACAGTTCTGTGGGTTCGAGCCCTGTGTTGGGCTCTGCATCGGCAGCGGGGAGCCTGCTTGGGATTCTCTCTCTCCCTCTCTCTCTGCCCCTCCCTCACTCATGCCATCTCTGTCTGTCCCCAAAAAATAAATAAATACACTTGAAGAAAATCAAAAAAGAAATGCCGCTACGGTCTTGATTAAGGATCTGGGTTTCTAAACAAGCGACGAGATGTTCCTACACCTGCTGAGAGAAGGAAATGAAGTCAGGATTACACCTCTCTGAACGTGGGATGGTTTCTCCAATGTGCACCCCGGGCTCCCTGCCTCCTTATTCTCCTTGACTAGTCCAATAGCTTGTCCTGCGCACGAGCTTTCCCTTATGTGTGTTCTTCACCTTTGTTGTGAACCTTCTTTAGGTCACAGGTGAATCTTCTGAAAATTCAGTGCAAAACATGAACCCCCCCCCCCAGCAAGATGAACAAACACACATGGGGATCGGCTGGAGCCTCGAAGAGCTGCTTACCTTATGTTTTTTCCTCCTTTCCAACCTCGATCGTCCCGTTAGCTGTCCTCCAGCTCCGCTCCCAGGTGGCCAGGAGCAGGGCAGGCTGAGGCTGAGCGTGATGCGGGCCCTGCAGGGTGGGGGATGGACAGGTGTTTCCTCAAGAAACAGAGCCAGTAGGACATATGTCCATAGAGGGAAAGAGATTTATCTTCAGAAGTTGGCTGACATGAATACGAAGGCTGGCGAGTCCCAAACTGGTAGGGAGGAGACCCGGAAAGGACCAAAGCTGCAGTGGGAGTCTGCTGGCAGAATAGTCCCTCTTGCTCTGGGGATGTCCGTCTTTGTTCTCTTCAGGCCTTCACCTGCTTAGATGGGGCCCACCCACACTTTGGAGGGAAATGTGCTCTACTCAAATTCCACCAATTTAGATGTTCATCTCATCCAAAAAAGTCCTCTCAGAAATGTCCCGGGTTGTGTTTGACCCCATCCGAGCACCATGACCCAACCAAGTTGCCATGTACAATTAACTCTCACAAGGGGGTCATGGGCTGGGGATCAGGTGCGTCAGAACCCGTCGGTGGCAGATCAAGCTACCCTGACCGTGTTTTCTTTCCCCGCCCTGGCCTCTACCCCTTGGTCTCCACACCCTTTGCCTGGTTAACTTGTCTTCCCCTCGTGGCTCTCTCTCCCTTGTGACCAAGAGGCCTTGCTTAGAGAAGGAGGTTCCTTGGTGCGTGACTAAAGCCATCTTTACACAGACAGGTCAGGAGCTGCTATGAGTTTTTGTTTTTGCAAACAGCATAGCAGGTCCACCACTGGTGTCGTAGGTTGCGTGGCCTCTGGGTCCACTTGGCCGCACTGGTGGGGACCCACGGCCCCCTGGCTGGTTTGCTGAAATGGGAGGGTCCCCTCATCAGAGAGCACGACCTCTTCTTCATGTCTGGTTGTGTGCAGTCATGACACGGACCCCTAGCTGCTGGTCTGGAACCGGGCACCACAGGGACAACTGATCCCCTCTGGCCGATTTCTAGTCACCACACGGGCTCAACACGCAGGGAACCAGGAGCACCGTGTGCACGACACTGTGCCCAGCATCACGTGTGTGTGAGTGCACAGGCGTGCTCGAGCCCGAGCTTGAGCTCAGGGGATGTCATTGTCACAGCCTCGGGGAGACTACAGATCCCTTCCCTGTGCATCACCCCGAGAGCCCCACACATACGTGCCTGTGTGCAGGGGCCGTGGCAGAGTGTGGAGAAGGGAGGGAGAGCCCACGGGGCTCCGGATGACATCGCCCGCCCTGGGAACAGGGGAGCAGAACCTTGGAAGGGACAGCCTGTTCCACGCGCGTGGTTGCAGTGAATTGTCTCTGATCGCTGCTTTCCTGTCTACTTGGGTCTGTGACTGCCAACGCCCCTGTGTGCCAGACGGTGTCCCCGTGAACGAGCCCCCTGGCCAGGCTCAGCTGGGTCAGACGTCGGTTCTGATACCCAGAAGTGAGCTCCGCTGGGCATTTCCAAACATCCCAAAGTGCCCGCCCACCCCAGGCGTGGCAAGACCCACGGCCCTTCAAGGGGCACCCGGCGGGGAGGTGGGAACAGACCCAGCACCTGTGCCCCACCCCGGGGGCTCACAGGGCGGACCTCGGTCGTGTACTCAGTGTCACGAAGACACAAAACTCCATCAGGACAAAGGACATGGAGATGCCAATGAATTGGCTACAGTTAAATTCTGCACCCGTGGGGCAGCCATCAAATGGAAATCAAAAGAACATAAACAAAACCCCCACATTTCCTAATAGCCAGGCACTTTGACGAGGGGCTAGCTGGTTGGGAGATTGGCTCGATTTCTTTCTTCCTTTTCTTTCTTTTTTTTTTTTAAATCTTTCTTTCCTTGTTGGGTGCTGTGCTCCACCCAGCCTGGGGACCATCTCGTTACTTCTTGAGAAAGAGCATCGAGCCAGAACTTGGCCGAGAGGCAGAAACAAGAGGGAAAGACACAACACGCTAGCTTATCCTAGTAAACACTGGGAGGCTTAAGGAAAGCGGTGCACTTCACACATGCGAGCTTCTGAGGTCTCGTCCAAGGGCGATCACGGCGAAGCCGCAGAAGTGAGGTCAGGTCTGAGCCTGCAATCCCGGATTCCCCTTCTCCTGCCTGGGCAAGCTCGCATCGCTCGGAGGGACCCCACGGTCCCACACCTGCGCGCCTGCCTTCTGGCCGCCTCCCCCCCCTTCTCCCTCTTATTCCGTCCCAGCCCGAAAGGGGAAGGGAGCGTAGGTGCATCTCGACTCTCTAGTCTGCACAACGTTGAACTACCTGGATTCCAAAACAGTTCCGAAGGCTCAGAGGACACAACTGGAACGGTCCCTTTGTGTTGTCACTCTGGCCCCAGAGGCCAGCCTTCTTCGGGGTAACTGAGAGCTGTGGTTCTTACAGCGTGCTCCCCGGGACGGCAGCCTGAGCGCTCTGTGCAAACTTCTTAGAAGCGCACCTCCCTGGGCCCAGCCTGGGCCTGCTGAGTCAGGGCCTCCGGGAACCAGCGTCGCTGCTCGGACAAGCCCTGCACCAGGTTCCTGGGTGATTCCATCTGAAAAGCCCTGCCGTCGGGATGGGCTTAGGGATTCGGGTTGCAGAGTTTGGCTCCCAGAAGAGCCAGTCTCAACGGACCTTCGGACAGACCGCACACCCCAGCCTGCTTTGTTTTCTGCCTTGTGTCGTTTCTTCTTACAGAGAAATAGAGCCCGTGCAAGGCCTCCCTCCCTGTCCCCCCCACCACCCCCCGCCCGAGAGGTCTGCTTGAACTCCGGGGTCCAGCCTCCCTCCCTCCTTCCCTTCCCCACCTTCCTCCCCTCCCTGCTTCCCTCAGTCTGTCTCTTTCTCTCTTTTCCTCTACAGAAAGTAAATCAAGCGAAAGGACACGGAATGTGTCTAATTTACTCAGCACTGTAAGTTTGCACACTTAGCTGGGTTATTTCCTTCCTTAGGTGAACCCCACTTGTGCAGGCCAGACCCCTCCCAGCCCGTGCTCCTCCCTCCCCAGAAGCTCCCTTTCTCCTGACATGTGTGGGGACTTACCAGACTCATGGTTTTATACCTTTACCTCGTGATTATGTGTCCACGACCAGTTTATGATCCTGCAATCGTATGTGTTTTAATATTAAAAAAGTTTTTTAAATCTTTATTTTTAAGAGAGAGAAACAGAGCGCAAGTGGGGGAGGGGCAGAGAGAGAGGGAGACCCAGAATCCGAAACAGGCTCCTGGCTCCGAGGCGTCAGCACAGAGCCCGACGCGGGGCTCGAACCCACAAACTGCGAGATGATGACCCGAGCCGAAGTCGGACACTTAACCAACTGAGCCACCCAGGCACCGCTCTACCCCCGTTTTTTTAAATTGCAGGGTTGCTATAGACTCAATGTTTGTCTTCCACCCCCTCCCCCGTTCATATGTTGAAACTTATCTCTTAATGTGGTGGCATTAGGAGGTGGAGGTCTTTGGTGGTGATTATGTCGCGAGGAGGGGGCCATCCTGATGGCATTAGTGCCCTTATGAACGAGGACCCAGAGACCTCCCTCGCTCTCTCTACCACATGAAGACGCCAAGAAGACGGCCGTCCATCAACCAGGAAGGAAGCTCTCACCAGATGCCAAATCCACGGGCATCTTGGCTTTGGATTTCCAGCCTCCAGGATGTGAGAAACGGATGTTTTCTGTCAATGACCCACCCAGCCTGTGGTATTCTGTTATGGGAGCCACAATGGACGAGGACCGTTTTCTTTTTCTTTCTGTTTTGCATGAATCTCGTATATTATGAAAATACCTATCTTCTGCGGTCACATGTCTGTCTCTGCCTTCTTTTACATTTTCCGCGTTGACAACCCGTCACCTGCGAATAATGGCTTTGGACCTTCTTTCCAACTGTTGTGCCTCTTTCCTGGGTCTCCTGCTGGCCAGGCCTTCAACACAAAGCAGACTTGAATGTCTCCCTTGACTTTAAAGGGACCGTCTCTAATCTTTGCCTGTTTAGTGGCAACATTTGCTGTAGGTTTTCAGAAGATGATGTTTACCTGGCTATGGAAGTGTCACTCTCTTACTGGTTTCTTAATGTGTTTCACGATGAATAAAAGCAGAATTTCACCAAATGGTTTTTTTCCTGCATCTTCTGAGAATCACATGCTTTTCTTATTTGATCTGTAACATGGGCAATTATATTACCAGATTTCCTAAGGTCTCTCATTGCGATTTTTGGGTGATTTGCTAATGCGTAAGATATTGCGCACGGAAGCATGTAGATTGTAGGTATAGTTTCAGGATTTTTGCATTTACATTCATAAGTGAGATTGGCCTGTCTGCCTTGGAAGATACTCTGTTACTCTTTAGTGGAGCGGTCTTAGAAGATACAAAAGATTTGGGGGTGCCTGGGTGGTTCAGTTGGTTAGGTCAGGTTTGTCTCAGGTCGTGATCTCCCAGTTTGTGAGTTCGAGCCCCGCATTGCACTCACTGCTGTCAGTGCAGAGCCCTCTTTGGATCTTCTGTCCCCCTCTCTCTCTGCACATCCCTTGCTCACGCTCTCCCCCCCCCTTCTCTGTCTCTCTCAAAAATAAAAATAAAACATTAAAAAAAGATACAAAGGATTTCGTGTTGACATTTTCCTTTTTACGTGTAATGTTGCGTTATTTCCTGCATCTGTGGCAATGAATGACATCCCCGTGGTGCTATGGATTTGACAGATCTCTTCAACTGTCTGTGGCAAAAGGTCTGGAAAGCGATATTCAGACTCAAGTAAGAGGTGGGGAGTAGAGCTGGGGTGCCTATACTTACATCAGGCAAAAGAGACTTTAAAACAAAGACTGTAACAAAAGATACAGAAGGATACTGCATAATGATAAAGGGGTCCATCCAGTAAGAGGACATAACGTTCATAAACATTTATGCACTCAACATAGGAGCACCTGCGTATATAGAGCAAATATTAAGAGAAATGAAGGGAGAATTAGACAGCAATACGGTAACAGTAGGGGACTCCAACATCCCACTTACATCAATGGACACATCATCCAGATAGAAAATCATTAAGGAAACATCAGCCTCAAAGGACACAACAGACCAGATGGACTTAAAAGATACACCTAGAACATTCCATCCAAAAGCAGCAAAATATACATTCTTCTCAAGTTCACATGGAACATTTTCCAAAATAGATCACCTGTAGGCCACAAAACAAGTCTCAATAAATTCAAGAAGACTGAAATCACATCCAGTATGAAACTTGAAATCACAACAGTATGAAACTAGAAATCAGTCACAAGAAGAAAACAAAGAAAGAAGCACAGACACATAGACGCTAAGCAACGTTCAGTCAAGCAACCAACGGTCAATAAAGAAATCAAATAGGAAATCAAAAAACACCTTGAGGGAAATGACAACGGAAACACAACGGTCCAAGATCTCTGAGATGCCGCAAAAGCTGCTCGGAGAGGGAAGTTCATAGCAATACGGGCCTGCCTTAAGAAACAAGAAAACTCTCAATCAAGCAATCTAACTTTATGCTTAAAGGAACTAATAAAAGAGGAACAAACAAGCAGAACAAACAGGTAAGAAGGAAGGAAACAATAAAGATCAGAAAGGAAGTAGAGACTAAAAAACAAAATAGAAAAGATCAACGAAACTAACAGCTGGCTTTTTTAAAAAGATAAAACTGGCAAACCTTCAGTTAGAGTCAGCAGGAAGAAAAGAGAGAAAGTGCTCAAATAAATAAAATCAGAGATGAAAGAAAAGGAATTACAATTGGTGCAGAAATACAAAAGGCCATCAGAACATACTAGAAGAAATGGATAAATCCCTAGAAGCATACAACTTTCCAAAACTGAATCAGGAAGAAACAGAAAATCTGAACAGACTGATTACTAGAAACCAGACTGGACCGGGGCCCTGGGTGGCTCGGGTTGGTTAAGCGTCTGACTTCAGTTCAGGTCACAATCTCGTGGTTCGTGGGCTTGAGCCACACATCGGGCTCTGTGCTGACAGTTCAGAACCTGGAGCCTGTGTCGGATGCTGGGTCTCCCTCTCTCTCCGCCCCTCCCCCGCTCATGCTCCGTGTCTCTCTCTCTCTTTCAAAAATAAATAAACATTAAAAAGAAAAATAATTAAAACAAAAAACAAAAAAGCTGGACCAATAATCAAAAAGCTTCCAACGAGCGAAAGTACTGGTCCGGGTGGCTTCACAGGTGAGTTCAACCAAACACGTAAAGAAGAGCTAACACCTATCCTCAAATTAGTCCCCCAAACTTAAGAATGTAAAAAGCACACTGGACGCATGGGCACTCAGGGTGCATCCTGACCTATGAGAAACTGGTCAGGGCCAGGTGAAAAAGCCTTCTTCTAGAGCCACAAGCCAGAGGTTATGCCAAGGGTAGAAATATTTTCTTTTTTCTTTTCTTTTTTAAGTTTATTTATTTGTTTTGAGAGAGACACAGAAAGGGTGAGAAAATGAGGGTGGGGGAGGGGCAGAGAGACTCCTAAGCAGGCTCTGTCAGTGCAGAGCCCAACGTGGGGCTCAAACTCACGAACCAGGAGCTCATGACCTGAGCCAAATCAAGAATTGGAGGGTTAACTGACTGAGCCACCCAGGCACCCCAGAAAAACAATTTTTTTTTGATTCCTACCTAGCAGAACTGCGTGGCAACATTTTATGGAGTGTTCCCATGTAGTCTGTGCCCTAAGTGGAAATAACCCAGTAACAGAAAAAGAGAAAAAAAAATCAGACACCCATGCCTACGTAAAACAAAAAAATATATTTTAAATATTTATAGCTAGCCTGTTCAAATAATGACTCAAGGCAGCTCGCAAAAATGCAAACACCATTAAGATTAAAAAACTGGAAGGAGGGGACATGGGGAAGGGAGATTAAGGTCAGGGTGTTGGGGCCAGATCGGTTCTCAAAATGCGCCCTCCCTCGTTGCTCTGCGTGAGGCAGGTCAGAAGGCAGTGGTGACTTGTTCAGCTCTCGGCAGCCGACGCTATGAGCTAGGTGCCGTCAGTGACACGAATAAGTGTCTTGGAGGAAAAGAACAACCCGGGGGTTCCAGGGGAGGAAGAGGAAGAAGAGGAGGAAACGGAGGCAGCCCTCCTGACTGACTTGGGAAGGACAGCTCCCCGAGGGCCTCTGAGGGAAGCCAAGTTCAGGGCTGTCCGTGAAGTTCATGGACTTCTATAGCGTCTCTCAGAGTCCAAGACTATGAGGCCGGCTGTCCCTGGAAGGGGGCATGGTCCGTGGAACCAGAGGCCCCCTTGGGCTTTACCAGCTCAGACCTGGACAAACCTCCCCTTTTGCTATGAACTTGTTTGAAGAATATTTCAAATAAAGGACCTGCAGGAGCTTTGCTAGGATTCACCGTGAGGACCATCAAAGGAAATGGTCCTCTCAGGACACCACCAGACCCAGCATCGTGCACCTGATTATCAGCTGTGCTTTTTCAATTGTGCTGGTTCTGCTAAAGGAGGTACAGGCTCTGAGTCTCAGCTCCCACCTTGCTACTAGTCGTAGGGCCCTGGACAAGTCACTGACCACGCCTGGCTCTGTTCCCTCATCTGCCAACGGAGATGATTCTAGAACTTCCCTCATACGGTTCTCGTACACATTAGTGGGTTCTTGTATATAAAACTCTATATCACAGTGCCCAGAGCACAGCAAAAGCTACACTTTCTTTTATTAGAAAATAATTTTTCTGAATTTATAAATTGCATTTTTAATGATTTTTCTCATTAAAAATAAAGAAGAATAATGTTTATGTTTGAGAGAGAGAGCAAGCAGGGGAGGCGCAGAGAGAGAGAGGGAGACACAGAATCGGAAGCAGGCTCCGGGCTCCGAGCTGTCAGCGCAGAGCCCGACGCGGGACTCGAACCCACGAACGGTGAGATTGTGACCTGAGCCAAAGTCAGGCACTCAACTGACTGAGCCACCCAGGTGTCTCGATTTTTCTCATTTTTTTATGATTGTTTCATAACTTGGCACAAACTTATTTTTAATCTTATATACTCTTTGCTTGGGATAGACACCCTTCAAAATGTTGGATCATTGCTCTTCAATGCTATCCATTGGAAAAGGAGTCCGTTGTCAGTTCTCTGGGAAACGGGGAACCCGGCTGTGACTTAAATTCTGGCAACAACCAGCCTTGAGCCCCCAGTTGTCAGGCACCCAAGGGTAAGCACAGGTGTGCTATCGGGCACTCCCAAGATGGCAAGTCTTTACCATGATGGTGAAGTGGCCGGGTGGTGGTAAAAATCCTCACATTCACCCTCTCCCGTGACTTCCCCAGACACCCCCTTCTTTCCTAGAAGGGAAGGAATGTCATCTATAATTGTGGATGGTACGGTCTGGTGCAGAGAACTTGACCGTAACACGTGGAAATTTTTTGGCAAGATCTCGGCAGGTTAGCAGATACTCCTTTCTTTGCTGCGGCCCCACTAACATCCATAATTATAACAGGATATCATTTTTTTCTTATAATAAAACGTAGTTGAACACTGTGTTCTTCTTGTGTCTCATGGTGACCAGTGTGAATCACAATCAGAAGCAAGCTTCTAACGTGTGGGTGGGAAGTGGGACCATCTTTTCTCATCCACGGATCAGTAAACATGGCTTCCATTTCAGCCCCGATGCTTTCTCTGAAAGTGGCATCCCAAGGCCGTGTGTGCCACACCGTGCTGTTTCTTTGTGCAAATGGCCGTTCTTTAACTTTTCTTATTATTAAACATGAGGAAAAAACAAGATTCCGAGTGGTGGGAAAATAAATCTTTCTGCCCCAGATCATTTCATTGGAAGGTAAAGTCAAGAGGTATTTATTGAGTAATACAGTTAATTTTGCGAAGCTCCCTGAGAAAGCCATTTCTTTAGAGTATCTGTATTATGAAACATGTTTTTGTTTTCCGAAGATAATATGCAGATGGGTTTTCGAGAGCAAATAAAAGCATAGATGAATTCAATAACGTGCACGTCGGTATTTGCTTTCGAAGACAATGAAACTCACCTTTCAAAACTGATGTAGGTTGTTTCCGACTCATTATCTGTAGATTTTTCTATCTAATATTTGCTGAATGCCTGTTACGTGCAGGCACTCGTATATGAAAGAGTTTTATAAGGCAGGCTTTCTTTATCCCTTTTTATAGAGGAAGAAACTGAACCCAGAGAGGGAAATCCATCCCTGAAAGACCTGTGACTCTGTGCCTAGCCGGCATTCACGTCCCGTCTTTCCTAGGACTTCGGGAACCTATAGATCCGTGATGGGTGGTAGGGTAGCTACCAGCCATACGTGGCTATTTAAACTTAACTACAGGTGAAATAAAACTAAATTGATGGAATCAAATTAAAAATTCAACCCCTCTGTTGCACTAGCCCCAATTCAAGGGCTCTAAAGCCTTCTATGGCTGGCTAGTGGGGCTCATATTGCACGGCACAGCGTACCCCTTTCCACTACTGCAGAGAAAGATCTTGGACATCACCCAGCTGCTTCCAGCCGGAGGATCTTCCAAGGCTTCCAGAGGAAACAGGGCACCACAAGCTGGGCTCCTCGGTCCAGGCTTCCCTTCCCTCTGGTTCTGTGGCCTCAGCAACCTTGCCCTTTTACTGGCTTTCTGCTTCCTTCACACAGATTTTCTGTCCAGGTTTTCTGGGTCTCAGCGGGAAGATTGGCCTGGCTTAGTGGCTCCTTCAGCTCTCCCCACCCCCTTCCTACCGCTGAGGCCCCACCGGCCCAGTAGCAGAGTGGGGGGCAGACCATTCATTCCCTCCATCGTCCGATCTCTCCTTTTCTTCCCGATGGTGACTGCCTTAATTAAAAACCCTTAAGACTCCCGTAGACACATACACTGTAGATTAATGGGTGGAGACAGACACGTGTCATGGAGGAGAGGAAGGGTACTTTCTATGAGACCAATAGGCGAATTCAGCCTGTCCAATCGCCCTTTCTGTCTCAGAAGGCCTTTAAGTACTTTATCCAGAGCACCAGGTCTGCCTTTTAGCTGGCCTCGAATCGTTTCATGTTGCCTCTATTACAACGTCGGCTGGTGCGTGGCAAATCCATTCTGGCGCTGACCACCCCCGGTTAGCCCAGATCTCACTAGCTAAGGGCACCGTCCTCCCAAGGACCGCCCCCTCTTCAGACCCCAGCTACACCTTCAGGGGGTGCCCGGCCACCCACACTTCTAACCAACCAGCTACACATTCAGGAATTCCCACGACCTCATCCAGTTTGGGAATTCACAAGAACAGTGCCCAGAACTCAGGAAAGTGCTATCCTCCCAGTTGTCACTTTATTACAAAGGGTACAACTCAGGACCACAGGGTGAGGTCCGGGAGGGTCCCAAGTGCAGAATCTCCAGGAAAGAAGGGACGTCATGCTCCTGCCGCATCAATACACTTATCAGCCAAACTCCCCTGAGTTTCAGCGTCCAAAATTTTTACCGAGCTCTCATTACATAGACACGATTAATTACATCATTAGCTATTGGTGATTAAACTCATCTCCAGCCCTCCCTCCCTCCCGTCTCCAGAAGTCAGGCTGGCTCAGAGTCCCAAGCCTCTAATCACATGGTTGCTCTTTCTGGAGACTAACCTTGTCCACCCTGAACCCATAGGAGACCCACTACGATTCACCTCGTTAGCATAAACTCAGGAAGTTCCAAGGGTCTCAGAAGCTCTGTGCCAGGAGCCCGTGACAAAGACCAGACAAATTTTGTACTATATCACCTTTAATAGCTTACTCATAGTTACATCATGAGACTCTTACTCGCCAACACAGATGAGAGGATCTTGTTTCACTAGCCCAGATAAATCTAAATACCTTCTCCTTTGGTGTACGAGTTCCCCAAATTCTGCCCCATGAAAAATTTCAATTGCTAAGTGGCAATGAAACATATTATTTTTCCTTGAAAAAAGATAGTATTGCAGGAAAAAAAAGATGATGTTGCTACTGATGCCTCTCTTATCATGATCTAATAGCAATGGTCTATCTTGCTTTTTGGGCATATACTGTACTCTACCTAAAGGCGATAAATTAGGGAAAGGCATTAAATATAAGAGAGTCAGACTTCAGAAAATAGTTTAAAATTTTTTTGACATTTATTTTTGAAGGAGAGAGAGACAGAGTGTGAGGGGAGGGGCAGAGAGAGAGAGGGAGGCACAGAATCTGCGCTGACAGCTCAGAGCCTGACGCGGGACTCAAACCCATGAACCGTGAGACTATGACTTGAGCCAAAGTCGGACGCTCAACTGATTGAGCCAGCCAGGCACCCCAGGCTTCAGAAAATAGTTTTAAAAGTTTGTCTCTTGGAATTAATTTCCACCAAAGGCAAACATGATACATCTCTAGAGGTACATCAGCATGAATCATAAGAATATATGATTTTTTTATCATATGTAAGAATATATGAACATCATATAAGAATATATGATTTTTTTCTCATAGATGAGAATGGCTGGAAAGCCAGGTTTGCAAAACCCTTAGTGTCAGGCTTGAGTGAAAATCCAAATCTCAGAGTCAAAACCAATTTACAGTATAAAATGCAGCTGGTTGGCTGAAAGTACGCAGTAAGGCTTGAAAAAAAGAGAGAGAGACAGAGAGACAGAGACAGAGACACAGAGACAGAGAGAGACACAGAGAGACAGAGGGAGACAAGTTTGCAAGGGGGAGGAAAGGCATATACTGCCTGGAAGCCTGACCGTAATCAGGAAGTTCTAGAAAACTCATGGGAAATTCCAGGCCTAAGTAATATGAAGGAGCCAGCAGAAGCCCCCTCCAGGGACAGTTAACACTGGTAATGTAAGGAACACCTGGGTGGCTCAGTCGGTTGAGCGTCTGACTTCAGCTCAGGTCATAATCTCATGGTTCGTGGGTTCGAGCCCCGCATCAGGCTCTGTGCTGACAGCTCAGAGCCTGGAGCCTGCTTCGGATTCTGTGTCTTCCCCTTCTCTCTGCCCCACCCCTGCATTCTCTCTCTGTCTCTGTCTCTCTCTCTCTGTCTCTCTCTCTCTCTCTCTCATAAATAAACATTAAAAAAAACCCACTGGTAATGCTAACATGAAGTTTTGAAGGGACCATTTGGCCATGCTCAAAAGACTAACCACATCTGCCAGGGCAATGTCATTTCCAAACGCTTGAGTTTTTTGCAGCGTGTTTATGTTTTCCGTTTTCAGTTTATGGGTGACTGAGAGGAAAAGAAAAAGCCAGAGAGAAAGTATTTTACTGTTTCGTTAACCGCACAGAGCCTGGACCGCAGTCTCTCTGCCCACGGCAAGATTCACAGTGTGCCCGCCACACAAGGGGTGCTGCTGAATGGAAAATAAGAGTTGAGCTTTGCTTCACCCCAAAAAAGCGCCATGAATTTTTCATTTCCCGAGTGTCCGGTAAGCCCTAGCGTTTTCGGAATGAGATCCCGAGAAAGGGACTTTTACTACGTTGCCACGAGGAAGCAAGTCTATGTTGAGTCAGTGAGAGGGCGTGTTTGTGAAGTGCTTTTTAGCTCTCGTGTGTGTGTGTGTGTGTGTGTGTGTGTGTCCAAAGTCTTGCCAGTGTCACGAACACCAAACGAACAGAAAACCTATAGAATGGGGGGAGGACACCTTACTTTGGTCAGTGAACAAAGGGTCGACTTTGGTCTGAGAAAAAAGTCGAAAGCTGACCTTCTTCCGCGGACTCTTTGGATGCTGAGCTGGTCAATTCACGAACCAGACTGTGGGGTCCAGCTACCTTCTGAAAACACGAGTGGGGAGGGCCCTGCCTCCGCTCCCCTCGGCTTCCCTGATTCCATCCCTCCCCTCCACCTCAGGCCTGCTCCCAAGAGAAGAGAGTGTGCTTTGTCAGGATTCTGATGCAATATCTCTGAGCCGCACCTTTTCTTTTCATGTATTTATTCAACAAAGAACTATGGAGCGACTACTGGGGGCTACAAGGTGTCAGCACTGGGGTTCAGCAGGTCTGGTCTCCTGGTGATAGAGTCTAGTAAACAGGCGAACATTAACAGACAAGAGTTAAATACAACAGCAAGAATTTCTGAGGGTGATGAACGCTAACCTGTGATACGGGGTCACTAGCAGGTGAGGGGGGACAGTGTTGGGGCAGCTCTCTCTGCAAAGCCAGGCTGAAACAGCATCGTTTGCTGGGATCGAGGACAAAAGGCTCCGGTCATCAGAGACTGGCCAGGGACAGAGCCGGTGCTGGGGGAACCAGCGAGGACGTCAAACGGGCTACGCGGTGGCAAAACGGAAGTGGAGACCAGGGTGGTCTGTGGAAGGGTTAGAAAGAATGTTCTTCTGGACCGTGCGTGTGTTCTCATCGTAAGTGACAGAATCCGGGAAACAGGCACGGACCAGACCACACAGACACCAAACTAAGGTGTTTGCATTTTGTTCTCAGCATGCTGGGAGGCCCATTTGAGACTCTGCAGCCCGGAAGGAGGGTAATCTGATTTCTCTGGCTGCTGTGTGGGTATCAGCTGCGAATACTTTCATGAAGGCGTAGGGGCTTCTGCACCGCAGGGTTCTAGGTCCGATGACGGGTTCTCTCACTGGGACAGCCATGCTGGGCTCCGGAAACGGCCCAGGGAAATTCCAAGCCTGAGAACGAGGAGGGGGAAAGGAGGGGAAGAAGTGAGCTGACGTCTGAGCCGAGCACATGAGAAACACGAGAATCCAGAGACAAATTTCAGGACCGTCCCCATAGAGAAGGCCAGGCTTGCACCCCACGCAGGCCTAGGAATGGAACTCGAGCTCAGGAGGGGCTGTGCGGATAGAGCTTGGTAGTTTCCCAGCAGAAGCCACAAAAAGGCTGTCTGTTGCCAAGTAACCTGTTGTAACGTTGGGGTTTTCTCAGGTGAAGTTCAATCCTGTATGAACTCACAACCCATGGTCATCGACATCCAGAGAAACAAGCGGGCAACTTGACTGAACTTAATCTGGGAAAATCCTTGGGGTTAAAATTCCATTCTGCACTAACAAGGATCAGGGCTTCCAAAGACGGGGGGCATGACTGGGTGCCTGGCTGGCTCGGTCGGTTAAGCGTCTGATTTTTGATTTCGGCTCAGGTCACGATCTCATGGTTCGTGGGATCGAGCCCCACATCAGACTCTGCACTGACAGTGCGGAGCCTGCTTGGGATTCTCTCTCCCTCTCCCTCTCTGTCTTCCCTCCCTCCACCCATTCTCTCTCTCAAGATAAATGAATAAACTTAAAAAAACATGGAGACATGGCAAAAAGACATGGAAGCAAGCACTCAAAGAGATTCCACTGGCTAAGTCAGGAATGATTTGATCAGGATGTATAATGGTATTAAAGGATTATATAGCCCTCAGAATAAAATAGGAAATCATGAGTCCGTACAATATAAACAAAGAGACAAAAACCCAAATAAATGGGGAGAAAAGACAGCTTCCCTTACAATTAACGGTAGTAATAAATACCAATGCCAAACATCATAGTAATAATTAATTCAGCCAAGGAGTATCACTGGGAGCTTAAACTGGTGCATGGAAGTTTGATAAGGAATGTTGGATAATCACGTCGTCTCAAAATGCCTTTCCACACAATGCCACTTACAAAGACAGCACAGTGTTGTAGCGGAAAGCTAGAACACCTTAACCCCGGGGACCACACAGCATCTCCTGGAGCGGGACACTCTGACGTCACTTACCACCCCGCAGAAGGCGGGGAGACCCTAGCACACTTCTGTACTATTTTGCTGCAAAATTGATAACCTGCACCCATGCGTGAGGACGTGCCAGGCAAACCCAGGTGAGGCGCGTGTTACAAAATGCCTGCCTTCAAGCGTCAAGGTCTGAACGCTTCCAGACTGAAAAAGACGGAGGGCACACGCTAACTGAACGTGGCACGTGACCCTGGGGTGCGTCCTTAGCTCTAAGGGACACAACTTGTGAAACACAAACGAGATCCAAGGAGTGAATGGTAGTAAGGCATCAGTGTAATGTCCCGACTTCTGCTGGTCACACTGTGATCGCCGAGGGCAATGTCCTTGTTAATCAGTGTATGTACTTAAGTATTTGGGGGGATAGGGGGTGGACACCCTGGCCACAACTTACCCTCAAATCACTCAGGAAAAAAAAAAAGTTACTTGTACGGTACTCGCGATTTTGTTGAACATTTAGATCACAAAATTAAATTAGCACGTCGAAAAGCTATCCAGACAGCTCTGTAAAGAACCAAGCACAGGGGTGCCTGGGTGGCTCAGTCAGTTAAGTGTCTGACTCTTGACTTCGGCTCAGGTCATGATCTCTCAGCTTCGTGGGTTTGAGCCTCGCATCACTCGGCACTGACAGCTCAGAGCCTGCTTGGGATTCTCTCTCTTCCTCTTTCTGCCCCTCCCCTGCCTGCTCTCTCTGCCCCTCTCTCAAAATAAATAAACTAAAAAAAAAAAAAAAAAAAAAAAAAGAACCAGGAATGATAGAGTCTGCTAATCTGTTACACTGCCTGATGGTCCAAAGTTTTAAACATTAACTTCAGACTTGTAGGGGGTTTTAAGTCTTCATTCAGGCCTCTGAGTAACGTGCAAGGGATTGTGTCCCAATGGCTTTGATCTTCGTAGCTGAGAGTAGAGAAAGGCACACACTATTAATCGACTTACGCGGCCTATCCGAGCCTCTACTCGGGTTACGTCATCACCACTGTTGCCATTGTTCAGATGCAAAACTCGAAGCTCGGAAAAATGGATTCAGTCGGCCAAGATCACACAGTGCACATTCCAGCGGCAATGAAAATGAAGACGCCGAGGTCTGGGCACCTGCCAGCTTCTAGCAGCATTTTTCCTCCTGGATATTTAAGAGCCAAAGTGTTGCCTACGGTGGTAGGCGGGAGATACCAGCAAGGGGGATGTGCCCAGGAGCAACACCATCATCCGTGACAGTCGTGCCCCCTTACTGCCCACCTCTGCTCCCTGGAGACTCACAGGGAAGCCCTTGATTGACAGGCAGAGACTCCGTGACCTCTGACTTGGAACTTCCAAGGACTTCCTGTGCCGCAGTCAGCCAGGGAACACAGAGACGTAACGCCACAGAATTGTACTTGCCTCAAATGTCCTCTGGACCGTCTGGAATATCACCTCTCTTAGACACATCTTTCACGACTTTTCATTCCTCTTGGTCAGTTCAGAAGGCATTTGATTAGCACAGACTTCAGGGACAGTTCACACTGGCTCTAAGCATTTCATTTAATCTAATTGTCATTTACCAAGTGGGGGCATTGGAATATGAAAGATGAGAGTTTATGTTTGCAAAGGCAGGCAAAGATTTTCACCTACAGTTCAAAAGAGAGGGGCGCCTGGGTGGCTCGGTCGGTTGAGCGTCCGACTTCGGCTCAGGTCATGATCTCACGGTCCGTGAGTTCGAGCCCCGCGTCGGGCTCTGTGCTGACAGCTCAGAGCCTGGAGCCTGTTTCTGATTCTGTGTCTCCCTCTCTCTCTGCCCCTCCCCTGTTCATGCTCTGTCTCTCTCTGTCTCAAAAATAAATAAACATTAAAAAAAAATTTAAAAAAAAAAAAATAAAAAAAAAACAAAAGAGAGTTCTGAGGGGATAAAAATATCAGATTCTGTCAGGTCTCATGTTTGTTCCCTCCTAACAAAAACCAGCAGTTTCAAAACTGCTTTTGAAATGGAAGTTTGCTATTTTCTAAACATGAAGTTCAGTGCATATCACAGAGTAAGTATGCAAAAGCTATTTGCTGTGCAGATGAATTAATGCTGATACCAAGGGCCGAGAAAATTGCCAATATCACTCAAATGCCTAATGTACTTACTGGCTTGCTTGAAACGCAAGTCGTGTATAATTAAATTTATGACACAGAATTTCCTTTAAGAAAAGTTCCTAAATTAATCCCATAACTGCCATTTTGCGAGACGTTTGCAACAGTGATGTCCAAACAATTTATTGACACTGAAAGCACTTCTGACTGATAAACGTATTTCAAAGTGGGAGGGGACAACCAAGGAAGAAGATCCATGGAAAATTTCAGATCAAACTCTAGCTCCCAATGTTGTATTTTTATTTTTATTTTAAGTTTATTTATTTACATATTTATTTAAAAATTTGTAAATGCCTATTGATTTGAGAGAGAGAGAGAGAAAGAGAGACAGCATGAGCAGGGGAGGGGCAGAGAGAGAGGGAGACACTGAATCTGAAGCAGGCTCTAGGCTCTGAGCTGTCAGCACAGAGCCTGATGTGGGGCTCGAACCCATGAACAGCAAGATCATGACCTGAGCTAAAAGTCCAGTGCTTAACCGACTGAGCCACCCAGGCGTCCCCAGTTTATTTATTTATTTTTGAGAGACAGAGAGAAAGAGAGACACACAGAGAGAGAGAGAGAGAGACGGAGGGAGAGAGCTTGAGCAAGCACAAGTCGGGGAGGGGCAGAGAGAAAGGGAGACAGAATCCCAAGCAGGCTCTGCACCATCAGCCCAGAGCCCAACGTGGGGCTCGAACTCACGAACTGCAAGACCACGACCTGAGCCAAAGTCGAATGCCTAACCGACTGAGCCACCCGAGCGCCCCTGTATTTTGATTTTTAAAATTTAAAGTGCACTTTCTTAAACTTCTAAAATCATTGCTTCCTGTATGCTCTGGCGCCATACCCAGCAGGTCCCAGGGACTTGGCTCCAGAGCCAGGGGCCCAGTAAGCGGGGACTCCACCTCTGTGCTAACTACTTGCCACCCCCAGCCCGCTCTCTTCCTTGCCTCGCCAAGGGTGTTGAGGGTCCCAAGCCCCCACCCCCGCCCGCCCCGTTTCAATGATTGGCTAGGACAACTCACGGGACTCAGCATTCGGTCACAGAGATGATCTAATATGGTGGAAAGATACGAAGGAAAATCAGCAAAGGAAATGGCACGTGGGACAGCATCTGCAGGAGACCAGGCTCAGGCTTCCACGGCCTGTTTTCAGTAGAGTCACACAGGAGGCACTTAATTCCTTCAGCGACGAGTTGTGACAGCACATGGAATGGTGCAGCCCACGCAGGCTCATTAGAGACTCGGGGCTCGGTGCTGTTACTGGGAACAGGTCAGCGCAGGAACCCTCTGCTTCGCCTGCGCCCAAATCCCAGACTCCCAGAAAGAACCCAGGGGTTCAGGATAAACCACACTCTTTGGGCACAGTAGAGGCATGGCGGGCAGCTCTTAGCAGTTAGGGTGCTGGGAATTCTCCTGAAATCCAAGCTCCCCGAGGCCAGCCTTGCCAAGCGGACCTTTCAGAGGACAGTGGCCAGGCCTGCTATGCTGAGTTTTGCATGCCAAGGGGCCACCATGGCCACGAGCTCCAGGAGGGAGGGGCCAGAGAGAATCCTGGGATCTGCAGCAGGTGCACGTTAACACAATAAAAAAAGAAATAAAAACAATTGATGATTTCAATCGACACAGAAAAAGCACTTGAAAATACCTTACGTTCAGGGGCACTTGGGTGGCTCAGTCGGTTGGGCGACCGGCTTCAGCTCAGGTCATGATCTCGAGGTCTGTGGCTTCGAGCCCGGCATCAGGCTCTGTGCTGATGGCTCAGAGCCTGGAACCTGCTTCCGATTCTGTGTCTCCCTCTCTCTCTGCCCCTCCCCCACTCATGCTCTGTCTCTCTCTGTCTCAGAAATAAATAAACATAAATAAAAACAATATTTTGCATTCATTCCTGATTTAAAAAAAAAAAACTCACAGAGAACTAGAAATGAAAGGGAACTGCCCTCAGCCCGATAAAGGGAACGCATGAAACACCTACAGCTTACATGTATTTAATGGCGAACGATTGAATTCTTTTCCCCAGACATACGGAACAAGATAAGGATGTTTCCTCCACCAATCCTACCCATCCAACTGGGGATTCAGCCAGTGCTATAAGGCAAACAAAAGAGATGAAAGGCAGGCAGATTGGAGAGGAAGAAGTAAAATTTCTTTCTTCACAGATAACATGATCTTCTATATCGAAACCCAAAGCAATAGGGGTGTCTGGGTGGCTCAGTTGGTTGGGCCTCTGACTCTTGATTTCCGCTCACGTCACGATCTCATGGTTCATGGGTTCGAGCCCCATGTCAGGCACTGTGCTGATGGTGCAGAGTCTGCTTGGGGTTCTCTCTCTCTCTCTGCCCTTCCCCTGCTTGCTCTCTCTTTCTCTCAAAATGAATAAATAAAACATTAAAAACTAGCAAAAGAAAAAGAAAGCCCAAAGCAACAGAAACGAAATCACCTGGAACCAATAAGTGAGTTTGGGAAGGTCGCAGGATACAAGATCAGCACAAAGAAACAAAAACTGTACTTCTGTTTACTGCCAATGAATAATTGGATATTTACAACGTGACAACTTGATCGGGATATAACTCACAAGCCATGCAATTCACCTATTTAAAGCGTATAATTCGGCAGTTTGTAGGATATTCACAGATACATGCAACTATCAAGACAGATCATTTTTATCGCCTCAAAAAAAGACCGTCGCTTTCTGCAATCATATCCACCTCATCCTCCACCCCAGTCCCTGAGCAACAGAATCTGCTTTCTATCTCTGTGATTTCCCTGTTTTGGACACTTCATATGAATGGAACTGTGTAATAGATGGTCTTTTGTGATGGAGTTCTCTCACCTGGCACCATGTTTTCAAGGTTCATCCACGATGTAACAGGTGTCATTCCCATTTCTGGCTGAAGAGTATCCCGTGGTATGGGTAGATACTTCGCTCATCCATCTGTCGCAGACTATGAGTCTGCAGTCCTCTCTTGTCCGGCAAGAGAGCAGACACAGAATTGAATACGAGAGAAGCTAATGTCGGGAGGAGACAAGAGCCCGGAACAGGTGTTTTGTCTCCGTATTTACTGAGCTCACAGTAGATTACCCATGTGGTGAATGTGAAGAAAACAAGATCTTACACAGGTGAACATGGAGAAAACAATCAGACAGTAATCATCAACTTGTGTGTGTAAGAAGCAAAGGGTCTGGGGGACAAGAGGAGTTTGTGATCAAAGTACATCAGTACGTGGGCGTCAGAGGGACAGTAATTTCCTGCAGGTGATATAACAAGTTACTCGTGATTCCGTTACAGTATCTGGCCCCGTGGTGGTGGTTTTCCACCCTAAGCTTTTTTCTAACCCATTTATGTAAGTAGAACTATTTCCCCACACCCATCCCTCTGTCAATGCACATGTGGGTTGTTTCCCTCTTCCGATTATTGAATTTTAGAATTGTCTTGTCGGTGTCTACAACTAAGTCAGCTGGGATTCTGATAAGAACTGCACTGAATCTATAGATCGACTTGGTTAGTATTGCCATCTTAACGACGTTGTCTTCTGGTCCATGAGCGTGGGATTTTTTCCTGATCATGTGAGTATTCTATAATTTCTTTCAACAATATTTTATAGTTTTTGGAGTATACGTTTTGCACCGCGTTTGTGAAATTAAACTCTAACTTTTTTTTTGATGCTGCTACAAATGAAATTGTCTTCTTAATTTTTCACATTGTTCATTACCAGTGTGTAAAAATACAGTGATTTTTGTATGTTTTATTTCTTACTTTGACTTCACATTGTTCATTGTCAGTGTATAAAAATATGGATCTGGGGCGCCTGGGTGGCACAGTCGGTTAAGCGTCCGACTTCAGCCAGGTCACGATCTCGCGGTCCGTGAGTTCGAGCCCCGCGTCAGGCTCTGGGCTGATGGCTCGGAGCCTGGAGCCTGTTTCCGATTCTGTGTCTCCCTCTCTCTCTGACCCTCCCCCGTTCATGCTCTGTCTCTCTCTGTCCCAAAAATAAATTAAAAAACGTTGAAAAAAAAATAAAATAAAAATATGGATCTTGTATATGGATCCATATATGAATATTATACCCTCTAACCTTGCTGTACTCAATCATCAGTTCTGTTTTTAGTGGGATTTTTAGTATTTTCTATATATAACATCATATCATCTGTGACTAGAAATTGATTTGCTTCTTCCTTTCCAATTGAGATGATTTTAACTTCTTTTTCCTGCCGAAATGCCCTGACTGGATCCTCTAGTATGGTATTGAATGAAAGTGGCTAGATCAGGCATAGCTTTCTTCCTTATGGCCTTAGGAGGAAGGCATCTAGTCTTTCACTGTTGAGCATGATATTTTCTGTGGGTTCTGCATAGAGGCTCTATATCAAGCTAAGGAAGTTCTATTCCTAATTGGCTGGGTATTTTATGGAATGATGTTGGACTTTACCAAATACTTTTACTGAGTGTGTTGAGATGATCAGTCAAACGCCTTCTTGTTAAGGGGCCTCTGGGTTTCCTGATAGGATTCGCTTGAGACTAGGGTTTACTTACACATCTTACCATATCAGAATCAGCTTCAGATTTATAATAGCTTATTTCCAGTGATATATAGAAGTGTTAGTACAATATATCTCTGTTCCCTCCTGCCCCCTTTTGTGGTATTATTATTATACATATTATATCTCTTAACATTATAAACCCAACAAACATTGTTATAATAATTACTTTACCATCTCTGGTCATTTCTATACCCCAATATATGTTTGCTCCACACACTTCTTTTGTGCTGCTATTGACAAATATGTGGTATATATGTGACATTTCTATATGCAGCCCCCACCTCCCAGTGGCATTTGCTCAGGACCCAGTGAGGGGTGAAAGAAAGGGATTATAAGGGACAAGAGAACACTTTCGGATGTGACGAACATGATGTTGATGACAATGATTTAATGGATGTATACATAACTGAAAACAAAATAAACCTACGTGCCTCTTATAGGCCAATTACATCAGAATCAAACTCAAACTGGAGGGGGTGGGGAACTAGGGGGAAATATTTCCATTATAATAAAGGGTTAGTGTAGGAAGAGCTCATATATCCCGAGTGACAGAGGAAACCAGACAGAATAACGAAAACGAATTCAGTCGTGAACTAGGGAGGCAGACGTGTAGAATGAGGGCAGTGCGCCAGGAAGAGAACTTGGCATTCACTGCATACTTTGTGAATGTTTGTTGAGTCAATATTTGCTGAGTCCACCGCCCTTGGAAAGTGACTTTCGTACCCATCGTACCCCTAGGGTCATTCTCTAGGTAACATTAGTGCTCTCCCAACACAACCGTAATAAATACCCCTTTATGACAACAGGAAGTCATACTGCATTAGGATCAGAACTCACTCAGCACATTTTCCTTCCATTGCCTGAGTCATAATAAGGAAGAGCGAGACCCATTCATTACAAAGAAACATAGTCTAGCACTGCATTTAATTCCTTAGCTTATTTTTTATCTCAACACCTCAAAAGGCAGGGGGCTGGTTCCATACAGCCTCCGAGTACTTCCATTTCTAGAAAGCTTTGAGAAGTAGAGAGGGATTTTGAAAGAAATTATATCAGTCAATGATATTCTTTTTTGAGAGAGAGAGAGAGAGAGAGAGAGAGAGAGAGAGAGAGAGAGAGTCCTAAGCTGACTCCATGGTCAGTTCAGACCTCGATGCTGGGGCTCAATCTCATGAACTGTGAGATCATGACCTGAGCTGAAACCAAGAGTTGGACGCGTAACTGACTGAGGCACCCAGGCGCCCCATCAGTTAATGACATTCTATGGTTCGAATCCCACTGCATCCTCCAAATTCTACATGCTTGCATTTCTCTCCACCGGACTGGTCTCCTCATCGCTCCTGCCCACGTCTCATTATGATAATAGTCACCATGTGGCATCATTTCATGAGCACCACCCACATCATACACACTCCGCATATGTCAGCAATGCTCCTCACATCTCCCTCAACCTAGGCATTAATTATTCCCCATTTTACAGATGTGAGAACTGATGGTCAGAGAGATTAGATAACTTGCCCAAGTCTCTCCACCAGTGGTAAGTTCCCGTCCAACTCCCCAGACCTGTGCCGTCAGGCTGTCCTGTTTAGACGTCCATCTTTGCATTTTTGCTCCTGCAACGTCCCCAGTCTGGATCATCCATCCCTCTCTTCCTTCAAGGTTCCCTCAAATGTAGTCCTACCTTCGGCACAAAGTCTGACAGTCCTGGTTCCCAGCTCCTCCTGGGCCACCTTGTTGGTCCCTTGTCTGGGGAAGGAAAGGAGTGGCAGATAGAGAAGTGTGGAGAGCAGAAGTGAAGCTGTTAGAAAAATCAGAGGGTGACAGGTGGGGAGATTAAGAGGCAAACTTAAGAAAAAGAAACCCATGGGGGGGCACCTGGGTGGCTCAGTCGGTTAAGTGTCCAACTCTTCACTTTGGCTCAGCTCATAATCTCATGGTTTGTGAGTTCAAGCCCTGCATCAGGATCTGTGCTGACAGCATCGGAGCCCTGTTTGGAATTCTCTCTCTCTCTCTCTCTCTCTCTCTCTCTCTGCCCCTCCCCTGATCTCTCTCTTTCTCTCAAAATAAGTGCATAAACATTAAGAAAAAGTTTAAAGAAAAAGAAACCCCGATTCCTTTCCCTCCTCCTTTCAAAATTTTGCAGGGCAATCTCACTTTTGAGAGCAGATAAGGAATACAAGAAAGGTGAGGATCAAGTAGATTCTTCATCATCCAGAAATGACGTCAGCACTCCCAGGGACAGAATCCATCTTTGCAGGACAGGAGTGGGAGGCACCAACCGATTTCCTTACCTCGCCCAGCCATGGACTTTCTGATTCCTTTGTCCACTTAAAAAAAATTATTTTGAGAGAGAGGAAGAGAGAAAGGCAGAGGGAGAGGAAGAGAAAGAATCTCAAGCAGGCTCCCACCCAGCGCTGGAGCCCAATGTGGGACTCGATCCATAAACCGTGAGATCGTGACCAGAGCTGGAATCTAGAGTCGGCCACTTAACGGACTGAGCCACCCAGGCTCCCCTTAAGGTCTGTGCATTTTATTGCAGATACATCGCACCACAAAATAAGTACAGGGAGGCAGAAAAAGAAATGAAAAGAGAAGAAAAACGCCCCATGTCCTATAAACTGAGGCTCTGCTATGGGAGAAATCCTGGCTCCGTCGGGCAGTGTTTCCACGGGAGGAACCGAGTAAGCATTCTGCTGCGCTTGTGGCCACGGATACCTGGTCCACGTGCAAACACCTTGACGCTTTGTGTCGCTCTTGCCCGTGCGCCAGCAAGTGACGAAAGGACGTGCTGACCTCAGCTGCCATGAGAGGATGGGGTCACTGCTGCGAGGTGGGTTGGGCGGAGGTCTGGAATGCAGGGCATCCAGCGGGCCCCTCCGGGTGCTCTGTGCCCAGCGTCGACGGCACACCAGCGCAGCCGGCCTGCCCTTCAGGGAAAGTGGGTGGAGGGGAGATGCCATGCTGGGTCGTGGGAGCTGGCATGTCCATTTGAGGGGCAGTCAAAAGGCTCTTGTCAAGGAGCCTCTGGGTTTCCTGATGAGATTAGCTGGAAACTCGCTTCCTTTTCGACGGATGAGTGATGGGAATAGAGAGCCTGCTGTCGACTGAGACTCCCCCGCACTCATCATTATACCTGCACACCCTTCCCATTTAGGGCTGTGCTACCTTTCCCAGCCTGATACACGCTAATTATGATCTGTTTTGCATACACAGAACGGGTTATCTATAACAAGTAGAGACTGCTACAAAGATTTTCATTAAGGTTGACTCATGCGTTTACCCGGCTGGAAGGATTAGACCGTATCACAGAGGACTCATGAGTTCTCAGGGACTAAACCTGAAATAATCCTTGCAGGCTTACTTACTCCCACAAAGAGTTGGAAATAAAAATAGAGGTAAAGGGAGAAGAGGGGGGTCTCTCTCTAGTTCCTTCCTGGTCCACTTCCATTACCCACGATCAGACGGGTGCAGGCCGATCTCACATTCCTGATGATCGTGGGCCCGTGCAGCCCTTCCCAGCTACCCGTTTTGATGGTTTAGACTCAACTAGAACACCATCTCAGGGCTGTGTTCATCTAACGCATCCTCAAGGATTTCCCCAGTCCCTCTCACACACCACCAAGAGTGGCAACGGTGGCTTTACCGTGTGAATTCATAAGGCAGTCTCTTGAAGAATATGAAGAATGTGTTTTGGAGCGCCTGGGTGGCCCAGTCGGTTAAGCGTCCGACTTTGGTTCAGGTCATGATCTTGCGGTTTGTGAGTTCGGGCCCCGCATCGGGCTCTGTGCTGACAGCTCGGAGCCTGGAGCCTGCTTTGGCTCCTGTGTCTCCCTCTCTCTCTCTGCCCTGCCCCGCTCATGTTGTCTCCCTCTCTCTCAAAAATAAATAAACGTTAAAAAAAATTTTTTTTACAAGAATACGTTTGAAGGTTTTGTCCTTCAAAATGCTATTTCAAGAGGCGACAAGGCAGAGAGTAAGTTGTGACTCGTACGAGGTTAGCACTTGCCAATAAGCATTAGAGGGGAGCCATATATTTCCAAACTACACCGTATTTTTCACAAAGAAGGCACAGATAGGGTCTATCAAGCATAGATACACGTTTCTTTCCTGGTGACTCTAGGTATATCCTCTAGGGCTCTCTTTCTGGTTTTGTAATTCTGAAATATTCATATATATTTCTCTTTTTATTGAGGTATAGTTGACATACCATGTTATATTGGTTTCAGAGGTACAACATAGAGATCTGACGATTCTATGCATTGCTCAGTGGTCATCATGATAAGTGTTGTCACCATCTGTCACATAGAACATTAATACAGTATCGTTGACTATGTTTCCTATGCTGTCCTTTTCACCTCCAAGACCTGTTCATTTTATAACTTGAAGTCTGTATGTATATTTCATCCCATCAACATGTTAAAGACAAAGTTCTCAATAGGCTACTGACCTAGAAAAAGGCAGATTCATTGAAAAAAAAAATTTACCCAGATGGAAACTCTGGACGACAGAATCACAAAACATGAGGTCGCAGTAAAGCAATTCTCTTTTATGTAACTTCATCGTTTGGTGACTAATTCCAGAGAGCATTTGGTCAAATGTTTTCCTGCTAGTCTGTTGAGTGAGATAAAAGGCTGGGTTTGAGCAACAAAAGGTGCTTTGTCAAAGCCGCTTGAGTGGGAAATGCAGGGAAATAATTGATGGCACAAAAAGAAAAGAAAGGAAAAAGGCGAAGGAAAAGAAATTGTATAGCATGTGGGGAAAAGGCCATAAAAGCAAACAATAGGCTTTCTCTTACTTTATAAACCATTCTTTTTTTTTATTTTTTAAAATTTATATCCAGATTAGTTAGCATATAGTGCAACTATGATTTCAGGAGTAGATTCCTTAATGCCCCTGACCCATGTAGCCCATCCCCCCTCCCACGACCCCTCCCGTAACCCTCAGTTTGTTCTCCATATTTATGAGTCTCTTCTGTTTTGTCCCCCTCCCTGTTGTTATATTATTTTTGTTTTCCTTCCCTTATGTTCATCTTTTTGTCTCTTAAATTCCTCATATGAGTGAAGCCATATGATTGTTGTCTTTCTCTGACTGACTAATTTCACTTAGCACAATACCCTCCAGGTCCATCCACGTAGTTGCAAATGGCAAGATTTCATTCTTTTTGATCGCCGAGTGATACTCCATTGTGTATATATACCATGTCTTCTTTATCCATTCATCCATCGATGGACATTTGGGCTCTTTCCATACTTTGGCTATTGTTGATAGTGCTGCTATCAACATGGGAGTGCGTGTGTCCCTTCGAAACAGCACACCTGTATCCCATGGATAAATGCCTAGTAGTGCAACTCCTGGGTCATAGGGTAGTTCTGTTTTCAGTTTTTTGAGGAACCTCCATACTGTTTCCCAGAGTGGCTGCACCAGTTTGCATTCTCATTCTAATAAGGGCATAAGAAAAAATTTGCATGACAATACTTAAGAGTTATGACCCCTTAAAACGGAGAAGACTTTGTCTGAACAAGATTCTGCCTATAAGACACGCTCCAGAAAGAAGAATGTGACATTTTCATGATTTTCCTTCCCCAGCTGAGCCCCTGATGAGACTGCAGCCCTGGATGGCACCTTGACTGCAGCCTTGTGACACTCACTGTGAGCAGAGGACCCAGCTAAGCTGTGCCCAGACTCCTGACCCACAGACACTTTGAGATAATACATGTATGTTGTTGTAAGCTTCTAATTTTGTGGCCTTTTATTACACGGTATAGATAGCCAAAACAGAGGCTTCTGGAATACTCACTGTGAGAGGTCTTTTCAACTTCTCCCCATCTTATTGATGAGGAATATGGTACCCAAATGGGTGATGGCACTGGTCCTGGATCACCCAGATGTGATGTTATCCTGGGGTGTCCCTTCACTGTTCTCATCAGAAGCCACGTTAGATCTTTAATTTTCCTATTTCGTAGCAACTCTTTCATTTTGCTAAAGTGATTTTTTTTTGTTTCATACTTTGTTGATAGTTTGGTTGGAGAGAACAGTTCCTGAATCCTTGCTATTGACTCAATTTTGATTGGAAATAGAATTCTAAATTTAGAATGAGTTGATCTTAAAACACTGAAGGCATTGCTTCACTGTCAAAGACCAATGCCAACCTAAATATCATCCTTTAAAAAGGAACTTTTTGTGTTCTTCTTTCTGGGAGTTTCTAGGAACTTCTTCTGGTTTTTTTCTTTGGTGTTCTGAGATTTCTTGAGGATGTGTCCCAAATGGGGTCTTTTCTCATTCACTACTCTTAGGAGACAACATGTCCATTCACGTCCTTCAGCCTTAAAAATTTCCTTCAAATTTTTTTAAAAATTCAATTTATTTTTTGTTGAAGTGTAGCTGACACATAATGTTACACATTAGCTTCAGGTGTACGACCCAGTGATGTGACAAGTCTATATGCTACGTCCCCATCTGTCACCATACAACGTTATTACAATACCACTGACTCTACCCCCATGCAGTAGCTTTCTTCCTGTGATTTAGTCATTCCATAACTGAGAGCCTCTATCTCCCTCTCCCCTTCCCCCATTTTGCCCACCCTTCACCCACCTCCCCTCTGGCAATCCCCAGTTTGTTCTCTGTATTTATGAGTCTGTTTCTGGTTTCTTTGTTTTGGTTTTCAGATTCCACACATAAGCGAATTCACTTGGCACTTGTCTTTCTCTGTCTGACTTATTCCGCTTAGCGTCACACCCTCTAGGTCCATCCATGTTACAAATGACAAGATCTCATTCGTCATCATGGCTGAGCAACATTCCATCGTGCGTATGTACCCCATCTTCTCTATCCATTCATCGGCTCGTGGACGTTTAGGTTGCTTCCATATCTTGACTAGTGTAAATAATGCTGCAGTAAACACAGGGGTGCATGAATCTTTTCAAATCAGTGGTTTCCTTTTCTTTGGGTAAGTATTCAGTAGCGGAATTACTGGATCAAATGGTAATTCTATTTTTTTTTAATTTTTTTAATGTTTATTTTATTATTTTTGAGACAGAGAGAGACAGAGCATGAACGGGGGAGGGGCAGAGAGAGAGGGAGACACAGAATCGGAAGCAGCCTCCAGGCTCTGAGCCATCAGCCCAGAGCCCGACGCGGGGCTCGAACTCACGGACCACGAGATCGTGACCTGAGCCGAAGTCGGACGCTTAACCGACTGAGCCACCCAGGCGCCCCAATTCTACTTTTAATTTATTGAAGAACCTTCATACTGTGTTCCATAGTGACTGCACCAATTTACATTCCCACCTACAGCGCATGAGGGTTCCCCTTCATTCGAAACCTCACCAATGCTTGTTATTTCTTGTCTTTTTGAGTCACTCTGACAGGTATAAGGTGGTATCTCACTGTGGTTTTGATTTACATTTCCTTCATGATCAGTGACATTGAGCATGTGTCTGTTGGCCATCTGCATGTCTTCTTTGGAAAAATGTCTAATGAGGTCCTCTGCCCACTTTTTAATCACAGTATTTGTTCTCTTGGTATTGCGTTGGGTAATTTCCTTATAGAAAGAACAGCCAGACCAGTCACCAGCTGAATGAAAAGAGCTACCTGAAGGTACTGAAGAATGTGCTGAGCAGCCAGATACTGAAAGAAGAGGGACACATGGGGGAAGGGAAGAAAGCTGGGCTTGTTCCCATTTGGTTTAGTTCTTAGCCTGAGTGCAGTCCCCAACGGATACCACAGAATGGATAAAAGTCTGAAAAACAGAAACAAAAACAAAAACAAAAACAAAAACTCTGCAGTTTTACAGGCCTGAAAGACAAGAAAAAGAGCTTAGGGCAACCATGGCACATGGAAATGAAAGAAAAGAGAAGGCTGCAGAGAGCACCCCAGATTCTTGAACGTCGTGTGTGTGGGGCAGAATGCAAGCAGCTTGGCTAAGGCTGGTGAACTGAGCCGGGACTTCAGAGCATGGCGTTTGAGTTCATCCAGGCTCCTCCTACTAAAACGAACACAAATCAATAGTCGTTGGGGTAACACAGAATCCAGAGCCTCAACAACATATTATTCCTAATGTCCGTAAAATCCAAAATTACCTGACATAGAAGAAACAGAAAAACATGACAGCCCTCGTTTCAAAGAAAAAGACAATCAAAGAAGATACACTCGTATTGACCCGGATGTCGAAAGTAACAAACAAGGACTATAAAGCAATTCTTATGACTATGCTCAAGAACATGAATGCATTCAATGAATGGAAATATTTTTCAGAGTGAAACGGAAATAGCAGAAAGAACCGAATGGTAATTCTAGAGATAACAATTACGACGTAAATGTTATTATAATACAAAGAACAGATTGATAATGGGTTGAAGATGACTGAACAAAGTGAGCTTGAAGATTAATTAATGAAAAGTATTCCCTCTGAAGACCAGAAGATAAAGGGCACGTGGGTGGCTCAGTCGGTTAAGCGTCTGACCCTTGATTTCAGCCCAAGTCATGGTCTCACAGTTCGTGAGTTCGAGCCCCACATCGGCCTCTGTGCTGACAGTGTGGAGCCTACTTGGGATTCTCTCTCTCTCTCTCTCTCTCTGCCCCTCCTCCACACTCTCTCTCTCAAAATAAATAAACTTAAAAAAAGAAACTGCATTTCATATTCCGAATTTTGATCTTTTCCCAGGCTGGTGATACACGGTATGGTCCCCTCTCCTGGTGCTGGGCAGCGGGAGCGAGCCAAACCCCCCAGGCATCCTCACCGTCACCAGGGTGAACAGCCCATACACCTGCAACCATTCCGTTCTGCACTTTCAGTACCCTAGTCAATAAATTACACGAGACAGTCACCACTTTATTTTAAAGAGGCTCTGTGTTCAATGATTTTGCCCAACTGTAGGCTAACGTAAGTGCTCTGAGCACATGTAAAGTAGGCTGGGCTAAACCGTGATGTTCAGGAGGTCAGGTGTATTAATGCATTTTTGACTGAAGATATTTTCAACCTACAGTGGGTGTATTGGGACACGAACCCATTATAAATCGACGAAGATCTGTAGATGGAAAAGAGGAATTCTCTCGGAATCAATTCTTAACAATCACTTTTACCATTGCTCCAAAATTGGGTGGTTTTTAAAAAGGAGTTCCATAATCACCACCCTGTTGAAGATGTACACCTTTCCCTCCTCCCCCACACCTCACCCTACTCGGGCAACAACGTCCTGATGTCTATGCTCATCCGTAAACATTGCTTGTTCTCCATGTTCATGTTAAGGGAAACACACAGTGAGTCCCCTTTTGTGTCTGGCTTCTTTTGTGTTTCGGAAACGTATCCATATTGTTGTGTCTCCTGGTAGTTTATTATTTTATTTAATTGCTTAAGTAGTGTTCTGCCGTGTGGCTACACCAGTTTGTTCCCCTACGTAATTTGGTTCGATGCTTCGTTAGGGCAGATCTGTTCTGATTCTGCCCCTAATTTTAGCCTTTTCTGAGGTTTCAATAAAAAACCTAAGGTGTTCACTAAGCCCCTCAACCTAAATAAGACTCAGACCCCCAAGCTCTGTCTCAGCTTTAGCAGAGAAAACACATAATTGCTCCTTTAGGCTTCCAGATGTTACTTTCTGCCCATCTTAGTGATGATCCCCCCTACTCCCGTCCCCACACATCAGCATTTCTGGGATAAGTAGAGGGTTTGAGGGGGTTGTGTGCAGATCTGGGGGGTTGTCGCTCTGCGACCGCTCAATTCCAGCTGCTCTGAGGGCCCGTCACCCAGTCCTCTGACACCTGAAGGTGATAAGACGTCAGGTGCCTGTTGAGTTCTTGCAACCCTGTGCCAGGCAGACTGGAGAGTGCCCTCGGGGAAAAGGCCATATGGGGTCCTGTCTCAGGGTTGAATCCACTGCAGTTTTTTTTCCTCTCTTCAAATAGTTACTTTTTATGTTGTTTCTAGGGTTTATGACTGCAATCAGCCAGAGGGTTAACTACCATTACTGGAAATGGAGTTTTCTTTGGGTTATTTTCACCTGCTGAAAGGAAGTGCTGCATTTTCAAGTCTCCAGAAAGGTGCCGCGGGAAATTGATAGAAAGCACCCATGAACACAAAATGTTGTAGACTGGGAGGTGCCCCACCCTAACCCCCCTCAGGGAAGGGCCTGCTGCTACCCTGCGGGGAGGGAGGCTGGCGGGTCCTTCAGGGTCTGTCCCCCTGAGGTCACTCCCTTCCTGGGGAGCGCAGATCCCTTGACCGGACGGGGCAGGGAAGTGAAGACAGACGCAGGGCGCAGATGGGCGACCCCCGTCCACAGCTCCCTTTGCACTGACCAAGGACCTGTAGGAGCCACATCGCAGTCCCACAGCTTCCCCTGTCCGATCCGGCTCTTCCTTCCTTCCTTCCACAGACACTGATTCCAAGAAAACATCGTGCACCCCAAACTCGTTTCAGCATCTGCTTCTGGACTCCCCAACCTGTGACGCAAATCCCTGCCCCTCCTCTTCTTGCTCCTTGCCTTCACTTTCCTTCTGGAACAATCCACCCTAAAGTCAATGGGTGGAGTCAGCAGGGTATGGGCCACACTAGGGGAGTGGGAGGGGAGGAGAGGAACACAGGGGCTCAGAAGAAGTACGGGAGCTCTAGAGGTTAGAAGGGCCTCGGGCAGGAGCCAGACCCCCATGCAGAGTGGGATGGCACCCAACAGGGACCGGTCCAGAGTGGGTGTCGGAACCCCAGGAGGGTGAGGACGCTGCCCACGGGGGCTGATATTGGGGTGGGGGGAGTCTGGAGGAGGGGGCTGGCGCATAGACAAAGAAGAGTGTTGGGAAGGAGGGTGGGTGCTGCAGGCTGAGATGTGTCCCCTCCCCCACTGAAATGTCCAAGTGCCAGTTGTACCTCAGAGTGGGACTGTATTTGAAGCTAGTGTTTTTGCCGGCTAATACGGGGGTGACTTTTGTGGGGTGAGGAGACTAATCACAGGGGGCAGACGTGGCAGAGAGAGATTAGTTCTATACCGTGGAATCGGCCACATAAATGTATGAGGGATAATGGCAGCCAAGTTTCCCACTTGTCAGAAAAGGAGTTAAAAGGGAGAAAACCAGAACAAACCCTCTGGTTTTCCACTGGACTTGGAACTAGTCCATGGGACAAATCCATGGTTTTCAGTACATAGGTAAGTAGACAGACGATAGCGAGATAGATAGACGATTGATAGATAGTTGATAGATGGATAGATAAATAGATAGATAGATGATAAGATAGATAGATAGATAGAGACACATGATAGATAAATAGCTGATTAGATAGGTAACAGAAGGTAGATGGTAGGGAGATGACAGACAGGTGACAGGTGGCCGGAGAGAGAAAAGTCCAGACACGTAAATGCACACACGCACTCCTCAGCTCTTACAACTGACAGCCCCCGGGAGGTCAGGACAGATGGCTCTGTAGCAGCTGTGGGGTGAGAGGAAATTCCCTACCCTCAGCCAGAGAAGAAGCTAGAATATTGGCGATTCCTCATCCTACATAAAAGGACCCACGGGAAGGGGCCACGGCAGCCCAAGATCAGGCCAGGCAGGTACGCGGCAGAAGAAGTGGGGCTGGGCGAACCGAGGCCACCGTGGGGGGGAGGGGGGGTGCTCGGGGCAGGGAGAGAGGGTCAGAGGTGCCAGGCAGGGGCCCCGCAAGAGAAACAGCTCGTGTGTTAAGTAACCCGCTCAGTCAGCGGCAGCACCTGCCAGGCCTGGACGGCGGGAGCCAGAGCAGGGCCCCACCGGGTCACGGTTCACTCCCTCCTGTCAGTGGAAGGTGTGGCAGGGGTTTATCCTTGTCTCAGGAGGACATTCCGATCTCCAAGCGGACGCAAGAGTGGCTGGAGGAGTCCCGGGACCTGCCCACGCTTCCCAGGGAGCAGGGCAAGCCTGTCCCCATGACATCCTCGCAGAAAGACAGCAGCAAGCAAAAGTCGGGCAGTGCATGCTCGTCACAGGGGCTGGCCACAGCCTCAGGGACTTCCACGTGCGGGCCATGTGGCGAGTGGACACGGGTGGCTCTGAAGAGCTGACCGGCTAGACAGACGCCTTTCTGAGAAAAAGAGCCAAGAGGCTCTCTGGCAAGAAGAAGGAACTAGAGAGGAAGCGATATTAGTTGACAGGGAGGTGTCGGCCAGGCCAGTGCTTCTCAGGAAGCCTGCCTGGGAGGAGGGGATGAGGCTCCGAGAGCTGAGGGGGCCTTTGAGGGAGCACATGACCGCCTGGCCTCATCACCAGGTTCAGAGAAGCTCCAGAAGTAAACCCTGGCCACCTGGTCAAACACAGATCTCTGCTGTGGACAAGCAGAGATTATTTATTTTTGAGACAGAGAGAGACAGAGCATGAACGGGGGAGGGGCAGAGAGAGAGGGAGACACAGAATCGGAAGCAGGCTCCAGGCTCCGAGCCGTCGGCCCAGAGCCCTATGCGGGGCTTGAACTCACGGACCTCGAGACCACGACCCGAGCCGAAGTCGGACGCTCAACCGACTGAGCCCCCCAGGCGCCCCTAGATCTCTGCGGTTCTAACTCCTACGTGGGGCGGGCTGGGGAACTTGCATGTCGAAAACTCCCCAGATGAGGTTAAAGCCCTCGGGCCGGGGACCCCACTTCGAGAACCGCTGAGGGACAGACGCCGCCCGCAGTGTGGTGTGGCGGCAAAGCCGCGCATCCCGTGCCCGGGGATCACACCATCTGAGGTCAAACATCGCGGTGCACGGTGTGGTACCTCGCGGCGAAAGTGGAGATTAATTACAATTCTGCAGAACGTGCTCAGATAGACCCCGTGCTCCGCGCGCAGGAATAGGCCCGTAAGCGGGTAAATAAACATCGCCGCTCCCTGGGGGAGGGGCCCCGGGACGAAGGAACGCGACCCCGAAAATCTTGACAGGCCTTTGAAGGTGCACGTTGGGTTCAGAGCCAAGAGGGGATTCGCCGCAGTCATGACTGCATGCTGAAATGAGAATTCTCTCATTTGGCAAATCAATAATTACAAGCACACTGGGGAAATTAAGCAGAGAAAATTGCATCCCATCAGCGTTGCTACCAGAATCGTAGATGCCTGCAAAGAGAAAATCGGGAGCCCCCCCGGCGGTCATCCATAAGCCACACGCCTTGCACGCTTGCGCAGCGATGTTAAAACGCACGGCGTCTGCTCTCCGTCAGCTCTCACACACACATGTGAGCTGACTCTAAAACGTGACAGTCGTAACAGCCCCGGGAACCACTGCTTCACGTTTTCTGTGGCGTGTGCTTGTGCGTTCGTGTGTGCATGGGCGCATGTGTGTGTGTGTGTGCACATCAGAGGTGGGGCTGTGGGGATTCCCAGGGAAGGCAGTGTTTTTCTCTCTGGGATCAAGACACTGAATCGTGAGAACTGGCAACGAACCATTCCGGAGACCCAAACCCCAGCTTTCAGGACCCGCTCAGTCTCTGCAAAGCCACGTGCATCTCCCGGGTGAAGGGGGGCTGAGTCTGCTCTCGCCTCACCTCCCACACAGCTCAAGGCAAAGCCTAAATACAAGCGTGTCCTTGAGACCTAGCGGAGAAAGTTGCACCGCCAGCAACATCCCGTGACGTGAGCAGAGGGCGCTGCCTCCACTCCGTCAACCGGCGTCGGCCCACCTACCATGTTATGCCTGGGGTTTAACCCCGTGAGTCACTGCACCCCCACTCTGCCTGCCCCCCCCCCCCATTCTGCAAACACACCCCTTTGATTTTTCTCGTCGACGATTCGAGGCTATTGTCCTTAGACGAGAACCCCGTGCTACCGACCCCCAGGTCCTCAGTCTCCTTGAAAGCTTTCCAGATTAACGTCACCTCCCACGGCGGAAGGGCCCCTCTCTTGCTATTCTTGATGAAATTGATTAACCAGGTGTATTGATTCTCCTCCCTTTCCCAGTTTTATTTTCCTGAATTATAAGCGTCTGCCCCAAATGTCTCATCAGTGACCCGAGGCCAATACCCCTGCTAGGCCTGACCCCCTTCCCTTTCCAGCAGCGGAGAAAAACCCTGCCTTCCGGGGACATAGGCTGGTGGATGGCACTGAGTGCTGGTTCCCAGGAGGGACGTGGAGGGCCTCCCAGACTCCGGCAGGTGACTTGAGCAGCTCTCTTGGCTCACAGTTCTGGTTCTTTCCCACTCTCTGCCTCATCTGGCGTCCCCTGTGCTTACAAAATCAGTGGAAAGGCTGGAATGTGTGGGAAAAGGGGGGGTGCATCGCGCTGGTTTGTTCGAGGCACCTGCCACGTGTAGCAATCTCCTGAAGACTCTCCCTATGGGAGGTCCAACCAGGAGTAAAGGGAAAAGAGCTTAGGCCAAGGCACAGGCTAAAGAGAGATCAATGTTTTGGACCCAACTTAGCCCAACGAAAGAGAAAAAGGATGTATTTGGGGGCTCCCCCCAAGTTCTTTTTTTGTCTTCCAACTTCTCTCGCTTTCTTTTTATGAAAGGAAGGATGGGTTGTCACAAAACAAAGAAGAATGGAAGAAAAAGGAAAAAACGTTATGCAGTCTGTCACTGCAGCTGGTAATTAATTAACGTATATAGTTTCATGTTTATTTATTTATTTTGAGAGAGAGCGGGGAAGGGGCAGAGAGGGGGGAGAGAGAATCCCAAGCAGGCTCCGTGCTCAGCGCAGAGCCCAACGTGGGGCTCAGTCCCACAGCCGTGAGATCATGACCTGAGCCGAAACCGACAGTGGGACGCTTAACTCACTGAGCCAGCCAGGTGCCCCAATTAAGGCACATTTTTACATTTAATGCTTCCATTACCTTCTGTGGTAAATTTACAGACGAGGAAATCAGACCGTGAAGAGATTAACTTACTCAAGATTCTACAAGTAGCACTAGGTAGAGACAGGTTTGAATGCAGGTCAGTTTGGCCTCAGAAGCACATTGATTCTAGAGTTCCATTTAATTCATCCAAGAAACAGGAAGTCCACACCCGACCCTGAACTGTGACATGCACCACGGGGTCACTAGGGAAGGCATCCCATGTCACATGAATGCACCAGCAAGAACCACAGGTGGTACATAATTATGTGCTGAATTACACGCTATTAGTAAAGGAACTTAAGAGCTCAAGAGAGAGGAACATCAGTGAAAACTGATATGCCCTCAGGTTCAAGGTGCACTAAGATTTGATCCACAAAAGCAAAGGAGGAATTTCTCGTTCCAGACAAAACGGAGTACACAGCGTGCACCCCATCCCTCCTGCTAATTAGAACCAACGAACTCTGGATCAAGTGCGTAAGGCAACTATCAGGACGCTGAAAGGGAAGAAGGAGACCGGCCGGGGACCTTAGGACTCCCGGAACAACTTGATGTTGAGTTCCTTGGAATTTTTTCCCTTCCTATATATCCTGGTCTGGGTTATACACCAACCACAATCCACAGTCGTTACTTGGCCCAGACCAATAAACAAACAAACAAAGAAGCAAACCTGCTATCTCCACCCAGAGGCTAGAAGTATGTCATCTCAGTAGAATGAGACCACATAGACTGTACCAAACACCACGAAGGAAGTCACACCCCTCTTACCCACACTGGGCCTGCGAAGCCAATGTGTGAAATGACTTTGAGAACTGAACTACGCCACGAAATGCTGCCCGTGTTCCAGACTGCCTAAGGGTAACACACCACGGAGTAATCCAGAATACCACTGCAAACACTTGAAACTGAGCTGACCTCTGAACCTAAGCCCACACAATTGAGCCAGGATGTGCATTCCAAAGGTAGCAGGTTGACTGACCGCCTGACAAAAAATACAATACTTAAATAGGAAATGAAGTCTCGTGACGTAATACCCAACACATCCAGGACTGATCCAAATTTATTCATCATCCCCAAACCCAGAAATATCTCAACTTGAATAAGAAAAGAGAATCAACAGATACAAATGTCAGGGTAACACAGATGTGAAAATGAATAGGCAAGGATTTTAAAGCAGTGATCACAAAAATGCCCCAACAAGGAATTACACCCCTCAAATAAATAGAAAAATAGAAAACCTCAGCAAATACAAAACATAAGGAAGAACCAATGAAAATTTTAAAACTTAAAAATACAATAACCAAAATTGTAAAACTTGCTGGATGGGAAAATGACAGAGGAAACGGTGAATAAAATTAAATACATTTCAGCGGAAATCATCTAATTTAAATAAACTACAGGAAGAAGATAGATTGAAAAATTGAACGGAGTGTCAGGGTTGCGCACCAACGATAAAAGAGTTAACGCGCAAATCATGGTAGTTCCAGAAGAAGGAGAGAAAGATTGTAGGGTGAAAAAAATATTTGGAGAAATAATAGGTTTCTCCAAATAATGGAAAAATGTACAAAACTTGGCTGAAAACATAAACCTACAAATTCAAGACGTTGAGAGAATCCTCGGTAGGAAAAACCCAAAGAACCTAAATATATTTTAATCCAGTGTCTTTAAAAACAAAAACAAAGAAAAAATGAAAGCAGCCAGAAAGAAAGGACACGCTACTTGCAGGAGAACAATGATTCAAATAAGTCTGGATAAATCATGAAAAGCCATGCAGATGGGCGGCACAATATACTTCAAGTGTGAAAAGAAACGTCAACTCAAAATTCCATATTCATCAAAAATATTTCTTAGGAATGAAAGAAAAATAAACACACTCCCAGATGAAAGAAAACTAGGAGAATCCATAGCACAGACTTGCTTTAAAAGAATTGCTATAGGAGGGAGCGCCTCGGTGGCTCAGTCGGTTAAGCTTCCGACGTCGGCTCGGGTCATGATCTCATGGTTCGTAGGTTCGAGCCCCGCGTCGGGCTCTGTGCTGGAGCCTGCTTCAGATTCTGTCTCTCCCTCTCTCCCCGCCCCTCCCCCACTCACGATCTGTCTCTCAAAAATAAATAAATACTTTAAAAAAAAAAGAATTGCTAGAGGAAGTTCTTCAGACAGAAAGGAAAGGAAATAACGAGTTGGGGCACTTGGGTGGCTCCGTCGGTTAAGTGGCCAACTTCAGCTCAGGTCACGATCTCACGGTTCACGAGTTCGAGCCCCACGTCGGGCTCTGTGCTGACAGCTCAGAGCCTGGAGCCTGCTGTGGATTCTGTGTCTTCCTCTCTCTTCCCTTCCCCTGTTTGTCCTCTGTCTCTCTCTCTCAAAAACAAATAAACATTAAAAAAATTAAAAAATTTTTCAAGATCATGTATTGTCATACAAAGCAGTAAGTTGTAACATTGTCCAGTATTGTTCTAAATGTTTGTAGGGCAATATTTAAGAAAATTATGAAAAGGAAGGTGGGTAGAAGAGCCTAAATAGTGGTCACTTTCTAAATTCTTTGAAAGTAGTAAAATACTGATATCAGGACACTGTAATACATTAAGATGGATTTTAAATTTCTAGACTGCACACGTATGCACACACATCTCACACACACACTATACAAAAATAAATACTCAAAGCTATCAATGAATAATAAGAGAATCCTAAAAGATCCCCAAGTGATCCACAGGAAGTCAGAAAAAGATAAACAGAGTAAAGAAAAACAAACAAAAAAAAAAACCCAGAAAAAAATAATAAAATATGCAACCTAAAAACTAGCATAGCAACAATTACATTAAAGGTAAACGTTCTAAACATCTCGATTAGAAGCAGAATGGGTTTTTTTGTTGTTGTTTTTTGTTTGTTTGTTTGTTTGTTTGTTTGTTTTTTAAATGAGCCCCATGCCCAATGTGGGGCTTGAACTCACAGTCTTGAGATAAAGAGTCACATGCTCTACTGACTGAGCCATCCAGGTGGCCCCAGAAGGGACTTTCTAAAAAAGACTTGAGCTAACTATATGGTGTCTTCAGGAAACTCACTTCAAATATAGTTATATAGTATGTTCAAAGTTAAAGGATGGAAAATGTAGAACATTCAAATACTGATAAAAAGAAAGAAGGAGTGTCCATATTAATATTAGACTAAGTAAACTTCAAAGCAAAGAAAATTACCATGGATAAAGAGAAACATTGTATAATGATAAAAGAATTAATTCACCAAAAAATGTAACAATTCTAAATGTGTATGCACCAAAAACAGCTTCAATATACATGAAGTGAAAAATGACAGACCTAAAAAGATAGACAAATGCACAACAATGACTATGGACCTCAAAACCCCAATCTCAATAATAAAAACAATACCAAGACAGAAGATCGACAAGGCCACAGATGAACTGAATAACACCATTAACCAAGGGGGTCTAATTAACATTTATAAAATGATTTCCCCAACATTAGCAGAGTACATATTCTTTTTAAGCACACATGGAACATCCATTTAAATGGACCATATTCTGGCTCATAAAACAAAATTTAACAAATTAATGTTCTCTGACCATAATGGAATTAAAGTAGAAACGAACAGCAGAAAAATCATTTCCTTACTTTAAAAAAGGAAAATCTCCAAACTTTAAAGATTAAATAATGTACTTCCAAATAATCCAAAGAGAAAATCTCATGGGACATTGGAAAACACATTGAACTGAATGAAAATAAAATTACAACATGAAAAATCTGTGGGATGCAGCCAAAGCAGCACATCTGGGGAAATTTATAGCACTAAACACTCCTATTATATAAATACTTCTATTAGTAACACAAAATACTTCTATTATATAAATACACTTCTATAAATACTTCTATTATATAAATACTTCTATTAGTAACACTAAATACTTCTTCTTTTTTTTTTTTTAGTAGGCTACACATCCAGCATGGAGCCCCATGTAGGGCTTGAACTCACAACCCTGAGATCAAGCCCTGAGCTGAGATCAAGAGTGAGATGCTCAACCAACTAAGCCACCCAGGTGCCCCAGAAATACTAAATAAATACTTCTATTAGGAAAAAAAAAAAGCGTGTTAGAAAATTAACGATGTAAGCGTTCACTTCAACAAACCATAAAAAGAACAAAATAAACCCAAAGCAAGCAGATGGAAGTAAATAATAAAGAGCAGAAATTAATGAAATTGAAAACAGAAAAATAATAGATAAAATTAACTCACAAGCTGATTTTTGAAATAATCAATAAAATTGATTAACCTCTAGCAAGAATGACAAAATAAAAAGGAGAAGACCCCCAAATTACACATGTTAGGAATGAAAAGGAAGTGTCACTAAAATTCCACAGACATTAAAAGGATAAGGGAAACTATGGACAACTCTACACGCCTAAGCTTAGTAACTTAGACGAGATCGACCAAGTCCTCAAAAATCACACATACTAACGCTCACCTGAGATTAAATCATGAGAAGAGTTCCATAACTATTCAATAAGTTGAATTAGTAATTTAAAACCTACAAAAAGAAATCAGTAGGCCCAAAGAGTTTCACTGGTGAGTTCTTCCACACGTTTTAATAAGAAGTGCATGGTTAACAACTGAGGAATCCAAATAAGGTCTGCAATGTGGTCGAGAGTATCATTTCAACGCAATTTTGTTTTTTGTTTTTTTAAATCTAAAAGCAAAGGCTCTCGGAGTCTGAGGAAGCCAACTCACTGGAGGCAACACTGGCTGCCAGCAGAGCGTGGGGCTCCTGAACAGGAAGTCACAAGCTAGGACACTTAGGGCTAGCACTGCCTTCCGCACAAGGCCTTGCTTTCTTCCAATTCCAAGGAATCGGGACTTTCATGACTCCATGAACCAAAGACTAACTGGGGAGTTTCAGCAGTACTTTGTTATCTACTTAGCGCAGTGCTCAGGCATGTAGAGAGAACGCCCTTGACCTCCCGCCCCTGCCTGACCATGGGCGTGACCATTAGTGCAAAGCCTTGTAGGACCCCGAGACGGCATGACCCACTTGGCTGGAGGGGCCCACGCTGAGGGGCTGACCGAGGCCCCCGGAACTAAGAACTCTTGAGGCGCCCTGTTTCGAAGCATACGGTGAATGCCGTAGGGCTTCCTATCATTAATTTCCCCATTTCAACATCAGTTTCCCCTTCTCTGACCTTGGTAGCCCCTTCCTCAGTTTCCCCTTCCTGACATCAGTGTCCACTTTCCCGACATCAGTTTTTCCTTCCCCCTTCCCCGTCTCCATTCCACGCAAGAGCATAATTCTGCCACATTCATGCTTGGCAGGGAGCGTGGTCTCATCCTCAACCTGCGCCTTTGGTCCTGCAGCCGGGAACCTGTACCACTCTTTGTGTGTAGGGTCACTCCCCCCCCGTCCCTGTGGTCCCTCGCCAAGTTCCCCACAGTGACGTCCACGTCCCACCTAGCAGCACGGGCCCGAGAACACCCTGAGCAGGTAGTATCTGCCGTACCTCTGAACCTCTATCACCGACTGTCCTCTGAACTTTTGGTCCCTTGTCCCTGGCCCTCCTCCATCCCTGTCTCTTCCCACAATGCTTGGATACTAAAAGGAGTGCTTTGCTCGCTTTCCTGTGACGACCCTCAAAGGTTCAACTGATGCTGGCTTACCTGTGCAACCCGTCTTCCCAGTGCGTGGACACAGCCCTGCTTCACAGCAGACGCACCTGAGCTGAAACCCCTGTCTTACCCCTCACTTTGCACCTTTGGGAGAACCTCTTAACCTCTTTTCCCAAAGGTACATTGGGGGTGGCAATACTGCCTGTGTTAGCGGAAGCTTAGATCGCGAATTTTCTAACTTGCTTTTTTTTCTTTTTAATAGAGGTATTTTTTAGTATATCTGGGGCGCCTGCGTGCCTCAGTCAGTGAAGTGTCTAATTCTTGATCTCAGCTCAGGTCTTGATCTCAGGGTCATGAGTTCGAGCCCTGAATTGTACTGTGTAGACAGCTGGAAGCCAGTGGCTCACTGGTCTACCTCCTTCTCCTGCCCCTTTGAACACAGAAACTTTAAGATCTAAAGTATCTCCCTCCACACAAGAGGGAATTTAGTGCTGGAAGTTAGTGCTGGATGCTTAGTGCTGGACGGTTAGTGCTGGAACTTAGAGCTGGAAGGTTAGTGCTGGAACTTAGTGCTGGAAGATTAGTGCTGGAAGGTTAGTACTGGAACTTAGTGCTGGAACTTAGTGCTGGAAGGTTAGTGCTGGAAGGTTAGTGCTGAAACTTAGTGCTGGAAGGTTAACGCTGGAAGGTTAGTGCTGGATGGTTACTGCTGGAAGGTTAGTGCTGGAACTTAGTGCTAGAAGGTTAGTGCTGGAAGGTTAGTGCTGGAGCTTAGTGCTGGAACTTAGTGCTGGCAGTTAGTGCTGGAATGGGTACATACAGTGTTTGGTTCCCCTCGTGTCTCACCGTGTAGACGCTCACCTACTGGAACCACTGAAGACCGCAAGCCAGGATAACCACAGGATGTGGCATTCAAACCGGGGCCCCCTTGAGAGTGGGAGAAGTATCGTCAGTCAGCACGTAGGACGACGGGCACGAACCACGACCGTCCGAATGAACCCAGACAGACTCGGCTCCAGCTTGTAGGAACCATCCTAACAAAGGCTGCCTGTCAACCCCAGCCTCCCTCTCGTCTTGGAAAAGCTCAGTTCGTGCTCCAGCTTTGGGAGACCAGAGATGAATTCTCCACGCACGAGACGCTCACGTCTACACAGCCGGGACCGTCAGCACCCGTAGAAGGAAGAGCAGTTTCCAAATCTTCTGAGTCGATAAACAAACAGCCCACCGGGTATGAAAACAAAGTGGCCAACAGGTTGGATCACTCAGGACTCCGAGTAGCTGGCGTCCTGGGCCACGTCCAGGCAGAGAGGCACCCCCCCCTTCCTCCTTACATCACAGCAGGATGAGCATAATAAGCGTTCGAGAATAATTAGCGGATGACACACACTGCCCCCAAGGGATGAGGGGATAACAGCAGAACAACAAAGCTCAAGAGGATTTCGAAACGTCGGTGGCTTTATAAGCTTCACGAGGTAGACAGGCCGGGCCAGAACCACTCTGTGGGGCTGGTGCCCGGGCCTGCGCCACCTCTCTGATGCCAGAGCCAACGGTGTGAGGGCACACGGCTCGGGGAGGGCAGATCGTTATCTCTTCTCTCAGCGAGAGCCGGGTGCTGCCCCCTCAGGAGCACAGTTAATTAGGAATGGAGAGAAAAGTCCGCAGGTAATGAGAGAATCCTTCTCCCCCTGTCCGTTGCAGCCTGTCCCCTCACTAACGAGGCGGCAGCCACAGCATCCACACGGTCAGGCCTCCTCTGGCATTTCCTCTCCTGGCCCCCTTCCCCTCCTGAGATAGACCCGTGGGGGTCCCGGTGCCCATGGTGCCACGGGTAGGGAGTGAGGGCGTCCAGTCAGTAGATCAGTAGCTGTTCATGCTAACAGATTCCCGGAGGGCATTACCAGGGATGGGGCTGATGGGCAACCCACCTTGTGGAACCACGAGGGTGGCAGGCCAGTGGCAAGGGTCCTAGGAGAGGTGTTTTGGAAGCCACTGTCTAAGGGACACGAGGTAAAGCGGACACAGACACCCCTGCATGTGCTGTGGAAAAGCAGGGGAGCCCAGAGAAGCCCTTTAAAAGTTTGTATTTAATGGTTATTTTTGAGAGAGAGAGAGAGAGAGAGAAGGGAGTGTGAGCGGGGCAGCGGCAGAGAGAGGAAGAGACAGAATCTGAAGCAGGCTCCAGGCTCTGAGCTGTCAGCACGGGGCCCCACAGGGGCTCGAACTCATGAACCGCGAGATCATGACCTGAGTTGAAGTCAGATACTTAACCGACTGAGCCACCCGGGCGCCCTGTTGGCAAAAGCTTTCTGACACTGCCCCTCTGGTCACAGGCAGACTCCCCGGGCCACCGAAGCCAGTCTCCAACCCTCTGTGATACAAACAAATGCCTTAAAACAATCAAGGTCATAAGGGAAGAGGAAGGCAAGGAACATAAGCAGGTGAGCAGGAACCATAAGGAAACACCACCAACGTCTGATGTGGGGCCTCTGTCCCGAGGGGACTCACAGGTGGCCCGAGATGCCCACTGCCACGCCAGTGGAACCTGATGGTCTGAGTTTAGCAGACGTACAGTGAGAGGTTTATTGTCTTACTCGGACAAAAGGTTCTCCGTGGATGTTCCAAATAGACCAGAAGGGCCCGACGTAGCAGTTAGGTCCCTCAGTGTCACAGGTGCCTCTATAATTTAATTCCTGTGCACTCAGTGAATATTCATGCGGAGCAGATGAGAACTGTTGGGCTCTAGGAAGCCTACACTATACCTCTTTGTCAACAGAGACAGGCGTGCACGTCGGCCGAGTTTATATACCTGGGTCAGCGCGTGTTAACCGGGGCCCCTGCCTCGACCGCGCGGAGCAGAGCAAACCGGCCGCGTGGTGACCCTGAGGTCAGCCCGGGGACACCTGTCTGCTGTACTCAGAGGGCAGAAAACGAGGCGTGGCACACACAGGGCCCTGTGCAAACTAGGTGACCTGACGTCTTATGCCACCCTGGGGGATAAAGCCTGCACCCAATCGACCTCACCCTGCCGCTTTGCGCTAACGGCGGCCGAAGAGCAAACTGGGCAAGACCGAATGGGTCCGAGACACGTACACAAGTCTCCATACATCTGTTCCGCACATTTAGACGGTTATAGCGCACCCCTCGAAATTAGCTCTTGAATGCTCTAGACCCCAAAGCTGTATGTCCATCTGGGCCGCGACACTCAAGTCTACTGATTTTGTGCCTGCGTGTGTAGTCTCTGCAGGGCCCAGAGAATCAATCGCTCAACCCCAACTGGAACCGCTGTCCTTGATGTGGACCAGCCTTAGAAGTTACTACATCTGTTAGCAATTTATTTGGAAAACAGGAAAACCTCAACTAGAGCCGTGTTTGTTAATTGCTGTATCAATCATTATTTTTGCAGAACGGTTTCTGTGTAGGCTAACCAGCCCCAAGGGACAATTTTGCAGATTTTCCAACAGAACAAACGCTCTAAATTAGTGAAATGCTTTAATGGTTTAACTGTACAAACCATCAAATACCTTATCCCCACACTTTGGACAAATATAATGACTGCTTACAAATTATGATCATGTATGCTGTCATATATTATATATTATATTTACATATAGTGTGTATGGTATATTCTATGTTGGTACGTCACATTATATGTTATGTAGGATGTTATATATTAAATACTATATTGTATGTTACTGGATTGGGCAAATTTTACCTTAAGGGGAGAGATCGTAAAAAGTTTAGGCTTGTGGGACACAGGGACGGTGTTGTCACTACTCACTTCTGCCGTTGTAGCAAAAGGAGCCATAGGCAATCTGTAAATGAATGCATGTGGCCACGTCCAAATAAAAACAAATCTGTTTGACACAATAGGTGGCTAGCCCATGATCGTGGTTTGCCAATCTCTGACGCATTTCATGTCACATATCACACTTCCTTACACACTGGATGCGGTAAACTATGAATGCGTACTATATATTTGAAACATTTCATATACATGGATTGAATGACCCAGAGGGGGTGCTCAGTTTTCTTCGACGTGCAGCAGGGACCTCCAGGAGGCCTTTGAAATGGCGAATAATAACCGAGAGAAAATACATCTGTGAAATCCTCAAAACATTGACATTGAATGTAAATCCGTTCAAAAGTGGATGTGGAAATACTCACTCAATCTGCTCTCCTCTCCTATTAGAGACGGCAGACATTCTGTCCTGGGTCTCGAGCGAGCCCCATTCTCCTCTGGGGGATCTTTTGTGACAGAAGTCGCTGTGCACATCCCAAGTTCCAGACGCGCTTCCCGCAGACTCTGTGCCTACATTGCCTCCTTGCTTGGATCTCTCAGCAACTCAGAAGATAATTGCTCTGCTCGATCTCACACACAGCGTCCTTGCCACTTGGTGGAAACTTTCCACTTCGCCAGCCTTTCCATCATATTCCTGATGGATTGGCATGCAGCAGGCTTCCTTGATTTCGGGATGTTGGTTTCATGTGGCAGAGTTCCCCAGCTCTTTCTTCTTCCTCAAAGATTTCCCACGGGTCCACATCTTGAAGGGCTGTGAGTCTGGGTGGGTGTCCAGCAGGCTGCACAATCCTCATATAGCAGCTGAATTTCCTGGGGATAATTCAGGGCTGGTCACTCGTGGTTCTCCCTCAGCATTGCCTCTTATACCCCCAAGTGAAGAAAGTGCGTGTGTATGTGTGTGTGCACTTGTAGGAGAAGTAAAGGGACATGCTTATGACCATGTGGATACACAGGAAGAAATAAGAAAAGCTCTCAGAAATTAAAAAGGAGAAAGGACCCACGGGACGGCTTTTAAAATTGAGTTCATCTTGGGGCACCTGGATGGCTCACTCAAGTTAAGTGTCCGACTTCAGCTCAGGCCATGATCTCGTGGTTCGCCAGTTCGAGCCCCCTGTCGGGTTCTGTGCTGACAGCTCAGAGCCTGGAGCCTGCTTTGGATTCTGTGTCTTCCTCTCTCTCTGTCCCTCCCCCACTCATGCTCTGTCTCTCTCTCTCCCTCTCTCTCAAAAATAAACATTAAAAAAAAACTTTTTAAATTGAAAAAAACAAAATAAAATTGAGTTCAGCTTAATGAGTGATTGGAAGCTTTGAAGAAAGGTGGGGCGCCTGGGTGGCTCAGTCGGTTAAGCGTCCAACCCTTGGTTTCACCTCAGGTCGTGATCTCGCAGCTCGTGGGGTCAAGTCCTGAGTCGGGTTCTGCGCTGGCAGCATGGAGCCTGCTTGGGATTCTCTCTCCCTTTCTCTTTGTCCCTTACCCACTTACACACACACACACACACACACACACACGCACACACACACTCTCAAAATAAAGAAATAAACGTTAAAAAGAGAAGAAGAAAGGTAAGCTCTAATGATAACAAGATTAAAATGCCTTAAATCACAGGGCAAAGAGTAGACATGACCCAGGAAAGTGTGACAGGAGTAAGCGTGGAGTCCTGTATTTGGATCCAAGAAATTAACACAATACAAAACTGAGTATGTAAACAAAGTGGGCGTAGCTGAACTCAATCTCAACTGAGTATAAACTCAGTATCAATAGCCCTTCAACAGAATTAATGTGGCCATGAATACGTTAGTAAGGTGACCGTATGTAGAATAAAGATGGCCGAGGTCCCTCCACCTGTGTGTCTGCCCTCTCTGTAGGGTCCCAGGAATCCAAGGAGATAAGGGTGATGCCCAAACCCGCCTACCAAGCAGAGGGAAGAGAGAAGCGAAATAGAAGAGGACAAGTCTAGGGTTCAGCAGCCGCCAAGCCGGGGGCCAAACCAACAGTGAAGCATTGGAGGTTGAGAAAATTCGGGTGGAGATGGGCTGAACGTCCCCACCCACGTTAGCTGCTGCTGCTAATTGTTTGCCAGGATCTGGGGCTCGGAGGTCCGGGGACAAACACATTCTACTCTGAAGGTCAAGACCATGCCAGGGCACCATGGCGGTTGTTGAAACACACTTTATAAAGGCCTTTACTGGGGTGCATCTCAAGTAAAGCAACTAGACGGTGGGGGCACACGGAACGAGGACTGTAGCCTGGAGGAGACGAGTTCAAACAAGGGCACACGGGACACACGGACGTTGTCTTTAACGTGTGAAAAGCTGTCTTCTGGAGGAGGAATTTTGTCCTGTTTGATGAGTCACCAACAGGAGTTATACAAACATATAGTTCAAATAAAGAACTGACGGCCAGTGGACGAGAAATGAGCGAAAACAGTTTCAACCCAAGGAGATAGGTGTTACAGTGTGTTATACTCCTTGGACCTGGTCCTCCCCCTCTCCGGGGGGTGTGTGTAGACAGAGTCATTGGAGCCTCTGTCCCAGCTCTTCTCTAAACACTGTAAGACCTTGGGCACATCCTTTACATCTCCTGTCATGCTGTGTGTCCGGGTCATCGGGAAGGATGTATCTGAAAGTGGTCCACATGTATGTAGACACTACGACGCAAGTATTGTTATCTGACTATGGAATCATGGGTAGTTGTACCGATTAACTTAAATTTAAGGTCCCTTTCAATCTCCAGAGTCTATGATTTACAAGACAGGGCAAAGTTAAACTGCAGCCCCCACGGGGAGAATTATGACATATTCCAAGATATGGAATTAAACAGTCCCCGTGCGTGTGTCTTTTCCGTTACCATCTGCTCGCCACGCACGGATGCTGGATCCCGGCAGTGTGGCCACTTCTGGTAACAAGAGGACTTACAACAGCCATCGATTCTCAGACTTACTCACAAAAAGACAGGCAAGGGGCGTTCAAGAGTCCTCTGGCTACCCCAGTGACTCCAGTCCCCCATCCCTCAAAGGCTTTCAGAGGTCCCAGAGTCTCGAAAGCTCCACTGGCCTTGGTATACGTCCCACACTCCCACACTCCTCCGCATCTGCCCCACCCCACCCTGAAGGTAAAGGATTGGTATGTTCTGGAAAGCCCTGATCAAGCTGTACAACTGACTGATGCCTTGATTTCTTCCTCTCTAAAAGGAGGTGAATACCTCTCCCCTTCCCCCCTCCTTGGGTTGTTATGGGGATCAAATGATTCAATAAATAAAATGTTTTCTAATTTAAATAATCATTTAAGAACTTCCCAAATCCCATATTCCATGGCCCCGTACCAAAGCATTTCCCAAACATTAACTTCTGATTCTCAAGAGTCTCTATGATGTCTCATTTTACATATTAACTTGACTGGACCACGGTGTGTCCAGATATGTGGCCAAACATTATTCTGGGTGTGGCCGTGAGAGTGTTTTGGATGCGTTTAACATTCAAATCAGTAGGACAGAGTAAAGTAGATCTCCCTCCCCAGTGTGGATGGGTCTTGTCTAATCAGTAGAAGGCATGAATAGAACAAAAAAGCTGACCCACTCCCAAGTAAGAGGGAGTTCTTCCCGCCTGACCGCTTTTAAATTGAGACATCAGCCCTTTGTCGTTTTCACGTTTGAACTGAAACATCACCTCTTCCCAGGTCTTGAGCCAGCAGGCCTTTGGACTAGATCGAAACCATTGGCTTTTCTGGGTCTCTAGCTGCTAACTCATCCTGCAGATCTTGGGACTTGTCAGCTTCCATAATTATGTGATCCAATTCCTTATAATAACCCCATTGTGTGTGTGTGTGTGTGCGTGTATTCATATACACGTCCTACTGGTTCTATTATTATGAAAACATCCTCCTATTAAAATAGTGTTGCCCCATTTGACACAGAAAGAAACAGATGTGCAGGTTACACAGTACTTGTAAAGAGTAGCACTGGGATTTAGATGGAGCTCTAACTCCAAATGCTGTGTTCTCTACCGTAGGTTATACTGCCTCCTTCTTCTGCCCATTATGATCCCCCTTGGACAAAACCAGGAAGGATCTTTGGAGAAAGGAGGGCGAACAGAATAAGCCCCGCATCCCTCAGAAGCAAACTTCCTGGGGTGCCTGGGTGGCTCAGTCGGTTAAGCATCTGCCTTGGGCTCAGGTCTCTGGGCAGACAGCTCAGAGCCTGCTTAGGATTCTCTCTCTTCTCTCTCTTCTCTCTCTCTCTCAGCCTCTACCCTGCTTGCACTTTCTTTTCAAAATAAATAAACTTAAAAAAACCATTTAAAAAATTTTTACAAGAAGAGGTAAAGTTCCTGTGTCTTCAGGAACCCACCAGAGAAACTGAGGCAGGCGGGAGCGTGATCGTAACCCATGAACTGCTGTGAAAGGCAAACGCAGGCGCCGTGCGCCTTCAGCAGGAGGCAGGCGGCTGTCAGGACGGTCAGACACTGCCCTGACGGCTGTAAAGGCTGGAAGAATGTGGCTGCACTGATGCGTATCTGCTGGAAGTTTCCCCGGAGATCCACACACTCCATCGGCGTGCCTCAGCCCAAGTCATCCACAGATTGTCATCAAGACACAAATCTGCTTGCAAAGAGGTTTTCGCGGAGTTTAATTCCACAAAGAAAACACTGCTGCTTGTTAACGTGAAAGAGAGATACCTAAAATACTGACAAAGGCTGCATGCTGGGCAGTCCCCCAGAACCTGGCCTGCTGTCCCCTAAGTCAGCACAGATGGTCTATTACCTTGGAAATATCATGAAAGGTCTACGGTATTGTGTTCATAAGAATCACAGACAAGGAAGGTAAGTATGTCTGTGCTTATGTGGCTACTTGAGTTGGCCAATCCATGCTTTCTTCTCTTTCATTTTGTTTCTTCAGCGGTTGGGTTTCTCCTTTTTAAATTATCTTTAACTGGAGACCTTTAACACGCATAAGCCTGGTTTTCATTATGAATCTGTAAGGCCGTTTGACATTGTTTAGAAACACAACTGTATCACTTTAGTAGGAAATCATCTCCCTCCAATTCCCCCATTCCACTGTTCTTTCTAGGAAGTTTTATCAATTTCTTGTGTATCCTTTTATAAATCTTCTATGAATATACAAAAGTATTTTTTATATATTGACATAGATATGTATGGATATAAGCATATATAATTGCCAATATATATAGTAGAAGCTTAAATAAAGCTCCTTACCCTTTATTGTCTAATAGTCAAATTTCATTTGAACTGCTACCCTTCTACATTTTTAAGTGTTTTTTTTCAACGTTTTTTTTTTTAATTTATTTTTGGGACAGAGAGAGACAGAGCATGAACGGGGGAGGGGCAGAGAGAGAGGGAGACACAGAATCGGAAACAGGCTCCAGGCTCCGAGCCATCAGCCCAGAGCCTGACGCGGGGCTCGAACTCACGGACCGCGAGATCGTGACCTGGCTGCAGTCGGACGCTTAACCGACTGCGCCACCCAGGCGCCCCGTACATTTTTAAGTGTTTATAGCACATACAGTTCTGGTTCACTGTTTTTTAAATCTGCTCAATGTTCCAATATATGGAAGTACTGTATTTTATTTAACCAATTAACTATTGAGTTAAAGATAGGAACGTGGTTCACATTTTGGACAATTGTAAACAATGCTTCGAATAACTTCCCTTCACGTACGTTGACGCTTCGTGCCTGGGTACTTCTATGAGATCGATTTCTACAATCTAGCCCGCTGGATCCAAGGGTCATATTTACATTTCTACACAAATAGTGACCCGGCCTGTGAACTGTGTGCATGAGCGTCCACGCCCTCATATCCTCAGAACGGAGGGCTCCATCACTAGCTTTGATCAATTAATCTGGTTAATCTTTAATTTAAACTTAAATTAAATTTTAATTTAACTTGTGTTTTGTTGGTTATTGGTAAGGCTGAGTTTCTTTCCAGATATTGTTGAACATCTTGGTTTTCCTCTTCTCTGTTCATTTCCTTGGTCTGTGTTTCAGTTACACGATCTCTTTCCTGTTAATAGGAGTATTTGATTTGTTACTCATTACCATTCCAAAAGTATTCACATAGGTCTTGCTGGTTTCTTTTTTTTTTTTTTTAAATTTTTTTTCAACGTTTTTTATTTTTATTTTTGGGACAGAGAGAGACAGAGCATGAACGGGGGAGGGGCAGAGAGAGAGGGAGACACAGAATCGGAAACAGGCTCCAGGCTCTGAGCCATCAGCCCAGAGCCTGACGCGGGGCTCGAACTCACGGACCGCAAGATCGTGACCTGGCTGAAGTCGGACGCTTAACCGACTGCGCCACCCAGGCGCCCCGGTCTTGCTGGTTTCTTTACGGTATGGCTTACTAAGTATGAAGTCTGTGGTCCTCCAGGCTTCCAATTCGACATCGTGCTCAGAAAGACTCTTCCAACAGAATATTATAAAAAGTATCTATATTTTCTGCCACTGAGAATTAGATTTTAGTTCTTGAAGCTTTCTGGAATTGACTTACGACTTGGCATAGAGATCTCACTTGTTTTGTTTTAGATTGCCAATTTTCTCAAATAATCCATATTTTCCAAACTGATTTGAAATGCGACTCTTATCATGTACCAAATGTCCATATTTACGTGTTTGAGTTGCTGGACTCCCTTCTGTTGATCCTTTGGTCCCTACCACATGGTTTTAATTGGTATAACTTTGGATTCTGTCATTTGGGGAACTTTAAAAAATACAATTATAGATCAAAGACAGTAGAGAGAGCCTGCGTTTCCTTCCCATTTCTCCCGGTAGTTCCGTCTTACATAATTATAACGCAACTTCAGAACTAGGAAGTTGACATCGTACCCTGTGTGTGTACGGTTCCATGCCATGTTATCACAGGTGCAAATTTGTGTCACAACAACTACAACCGGGATACAAAAATAGCCCATCGTCACACAGATCTTGCCTGTGCAACCCTTTGTAGTTACGCATCCCCCTCCCCACCTCCCCCGCGCACACACACACCTGTCCCCATCATCCCTAACTGGTTCCTGGCAACCACTAATCTGTTTTCTATCTCTACAATTTTGTTTTTCCAAGAATGGTGTATAAATGGAATCATACAGTATGTGACCTTTGGTATTGGCTTTTACTGCTCGGCGTAACGCCCTTGAGACCCAGCCCAGACGCTGTGTCTATCAACAGTCTACCCCACGTACGACGTATCACACTTTGCTTGACCGTTCATCTGTTTAAGGACACCGCGGTTGTTTCCACTTTGGAGCTATTACAAGTACAGCTGCTAGAAACAACTATTTACGGGTTTTTATGGGAACATAAGTTTGCATTGATCTGAGATAAATGTTCAAGAGTACAACTGCTGAGTTTCTTTGGTACACGTACGATTTCGTTTTTTGCGAAACTGCAACTCTCTGCCAGAGTGGCTGTAACGTGTCACATCCCCACCAGCAATATGTGAGATCACGTGTCTCTGCTTCCGCGTCAGAATTTGGGATTATCACTATTTTTTACATTTCCGTTCTAATAGATGTATAATGATATCCCATCAAGGTCTTAATTTGCATTTCCCTAATGAGAATTAAGCTAATGGTATTAAATATCTTTTTAAGAACTTGTTCACTATCCATATATTCTCTTCATGCCTTTTGCCCATTTTGTGACCCGATTATTTTTTTTTTAGCTTTGATTTCTGAGAATTTATCATTTTAAATATGAGTCCTTTGTCAGATATGTGGCTTGCAAGTATTTCTTTATCCCTTTGTCTTTCCATGTTCTTAACAGGGTACATCGTAGAACAAAAGTTTGCATTTTCGATGAAGTCTACTTCTTGAATTTTTTTTTAACATGCAACATGTTTTTGATGTCATAACTAAAAATGCTTCGCCCAGCCCTAGGTCCCAAAAGATGTATTTTCCTATTCTTTTTTTCTTTTTTTTTTTTTTTTTAATTTTTTTTTCAACGTTTTTTATTTATTTTTGGGACAGAGAGAGACAGAGCATGAACGGGGGAGGGGCAGAGAGAGAGGGAGACACAGAATCGGAAACAGGCTCCAGGCTCCGAGCCATCAGCCCAGAGCCTGACTCGGGGCTCGAACTCACAGACCGCGAGATCGTGACCTGGCTGAAGTCGGACGCTTAACCGACTGCACCACCCAGGCGCCCCTCTTATTCTTTTTTTTCTAAACACGGTTTTGTTTTTAAATCTATGCTCAATTTTGTGTCAGTTTTTGCATGAAGGGTGAAATATAGGTGGAGGTTCTTTTTTGAGTGTTTTGCCTGTGGATATCCAATTCAACATTACCTGTTGAAAAAACTATCTCCTGCAACTCCATCGTTCCTGATCATAGCGAAAACACCCACTGTTGTCGATGGTTTTAGCTGTGGGGTTTTTTCTACATATTTTTTGTCAAGCTAAGGAGGTTCCCCACCACTCCCAGTTTTCTTCAGAGATTTTTCTCATAAATTAGTGAATTTTTCAAATGCTTCTTTTCTTTATCTATTGATAGAGTCGTGTGACCTTTCTTGAGCATGGGAATATCATGGATTACATGGATTGATTTTTAGTTGTCTAGCATTCTTGCATATTTTGGACATGATGGGGAGTTCTTTTCACATGTTGGTGAATTCTATTTGCTCATATTAAGAGCTTTTGCATCTTTATGAAGATACTACTCTAGATTTTCTTTCTCTTTTGTACTATCTTTGTCTTGTTTTGCTATCAGCATAATATTTGCTTCATAGGATGAGGTGAAAATGTTTCCTTTGCTTTTATTTTCTGGAAGGTATTCTGTAGAATTAGTGATCATTCTTCTTTAAATACTCGAATAACTCTCCGGTGAAACCATCTGGGTCTGGAGATTTCTTTTTCAGGAGCTTTTTAATGACACATTTAATTGTTTTCATTGTTAAATGGCTGCAGATGATCTATTTCATATTAGGTGAACTGTGGCAGCTTATTTTCTAAGGAATTGGTCCATTTCATGTAAGTTGTCAAACTTATGTGGGCACAATTGTTCACGGTATTTCCTTATTACCCTTCTCATGTCTGTAGGGTCTGTCACGGTATCCTCTGTTTCACTCCTGATATCAGTAATTTGTGTCTTCTCTTTTTTTCTTTGTCAGTCTTGCCAGAGATTTGTCAATCTCATTGACCTTTTCAAAGAACCAGCCTTTTGTTGCATTGATTTTCTGTATTGTTTCTCTGTCCACAATGTCCTCTATTTCTGCCCTTCTCTGTATCATTTCCTTCCTTCTTGTTTCGGTTAGTTTTTGCTCTTCGTTTTCTGGTTTCTATTACTCACTGGAGAATTTTACTCTCTTTCGCTGCAGACATTTAGTGGGACAGTCGTGTCCCACACATGTCGGCAAGATGTGTTTCGTTTTCATTTAGTTCGGTGTTTTTGTTTTTGTTTCTTTATTCCTCTGAGACTCCCTTTTTGACCCGCGGATTATTTGGAAGCGAGCTGTTTAGATTCCAAGTGTTTGGAGAAACACTTGGAGAAAAGTATCTCCAAAAGAGAATTTTCTAGTTATCTTCCGGTCGTTTCCACTTTAATCTTACCGTGGTCAGAAAACACACTTCAATTCTTTTACATTTGTGGAGTTTACGTTATAGCCCAGGTTGCCATCCATCTGTCTTGGTGTCTGTTCTGTGGGCTCTTGAAAAGAAGCAATCCTGCCATCATTCAGTGGAGTGTTCTCTGCTATTGAGAGACCAGTGTGGAAGTCCCCAGTGTGGATTTGTCTTTCTCCTTCCAGTTTTATCCATTTCTGCTCAACGTATTTGGCAGCGCTTTGGTTCACTCACCTTTGGAATTGCTGTTTCTTTGTGAGGTGACTCTGTCATCGTATGTAATGTTTCTTTCTAGCCCTGGCAATTTTCTTTGCTCTACGGTCTATTTTAGCTGATATTAATATGACCATTCCAGCTTTCTTCTGATCAATATTTGTATGGTATATCTTTTCCATCCTTTTACTTTCAACCAATGAGTATCATTATATTCGAAATGAGTTTTTGTAGGCAATAGATACTTGAGTCATGTTTTTTTAATCCATTCTGCCGATCTCTGTCTTTTAATTGGTACATCTAGGACATTTTCATTAAATTAACTATTGACACATTAAGACTTAAGTCAGCCATTTTATTTTTCAAGCTTTTCTTCCCTTTTTAAATTTCTCTGTTTTCTTTTTCCTGCCTTTCTTGGGTTTCTTGACCTTTTCTAGAATTCATCTTTCTTTGTTTACAACAATTTTGACTGTCTCTATTGCTTTTTTACTGGTTGCTCTAGGCATTATATTATATATTCAAAACTTACAAAGTCCGTTGGTGTTGACATTTTACCAGTTCAAGCAAGGTGAGGAAAAATTACCTCCTTTTATACCCCTTTACCCTTCATAGTGAATAATATAGTTGATTAAAATATTTCCTCTACATACTTTGAGAACCCTGTAATTTTTGCTTTGGCCATCAAATATAATTTAGAAAACCCAAAAAGAGAAGGAAAGTCTACTGTATTTATCCATTATTTCGCTCTACTGTGTTTTCCCTTCCTTCTTGATGTTCTGAGATTCTTTCTCTTATTATTTTTTTCTGTTTAGAGTACTTCCTTTAGCCATTATTTTCAGGTAAGAATGTGGGAAATAACGTCCAATCTTTCACCTAAGACTACCTTTATTTCATCTTTATTACTGAAGGATATTTTTGCTGGATATAGAATTCTTGGGTTTAGACTTTTTTTTCTTTTCAGCACATCAAACAATTTGCCCCTTCTTCCTGGACTCCATGTTTTCAGGTGAGAAATCCACCATCATTTCAATTGTTTTCCCTAATAGGTAATGTGTCATTTCTCCCTGGCTACCTTTAAGATTCTTTCATTGTCTTTAATTTGGGGACATATGACTGTTACATGTTCTTGAGTGGACTTCTTTTGAGTTTATCAGACTTAACGTTCACTTAGTTTTGTTAATCTGTAGGTTTATGTTTTCTGCTAAATATGGGTATTTTTTTAAGCCATTATTTCTCTGAATACTTTTTCAGTCCCACTGTCTTTCTCCTCTTCTGGGATCAAATGACATGAGTGTTAGATATTTTGTTAAAGCCCCACATGTCTGTAAGTCTCCTTTCATTGTTATTCTTAGTCTGCTTTCTCTCTGTTGTTGAGGCTAGCTAACTCCTATCATTTTATCTTCGAGTTTCTTTCCTCTTTCCTCTCTATTCTTTTGGTAAGCCCATCAAGTGAGTGTCTTATTTTGGTCATTGTATGTTTAGTTCTGAAATTTCCATTTGGTTCTCCATATCATCTATTTCTTCGCTGAGACTCCTACTTTTCCATTCACTTCAAGAGTGTTGGTGATTGCTCGTTGGAACACTCTTATGATGTCTGCTTTAAAATCTTTGTCATCCAATTCCACACACGTGCCCTTTGGTGTTGGTGTCTATTGATTGTCTTTTGTCATTCAAGTTCAGATCCTCCTGCTTCTTGTTTGCCAAGAGGTTTTGATTGAGACCTGGACCTTGATGTTATAAGACATCGTGTTGAAACCAGCATTTTAGAAGGCTTCTTCTGACACCACTCTGGTGGGTGAAGTAAAGGATGCACTATCACATTACCACCAGGTGGGACGGAATTCCAGGTTTTCTTCTTGATCTCCATGGACTCTGGGAAGGGAGGAGTTCCTTGTTACTGTTGGGCAGGGGCAGGATTTCATGACCCCAATTAGGCCTCTAATGGTACCCTCCTGGCTGAGAAGAGGCCTCCATTGATTCTGTCGGGAAGGTGACCTTCTGACTACTGATTGGTGGTGAACACCCCAATTCTCCACTAGGCCTCTTCTGATGTCACTCCTGTGAGAAGAAGTAGGGGCACCCTGAGTGGGGGTGGAAGTCTAACCTCCCCATCTGATCTGCACTGCCACCACAGGATGTGGGAGAAGGGCTCATGGCCACCCAGTGTGAATGAAAGTCCCGGTTCCTCACTCTGCCTTCTCTGACCCCATCCCAGTGGGAAGTTGGAGCGTCTTGTTGACCTGTCAACAGTGGACATCTAGGCTCCCCTCTCTGCCAGCTGTGAGTATGGCTCTGGGGCCACAGCCTTTCCTGTGGTGCTTGGTCTGAACAATGTGGTTACTATCTGACAGTTCTGTCTTGCTGTGCTGCTCCTTTCCTGGTCCTCTGTAGGAAGGAGACGTTTCTGGGAACGTTTTTCTGTCCTCTGCACGTGGGCGTTTTTAGGTTGCTGGCTTCTCCATTATCCAGTCTGAGGTATACGAGGCCAAAGAGAAAACCCAGGGAATTCACCATCATGTCGTTCTCGGGTTCCAAGGTCCCTAAACAGTCTGTTTCTGCTGTCTGCCAATCAGAGTATATATATCCTATAGTTGTTTTATATATAAGTTCTAAGGTTTTTAGTTGTGTTTATTGGGAAGTGTAGGGAAATGTACACCTTCTTCATTTCCCCAGCACAAGTCATTATAGCATGTTCTCCTTCTGTTAAAGAAAAGCGATCTCCATTCATCTTTCTTTTTCTTTTTTTTTCTTTTTTCTAATGTGTATTTATTTTTGAGAGAGAGAGTGTGAGCGGGGGAGGAGCAGAGAGAGAGGGAGACACAGAATCTGAAGCCCGCTCCAGGCTCCGAGCTGTCAGCACAGAGCCCGATGTGGGGCTCGAACCCACGAACTGCGAGATCATGACCTGAGCCGAAGTCGGACGCTCGACCGACTGAGCCACCCAGGCACTCCTCATCTTTATTTTTCAAAATTATATTGGCTATTATGTTTTGCTCTTTCAGAGACTATTTGGGATAAACTTGTTGACTTCTCTCTTAAAATCCCCATTGGGATTAGATTAAATGTAAGGTGACTCTGTGACCCAGGTATGTAGAATATTCAGTAACTAAAGCGTAAGTAATCCAGGGTCTCATATCAGAATGCCTGAAAATCTTAGGTTCACATATCAGTCCTGTATACTTAATGAAGGTTTCAAGATCAGAAGGGTTTCACTTCATATGTAACCGGTTGATCATAAAGTTCTGCCTCAACAGGTCTGTCCTCTTCAGTGACTTCTGTTTTTCTAGCACATCATGCTGCTCTATTATAAAAATTTAGCTTTTCCCAGGTTTCCACCCTAGTGGTAGGGCTATGAACTCCTACAGGATGTACCATGCTAACTGGGCGTTTGGTCTACTAGCTTATGTTGCTGCTTTTAAATGAGAAATCTTTAAGACAACCATTGCCTGGCCTGTCCATGTTGATAAAGAATCTATAAACCCTGGCTTTAGCTGGCTCTCCTCGAGAAAGCAGACCAAAATTTTTAAAAATAGAGCAAACAGGAGTTTCCTGAGTGTAGTACATGTCTGTGTTTGTTTTCTCCTGGTTATATAAATATAGCAAATCACTCGACAGAGAATTACATTGCATTTCCTGGGCTCCCAGGAGGGAATGTTTTCTTTTCACTTGCCATTTCTGCAAGAATGTGACAGCAGGAAGAAGGAGGTGGTGGTATTAAAACAAGGAGTTACGACTGCAAGTTGCAGAAGGAACATTTTTGGACAGATGTCGGAATAAAGAATTTCTGGTCTGGAGAGTAATTTTTATGTAAGCGAGTATGAGGCAAATCACAGCGAAATCGGGAAAAGCGGTAGTTAAGACAAAGTGGGCCTTTTAAATTCAATAACAAGCACTAAAGGCTTTTTAAGTAACAACACCCTTATCCTCACAAATATACTATGATGGCTCCCCTAACTTCTCCTCGTCTCGAAGCACACGTTCCATTTCGGGGACACCGAGAACATGGCAGGATGTGTATACAGGTGGAGCAGAGTCGGCCCGAGAAGGTCTTCGTTTGACATTGTCATGTAACAAGGCCTGACTCTACTACGATGCCTGATTCCATTTCTTTTTGCTTCAAGATAAATTGTAGACATGCCCAGAAGAGCCCTCTTCTTTCCTTACTCCAAAGGGATAAAAGGACTTGATGGGGGCGGGGGGGGGGGGGGGAGTGGGGAGGAAGAGCAATGCTTTGTGATTCAATTACGAAGATTAGGTGACAATAGGCTTTCCTCTAGAGGAAGTACATTGTGTATGAGACACTCACTTACTGGCAAATGAATCTAATTAAATTTGACTGGTTGAGCTTCCAGTGTCCCAAGAGAAAATTCGTTAGCTTCTTTGCTTCTTAAAATTCTTTGGCGGTAACATCTTGGAAGAAGCATTTTACTTAAGTGGAGTGTTACGGGCTGAATTATCCCTGGCCCTCAAATTCCTTTGTTGAAGCCCTAACCCTTCGAACCTTGGAATGTGATTATATTTGGAGATTGGATCTTTCCTGAGGTAATTAGGTTAAAACGAGGCCATATGGTGGGCCCTCATCCAGGATGACTGCTGTCCTTATAAGAAGAGGAGACTAGGACACAAACGGGCACCATGGGACGACCACGTGAGGACAGGGGAGAAGGTGGCCGTCGACAGCCCAGGAGAGGGGCCTCAGGAGAAACGACACCTTGATCTTGACAGAGACTTCCAGCCTCTGGCACCGCAGGAAATACATTTCTGTCGTGTAAGCCGCCAGTCGGTGGCACTTCGTTGTGGCGTCCCTAGCAAAGTAACACATGGTGTTACGCCACCTTAGCAGTGAAGCTGTGGAAAGTTTGTTTCTATGAATTTAAATTATAGACAAACAATAGAACGCGAAGCGAGTCATTTGTGAACCTGAGATGAGGCAAATAGAGAAGGCGCCCTTCCCTGGGCGTGCTCTCGTGGACGATATAAGGCTGCAAACCTCCTAGCTCCTGGGGGCACGAGCGCGTGCCCAGGTCATGCTGCGTTAGGGAGCCTCTAAGCTTACCGGAAGCTTCCTGCTGCTGAGAGTGATGCTGGCGGGGGGCTGGCAGGGCTCTCAAGGCCTTCCGAGTCTCTCCGCCCCCCTCACCAGACCTGCCTTCTGGGCTGTGCTCCCCTTGGCCTTGTTCATCTTTTTTCAGATCTCCCTCCCCCCCCCCGCCCCCACCCTGCCTTTCTCATTCCCTCCTGGGAATCTCCACCTGGGGCTGGCCCGAAGCCACCTGGGTAAGTCTTGATCCTTCTGGAGAGGCCTGTTCCCACTCCAGACTACTGGTCTACCTCCTGCTGCCTTCTTCTACTCTTGGTTTCCCTCCACTCAGTGCTGGTTGAGTCGCTGCCTCCCTGTGGGGTTGATGGGCTCAAGAAAACACAGTCCCTGGTCCCTTGATTGCTGCATTCCCAGCCCTGAGCACAGCTGCCTGGCTCATTATTACATGTACACCCACAAAATATTTGATGAGTAATAAAAAAAAAGTCTAGAAGTTTCTGTGTGCTTCCAGAAAATCAGCAGAATAAAGGGTCTTAAAGATTCTCCTATGTTTGTACCGCCCCATTCGTGAGTTTCAATAAGTCACTGCCTCCTATATCCTAATAAGTATATGGAAGAGCCCTCCAGGCCCGGGAACAGAAGAAAATGAGGTCCATTTATCCTTTGGGCCACGTTATCAAACTCATCTCAAATTTTCACTCATCCGCACTGATTGAGCACTCTCTCAATGCGAACCGAACACCAGTGACACAGTCCTCACCTCCGATCTGCTAGGTAAACGATGGGTGTCGGCCCCCGTCATGTGTTATGGAGACAAAAACATGTGGAAAGGCTCTGTGAGAAAGCAGTGCTAAGGCACCCGTTCTGGAAAAGAAGTGGCTGGAAGTCCCTTTGGGAGCCACATCTGTGAGGCTAAAAAAGCGTCCTCCTGGTTGAGTCAGTCCGCGAACTCTGGGCTTGAAGCCAACTCGACAGCGTCACTTAGACTCTTCGGGGTACGTGATCGACAGTCCGAGGTTTCACAGGAGAATGCTCGGGCCTGGGAGACAACACATCAGATCCAGACACTTGACGAAGACTTCAGGGTCAGGCCTCTGGCCCCACACCTAACGAGCTAATCGCAAAGTCCTCGCTGCCTCCATACGTGTTTCTTCGTCCTGCAAATGACAGCTTGTGGTTTTATGACAACTAAAGTAGCGTAATTCAATTCGTAGCGTTTGTCTCATCATTTCAGTGTGACCTGTATTAGCTCTGGCAAACACGTGGATTTAATGAGAAAGACTCCATGAGAAATCCTGGTGCATTTCTGAACGTGCCAGCGCTGACTGACGGGACTTCTGAGACGCCCTGGGGAAGACTGGCCGGCCCAGCCTTCCCGGCAGCCCGAACTTACCGAAGTGGATGAATTAGGAGAGGCGGTCTCTGTCCCCTGAGCTTTGCAGGAAGGATTGGTCTTTGGCTTTCCTCCTCCTATCCAACCCTTTTTCATGGAGCTCTATGAAAGCCAGAGTTCCCGTCTTTTTATGATGGCCTTGACCTAAAATAGAGCAACTCACATCTCACAGCCTATTGGCTCATGCTGTTCAGTTGGATCCTGTTTCATCTAATATTTCCAAGGGTGATCCTTTAAATGGCATAGAAATTATTTTCAACAGCAGGGATCTCCGTGACGCCTTCCCGGTCCCTGTCTTCCCCCATGCCCACCTAACGTATCGCGTGGTCCCCCAAGGGCACCAGCACCTGCCTCCCAGGTGCCCCTCACCCCTGCTCTCCACCCACCTTCCTCCTACAACAGGGAGAGATGTGACCACAGGGTGTGGACATCTGTGCCACAGGGACCCCATGACACAGTGTTGCTTAGATCACACTGTCCAAAATGCGGCTTGAGCTCATGTCCATGACTCTGTGGCTGGCTCTTGTCAACAATGAAAAGGAAACACGCAGAAACAAGGTGGGGGAGGTCATCCAAGGGGGTCTTTGGCTCCTTGTAGCCTTTGAGGACTAGGTGTGGGGACGCGGCCAGTCTGGGACCTGTCCTTCCCTTCCCTTAGGATATTTCCACTCTCTCCATCTGCTCCCTCTTCTTTTGTGAGAGGACTAATACTAGTACCTGCCTCCTAAGGATGCCGCGAGATTAACGAGGCGAGGCAAGTCATTTGAAGTCACAGAGTAAGCACTCTGTAAATGCGAACCCCGTCCCTGGTTACCTTCGTTCGGGAGGAAAATTGCAGACTTGTGAAGGACCTTTCTGCTCCCCTCGCTCCCTCCTAGCGGTTTGCACAGAGGCATCCGATCGTGATTGGAAATTAAGCGTGTGCAAGCACTTCTCTTCGCACTAAATAATTCACAGATGAAGAATCGGCCATAATGGGCCCACCCATCTGTATGAATTGTGAGAAAATCAGCTCTCCGAAGAGCCAAGGATGCCGGGAGTCAATACCCATTTCTAAGGAGCGGCGCTGAAGCCGCGGGTGACAAGCCCTCGAGCGCCACCTACAGGCCGCGGCGGCCGTCACGGGCGGCCGGGCTCGCCCAGCTCCCAAACCCGAGTCCCTTCCCAGGGGAGTGATCGGGATAGATAAAAGAGAGTTGTAGTCAAAATTTATACACGGACATAGACGTGTGTGTGTGTGCGCGCGCGCGCGTGTGCATGTGTGCGTGTTCCGGTGTTTCCAGTGGGGAAGCCTTGACCCCGAGCTCGATCTGCCACTCAACCTGTTTGATCTGGGGCGATCACCAGCCTCTCGGAACCTCTGCTTCCCCACTCGTAAAAAGGGAGTGACTCCACTTGCCTGACGAGACTATTTCAGTGATTCAGAAGATGATGCACAGGACACATCACAGAGCCCGAGACGGAGAATTACAGTAATAAGAAGCAGGTGGTGACAGCCGTCTGTTCATTTACCTACTGATTCCACAAGGATTTCTGGAGCCTACTGTGCACCAGGCACTCGCTGGCCCCTTCCCCCTGCAAAGCCACCGGCTCCGGAGCCCGGACTCACAGGCAGGGAAATTAGGAAAACGTTACGTGATTCTGAAGCACTGTTATGCTGGGAGAGAGGTCATATAAACACTCTCGTATCTCTTATCTGGGTAAATACAAACTCAGTGGAATTGGTTGGAACATTCCAATCGACAGCATACGCATTAGCCAGGGAGTGACTTTCAGAAATTATCTGCAGGTTAATGGATTAGTTTCTATTGCTACATAACAATCACCACGTCACTACAGACAGGCTTAAAATGACACACACTTATTACCTCCCAGTGTCTCTGGGCCAGAAGTCCAGGCGCTCTGAGCTGAGTCCTTGTCTGAGGTCAGAGAGGCGGTAACAGGGGTGCCCACCGGGGTTGGGTTCCCGTCAGAGGCTTGGTTGGGGGTGCTCCTGCGGCCGTAGGATTCACGGCAGTCTCCTTCTCCAAGGCCAGCAGCGGAGACAGGAGGGCAAGCCTGCCGGCAACAGAGTCTTTAATAACACGCTCTGACCACAGAGTAACAGGCCAACCCCTTGACCATTTGCATTGGCATAAGCAAGCCACACTCTGAAAGAGGGGACCCTGCGGAGGTGTGACCACAGGCGGGCAGACGCCTGAGGGTCTGTCCACACGTCGTTCCCAAAACATACCAAGTAGGAAAAGGAGGAGCAGCAACTGTTTGCCAAGTACATCTTATTTCAGAAAATAAAACAGCTCTAAAAAAAAAAAAGAAAGAAAAGAAAAGAAAAGAGAATGGATCCAAGATGTGCCATATACCTGGCGGCAATGATTCCCACGACAATTCTGGAGAAGGGGAGTACTTCTCAACGGCCCAGGAGCTTGCAAGCTTAAGTTTCAGGACTAAGAAAATGCTGAGGGTTTCTGAAAGAAAAGGAAGTGAACAGGTAACGGGACGACAAAATTCCTTAAGACTTGCGTTGCCACCCTTTAGATTTTAAGGAAGAAAACAATCTCATTTTGCAGATAAAAGTAAACTGCTTATCAAGCAAATAGTCACTGACTGATTGCCTAGAAGGGCGACCTCTGAGTGTCCAGATGCCTCCTGGGATCACTGTCGGTGGTGAGGGAAAACGGCGCTGGTCCTGTGGTCCTGTGACCTCCCAAGCAACTCAGAGCCTCACCAAAAGATGATGTGCCTGCTCCTCTCTACAACCCAGATGAACGAGACTGAGAAATGAGAGGTAATTCATTGTGGCACAAGAGTGTAATTTCCCAACCTGCTGTCATGTGTGGACGGCATTCAACATGCAAATGGAACCTTAAAAACAGAGTATTATTGGTTTTAACGAAGCATTTTTTAAAAGTTTTTATTTATTTATTTTGAGAGACAGTGACAGTACCAGTGGGAGAAGGGCACAGAGAGAGGGAGAGAGAGAGAGAATCCCAAGCAGACTCTACACTGTCGGTGCAGAGCCCGATGCAGGACTCAAACTCACGAAACCGTAAGATCATGACCTGAATAGAAACCAAGAGTCGGACGCTTAACCGACTGAGCCACCCAGGCATCTTTAGAAGCATTTGTTTTTAAAATATGGCTAGACAAATGAACCAATGGAGAAAATAGTCTAGAAACAGACTTCATATGTTATCCAGAAGTGGCATTTCTTTTTTTTTTCTGTTTTCTTTTTTAACGTTTATTTATTTTTGAGACAGAGAGAGACAGCATGAATGAGGGAGGGTCAGAGAGAGAGGGAGACACAGAATCTGAAACAGGCTCCAGGCTCTGAGCTGTCAGCACAGAGCCCGACGCGGGGCTCGAACTCACGGACCGCGAGATCGTGACCTGAGCCGAAGTCGGACGCTCAACCGACTGAGCCACCCAGGCGCCCCCAGAAGTGGCATTTCATTAGGTAGAGAACCATCCACTCAATGGACAATTGGCTGTCCTACAGAAAAATCGCACCTTTGTTTTCCTACCTTACACCATGCACGCGCGCACACACACACACACACACACACACCACACCACGGTGTATTCTAAATGGATTAAAGACCTACCTGTGAAAGCAGACTGAAATTTTTGGAAGGAAATACAGGCAGCTCCTTGTGGAACACCAGGATAAGGAAGAAACTGCTGAGCAAGACACAATGCATAGTGTAAATGTTGATTGTGTTAAATATCTAAAAAACTTGATTATGCTAAATATAGATGTAATGTTATATTTTAAATTAAGTTAAAAATATAAAAAACTTGACTGTGTTAAGAATAAAATGTTTTGTGAGGCAGAGACTATAAACAAAGTCAAAGCCAGAGATCTATTGGAAAATATATATTTCATTTATCTGGCCAACTAAGGATTAATATCCAAAAATACGTAAAGAACCCCTATAAGACAGTAAGAAAATGGCAAGCCGCTCAACAGAAACAGTCAAGAGCTAGAAAAGCCTCAATGAAAAAGAAAACCAGGTGGCCAGGAAATATGAAAAGGCGTCCAACCTCTCTAGTAATCAGGGAAACGCAAATTAGAACCGAATTAAAAGTGCAAATGAAAACCGTTAGCAAGATACCATTTCACCCACGGGGGTTGGTGGCAAAAGTTGTGGCCTGCAGTCCAGCACAAAATGACACTGTCTGTGTGACGGATTGATTTCTCCGGATGCCGAGACAGTGCCGTGTGTTACTCTAAAGCCTAAGATACAGAGGGGGAAATGCAGGGATCCAAAAGAGGTGAGAAGGCCCTGGTCCCTTACAGCACCACCCCCTGCAAGGCCCCAGGGAGAGACATGGGGCCAGGGCCCTCCGTGGGCTCTCATCCTGGGGAGGAACCTTGCTCCCTGGAACTTTTCTGGGAAAGCCGGCTGCCCCACCTGGGAATCTTGGAGCCAGTGAGGGTCTAGGCTGTCCTGCTGGGAGACAGGGAGGCCTTGATCCCACCTAGCTCACCCAGAGGTCCAGCCAGTGACCCAGAGGGAAACCTTGAGGTCATTTTGAGACAAGGCTCTTGGCACCCCAAGAGATATCAGCTTAGGTGCGGTCTTGGTGTAAGATAGGCTGGGGTGTTTGCCTGTATCCCAAGGGCCTTACACAGAGAAGGGGAGGTAATCCAATGTACAGTTTAGGAAATTGAGTCGGACCTCTAGAATGGATGAGAAGCTCAGTCCTGCAGGGTTGAGGTCAGGGGGTTCGGAGGCTGCTGGTGTCCCCCTTGTAAGAGGTGACGTGGCTTGCATGGAGGGAGCAGAGCTGGGTTTCTCTGAAACAGGAAACCAGGAGGAAAATGAGTTTTAGGTAAAAAGATACGTCTTTCTGTGAAAGATTTGTGAGTTTGATGAGCCAGTGCGCCATGCAGGCGGAAACATCCAGAAGGCACTCGGATGTGTGAGTATGGGCATAAAACACTGGATCTGGGCTTACCAGTTCACCAAGAGCCGCTTCCTTTGGGGTTTAGCTCTGTCTTCACGCTGCTGAGTCAACCTAAAACGGCTTCTACTGTGATCCCCAAATTCTGGCCACCAGCCGCGGGAGCCCCACATTTCACGGATCACGCCCAGAGAAGGGAAGAGAGGCAGAGACTTTGTCCAGCACTTCTGGTAAGCCCTTCAGCTGACTGGTCCCCAGCTGATTCCACCACCACCACTTTGCCCGGACCCGAAGTCAAGCGCAGAGCCAGCCCCCGCTAAGGCCATAGGCATTCCCAAACTGAAACTCGGGGACGTCAGAAAGGCGACGGGGGAAACAGGTGCCATGGTGACAGCCAGCAACTGTCCCCTGAAACTGTTCAAGGAAGCTGGCCAGTTGAGCTCTTCTCTGACTTCATTGTCTCAGCTCTCTCGGGGCTCAGACACTGCAGAGCAAGGAGCTGGGGGGATCTGGGGCCGTGGGTCCGATCAGGAGAAAGCCGGTACAAGGCAGGATGGCGGCTGGGGAACCGGCAGCACAGAGGAGGGGGCTTGCCTTGTCTTGAGACCTCAGGCCGAGGCCAGGAATCCACAGCCCTGGGAGCTCAGCCAGCAGAGGACAGCACGGGGAGGGTCACATCTCAGCAACTGCCCGGTCCTGGGAGGGACCTGCATGGGGGCCACTCCCCTCCCCGGCTGGCCAGGGAGTGGCCTAGAGACCTGACTCTCCCCCCTGGGGGACCCTCAGATTGCTCAGCGCTCATTTACTTCTTCCCTTGTTTGGCTTTGTTTTCATTGACTGAGTTCTCCGGCTCTGGGCTGGCGGTCAGACAAAGTTGAAGGACAAGAAGCAGTTAAGTCATAAATTTTCTCATGCACAGCACACAGACCAGAGCCCCCGTGGGCTGCAGAAAGGTACGGTATTCACTCTGGAGAAGGACTTCAGGAAGCATCCCAGGCGCCCTCTAATTCTAAGAAGAAGACACGAGAGGCTCGCGTCAGCCACTCTATTTGAAAAGCCAACTCGTGGTTTAACAGCAGGTTCTCTTTTCTCCGTTGCCATGATATCTGCCACTGTTTTAAAAGCCACACGTCCAGGGGCGCCCAGGTGGCTCAGTCAGTTAAGCGTCCGAGTCTTGATTTCAGCTCAAGTCACGAGCCCGTGGCTTGTGGGTTCAAAACCCGTGTCGGGCTCTGTGCTGACAACGTGGAGCCTGCTTGAGATTCTCTCTCTCTCCTCTCTCTCTCTCTACCCCTCCCCTGCTTGTGCTCTCGCTCTCTCAAAATAGATAAATACACTTAGAAAAAATTAAAAACTAAAAATAAAAACCGTACATCCAGCAGCCCCGTGCCCTTTGGGGTCTACAGCATGTCTGAGCAAGGAGCCACCTGACGGCAGGACCCCGGGTCCCGGGAGGCTCACGACCATTTTCTCTCCTCCAGGGGCTAGCCTGCGTGCAGGTGACACAGGGCTGGCTGGGGGGCACAGAGCAGATTCGGGAGAGCCTCTGTGGCAGTTTGAGGAGCTGCTGTGGAAGGAGACCTGGCCAGAGAGGCTCTGACTCCAAGGCAAAGGGCTTCGCCCACACCTCTGACAGCGATGCAGGTGGGTCACAGAGGAGCCACCAGGGCGGAAAGCAGTTCTGTGTTTGTCCAGGTCGTACGCACAGCCATCCGTGACCAGAGGAACGAGCTGACCTGGCCTCACTGAGGGCCACGAAATTTATTAGCACGTTATCCCTGCTCTAATCACACCTCGATGTCTTCCTGAAGTCCCCGTGTCTGGAAACGTGCTCAGAGAAAGATCTGCCCAGGGAGCGTGTATTTCACTGTCACAGACGACCTGGTCAACCGTGAACCTATGTCTCGTTCCACATCCATTCAGGGGCATGTGAAACTGTACAAGCCCCAGAGACAAAGCCTTGAAGGGAAGACAAGTCTCCCACCGTGAGGGAGGAGAGGGAAGGGAGGGAGTCTCCCACCAGCTGAGAACTGGTTTTGTCTGGCGGCCGCAGACCTTGACGCCCACATAACCATCGCCAGCGTGCCGCTCACCTCTCTGGGTTTGTCAGCCGTCATCCAACGAGACCAGAAGCCTCTTTGCTTCCCACCCCACTCGGGTTTATCGGTACTTAAGAGGTTTTGTAGCGTTTGCTGATGATTGACGATGTGCAGAGCCATGGACGTACGAGAGGGGAGAAAGGAGAGGCTCACCGCAAACGTCCGTCCCAGCCACCAGAGGGAGGAAGGCCCAGATGGCAAACGTCAAATCGGTGCCTCCCACGGAGGCAGATGGAACCGGAAGGCTTAGATGAGAATGTTATCCAAGCACTAGGAAGAATTCTCAAGGAGCTGCACCAAAAGCATAAAATGACTTTCTAGAAGTAAATACATGCTTTTCAAACTTCAATACGTGAAACGAAAAACAGGATGGTCTTTGTTCAGATTGTCTCCGGAAGACCAAGCAGAAGAAAACCTCAGAATGCAGAGCAACGATGCGAAGAGGGAAATCACGAGGAGAAAGATAGGAGCCTTCGAGCACAGACCCAAGCAGACGGGACGTGTAGCCGTAGAAGCACAGAGAAGAGATCCCTAAGCAAACACAACCGACATGATCTACGTGAAGAATCAGACCCGCAAACTGGCCGATCGAGTACATTTAAAGGGACACATGCTTGGGGTCATGGGTTGAATTGCACTCCCCCTCCCCAAATTTGTTAAAGTCTTAACTCCCTCAATCTCAGAATGTGACCTTGTTAGGAAATAAAGCTGTCACAGATGTAATTAGTTAAGACGAGGAGTGTGGGTGTTGGGGCGGGGGGTGGTCCTAATCCAAGATGACTGGTGTCCTAATAAAAAGGGGAAATTTGGACATAGAGACAGACAGATGTAGAGGCAAGAAAACGTGAGGACTCCTAAAGATACCCGTCCAAGCCGAGGAGAGAGCCTGGCACAGATCCCTCCCTCACGGCCTTCAGAAAGAACCAACCTTACTGACTGTCCTTGACCTCAGACTTGCAGCCTCCAGGTCGGGGAAGCCGGCCCATCTGTGGGCCTTTGTCATGACTGCTCTAGCAAGCCAATACACTTGGCAACAGCCTGATGAAATTGCTGAATTAGAAGGACAAAAATCCTAAACGAAAAGACAGAAAACACCAGATGGTTATAACGTAACAAGAGAATCAGAATGGCATTGAACTTGGCTCCCAGGACAGTGACACTTTTTCAAGGGTGGCCCACAATGGTTGTCATTCATTTCTCTCTTCCCCTTTGCTCTGGAGCCCTCTGTCTCCCCACCCAGGTGTCTCTTGTCGAGACCTGAATGGCTGTCCCTCGTGAAGTGCACACAGGAAGGACCGCTGGTGACCTCAGCAAGAGCGTGGCCACGGCTGTTCTCTCAGCCGTCCTCCAGCCTCCCTGGACGTGCCTCGCCTCCAGGCCCCACCAGCGGAGGGCTCCCCAACTCCGTCTCTTGCTTCTTTTGCTTTTAATCAACGCTCACTCCTTGGGTGACATCTCGTCCAGTGTCAGGGCTTGGAATGCGAACAAGGTACTGAAGGCTCCCAAACTTACCCAGAATTCCAAGCTTGCACACCCGCCGGCCTCGGTCAGCATCTCTGGCTGAACATCCTACGGGCGTCTATCTCCACTGGGTGCCCTAGAAAGCAGAGTGGAACAAACTGGGGAGACCAGGACTGAGGGAGAGCCAGTGTGACAGAGTGAGAGACCGAGGGGGCACTGCTGAGCCCATGCACAATCAGGGGACTGTCGTCACACATGGGTGAGTTGCAGGACCTAGGGACAGTCGATCTGCAGGGGGTCAACCCACCAGCTCCAACCTGCCTGGCTCACGGTCTCAGCCCGGCGCCCCTGCTCATGTGGACGGCATGTATGTGGTCACCTCAACGGAGACAGGGAGTCTCCGGAGCGGGTCCCCAGGGCACGTGGTGTGGCCCTGCAGCAGACCCACACGGAGGGTCCCAAGGGGTGGAACGGGGCACCCTGCCGCCCCTCCCACGTCAGTCAAGAGCAAGCCCAGCCTGGCCAAAGCCAAACACCTCATCTGGTCATTTCCATCCTCTGATGTGTTGCCCTGAATTAGGGGCAGACTGGCCTTGGGAGTCTCATCCACTTGCAGTCACGTGGTGGTTGAAGCTGGGGTCACCACCTCCCATGTCCAGGGACTGGCCTGCCCCTCGCGACCCGACTCTCACTCCTCTCTCCAAGCCTGAAGCGGAAACGGTCTTTGCATCTACACGACGGAGCAAAAAATTTTTTTTGATTACGTGTGAATGTAAATAGACCGGCCTTTTGAACTTCTGTGATTGGCAGGCATTGGCATCTGCCTTTAAGAACACGAGAAGGGTGCTTTGTATGTTAAAATAAAAAGCACTACCTTTTCAAGGTGTCACTTGAAGTGTATAATTTGCACCCACTTAAAGTGTCTAACGTGGTGAATTTTGAAAAATGTATACTTGTAACCATCTCCACGTTCAAACTGCAAAATATTTCCATCCCTCCTGGAAGTCTCAGACAACCCTGGAGATGCCTCCTACCACTACAGATTCCCGTTTCCTGTGCCAGAACTTGACACAGAGTCGTACCGTAGGCAACGTTTTCTGTGTGGTCTCCTTTGCTCTGATGTTTTCGAGACCACCAGTGTGTGTGCGTGTGTGTGTGTATGTGTGTGTGTTACTTTTATGGCCGAGTGGTGTTCCCTTCCTTGGGTGTGCCATAGCTGGTTTTCCATTCACCTGCCGATGGACACTGGGAGGTTTCCCATGCTTGGACACTAGGACTAAAGCCACTATGCACATTCCTGCACGATGCCACAGGCAAACCCATCTTTTCATTTCTCTTAGGCAACCTCTTAGGAGGAACGTGCTGCCTCCGGAGATCCCCTTCTGGCTCCAAATGTACAGAATCTGCCCAGCAAAGCCCAGGTGTCACCCCAGCCCTGGGGAGGCTTCTGTCTTGGGGACTTTCAACTCTTGTCAACCGACCTCTGCAGGAGGGAACTGACCTCTGGATGGAAAGGCACCTGGAACACACTTCTCTCCACTGACTTATATTTATGCCCCAGCACACTTGATGGTGCATCAAACAGCCACCCTGCCCTTTTTTTCTGGCTGTGAACTAAAATTATTTCTAGGAAAAGAGACAGAGAGGGAGCTCAGTGAATTAATTCAAGTTTATTTTCTAGTGGCCTCTAGTGGCATTTGTCAGAACTGCATCTCAGTCGGTGCTTTGGAGACCCCTGACCGCCCCAAAAGGCTGAGGACACCCTCCCCGCCCCCAGCCTCTCCTTCCCCCCCCCCCCCCCACCAAAACTAGTCCCCGGTTCAGCTGAAAATACACCACACTCCTATGCAGCTAACCCTGTGGGGTAAGACTGGCTTCTCGTCCCCATTAAAAAAATCAAAGTTGCTTACCACCAGTTTCTCTTTGCCACTCCCTACGATTCCAAAACCCCAACCTTGTGAATTGGAAATTCACGGTTTGTAGGGATAGATGTAGTTAATACAGCAAATTTCTCAGTTTCTGTTATTCTGGTTATTCCATCTTGTATTAGCGGGAGCCCCGTTGCCATACCCGCATGGTTTTGTTTCCAGTTAAAGTGAGTGAAAAAAGCCACCGCTGGTCACAAGGAAAGGAACTTTGAGCACAAACCTTTTCAGAGGATTCGTGGTCACAGTGTATCTTAGAGGCACATTTGTGTATCTTAGAGGCACATTTGGCAAGTAAAGACCAGATCGTGTCAACTGCCCACTCTCGCCAAGGGGTCTCCCCTCGTGCTGCTGGGTTTTCCTCAGACAACGGAATACCATGGACATTCGAGAATGTACTTTGCTTCTCAGCCCATCTGCTGGATCTCGCTGGTTCTTCGCACGACCCCCAGCACAGCAGGCTGCCACCAGCATTGGTCACCACGCTAATCTAATGATCTCGCCTGGGGTCAGTTTGGAGAGGGTCTTGTGTGGTTTCTGTGGCCCATTCCATTGGACGGATGTCGGACGGAACGTTTCACCCACAATGCGATCCGCGCCTGCTGTTCCAGGGAACAGTGTTACCTCCAGCGTGTCAAGAGCGGAGTTTGCCACTAAGCACTCTCATTTCCTTGCACGTATCAGGTTTCTACGCGACTGTTTCCGCAAAAAAATGCCCCCAAGGTATAACCAAGCTACTGAAATTTATTAAGGGAAGACACCTAGTGCAATGAACACACATATTGATCGGACCTACATCATCACCAGCTCTCATCAGACCACTGCACTTCATGAAGTGAGCGCCCTAAGTTTGTAAGAAAGGGATGGGACATTTCTCTTCTGCTAATGAAATCCACCCTGAGAGCAATCTGAAGCAGCTAGAAACTTAGCCCTTATAGGATAATCATTAAAACTCGAAGAACATGTCCCCGGAAGGAAAGGGAGGGCCTGGTTCTCCGGGTGAGATGATGGCCTTGCTCCCAGAGCCTCCAGGAGCCCGAGGCCTCTCTGCTGCCTCCGGGGACGGTGGGGCACAGAGAGAACACCTAGTGTATTGTAGGGGCCTGTGAGCACAGCAGATGTTTTGAAAAAGCAACAATTTTGAAATTTCAAAAAAAAAAAAAATACAGAAGCATTCTGTGCCCCCATCCAGCTCCTACATCACCACATTGTCTTCTTGATGTGCACTTAAAAAACTTTGCTTTGGACGTTTTTATTTATTTTTAAGACAGAAAGCACGAGCAGGGGAGGAGCAGAGAGAAAGGGAGACAGGAACCGAAGCGGGCTCCGTGCGGACAGCACAGACCCCGACACGGGGCTCGAACGCACAAGCCATGAGATCATGACCTGAGCCCAAGTCGGACGCTTAACCGGCTGAGCCCCCCAGGCACCCCTATGCAGTATTTTTAAAAGCAAAGTTAGGATGTGGTATGTGTGCTCCTGTATTCACTCAGGAGCAAGATTTTGCAGCAGGCCTGATCAGGGGTATGATCTTGGAGGACTGAGGATCGAAACCAAACGCGGGGGCATCTGTCACAACCACAGGGGTTCAGAAGAATAAGCGATTTCCACCAGCAGTCAGCCCTGAGAGCGATGAACACCTCTTTGGGTTTTCCCTACGTTTATGATAAGAGGAAACGCTACATTTCACTCAGAGGTTAGTGAAAATAAACATGTGGTTTCCCCACCACGTTCACAGGCAGGTCTGGAGGCGGGGGGAGGGGGGTGCACCTGCAGGGCTCCAGGGCCCTGCCAATGTCTTCTGAGATCCAGGAAACGCTGGGGTCTCTAGATGAAAGCGGATCGTCCACAGAAAGACCCCAGGAATCTATAGTCCTCACAAGCCCTGAAAACAGTGGGCAGCAAGTCGCCAGTGTGCTCGTGACAGCGGGGAAAGTTTCTGTCTTTTGTTGCTGGCAAAGGCAGGGACCTGACCTAATTACACCTGAGGGACCCTCATCGGTGGCCACAGCTGGCTTCTGCCCAAGGCATCACTGAATGGCAATTAGTGCTACCCCGGCGGGGGTGGAGGTGGGGGTGGGGGTGGGGGGAAACAGCCTGTTTTCACAGTATTTCTTGCGCAATAACCTTCCTCTTGAGAAAGTGGGAACGCTCCCTGTCTTGTTCATCACGGAATCCAGCCAACTGCACACACTCAAGAAGTATTTGTTGGGGCGCCTGGGTGGCTCTGTCGGTTGAGCGCCCGACTTCGGCTCAGGCCATGATCTCGCGGTCGGTGAGTTCGAGCCCCGCGTCGGGCTCTGTGCTGACCGCTCAGAGCCTGGAGCCTGTTTCCGATTCTGGGTCTCCCTCTCTCTCTGCCCCCACCCCCCACTCTGTCTGTATCTCAAAGTTTGTACCAAATGTCCACGTGGAGACAAAAACCTGATGTGCAGGAAGGATCTCTGCGAGGGGATAGAAATGTTCCGAAGTTAGATTCGGGTGAAGCCCGCACACTTAACACATTTACTAAACGTCACTGAATTGTGCACCCGGAATGGGTGAATTTTACGGGAGTCAATTACAGCACAGTTAAGCCTGTTAAGAAAAGAGTGATAGACTCCCAGTGGAGTCTGAGGGGTCCTGGAGACCTCCACCTGAAGGAAAGGGAAACTCCTCCTCCGGAGTCCAGAAGGAACTCCCTGTTACAAAATGCTGTGGGTCTCCCGGGGTGACCAGTGCGAAGATACGGTACCTCAGAGCCTGGAAACGAGGTAAAAGCCAGACGTGGAAGTGTCGTTATCTACAAGTGGGAAGGCTGGGCCATTCCTCACCTGCAACAGTCATGCAGGCACCCAGTCACGTCGGATTTAGTGCCGTGGCCAAAGTACGCCCTTGTGCTACCCACAGGGAAAGCTCTGTGTGGACACCAGTAGCAGGAGGAAGGGTCCTGAACACTAAAAACCACCTTTCAGGCAACTTGCACGTTAGTTTCTTCACTCTCTTCCCGGGCTCTCAAAGCCTAATCTGTGCATCTCAAAGTCACGACGAATCTTCCTAAAATTCTACGGTGGTGTGTATTTTTTTAATTGAAGAAAAAAAATTTTTTTGGAGAGACAGAAAGTGTGAGTGGGGGAGAGGGGCAGAGAGAGAGAGAGAGAAAGAGAGAGAGAGAGAGAGAGAGAGAGAGGGAATCTTGAGCAGGCTCCATGCTCAGTGTTCAGTGCAGAGCCTGAGGTGGGGTTCAATCCCACGACCCTGGCAGGATCACGACCCGAGCCGAAATCAAGAGTCAGACACTCCACCGACTGAGCCACCCAGGCGCCCCATGGTTGCACGTTCTTGGGATCGGTTTAGACTGGCGTTCCCCCAGAGAGGTGGCTTTGGTGCAGGTTTCCTTTAAAGACACCGTAGCGAGGAGACACTTTCTAGTAAGGAATGAAGAGGGCTCTTCTGGGCATGTCTACAATTTATCTTTAAGCAAAAAGAAACGGAATCAGGCACTGCAGAGTCAGGCCTTGTTACGTGCCCATGTCAAACGAAGACCTCCTCGGGCCGGACTCTGCTCCAACTGTACATACATCCCTCCTTCCGAGAAAAAGGAGAAGCTTCAACGCGGAACTGGCATGAGTTGGGGCAGCAGCACAGGGAGGGACCAGGCTGCCTTTCCTTCCCCCAGTTCCCTTTAACCTGCCTGCACCCCGCCTCCCCTCCACTAAGAAAGAGCAGGAAGCAGGTAACACCACTCACCTGAACTCAGCCCCCTGGTGGACGTGATAGCGAATGACACCTGTGCTTTACTACCTGGAGCCGGGGTGCAGGGGCGGTAATACCCATCCTGGGCTGGCGGGTATCCGTACAGCTGCCTTCTGGAGTTTTCTCACTTGGTCCTGTGTCTCCCCGGGTAGCTGCACATGCCCCTAAGGCCTTCCGACACACAAGGGATGGTTTATCAATCTGCTTCTCTGCCTCTGGGCAACATTTCCCACTAAGGCCTCAGCACTGCAGAGTGGGAAAAAGTGAACAGGACAAATTCCAGAAAAAGCAATACTAGGGAGTTAAAAATGCTAACTTGCTCTTTTTTCTCGAGAGAGAGAGAGAGAGTGTGTGGCCAACAGGGAGGGGTAGAGGGAGAAGGGGAGAGAGAGAGAGAGAGAGAGAGAGAGAGAGGATCCTAGGCAGGCTCCACGCCCCGATGCGGGGCTCAAACCCACAATCATGACCTGAGCTAAAATAAAGACTCGGATGCCTAACCTGCTGAGCCACCCAGGACCCCCCGTCCCGTCCGGTCCTTTTAAAAACATGTAGGAGCACCAAGCCAAGGCTCCTCAGTCCTGCTCAGCTTTATCCCCACCTACGCCTGCAGGCGAACAGCGTTCCAGGCCCGGGGGCTCGGGACTGGCACTGAGACATCACTGAGGGGCACTGCGAGAAATTCCTCCAGCAGACTAGCTCCCTACCCACCGGAGGGCACAGAGCCCCAAGATACATGGTCACCATGAAAAAAAGCAAGGCAGGAAACAATCTGTAGAGAAGGGGACCGCGTACGCATTGAAATAAAGGGCTACAGATGAGAACATACAGGTACGTTTCCTCATGCGTGTACTAAAAACTGGGGGGACCCTTAACAAGCCAATGACGGGAGTTTACCTGGAAGGACACGGGGCGGACGGGATGGGCCGTGTCTCTGACCTGCAGGAGCGAATTCACTATGTAGTACTTAAGTGAAACAGAAATACAGAATTATGACAGCGCTATTCTGGTTTCAACACCTGACCCCGGGGCTCATGTCCTCGCGGGCCAGTGCCAGGGAGGCTAAACCCAGGCTTCCTCCACCTAAATAAAACCTCACTCCTATTTCAAGAGCCAATGGCTGCGTGCTCACCAAGTATCATGCCAGGAAGTACTTAGTCTCTAGTACTTTGGGGACTGATGAGGAGGGAGGCGGGGGCGTGGTGGGAGGGGGACAGACCTTCCGTAGGTCACCTTGGCTCATGGTGGCGAGGTTTCCAGACGGTACTCTGAGCTCCATTTACTCTTAAAAGTTAACCTCTTAAAAGTTAACCTCAAACCTCCCCCCACCCCCCAAAAAACGGTTTAAATGTTCCTGTAAGAATCCCACACAGAACTGACATCTGTGTAAGATCTGTTTCAAACAAAGGTGTAAAAATCACCAAGTGCCCCCACGTAGGTACCGACGCCGAATTTCCGAGGAGGAACCGAATGTCAAGGGAGCCTATTTAAAAAATGTTTCCGTGTTGAGAGAAGCAAGAGGTGTTCTTGATTGAGAGGGGGGGCTACCGCATACGGTGGTGTTTGGTCCAACCCTCTAAAATTAGTACAGAAAAATCAGCCATCGCTCTGACACGCTGTTCCAACAAAGACCGTTCGTCAAAAAACAGAAGAACTGAAAAAGCTATTTGTGGCTTTGCACGGCTTGACGAAACCAATCACACGTACGCGAGTTACTCAGCAGCTGCAGCCATCTCGCGCCGTGGGATGGACGGGGACGGGCGTGTGGCCCGCGCACGGTGCGCGGGACGTTTATCTGAATCCTGCAACTTGGCTCTAACGTCAGTGGTTCCAGAACCTCCCTACCAAGTACCTGTTGTCCAGTGGACTCCAGAAACTCAGTCACCTTCCTGAGGATAAGAGGCTTTACAGTTAGAGCCGTAACAAAAGATGCTGTGTTTACCCAACAAACAAAATCCCCCAATTCAAAGCCTCTCCTGCTCCGCAAAAAAAAAGCCCTGCCAACTTTTCTGCAGAGCCTCTGCTGGGGGCTCCAAGGCGCCGGCGGCCTGGGCCGCTGTTCCTGGCTGGGCACCGAGGGCTGGGGAGCCGAAGCAGCAGCTGCTGCCCGCCTGTGCCCGCGGCCAGGTGACAGTTCCCATTTTCCACTCTCAGGTGTCAACCCAACGGTTAAACCATCAGGTCAATGGAAATGGGAAGCAGCCCTATCCGATCCTGAGTTCTTTTCCTCCGCACCTCAGACCACACTCGCCAGGAGCAGGGGGCTCCGGGGGGGGGGGGGGGGCGGGGTCCAGGGGCGGGGGTGGTGTCCCAGTCCCAACCGCCCAATCATGCCACTTCCTCTGCCAAGCAGGGAGGCCTTCCGGTTTCAGGATACACATTCCTACATCCTAGTTCGTGTGTCAGCAGCATTCTGCCAAAGCAGCGGGTGAGGGCTGCACACGACGGCCCTGAAGCTCAAGATGACCTCAAGGGGCTGCACCATCACGTGGTCCGGTCTGTGGCTCCGTGGCTCGCCCGGGGGCCCTGACCGCCCCCCATCCGGCCGCTTGTACAGGCAACATCTTGGTCCCATCCAGACCCGCCGGGGAGCAGAGACGGCAGTTCTCCAGCACATGTGATGCAAATTCCCCGCTGAGCCCCACCGGCCCCAGTGCCATGGACCCACTGCCACCAGCTCTGACGGCCTCCTCCCAGGCTGGCACTGGGGCCAGGCTGCCTGCCAGTCCCCCCGCAGCTGTGCTGCTACAGTGGCCGCTCTCCTGACAGGAAGCCCTGGAACCCCCGGAGGGGGGCCGGTTCATTCGGGATGAACTGCCCAGTGAGCAGAGGCACAGGCGGCCCTGGGCGGTGGTGCAGGCAGCCCATTCCCAACTCACTGCCTCGCCCCCACCCCCGCCCTGCTCCAGGGCCCTGGGAAGTGCCGGGCTCCAGGTCCCCAGCTGTCAGGGGCCATGGGACCTCAGGAGGAGACAGGCTAAAACCCCAGACCAACTTCACGTCATCGGCCAGGAAATCACCTCCGAGAGACCCTAGCAGAAGAGCGACGGCATGGATTTGCATCTGTCACGTGGCAACGTTAAGTCCACACGCGGACGGAGTTGCCGGTCCTGGACGAGACCGCCCCCCCCCCACCCCGACCCACGGCAAGCACTCAGCCCCAGGCATCGCCATGGGGTCACGCAGCACCTCCACTGCCCCACGTCCTCGCAACCCGCAGAGAGCCGACCAAAAGTTCTGTTTCGCTTTATTGGATACGCCAGGTATGGGAGTTACAAGTGAGAGCCACCGGGATGCGGGGGTCGCGCTGTGACTGAGCGTTCTCTCCCGCCAGTTGGGACAGGAGCGGACCTCGCCTCCACGTGGCAGGAGCGCAAGCAAACGAACGCACGAGCAAGATCCGGTGGCATCCCGGCGCGGGTGGCACCAACGGTTAAATTACTAAAGCGCACAATACTTCAAGGCAAATGGTGCAGAAACCACATAAGTTACAGTTTCCGGGCCTGTACGTGATTCTCAAGACACAAAAGAACAACACCGTGCTCTGTACGACGTCGCTCCTCACGTTTCCAAACCCAAGAAACGCTTTCCAGAAAAGTGGGCAAGATACACATGCGGGAGAATTCAAACCATTTCACAAAGATACAAAATCCCATCGGTGGGTTTCTCTTTTTTAAGGCACATTTTCATTGAAGGCACACCGAACTCCCACCGCAGGAGCCCCGGGCTCGTGGGACGCTGGTCGGTGGCAGCATCCTGTTCCCGCCGATCCTGGGTGGCTGAAGGGGGAGACTGACCCTGGCCGGGGGGGGGCGGCGGGGAGAAGGCAGGCCTCCCCCGGCCTCACACAGGCCAGCCGCCGGGAATCTCAAAGCCCGAGGTCGCACCTCGCTGCCCCCCGGGGCCTGTTTTCCCAAAGTTTCATCACATTCGATCCATATGCCAACGTGGAGGGAAGATGCCACCTACGTTCCTGCCGAGCACGGGCAGAGAGCACCGCCGGTCTGACCTCAGGGAATGCAGGCCGTGCAGGTGGGTGCCACCCATTTTCCCGGGCCCCTGCCCCCGCCCGGCTGGGTGCCACGAGCACCCACACCCTCCAACCACGAGTGGCCACCGCGGCAGCTCTGTGCACAAGAGGATGACGGAGGAACAGATTTCGCACGGTGACACCGCAAACCAGCCCGGTGGGGGTTGCCCAAGCCTCCCCGGGTGCCCGGCGGCCCGTTGCCCCTCAAGCTTCCAGCTGGCCCTCGGCCTCATCCATCTGCAGAGTGTCATTGTCCCCCAGCAGCTCGGTCTCCGGGACAGAGCCGTCCTCCTCCTCGGCTTCCTGCACAGGGCTCTGGGCCGCGTCCTCTGGGGTGTTCTGTGCGTCCTCGGTGGCCTCGGACAGCAGGGCTGCCCTGTCCGCCATGGACGTGTTGGAGGGCGCGGTGGTGACGTAGCCCGTGCTGGTGGAGCCGCTGCCGCTGTGGTGGGAGCCAGGCTTGGGGACCACCTGGGCGGGCACCTGCTGTGGGGCCATCTGCATCGGGATCTGGACTGGGTAGAAGTTGGGCAGGTAGGCCCCGTAGGCTGGCACGGGCTGGTACCCGTTGACGGGGATGTAGAGCTGGGGAGGGGGCACCATGGGCCTGATCTGGCCCTTCATGGGCATGAACGGGGGCTGCGGGAAGGGCTGGGCCTTCGGCTTGGGCCCCCCGTAGCGGGCGTTGCTGACGTTGCTGACCGGGCTGGTGCTCAGGGAGCTGGTCTGCGTGGCATTGCTGGCCCCCGAGGTCTGCGCCGAGCTGTTGTAGGCGGACAGGTTGCCCCAGGCCCGGAGCCGGCCGTGGATGTCCTTGAAGCGGGGCCGCCGGCTGGGGAACTCGTTCCAGCACTCGAGCATCAGGGCATACACCCAGGCCGGGCAGTCGTCGGGGCAAGGCAGCACCTGCCGGCTGCGTATCATCTCCACCACGTCCTGGTTGGCGTGCCCGCAGTAGGGCTGCAGGCCGTAGCTGAAGACCTCCCACAGGACGACGCCGTAGGACCAGATGTCCGAGTCCACGGAGAACTTGCCGTACACGATGGCCTCGGGAGACATCCAGCGTACGGGCAGGAGCGCGCTCCCCATCAGCTTGTAGTAGTCGGCCGAATACACTTCGCGGAACAGCCCCAGGTCCGAGATCTTCACGCTCAGCTTGTCGTACACGAGCACGTTGCGGGTGGCCAGGTCCTTGTGGACCACGTGGTGGCTGGACAGGTACTCCATGCCCGAGGCGATCTGCGCTGCAACGTGCACGAAGTCGGGGGGCTCCAGGGTGGACTTCACCGTGCGGTCGTCGTCGGTGCTGCCCACGTCCGAGTGTGGCGAGCGCATGACCAGGAACTCGTGGAGGTCCCCGTGCGAGCAGTAGCTGAACACCATGCTGAGCGGCTGGTCCTTGGTCACCACGCCCAGCAGGCACACGATGTTGGGGTGCTGCAGCCGCGCCCGCAGCATGGCCTCGTGCCGGAACTCCTCCCGGAGCGGCCCCTCCGCTTTGTCCTTCAGCGTTTTGATGGCCACGGCCTGGCTCTGCTCCCCCGGCGTCGGGCCGAACAGGTGGCCTTTGTAGACCTTCCCGAACCGGTCCTCCCCGAGCTCCTCCATGAACCTCACCGAGGACAGGCTGATCTCCTTGAGCTTGGCCTGCCGAGGAGAAGAGGCCCAGTGAAACACGGGAGGGGGACAAGCGGAGCAGCTGGGAACGGGGGGGGGGGAAAGCTTAGGGGGCAGTCCCAGCAAAGCCCCCCGGCCCTGCCCACCACTCTGCTCTTCAACACGCTCTGAAGCCGTGAGGCTGCCTGAAAACCTTGAACGGCTCCCAAGCAGCCTGCAGATGACGTCCCCCCAAATACTCTGGGGACGCTGTCGCAGTGCGCGTGCACCTGTTCACACTCAAGCACACACCGCGCCCCCCGAGCCAAGCTGGGCTCCACTGTCCCGGGGGCACCCGTGGACTCTCCCAGCCGCGCCCCCACCCGGGCCTTTCCTGCTGCTCTGGAAATGTGCCCGCCCTCAAACGAGGTTCTGTGACTCCTCACCATCCATCCCCAGAGCCCCCCAGCAAACACACAGTGACTGCCGGCTACACAGCTGAACGAGTCCACTCTACCTCCTTCAGAGCCCAGATGGGAATGAGCTTTCCCCCAGTGCCTGCAAGTAACAGAAACGTCCCCTCACGTAAGGCAGGCGGGTGATGACTTTCTCTTGTGCTGTATTTTGGGGTGCTCTTGCTGTCCTAGGAGCTCTCAGGGAGGGGGGTGGCCTTCAGCAGTGCTCTGTCCTACCCCCACTAGGAGTCTGCTGCGACCCAACTCCACACGGACCAGAAAACACACCCCAGCCCCTTGGAAGAGCCAGCCTGGCCCTCGGGTCGTGGGCTGATCCAAACCCTTTTCCTTTTGTTCTCCTGTGGGGAGCGCGGAAGCCCTGCAGGTTCAGGACCAGGATAGCTCCCTCGGGCTTCCTCGTTAGCGCGCAGGTCTAGGTGGAGGGGGGAGCCGTAGAGGGTGGGGCGGGCGATCCCAAACACGCCTACAGCTTACTTCCTAAGCATACGAATGTCCTGATACGTCTTAGAGAACATACAGCAAAATCAAGGGCGGTTTAAAATAGTTACGTGTCAGGGTGCCCGGGTGGCTCAGTTGGCTGGGTGTCGGACCCCCCCGAAGTTTTGGCACAGGGCATGATCCCAAGGTCCTGGGATCAAGTCCCGCATTGGGCTTTATGCTGAGTGTGGAGCCTGCTTGAGATTCCCTCTCCCTCTGCCCCTCTCCCCAGCTTGTGCTCTCGCGCTCTTAAAACATAAAAACTAAAATAACAAAATAAAACAAAAGAAAGTAAAAAGAAAAGAAAGTAAAAAGAAAAGAAAGTAAAGAGAAAAGAAAGTAAAGAGAAAAGAAAGTAAAGAGAAAAGAAAGTAAAGAGAAAAGAAAGTAAAAAGAAAAATAAAACAAAAGTAAAAATAAAATAAAGTAAAATAAAAATAAAACAGAACAAATTAAAAGTCAAAATAAAGTAAAAATAGAACAGAGTAGAATAAGAGAATAGGATAGAGTAAGAATAGACTAGACTAGACTAGACTAGACTAGACTAGAATGGAATAGAACAGAATAGCTACATGTTGAGTTTCGAGCAAATCGAGAAGCCCAGCGATCTCCAGGTAGAGGCTACGCCTGGAGGGGCGGGAGACCTGCTTATGCTGGTTGATGAGAGGCATCTCCACGTCCTGGCTGGGAGAGGCCATCAGCTGCCGCCGCTGTGGTGTGGACGCAGAGGCCTTCTGCTTATTCCGACACATGCAGACCAGGAAGAAAAGGCAAGCGATGACCAGGGGAATCGCGATGCTGGGAACCAGGATGTACAGAATTCCCATCCTGCTGCTGTCCTGGGGGCCTGTGAACAGCAAGGGTCACGAGTTTTTAAGAAATATCCCCCTTCCCACCCGACGTTCTCCACCAGCCCCCCCACCCCGACTCCACTATAAGAGTCAAACACAAGTGGATACGTTTATGAGACACGATCCCAAACTGCCACCAAGGAATCAAATGGGAATGCCCAGCCAGCACAGAAGACAAGTGAACTCAAAGGGTCTTACAGGAGTAATAACCAAGGTACTGGGATGAGCAGTGACCCTTGTCTGCAACATTTGAGGATTTTCCACATTTTCTGTATAACGGACACATATTCTTTTAAGATAATAATGAAAAACGCATTTGATTTGAAGGGCACAGGCAGCCAGTGAGTTTGACCCTATACGGTATGCAACTGGGGCTCGAGCATTCTTGAAGAAAGCATGGTGGGATGTGGGAAGCCTCCGTGAGGATTTACCTTTCTCCGTAATGAGAAGCAACACTCTGTCTCCCTCTACAGGATTTACGGAGACGCACAGGGGGCACGCTGGACTGAAGCACTGTCCCAGACCAGGGTCTGTCCCTCCCGTCAGTCCCATGCCCCCCACCCCCACACATAAAATCAAAACTCTCCTGGCCCCACCCTCGAGGCAGATGTTCTAGAAGCCTCAGGGGCAGTGGAGATTCCGGGTCATGGTCATTTGTCATCAGGAGGGCTGGGGGAGATTCCACATGCCCCTCAGGCCAAGGTCAGTGATGTGAGCTCAGTCCAAACACCTTTGCGACCATCCATCTTTTCAAAATCACCAACAGATAACATGCTTATTAAGGACTCTAGTGTTACAGGAAAGTGGGTATTCCTAACAGCACATTCACCAAAGGCTATCCCACTGTCAACAGGTTGGTGTTCACCTGATTCTCTATGTGTATTTTAAGGTGACCCTGAAATAAACGGTATTCAGCTATTTCGGCACACAGAAGCAACAATTTGACATGTTTTTTAAAAATAGAATTATCAGTAGAATTCTTTTCAAATAGAAATCATATCACCCATATTTTCCTGTTCCTGGTTTGGTGGCAGAATAACACATCTCAGACAAGGCTGTTTCATGAGAAACAGACAGCCCTACACATTCTTCAATGGCCGCACACAATTCCATGGTACGGATGTGGTTCGATCACCATCCAACCCCCTACTGGTAAACAAGCAGCCTGTTTCTTATTTAGTTACTAAAAGTGACACTGCAATAAATACCCTTAGCATTTCTGCCCTCTTGAGTGCAGGTATTTTTGCGATGTAAGGTATTCTTAGAATTGCCAAATCAAACGACATACAGATTTTTAGGTTTTGGTTTATTTTTAGCTACAAAAGTAATCACTGCTCGTTGTAAAAACGTCTTACATTTTAACATCTCTGTAGGCCGTGGGAAATCACCGCTGAAAGTTTGGTGTGCAGTGTTCCAAAGCTTCACCCAAAAAATGTAGGTGCCTATGTGTATTCACACACACACCCACACCCACAACCCTTTCCTCTATGAAGAAAGAGACAGAGAAGGGGAAGGAGGGAGGGATGCAGAGAGGGGAGTTGCGGGGAGGAAGAGCAAAGAAATAACACAGCTGTTGCCCTACAATTTCCCTCTTTCCCTCAACAGGACACCATGGACATCCTCCCTTGCAGGAAATTGTTATAGACAACTGTAGCATTCCACGAAGTAGCTTTACGATAATCTAACTACTGGCATTTTCATTCTTAAAGTTTATTCCTGCAGCGATCACACATTCTTGAAGGCCAGTGTTAAGATCTGTGGTGAGAGGTGCCTGAGTGGCTCAGTCAGCCCCGTAGCTGGCTCTTGATTTCAACTCGAGTCATGATCTCACAGAGATTGAGCCCCTCGTCGAGCTCTGCTTGAGATTCTCACTCTTCTCCCTCTGCTCCTCCTCTGTTCTCATTCTCTCGAAAGAAAGAAAGAGAGAAAGAAAGAAAGAAAGAGAGAAAGAAAGAAAGGGAAAGGAAAGGAAAGGAAAGGAAAGGAAAGGAAAGGAAAGGAAAGGAAAGGAAAAAGGAAAGGGAAAGGAAACGAAACGGAGGAACGAAAGGAAAAGAAACAAAAGGAAAGGAAATGAAAGAAAAGAAAAAGAAAGGTCTGTGCTGAGTAAAGAGTGGCAAATTTGGAACTGCCCAATTATACTTCCAGAAGGTGATGGATGCTAGTTTTCACTCCTGGTGACTGCAGGTGGAGACGTGCCCGGCCCAGGACCAACAGGGGCACAGTGAGCCTGGTTTTGCTTCACTGTTCATCTCTCCTCATCCATGTCTTCTCAATAACATTCCACCAACCCACTGCCTCCAGGGTCCAAAATATAAGACTCAGAAGGCTCTTCTCTCGGGGTATCCAGGCTGAAGGTATCCAGGCTCTTCTCTCGGGGTATCCATTTATTTTACGGCAACACGTAAATAAATGGTTGCAATAGAGAAATAACGTTTGTAGTTTGTACTGTCTGCAGCCCTTAGTCAAACTCTCTCTTCCTGTTCATAATGTAACAGAGAAATTGCAGGGAAACTGGTTACAAGACTGAAGTCCTGTTCTTCCCAACTCTGCCGAGCCCACCTATGAAAGCTGGCGCAGCGGGAGGCAAGGGGGGGGCCGGGCGGTGTTGCGTCCCTAGCGACAGACGCCAGGAAGCACCCTATCGATACAGCAAAACCTTGGATTGGGAGTAACTTGTTCTGCAAGTGTTCTGCAAGACGAGCAAACATTTCTAATAAATTTTTTTTTTTAATTTTTTTTTTTCAACGTTTTTTATTTATTTTTGGGACAGAGAGAGACAGAGCATGAATGGGGGAGGGGCAGAGAGAGAGGGAGACACAGAATCGGAAACAGGCTCCAGGCTCCGAGCCATCAGCCCAGAGCCTGACGCGGGGCTCGAACTCACGGACCGCGAGATCGTGACCTGGCTGAAGTCGGACGCTTAACCGACTGTGCCACCCAGGCGCCCCATATTTCTAATAAATTTTAACTTGATCGATGAGTGAGGTCTGGCGATACGAGTCGTATGTGACGCCGGACGTCACATGATCAGCCCCGAGCCAAGGGTTCTTGAAATTCGCTTTGGGTCACAAGCCATGTTTCCGGGACGAATTACGCTTGCAAATCAAGGTTTTATCGTACTGGCACACGTTCCGTGACGATGCTCGTGGAGAGACGAGGGGCCTAACCGAGCATCCCAGCACCACACACAGGTGACAGAGGGCCCCCAAAACGTAAACAGCAGTCCACGGAGCGGTGCAATTAGCAGCCCACGCCTCCTCAGACCTGTCTCTAACTTAAAACGTCCTAGAATGACCAGGTATTACTTCCCTAACCGCCAACGGCTTTACTTAAAACCGACAATCACGGTGGTGACGTGGGGGCGGCGGCAGCCCCACCAGCCTCCTGGCCCCACGTCACCACGAGGTCGCACACAACAGTCAACACGTTAAAAAAAAAAGAGAGAGAGAGAATACATACTACAAGGGGGTACGTCACACAGTTCCATGCGTACGTTTTTATTCTGCGTGAAGCACCAGGGGCCCTCCATCTGCCCCCCGGGGTTCCGGCAGTACGCGTGGCCCCCTCCGAGCTCGGGGAAGTCCGTGCTGCTCAGGTGGTGGCTGTGCGGGAGCTGCAGGGCCCACGGCTGGCACTGGTGCCCGGACTTGGTGGTGGTGGCGGTCCCCCGGTAATCCGTGCCGGAACCGTTGTAGCACTGATGGTCTGCGAGGGAGGATGCGTTAGGAGGCCCGAGGGCAACGGGCAGCGGCCCACCCCCGGGGAGGGGGGACAGACAGCACCCTTCTTCAACTACCCCACAAACAGAAGCAACGAAACCACCGCGCCCACGTCTCCCACACTGGAAATTTCCAGACCAAAAGACTGTACGTACATAGCTTCCCAGAAAAGCGCCACTAAAAGTCATGACTTCATAAAGCCCTGAGCCCACGAGTGAAACTGGGGGTGCATCTGGGGCACCTGGGTGGCTCAGTCAGTTGAGCGTCCGACTTCGGCTCAGGTCATGATCTCACAGTTTGTGGGTTCAAGCCCCGCAGGCTCTGCGCTGACTGCTTGCTCAGAGCCTGGAGCCTGCTTCAGATTCTGTCTCCTTCTCTCTCTGCCCCATCCCCCGCTCATGCTTTGTCTCACTCTGTTTCTCAAAAATAAATAAAATGTAAAAAAAAAAAAAATTTTTTTTTAAACTGTCCAAGGTCACACTTGGGGAAGCCCTACAGCCAGGATCTGGGAGTGAGCGGTGAGCCCAGGGACCAGGCTCTGAACTGCCCTTGGTGAGGAGCTCCGCCCCGCTCTGGGAACCCCCAGCCTCGCCAAAGAAGTGAATCCAGTCCCAAGCCTGGGGGGGGGGGGGGGGTGGTCTCTTCCCTGGGTCCCCGCCCCCTTCAAGGGGCAGCGCACCTGACCTGGTCAGGGCTGGGGCGCTCCTCGGGGATCCCAGGGCAAGTCTGCCTCCCTCGGTGCTGTCAGCCTGCGGCGGAAGGACTCCCGGTGACCGCGCCGGGGGCCGGTGGGGACCCCGGGGCTCTAACAGACACCCCGCCCCGCCCCGCGCCCGCCCGCCCGCCGGACTCACAGCGGCCCAGCCTCTCCGCAGGGATGCCGATACGCATGCAGTTGGCGGCGTCCGGGCTCTCGGGCAGGGGCAGCGCCTCGCACTTGGGCAGCTGCAGCCGCATGAGGATGAGAGGATTGGAGCGCGCGATGGTGTATTCCTGGCGACACAGGTCGCTCTCCAGCACCTCGCACTCGTCCCGGCACAGCTCGCGGGGCTTGGGCGCCCGGGAGCGCGCGTCGCACAGCGGGAACACGAAGTGGCAGAACGAGGGGATGGCGAACTGCGAGCACTGGTCCGACAGGTGCGTGGACGTGCCGATCATGGTGAAGGCCGCTGCGAGGGCGGGGAGACTGGCGTTAGCTGTGGGGGGCCCCCGAAGCCCGCCCCACCTGGCGCGCCTGGCCCCGGCTCTAGCCAGGTGTTCCCCGCCTGCCCGCGGCCCCCGGCCCCCTTTCTCCTTCCCCGCACCGAGCCCCCCCCCCCAACCCTCCACGCTGTCCTGCGCACACCCGGAAAGGCGCTCACACGAGCAGGCCCCCCGGGCCGCGCAAGAGCCGCCGCGATCGGCACCAGACACAGAAAGGCCCTGGTCCCCACGCCTCACTTAACACAATCCAAGGGGGAACAAGGAAAACAAGGGTCTCATCCAGCTGGATGCTTTTTCCATCAAAGGAAGATCTGGATTTCCGACCCAAAAGCCACTTGCTAGGACCCTCCTGTGACCTGTGTGGGCCTGCACACACTAGAAGTCACTAGAAGCAGTGACTTCTAGAGGCAGAGGTTGGAAAAAAGCACAGGGACCCAGGAGGGAGCCACTGTCTTCCGGCATCCCCGTCCTGTGGGCCTGCAGGCCAACGTCGCAGCCCCGGGAGGTGAGAGGGCACCCCAGAGGATGAAGACTGTGCCGGACAGATGGACAGGCGGCCAGCCCTGTGAAATGCACCGCAGGAGGAGGAGTAAGAAGACTGGCGGAGGCAGAGGCGAGACGGAGAGCCAGGAAACAGCTGGAAGGTGCTCAACGTGGGAAAGGCGGGGAGGCTTTGTGACAAAGAGAGCAGAGAGGCAGGTAGAGGCAGGGGGTCTGGAGCCAGGATGGGCTGGTTTGCTGTTCAGAGGTAGCACACAGGACGGAGTGTGCCGGGACTGAACCCGACCCCTGGTCTGGGGAGAGGATACCGGGGTGGGAGCTGCAGGGTGAGCCCTTACTCGCCCCCTCTCGGCCATCGGGGCCCAAAGGAAGGCATCAGCCACATGCCCACTGCCAGGAGGCCCATCCCCTTTGCCCTGCGAAGGACCTGCTTGTAACAATTTGATCCGAGGAAGCTGAAGAAAAAGAGGTCCCTTTGCTGGCACACCTTGCAGAGATGGGGAGAAAATGGGACAGGTTGGGATTCAATCCCTGGGACGCCCCAGCTCTACCCAGGACTTGTGGTGCAGTGCCCAGTGTGACCAGCAGGTGGCGCTGCGGGCACCCGTTATCCCGGGGGAGACGCGCGAGGCCCCCGCAGCAGCCCCAGGAATAGGTGAGCTGGTGTGGGAGCCCCCGCCCTGTTATTTACTGTAGGTCAGTGGGTCACTCAGTCCCTTTCTGGTCCTGTGTCTTTATCTGCCAAGTGATTTGTTGAGGCTGTTGAGGCCAAACACTGTGGAATGGATGGCTGCACAGAGCCTGTATGAGCACATGAGGTGCATTCATGGTCCTGCCTGGTCCCTTCCGGTCTATATTGAAATTGAGGACCGGGTTTGGGTGCAGGGTCTCTCGGAGACGGCTCAAGAACCAGGTGTGAACCCAGTTCTGTCTCCTCATGGCAGAGCTGGTGACCATCAGGAGGGCGGTCATGATGTACACCTTGACCACCAGGCAGAGAAAGATTGTCTAAGAAAGCCAAACCCGGCATTTCTTTTGGGGTGATCAACCAATAGGGTGTCACAGCTGACCCTGTAAGGGTCTCTCCTCTTCCCTCTCTCCCTCAGAACATATCACATGAGGGCTGACTTCCGATCACCCAGAAGATCCAACAACTCATGTCCTCACCTTCCCCCGCTCCCCACATCACTCTGAAGACTCCTTGGAAGCTTCCAGAGTCCTGGGACAAGCACGCTCTCCAAACAGAACATCTCCATAGCCAGTCTCTAAACCCCAAGCCGGTCAGTCTAGAGCAACTTCCACTTCAATCCACAAATCTAGAGATCCTCATTTGACCCTTTTCCCCAAAGACGGCTGTAAAATCAGTCTGCTTAGGTATCTGAGTTGTTTAACGCTTCAGACAATTCCTAAAGAAATCACTGAGGGGCAATCTTGTGCCTGGAATCAGGGCTTGCCAATTTTACAATGGATGTAAAATTGTACAATGGATGTAAAATTCCAGAGTCTGTGGCTAGCATTCTAAAAGAGGGTTAGAACACCCGAGAGGACGTCAGAATGCAGGGTTCACGATAAGGCGGTAACCCGCTCCTCTCCCTTAATGAAATAAAACCAAAGAGAAAAACCACTGCTTTTGTTAAGGGTGCATTTTGTTTCCTGCAACCCATTTCATGTCTGTGAGACACATGCACGCATACCAAGTCCTAATGTAAAGAACATAGCTCGCTGTATGTGGTCCCCGAAAAGGTTTGAGAAGTTCTGCTTCCGAGGGCATGAAAAGCTTTTCCAAGGAGAGATACCAATGTTTTCAAAACGTTCTCCTGCTGGGCCCCCCACTGCCCTTTCCACTTCTCCCTGGACACCTGGCTCTGTCTTCAGAGGGCTCAGTCACCATGGGCCAGGCAGGTCTATGCATGACTGTGACCTCAGCCCCTCCAGGCTGGGGTGAAAGACAAGGCCACAGCGCACCCGAATTTAGAAGGGCGTGTCAATGACACCCCCAGGAGCATACACCTAGGACCCTCACTCTTGCCCCTTACCAGGGCACCGCTTTCTTTGCCAGGCCCTCTGCCAACCCCACCACGTCTCCCGGGGAGCCCAGCCTCAGAGGCTGGCCGGTGGCTCCAGCGTGTGCCTGGGGGGACAGCAGAGAGAGGAGGAACAGGGCTTTGCGGGGCTTTGGTCTAATTCATTTTCTTACTTCTCAGAGGATTTCCCCTAAGATGACCTTCACATCAACATGTAAAGGTCACTGCGTTGAGGGCTAACCGCCCACCAGAAATGCTAACTCCCAAAGAGACAGAGAGCCGGCCGCTTCATGCTGAAGGATCAGCTACGCTGTTTGTGCTGCGAAGAGGCACCTGAAAACCCGAAGGCTGATTCGGTCTGATGGTGCAGCGTCCCCACGCACCACCGCCAACCTGCAAACCTCTCTCCCGAACAGCGCAGTTGTGGCCCTAGTAACCAAGCACAAGTCCGAGACGGTGCAAGAGTCAGGAAAGGCGGAACAAAGAAGTCAAGTGACGGAACGCCGTGGGCACCGGCCCGCTTGCAGTGTGGCCAGCCCAGGGACAGGAGGCCCTGACGACGCAGTGAGGACAGGACAAGGCAAGACTTGGGACACATCTGGTTGGCCCGATTCGACGAATCAGACGTATATTCTAAGCAATCTGCACTTAGTACTGTGAGCACACCAATGGGGACATTCTGGATCAAACCACAATGGCGGCTCCAAATGCTTCTAATAAAGGTCTCCGCCTTTCCATCGCCAAGAACACAGAACAGGGACTGACTGTCCGAGCGAGTAACTGGCAAACACAAGGGGGTGCTCACTGTCTCACCGCAAAGATGTCGGGCTTCTTCCTACCTGTGATTCGATTTTCAATCTCTCCCTGCATCTGGAGGGAGTCCACATAAATGGTCCGGTTCCCGATGAAGCGCGCACAGGCGATCCCCCGGTAAGGCTGGCAGAATCCGTCCTCGTGGTAGTCGTCTCTGGGAAAGACACAGTCTGTGAGCACACCAGAAGATCTCGAGTATCCTTCGAGATTTTTTTTTTCCCTTGAAAATCCGTACCTTATGATCTAGCCGTCTCGTTCCCCGGTATTTACCCAAATGGATTGAAAAGGACCACACGAAAATCTGCCCACAAATGTTGATCGCAGTTGTATTTATAACTGCCAAAAGCTCAGAAGTAACCGAGCTATCCTTCAGTAGGTGAACGGATAAATAAATTGTGGTCCATCCAGACAGAGGAATGTTATTCAGTGCCAGAAACAAAGCGCTGAAAATGTATTTTCTCTCCCCTGTGATGTTTTAAAAGTGTATTTATTTTGAAAGAGAGAATGTGAGAGGGAGAGGGGCAGAGAGAGAGGGAGAATCCCAAGCAGACTCCATGCTGTCAGCACAGAGCCCGACTCGGGGCTTGAACCCACGAACCCCGAGATCACGACCCGAGCTGAAATGAAGAGTCGATGCTCAACAGACTGAGCCACACAGGTGCCCCTCCCTTAGGATTTTCTTGGTAACATTTTCTTTTCTGTAGCTTACTTTATGGTAAGAGTTCAGTGTATAATACATATGACATACAAACTATGCGGTCATTGACCATTTACGTTATCAGTAAGGCTTCCGGTCAACAGCGGGCTATTAGTAGTCAAGTTCTGGCGAGGGAGCCAGAAGTTATACACAGATTTTCAACCATGTGGGGGGTCAGTGTCCCCATCTCCGTGTTGTTCGAGAGTGAACTGAACATCTGTCCAAATCTGCAGAATGTCCATCACCAGGAGTGAATGCTAACGAATACTGTGGACTTGAGTCGATCATCACGTATTGAAACTGGCCCATCGATCGTAACAAATGCACCACATTGACGCAAGATGCAACTAATGGGGAGACCGTGGATGCGTGGGTGCTGCAGGTGGCACAGACCACACGTAGGAACATGGGGGACAGACGGGGGTGCTGGGCAAAAGCACGGCCCTCCCGCTGGGTCCCCCGGTCTGACTCCTGCCCCGGGGCCCAAGGGGAACAGCCTACACATGCCCACCACGCGCACGCCCCCACCCCCTGCCACCGCTGGAGTCCGTGTCACATTCTTTCCTGCAGAACCTGTCAGTCCTGCCTTCAGCCCACGGGATCAGGCATTCTGAGGACCCAGACGCTTTTCAAGGGGCCCTGAGGATGCTCCCAGGAGACAGTGGAAGCTACCACAGCAGATACATGAGGACTGCCACCTGCTGGGGAGCAAAGGACAGGGGCCTGGGGCTCCCAGGGCAAGCTTCTAGCAAACGCCTTAGGCCTGTAATTACGTCAGTTGGTTTCCTGCAAATCTGTAACCTGCCCCTAAGCCTCGTCATCTCACCCTACGCTGATGTAGACCACCGCCCATTGAAATTCTGTGTTGTCCAATTCCGCCAAACGGACTTAAAACTCCCTATCTTAGCTCCCTCCCAGATGTAAATTCTGGACGCTCCTAACAGTGGAGGCAAAGGACCTGGCGGTACACCCTCTCTTCAGCCGCCTCTGGCTCCCCTCCCCCCTCGGCACCTGCAGAAGCTCTTTTTCTCTCAAAGAAAGGAAGCTGGAACCATAAATAATCTAAACAAAGAGACCGTGATGCTAACCACAGCGGGATGCCCTTTCTCGTAAGCTCGCTCAGCCATCATTTCTTCGGGTCAAGGATTCCTCAAATATAGTTTAAATGGCCCAGCACGCGTGCTGGCCATACACACCAGCACACACACCCCACCCCCAGCCCCGTGAGCCGAGTTAACTGCTGATGAAATTAAAGCCAATGCCCACGCTCACCAAACGCACCGAAGGGCAAGTCAACTCTGCCCCGGGGTGTGCGCTCCGAGTCACCGCAGCTCGGTTCGGGGCGCTCGCACACTGTGCCAGGAAAATCGCTGAGAGGCGCGTGCTCTGTTTACCGTCACCTACTCCCAGGTTAGGAGACTTGATGCAGCCGGTCCCTGGGGGCGACCCCACAAAGCGAGCACTTTCTTTCCTCCGCTTCAAGAGTCAAGGCAGAGAGAGCGTGGTCCTCTGCCGTGGGCTTCTTCCTGGCCCCTGTCAGGTGCCCCCAGAATGAGGAAAGGAGCAGCGGGCGGGCAAGATACGCTGAGAAGGGGCTCGAGGCCACTGTGTCCCATCCACTGCTAACTCAGCTCAGGGGGCGTCTAATCTGAACTGCAGAGAACGTCCGAAAACACAGACAGAAGTGGTTGGAAAATGACATGCTTCGGGTTTCTGAATTATGGTAAAACAAGCGGGAATTACTTTCTAGTTTCAAGCACAGTTCTATCTTATCTTTACGGGGCAGAGTTGGGGACCTCTGAAGAGTGACAGAGCTGGAAAAGTGTGTACAACTGGCCACTCAAAGACAAAAGAGAAGCACTGAGACAGACGCCGTGATCTGTAAAATCTCTTAAGCCACGCAAGTTGAAACAGACCCGGGTACCAAATCGCAGAACCTCAGTGTTACAGAAATGCAATTTTGGGGATCTCCTACATTCCTAATGTCCCAGGCACTAATCTAAGGCCTAATGACACAGATGAAGAAGAAACTTACACACCAACAGATTCATGGTCAAGGAAGGGAGGCATGAGCAACTACAATATTGGGTTAAAAAAACAAAGAGCGAGGGAAGCAGTAGGCGATTGAGAAGAAACGGAGGAAGGACAGAAAGTGTTTTCCACAAAAGGCAGAGAAGATGACGGGCGGATGGCAGGTACCTTCCCCTCAATGGTACACACGTAAAAGTCAGTCTGAAGAAAAACATGGAAAAATTCCTGGATATAAGAAATGAATGACCTTTTTCTTCCCCCTCCCCCCCCTCCCCCCCAGTAAGCTGCATGCCCAGCGTGGAGCCTGCTGCAGGGCTTGAACTCACAACCCTGAAATCAAGACCTGAACTGAGATCAAGAGTTGGATGCTTAACTGATTGAGTCACCCAGGCGCCCCCCAATTAATGACCTTTAAAGGGAAGTAGGCTCCCTTGAAATTGAAAGGTAATCAGTGTCAAAATTCCAATGTAGTTACACATTATGTAGGAAGGTAACTTCCCCCCCAAACAGTTTTTTGCTAAAATTGTGGTAACACCGTTTTCATAATTGTTGTTCTTATTATGAAAGGGTCAGCCTGCATTAAATGGGCTGTCTGATGGCGTGAAGCAGAGGAGGCTATCTCTCCGGCATAGTGGAACGGGGGGAGAGCAGGAAAGAGCAAAAGCACGAAGAATAAATGGAGATAAATCGCTTTAACAAAGCCTGAAACTCCCTAAGTTTCAGGTGACCCGACAGCAACCTAATAGGCTGCAGTAACAAAACACTCTTCGGAGGAAGGTAACAAAATCTAGAGTACAAACTACAATGTCTGGTATACAAAGAAAATAACCAAACATGTGGAGAAACAGGAAAGCTTATAACCCAGGGCCAAGAGAAACAAACCCAAGGACGATCCAGATGTTAGACTTGGCAGACCAGGGCTTTAAGGAGCTCTAAGTGCGGTAAACAGTGCATGGAACAAAGTATAATGAAAATACAGGTAGTTTCAGAAGACACGGACACTTGGGGCACCTGGGTGGCTCAGTCAGTTGAGCGCCCGACTGCGGCTCAGGTCATGATCTCACAGCTCGTGAGTTCGAGCCCCGCATCGGGCTCTGTGCTGACGGCTCAGAGCCTGGAGCCTGCTTCGGATTCTGTGTCTCCCTCTCTCTCTGCCCCTAACCTACTCACGTTCTGTCTCTGTCTCTCTCAAAAATAAACAAACATTTAAAAAAAAAAAAAAAGACACAGACACTGTAAAATAATCAAGTGGAAGAACTGAAACATATAGTCTCCAGATAAAACAGAAAAAAAAAGTGGTAAGTTTGAAAGGTCGACAGAAAATTTCCAAACCGAAGGGCCTCAGTCAGTTAAGCATCTGACTCCTGACTTCAGCTCAGGTCATGATCTCATGGGTTCTTGAGTTCAAGCCCCATATCGGGCTCAGTGCTGACAGTGCAGAGCCTGCTTGGGGATTCTTTCTCTGTCTCTGTCTCTGTCTCTCTCTCTCCCTCCCTCTCTGCCCTTACCACGCTCTTTCTCTCAGAATAAATAAAGAAACTTAAAAAAAATTGCAACCTGAAACAGAGACAGACTAAACGATTTACAAACAATAACCAGAGCCTCAATGAGCTGTGGGCAAATACAGTGGGTCTAACTGATGTGCCATCAAGCCCCAGGAGAAGACAGACGCAAGGGGTCAGGAAAAAGGTTTGAAGAAATAATCCCCAACATTTTTCCAGAGTTGATTAAAAAAACAGTAACAGACTAAGCAATGTCAGCGAAGAGCGAGTGGGATAACACCGAGGAAATCACACCTGCTCACATCACAGTCAACCTGCGCAAAACCTAAGATAAATAGAGGCAGAGCAACACGACAAATAATGGCTGGCCCCTCATTGGAAACAACACAAAACAGGGTGACAGCTTCCACGCACCAGCACAGAAAATAAATCGTGAACCTGCAATTCCACACTCAGCAGAAACATCTTTCAAACAGAAGGGTCTGTTAACCAAAAAGATATAAATACGAATACATCTAATTTCAGAGCTTCAAAATATATGAGCAAGGGATGCCTGGGGGGCTCAGTCGGTCAAGCGTCTGACTCTTGATTTCAGCTCAGGTCATGATCTCACGGTTCATAAGATCGAGTCCCGCGTGGGGCCCTTTGCTGACACTGTGGAGCCTGCTGGGGATTCTCTCTCTCTCTCTCTCTCTCTCTCTCTCTCTGCACCTCCCCTGATCATGCTTTTTCCTTCTCTCTCTCTCTGTCTCCCACTCGCTCTCGCTCTCAAAATAAACATCTAAAACAACACAACAAAACATAAACAAGAAGTGACAGGACTAGAGGACAAAACAGAAAAATGCACAATTATAGTTGAAATATTAACACCTGTCTGTCAGTAGTTAATCAAACTAGACAAAAAAATCAGTGAAGAAACAATGGTGGAAACGCTGGCCACCCCCCTTGACCTAATGGACGTTTGGAGAACAATATACTCAATGAGACAGAATGGGTGCTTCAGTGCGCACGACACGTTCACCCAGACCGACCATATTCTTGCCGTAAAATCAATCACAATGAAGTTAACAGAACTAGAGCCACAAATCTCAGATCACGTTGAGTTAAATTAGAAATCAGTAACAAGAACCTATTTAGAAACTCTGCAAATATTTTAAAATTGAGGAGCCCATTTCTAAATAATCCTTGGGCTCAAAAAATAAAATACAAGAAAAATTAAATGGTATTTTATTTTATTTTTTAAAGTTTATTTATTTATTTATTTATTTATTTAGAGAGAACGAGAGGGGGAGAGACAGAATCCCATCCAGGCTCTGTGCAGATGCTGGGCTCGATCTCATGGTTCACGAAACCTTGACCTGAGCCAACATCAAGAGTTGGGATGCTTAACTGACTGAGCCACCCAGGAACCCAGGAAAATTAAATGGGATTTTAAATGAAATATGAAAATATAAAATACGAAAAATGAAAAGAGGCTACTAAAAATTGTGAAATGCATCTACAACAGTAATTAAAGAGAAATTTATAGCTTTAAATGCGTAGACAAGCTTTTGTATCTTAACAAGTTGGAAAAAGAATACCAAGTTAAGCCTGAAGTAATTAGAAAATACTAACGATGAGAGCAGAAATTAATAAAATAGAAAAGAAACAATAGGAAAATCAATAAAGCCAAAAGTTGGTTCTCCAAACAAAGTAACGGAATTGCTCATACCTAGAAAAACTGATCAAGAAAAAGAGAAAAACACACATTACCGATATCATGATTGCTAAAGGGGGCATCACTAAAGACTCTACAAGATGTTAAAAGATAATAAGAAATATTATGAACAAATATGTGAACACAGATCCAATAACTTAGAAAAATATGGCAAACTCCTTGAAAAACACAATACACTAAAATTAATGGAAACGGAAATAAAAACTCAGAATAGACCTAAATGTCTTAAGGAAATTTGAAATTGTAATTAAAAAACCTCCCCACGATTAAAACCCCAGCCCCAAACAATAGAAACTGGTGACTTCTGTTAAACATTTAAGAAAGAAACAGCAATTTTACACAAACTCTTTCAGAACATAAAGGAGTAAGATACTTCCTAATTTACTTTACAAGGTAAAATGATACTAATGCCTGACAAGGATGCCCAAGGACATTATAGACCAAAATGCCCTTGACCAAATGGGCACCATGCTTCACAAAACCAAAACAAATTGGACCCAGCAAAGTTTTTTATTTTTTATATTTTATTTATTCTCTTTTTGATAACAGAGACTTGGGTAATGAACGCACTGCGCTAACCAAGAATACAAGGTTATTTCAACATTTAAAAACCAGTCACCGAAAGCACAGAGACAAAGAGGGAAACCATGGAATAATCTCGGTTGATAGGGAAAGGGCAGTTGACAAAAGTCAACCCTCATTCATTACCCAAAGTCTCAACAGTCGCTTTCTTAATCTAATCAAAAGGGCATCTATCGGAAGCCTACAGTGAATATGCTACTTAATGGGGAAATACAGAACACTTTCCCCACAGACATCAAAAAAAGACAAACCTGTCTGTTCTTACCAATTTTATCCAAATTGCTGTGGAAATCTTAACCATTATGATCAGGAGATAATCAATCATCCATCCACTGACAAACAGACACGTAAATGGTATTTGGATAAATGACTTACAGATTAGAAAGAAATAAAACTGCTTTCACTCACAGCTGATATCATAATTTACATAGGAGATGCTAAGTAATATGTATACATATATATATATTTTAAATTTTTATAACGTTTATTCATTTTGAGAGAGAGAGAGCACCATTGGATTATACGCTTCAAAATGGTGAGATACTTAGGAGTAAAACCTAATAAAATACATAGAAGACCTCCACACTTAAAACTTCAAAACACTGTAGAGAGAAAGAAAAGGGACAGAAATAGAAATATCTACCATATCCACAGGGTGGACCATTCAATGGCTTTAAGGAGTCAATTCTCCCAACGTGCAATCCCACCCATCGAAATCCTAGCAGGATTTTCTTACAAATTAGTTTCACTTATGCAGTGAAAAATAACTCTATCATGAGAAATTTTTTTTTAAAAAAGAAAAGAACCAAGTGGGCACAATTACAGCACCAGTAAGGGGCAGACTGACATCATGTACCTCCAGATACAAGACCCTGAAAAGGAAACATCACTCGATCCGCTTTTAAGTAAAAAATGCATGGCCAGAAACTAACATCATAGTCATCACATCATAAACATCAGCCAAATCCCAATCCAGGGACGTTCTGTACAATAACTGCCTTGCACGTGTCAAACATTTCGATGTCGTGAAAGGCTGAGGAACTGTTCCTCACTAAAGCAATATGGGGGGCATTCTGTCCCAGGGAGGGGGTCTCCACAGAATCACTGAGGCCATGAAGGCAACTGGAGAGTGACGCCAATCTGACATACACCCTGAATTTGAAGCTGTTGTTCTGTAAGGAAATACAGCTGATCTTAGGAAACACGCACAGAAATATTAAGGGGAAAAGGGTGTGATGAATGCAACCACTTCTCAACTGGCCCAGGAAAAGTAACACTTACAAACATGCACGGGCAAGTGATAAATCAAATGAGAAGGGATAAGCCTGGGGAAAGAGATCTGGGATTACGTATTACTCTTCGTGGAACTTTTCTGTACATTTGAAGTTATTTCAAAATGAAAAGTTAAAAAAAAAAAATCCCAGCACATACTTTTGTAGAAATTGACAAACTGGTTCTAGAATTTACTTGCAAATGCAAAGGTACTAGAATGGCCACAACAATCATGAAAGAGAGGAAGAATGAGGGTGCATTTACACCATCTGATTGTACGATTTACCGCGTTGCAACTGTCGAGACAATGTCACGTTGGGATATAAGGACAGGGCAACAGGACGCGATACAGAATCTCAAAATAGACGCTCACCTGTGGTCAACTGATTTTCAATAAAGGCACTAAGGCATTTGAGGAGGACCATACAATCGTTTCAAAAACAATACTGGAAGAACTGGATATTTGTATGGAAAAAATAAACCTGAACCCATAACTCTTACTGTACACAAAAATTGCTTTTGAGATAGATCACAGACCTAACCATAAAAGCTAAAACCATAGCATTTATAGAAGAAAACACAGGAGAATGTCTTTATAGTATTGAGACAAGGAAAGGCAAAGATTTCTCAGACACGACGCATAAAAGAAAAAAAAATGACAGACTTACCAGAATTAAATCTTCCTGCTCATCAAAAGACAGCACTACAAAAATAAAAAAGCAAACCACAGACTGGGAGAAGATATTTTACATATTTGACAAAGGAATCATATACAGAATATATAAAGAACTCCTATACCTAAATAGGAAGATACCACAGTAAAACTGGACAAAAGCCTAACAGACACTTCACAAAAGTGTGGCCTGAAAAGACGGCCCACTTTTGGTGATGGGAAAATGTAAGTTAAACCATCGTGAATCATTACAACACAAGATGATGAATGGCTAAAATCGTACGAGGCCACACGTTGGCGTGGACGTGGAATAACTGGAACGTTCACACACTGCTGGTGGCAGTGTGAAAATGGAAAGACCACTCTGGGGAAGAGTCTGGCGATTCCTTATGACTTAGGTACACATTATCATCTGACCCAGTAATCGCACGTCCAGGATGCATTCTAGGGAGATGAAAACATGCTCACAAAAATACTCGAACACGAACGTTCATAGCAGCCTTAATTGTAACTGCCCCGAAGTGGAACCCAAACTTCCATCAACAGGTGAATAAACGTATTGTAGTATCTTCATAAAACAGAATAGTTATCACCGATAAACAGGAATAAACCACAGGAAGAATCATTCGGATATTACATTCCATGAAAGAAGCCAGACCCAAGGGTCTCCCCAGAGGATGTAAGCACCCCATGGCAGGAATTTTTAGCGTTTGTCTGTTTCCTTCGTTGTCGTATCCCCAACACCTTGAGTAAGGCCTGGCACATCCTAGGCCCTCAATATAAATCTGTTAAAAGAATGAACGATTTCCTTAAAAATGAAACACTGTGTTTTATATTTCTGAATCCAAGACGAAATGCTCCTAGCCTCCAATTATACTGACGTCGTATTAGATGTGGCAAAAGCGTCCACATGATCCAAACGAACAGGCCCGACACCCAAATTCATGTCATACAAACTCAAGTCTGCAGCACCTCTTAGAAATACTCACTTCTGCCGTGGCCCTCTCTAAGGCCAGGATCACACTCGGCGTCCAGAGGCGGAGAAACGGCGGCTCTGGCGTTACCGGTTTACGGAGAAGTAAGTGTAATTCTCCTCTACTGTGTTCACGGGGCTGGCCCCTCCCGGGCAAACCTTGGAAGGTTGGCATTTCCTTGGATGACTTTGGAGGTCGGTGTGTAAAAAGCATTCATCCACGCATGATAGGGCATACCAGCTAATGCATGGGCTTAAGTGAAAACAAAAGACTAAGTGGGAGCATTAAATGTGTTACTACACGTCCAGCGCTAATACTCTCATTGCCGCTAAAGCACAAACGTCTTCGTCTGTGTCGCCTGCGTGGTCCGAATGAAGGAGAGTGTGCGTGTTCTCTAACTACTTTACCCACGATGATCTCTTCAGTCACTCGTTACCCACGTTGTACACTCTTAAAATGAACTACCTTTCTATCTTTTATTCAAGTTCCCTGCTGTGGGATTCCAGGAGTTACGTTTTCCAAGAAATGGAACCTATCGTTAATGAGAAGTCACGGAGGGAAAAAAAAAAAACAAATCAGGCTGGCTTCTCTCCTCCCAACAACTCAGTTTGATTAGGTTGGTGGTTTAATGGCTTTAACATCAAATGCTCTGCGTCAGCCTTCTGCCTGAGCTAGTTTACTTACCGACGGTTAAGGCAGCTTGGTTTCTCCTGAAGTCATTTTTAATCACTGGCTTGGCAGTCTCAGGTTTTGTGTTTTTTTCATAGTGCTATTTTCCCGTAATTAGGATAAAGTTTGAACTCGGTTATGACAGTTCCCTAAAAATACCAGTGGAAGCAGTTGGAGGGAGCAGACAGCCGAGTTCTGTTTAGACACGCCAACCGTGGGGTGCCTCTGAGTCACCTGCCTGGAGATGCCCATGGCTGAGGTTGGGGGCCTGGAAGTGGGGATTCCAGGGCCACGAGCATTTGGGTGGTGAGTAGCCGAAGCCTCAGAGTCACCTGCAGTTTGTGAAGTAAGAAAATAAAGGGGCCCAGGACGCAGCCCCAAGGAAGACGGTTTCCCAGGGGCCAATAACGAACGTAAATTGTATTTGTCCAGAACAACAACACATCTTCCATTAAGCAGTGTTTGTTGAAGCCCATTATGCGTGCACACACTTTGTGGCCCATGAACTCGGCCCGGGACAGCAACGCAGGAAACACGGAAGCTCTCACGTGCAGGTTTCAGGGGCCACCCCGCCACCGTGCGGCCATGCCACCAGGCTACCCCGTGGTGTGCGTACGGGTCTGTAGTCATGAACACGAGCCACTTTTATTTAAGAGAGCAGATAAAAATGAAACCCACATATGAAACGTGAGACACGCAAGTGTTGCATTAATCCCCTCACGTTCCCCAGGCTGCTACCTGAGTAAGCTATAATAACCCTGTCTTTGAACCTGCGTCTGTGGGCTAACAGCCTGTTCTGAAAGGCTTTGTTCCCCATATACACACCCTCCACACCCTCCCTCCAAAAAGATGAAAGGAAGAGCAATGTTTTAACGGTAGTAAATCCCTCTACCTCCCCCCGACACACATGAACCGCTGTCCGGCGAACCTCCAGAGTCTGGGCGTGTGGGTGCATGCGGGCAGCAGCTGGGGGCATGACCTTGGATGGGAGTCACTGCGGCCGTCCCTGCTCATGTTTCCGGACAGCAGCACGTCCCAACGCTGACCCGCGGCACTCAGGGATCGGCCAAAGCTCTGCTATTACTCACCGCTCAGCTCCCCACTTGAAGGCCCCAGCACCCCGCTTGTCCAACAAGGAAAGAGCCTCGGGAAATGGCCCAAGAGAGGAGTCACAGGTGGGAAGAGCGGGTGACACTCCAGGGACGAAAATGGAGAACGTGTGGACACATCTGGCTTAAGCCCACTGATTTCCCCCTCTTTCTGTCTTAGTTTTGGTTAACTTCCAGAGATGCCACAAGGAGGCGGAGGTTAGTCTAGAGACCCGTGATCATGGTCAAGCGTGGGTACCCCCGACCACCAGGTGCCCGATTACAGAAGGTCATCTGCCACCACAACGCAGCAGATCAATTCAGCAGTCTCCTGAAAGAATAACTCCCCCCGACCGAGGGATTTCAGGCTAGAACTGTAAAGCTCCCCAACTCAAGGAGTTCTACTATGCAACATAGTATGTTCAAAGGAGAGAAACACACAGTCACCTCTGTGTCTGAAAAAGTAACGGCAAAAACTGGATTTCTATGCAACTCTCATAAAACACAAACTGACAAAAATCCGGATGGAAGAATAAAAAGACAATGGCCAGGAGATCTAAAAGACACGGTCCGGGAATAAGGCGGATGTATGTGTCAGCTTAGGCTGCTGTGACAAATGGCCCAGATGGGGTAACCTGACTTCTCATAGTTCCGGAGGCTGACAAGTTCAGTATCAAAGTGCTGGCCTCTTCAGCCCCTGGCTTGCAGATGGCCGCCTTGTCGTTGTGTCCTCACACGGCAGAGAGAGAGAGTTCTGATGCGTCTTTCTCTTCTTGTAAGGAGAAGTCTGGTATTTCTTACAAAACTCAGCACACAAATACCCTGTGAGCCGCACTCCTCCCAGGTATTCACCTAACACAAATTAAAATGTATGTCCACCAAAACGTGGATGAGACTATCCTTAGGACCTTTCTCCAAATAGTCAAAAGATGCAAACGACGTAGGCATCCATCAACAGAAGAGTGGGTAAACCAACCAGTATGGTTATATTGTGGAACATTCTTCAGCAAAAAAAAAAAAAAAAAAAAAAAAGCAGTGGTCTATTGATACAGGCACAGCACAAATAAATCTCAAAAACGTTATGCTAAGTGAAAGAAGCCAGCCTTAAGTGGCTATGTGCTGTAGGATTTCATTTCTATGAAGCTCCAGAACGCATAAAATAAGTCCATGGTAGAAAAAAGAACAAAACAAAACAAAACAAAACAGAACAGAACAGTGGTTGCCCGAGGAGGAAGTGAGTTGCCTAAGAAGCTGCATGATGGAACTTTCTAGAGTGATAGGAATGTTCTGTGCCTGGACATGGGGTTTGCACCGCAGAGATTTTTTGGCATTCGCTGGACCTTATCAATGGGATACTTAAGATCTGCGTGTTTCATTATATGTAAGTTTTTTTTTTAATGTCTATTTATTCTCAAGAGAGAGACAGACAGAGACAGAGTGTGAGTGGAGAAGGGTCAGAGAGAGAGAGAGGGGAGACACAGAATCTGAAGCAGGCTCCAGGTTCTGAGCCGTCAGCACAGAGCCTGACACGGGGCTCGAACTCACAAACCGAGAGCTGAAGTTGGACGCTTAACCGACTGAGCCACCCAGGCGCCCCATAAGTTTTAACTCCAAAAGAAGAAACAAGACTAGGACACAGTCACCGAACTCTTGTCAATGATTTCCCCGCTGCAATATTCACGTACAGATACACAAATACCTATAACTGATCATGAAACACATTAAACAAATAAGATGGATTGATGATGGAGAGACGGGGGATAAGGTTAGCACAGTGAAAGTGTATGTAAACGGCAGGGTCTGGTTGGTGGGTATATGGATCCCATGTTCATCGTCAGATCCTTTCTGCTTTTCCATATGCTTGAAATTTTTCCTAATAAAATGTCAGGGAAGAAAAGAGCATCTCAAAGCATGAAGAAAATGGTCCTTGACACAACAATTCAATTTAGATGTTAATTTCCACCAACTTTATCCTACAGTTCATTGTAATTCCAATCAAAAACACCATCGGAATTCTTCAAGGAAATTGGGGTGTTCTTTAAGACCTGATACAAACACCTTAAAATTACTGGTGACTACTGATAAGTGACAGAAAAATTTTAATTTCTATGTGATCAACTAAAAATCACGAAGGAACAATGTGAGGGCAGTGGCCAAAGACAAGGAGACAGGTGACAGAGAGGAAACATGAGTGTCCAGAAAGAGCGAGCAAACCTCACTGGTGACAGGGAAAATAAAGTGGTCGATACCAGTCTTCCTCCTTCAGAGTAGCAACAACGAAGAGATTTATGGGAATCACCTTGGAAGTTAGGGAGAAACGGGTCCTCCCTTCGTGGCAGGGAAGGAACCTGCGCACACCTACTCGGCAAGATCACCGATCAAAGGTGATCCTGGGCCCCTGCGTGTCTACACTTCAGAATATCCCCCAGAGAAACACCAGCCAGCCTCGGGACACACACAGGGAGGCCGCGGTGGATGTGGGTCGAGGGAAATTCTCATCACTGTGGGAATATCACACGCTTCTCCCGGGACAGAGAGAGGGAGAAGGACAACCCGGGAAGTTTAAAATATACTGACGTCCTGGGCCTCAAACATGTCCAGTGTGATATCCTTTAGGTAAAAAAGTGCACAGCAGCCAGAGGAAGCCACTCTCCAGATACACGCGTGTGCTAAATGCTCGGAGAGGCCTTATCTGGCACCCACCCAGTGGGAGAGATGATCCTGGGGGCCGGGCTGGGGGTGGGCCGGAGAAATTTTCACTGGACCAGAATGGCCTGAATGGTTGATTCTTCATTAAATGCATCCTTAATTAAAATGGATCCTTAATTAAAAATAAGAAAAAAATAAATGCAAAAATATTGCTGAAATTTTTATATAAAATGTGACTATAGTTGATATTTACATGTTTAAGAATTACATTATGATTACATATAAATTATATTTTGTATCTTATTTCCCAATAGTGTCTGTTTGCGTTATAGAATGTTTATATAAAGTTTACGAGTATAAAAAAATAATTTCAATATTTTTGAAATCACTTTGAAATCACAGACATCTTCTCCAAAGACTCACAGCTGTGCCCCAGACGATGGCCACACGCATCGAACACCACAGCAGGTGACGCGGTTGGGGGCGGTGCTGGGATTTCCGTGGGAACGGCCTCCCCGTTTCCCAATGTGCTCGGGACGCCCGGGTCCTGGGTGGCCCCAGCAACCTGGCCTGTACTCCCACACACGCCCTCCAGCCTTGTAGGGTCACGGTCACGGAAAGGAACGAGCAACCGTTGCTCTGAGACATTCCTCCCTCACCCTGAGCCACGGAAAACAGAAGTGTTCCAGCCCGAGGCCAGGACGTCGCCATCCCTGTGTGAAGTCCAGCCAGCGTCCAGCAAATTCGGCAAAGACATGTGCTTGCTGGATTGAAAAACCCGGATTCTTACATAACGGAAACCCTCAGGGAATGAGAAAATGGTTCGAGGAAAACAGATACTTACTGAAAGTTATGATTTGGGCTGTGTGTTGGACCTAAAAAGGGAAAAAAAAAAAAAAAAAAGATAGGCTATTAATGCTTTATAATTTGGAATAAAACTTTTTTCCAAACCAGCCAATGGTAAAGGCAGCCACAGCCCAATGCACTCATTTGTGGTGAGCCGTCCTCGGGCCCCAGGCTTTGCTGCTGCCCAAGATTATACGGCAGGGACGATGAAAAACCACAAAATATGGAAGAGACGCTCTCTGTGTGTGAAGAAACGTCGAGAGGGATTTTTGGGGGTTTTGCTGTCTTCCCTCTCTCTCTCTCTCTCTCTCAGCTCATCCAACCTTGACTCACAAGATCTGGTTACTAACAGGGGTCCAGATGGTCTGGAGCCTGTGTGACAGGGCTGGGGCACTGTGGGGACCATCTCACAACTGGGATGAGAGAGGAAGCGTCCCCTCCGGTCGTGTGATTTCCCCCCCCACCTCGGACGGGCACAAGTGTGTGGAGCCATCAATGCGCTCCCGCTCTGGCTTCTGCCTCTCAGCTGGGCCCGGGCTTCTGCGGGTGTCCGTGTCCCCATCTCGGTGCGCAAGGCCGGCCTCCCCCACCCGGCGCACGGCCTTCCCCCTACGCCTCGAAGCTCACCTTTGTGTCTGGGGTTATTTTCTGCACTCCAGGTTTACAGACCACTCCATCTGTGTCTGTTTTCCTTTACGACTAGTAAATGGCTAACAGGTTAAGCCGGGACCTCGTGCACAATGGGAAAGGCCCCGGGGGAATGGTTTTATGGATTTCCTCTCTGCTGGCTCGTGCGTGTTCGGTTTCAGGCTGCAAAGCAATCTCCTGTTCCGTGGCCGCGAGCGCTGCTGGCTGACAACCACACGCCTCGGCCGCCCCGACTCACCGAGCCGCACGAACAGGACGCCGGTGGCGGTAACGGTCTTCACCCCGTTGGTGGCCACGCACTGGTAGTAGCCCGTGTCTGTCGTGTCCAGATCTTGGATGCGAAGCCGAGAACCGTACTCCGTCTTGCGGATGATGACGCGCCTCGGCTCCTGCACGACCGGGGCATCGTTCTTCAGCCACCGCACGGTGGGGGGCGGGTTTCCGGCCACCTTGCAGTGCAGGATGGCCGTCTGGCCTTGCACTATGGTGATGTTGTTCACCGGCTCCAGAAAATTCAGAAAGTAGCCTGCAGGGGAGAGCAGCAAAGCTGAGCGAGGGCTGGAAGAAAGGGCTGCCTGCGAGGAAGCCTTCCATTTTCTCTCATGAATACAGTCCGTTCCTGTCACTGGTGGGGATTACATTCTAGAATGTTCTGAGAGACATGCATCAGCAAACACTGAACCTCCGCCCCCCGGGGAAATACAGCGTCAGGTTCCTTCGGGCCTCTGGTCGCAGTATTTTCATCAGTCGCAGCATAACCTCATTTTCTGTGTGTTTCCGCTTAAAGACGCCTTATTAACACATATTGTTGATTCACGGACATCGAGCCCACGGCTGACGCTGCTGTTAACTCATGCCTGAAAGAAGCTTATCTAACACGTGGTTTCCTACCACGAGGCACATCACAGCCTTCTGGTGTTTAGGAACGCTAGGCCGCCCTTCAGCACTGTCCCCGGGGGGATTTTGAACTGCAAAATCACCAGGGCGCCTGGGTGGCTCAGTCGGTTGAGCGTCCTGTTTCGGCTCCGGTCATGATCTCACAGTTCATGGGTTCGAGCCCCACGTCGGGCTCTGTGCTGACAGCTCAGAGCCTAGAGCCTGCTTCGGATTCTGTGGCTCCCTCCCTCTCTGCCCCTCCCCTACTTGCACACACTCTCTCTCTCTCTCTTAAAATGAATAAACGTTTAAAAAAACTAAGCTGTGAAATCACCAAAACAAAGCACAAAAGTGCAGGGGAAAAAAAGACTATATAGACCCCCAAAAGTACCCTTGTTTACAGTATAAGCTGGGACAATTAGACGGGTCTTGCCTTCTTGGGCCTCAGCTAGGAACGTGTGCATCGGAAAACTCTAAATGTTCACAGCTCTGGGCACGCCTAAATGCCCCCAGTGCACCAGGAGTACTGATTTGGGGTTACACATACACGTTAGGCAGTGGGTGAACTCGAAAATACGGAACCCGAAAATGAAGATCAGCTGTGTTTCTCTCTGCAAACCCTAGATCTTAATCCAACCTCAGGGACTCGTGATGTAATTCGCACTCGGAAAGGCCATCCCCCTTCCGGCCACAGCACCTCAAAGCTTCGATGAGGAAAAATCCAAAACAGACAAAACAGGCACACACTGAAAAATGAGCTAATCCCTGGCCGGGACAGAACAAAGGTGTCTAGGCCGAGTGCTGCCGAAGGCTCTGTCCCACGGCACCCCGGGCAGGAGCAGGTGACCCGGGCACAGCCCCACACGGGAGCGAGAGCAGGCCTGACAGTGCCCGGGATGCAGCACGAGTGGGGCTGGACAGTTGGGACTCAACCCATCCAGGGACGGGATTACAGATGGCAGAGGAGAGGGGTGTGTGTGTGTGTGTGTGTGTGTGTGTGTGCGTGTGCGTGTACGTGCCTGGTGTGGGTCAGGAACTGAGAGATTACTCGACATGGACGTGCACTGCTAAATTCCGTCAACATGTAAAAAAAAAAACAAAACTAAGGCTCGACCGACAAGGCGGTCAATCACGAGATGAACTCGCTTCAGACCAAAGGAATATAATTGAGCAATCTGAAAATGACCACAAAATACATTCATGTTCTGAATCTTTGGGTTCCTACGCGTTTTTTTAAGCAGTGAGTTTGAAAGCTTGAAAGACGGCACAAATCTGTTAGGACTGCCTTAATTGGATGGCAAATGACAGGATTTCTAGTGGGCCCTTGGGGTACATTTCACAGGATGGATGGTGGCCCCTAGATGTTGTGTGGCAGGGGGCAGCAGGGGGCGGGGAGGCTGTGGGTTTTAAGACGAAGGGATGGTCTTACTTCACAAGGGAGAGTGGATGCATAGCTGTTTGTAAAGGTCACTAATTAGCAGTAATCGTCATTAACCACATCATTAACCACATCAAGCTTCTACCTTGATTTTCTCCTAGCCAACCCTTTCCTCAGTGCACTGAAGTAAGTTGCAGGTGAGAATTCTCGTGGAGGGACACAAAGCTGGAATGTGGAACAACCCCCTGAAAAGACAGGCCGGACCAAGCAGGGTGGCATTTGGACGTACACTCTTCATAAATGCAACTGCACAAGCTGGGCTGGGGGAACCCTGGTTCCCGCGGCTCCCACCTTAGACCCGGAGTCTTTTGGACACTAAACCCGATGCGATCTGACAGTCTGCAGCGGTCACTTCGACACTGCAATCTGGACCGCCCTGATTAGGATAAAGACACCACGTCACGGTGTTCTGGCCAGAGCCCAGCTTAATCGGAGGGTTTCATAGGAAGGAAACTTCCAAGTTGCTTGATATTCAAGTGCTTCGTCAAGGTTTGCGTAACATGAATGCACCGGGAGGGCATATAAAGTGGCCATCAAGCCGGAATGGGAGATAGCAAATGACACATTAAAATCACAATGCTCAAGGGGCGCCTGGGTGGCGCAGTCGGTTAAGCGTCCGACTTCAGCCAGGTCACGATCTCGCGGTCCGTGAGTTCGAGCCCCGCGTCAGGCTCTGGGCTGATGGCTCGGAGCCTGGAGCCTGTTTCCAATTCTGTGTCTCCCTCTCTCTCTGCCCCTCCCCCGTTCATGCTCTGTCTCTCTCTGTCCCAAAAATAAATTAAAAAATAAAATCACAATGCTCTCTTTCGGGCATGAGCTGAATTCCCATCTCCCCTGATGGGAGAAACTGATGACAGTTTCTCCAAAGCTCGGTGACAAGGTGACAAACCGTAGCCTCCCAGCAGGCACGGGCAACGGGTCTGTATTCGGGTAGAACAGGAGCATCGGCGACTCTGGGCTGATCAGCGAAAACATCTACAAGGAGCAGGCCCTGGGGATCTGGGGGCGGGGACGTGATGGTCACGACTGGCTCTCATCTCCTCCCTCTAGGGGACCAGGTTGATGGTACTTCTCCCACGGCCACCCTCCACTTTTAGGACATTCGCACACGTCCACCTGGGACAGCTCCCCCAGCCGGGGCTGCGTCTCCTGAAAGATACAGGAGGATCTTCTTCAACACGGATACATTCATCTAGAAAGGGAGGGAAGTGGGGGAAGACGTCAGAGAGGAAGGTCAAGGGGATCGTTCCTTTTGAACCACCGAGGAGACTTGAGGAGAAGCCAGCTGGTAATTGCTGCACAATTACCACAAACAGACCCAGTATCTGCTTCTCCAGAATATCTTTTTTTTCCCATCGAATAGGTACGGAAACACGGAATAATTCTTCACCCTGCCCGCCGACAGCTTCTCCTGCACTGTTGATTGACAATGAGTCTTTCGGTGTTCCCCAAGAAGGCTCCTTTCTGAGAAGTCAGAGTAGGGAACATGAACTCCTGCCTCTCCTGCCCCGTGCAAGGACACGGAGAGCGGGGTGTTACCCCACCCCACCCGGCAAGGTGCCGTGAAACCATCTACTGGAGTCAGAACAAGGCTTAATTCAGAGATGGTGCCAGTATTTCCTTTTTAGATGCTTCAGCCATAATAGCTAACGTGGCGCGAAGAGACGCATATGTGCTGGAAGCAAACACCTTACGCCATTGACTTAATCACTCGAGCACTCTTGGCTCTGTCTGTTTCTATGAAATATCCAGATCAGGTGAACCTATAGAAGCAGAAAGCAGATGAGTGGTTGCCAGAGGCTGGGGATGGGGAACTTACAGAGTGACTCTTAATGGGTATGGGGTCTCCCCGTGGGGTGCTAAAAATGTTTGGAACGGAAGTGTGCTGATGGTCACATGACACCACAAGTGTGGTCCTGGGTCAGCAAATGCTCCTGAGGAGGGACGGGGAAGGTGAGACCAGGTCGGACAAACCAGGTAAAAGTGGGGGGAACGGTGGGGTTGATGGAAGTGTCAGGTGTGGGGGAGGGGCCACTCTGTCGAAAGCATCCTTCGCCAGGTGCTGGCAACCACCTTCAGATTTGCTGGAATCCTGGGGTGAGGCCACCACCGATTTCTCCTGGGCCTGAGGTGTCCAATTTTTCCAGATCCCCTTCACTGGCAACAGATGAACACTCACCCCTGAAGCCACACCCTCCTCAGTTGGCAGAAAGCAAAGGAGAATCCGGTGCAGTGATCCAGCCCGCATGTGGAGTTCTCAACCAATTTTTCTTGACCCTCCACCATCTAAACCAGGGAGCTCAGCTCTGTCTTCACACTGGAGCCACCTGGGAGCTTACAAGAAGCCCCGCGGTAACCAGGACCCAGGAGGGGTCTGGACAATGGCATTCGTCAAAAGCTCTAAGTGTGTAGTCAGGACCAGGGACACCTGCTTAAAAACGCAGAGGACAAAGAGAAGCTACGGTTTCTCTTGGGATGAACCAAACCCATCCAAGAACAAAGTCAGCACAGACCAGAGACAACCCCAAGATGAAGCATTGTTGGAGGAGAGCATCAGGACTGGAAAGAACATGTCTGTATGTCCAGCACCAACCCCTGGAGGTTCTGGATGCGAAGGCATACGAAAGCCTCATCTAGCTGGGAATGGACAGGGCAGAATCTCCATGGACGGCACCCTTGCCTCGACATGGGTCTTATATCTGCCCCTACCAGAAGCTTAGAGAGACCAAAACCATAGGTAGATACCATGGTAACTTACGAAACTCATAGTACCCTCCCTAGGTGAGTGCCTAAAACAGCCTTTGGGAAGAAATTAAGACGTCATGGTGAACAGCTGATATCCATGGTATCAATGCTTCTGGAATTTTCTCTAACCTTTCCATCCTCTTCCTCCACTGGAAGCAGCGGGGGGGGGGGGTCCCTTACTCTTCCAGAAACACACCCAGCTGGTCCCTCATCTTGCAGTCAACCAGAACACCCTGTCCCCAGATCTCTGCTGTTTCTCCAGGATCAAGTCTCTGCCAAAAGGTCATGTCCACGGACGGTGTTCCCCTGGCCGCCCCATCTAAAACAGCCTCTATTCATTTCTAACCTTGCTCCCCACAGCACCGATCTTGGCCTGATGCTATGGCAGAGTCACATAATGGTTAAATTACAAGTTTTGACATCAAGTATAACAAAATGTGACTTTTTGGGGGCATGTTTCTCAACTTCATGGCTACTTCTTGTCCAGATTCAATTTAGAATCACCCCGGTAAGTTTGATTTCAAGCCTGGGGTGTTGATGGAGAAAAGCGCTGCGTTTAGAGATGATTTGTATAAAGCCGCCCTCTAGGGGCGCCTGGGTGGCTCAGTCGGTTGGGCGGCTGACTTCGGCTCAGGTCATGATGTCGTGGTCCGTGAGTTCGAGCCCCGCGTCGGGCTCTGTGCTGACAGCTCGGAGCCTGGAGCCTGTTTCAGATTCTGTGTCTCCCTCTCTCTGACCCTCCTCCGTTCATGCTCTGTCTCTCTCTGTCTCAAAAATAAATAAACGTTAAAAAAAAATTTTTTTTTTAAAGCCGCCCTCTAGACAATAGGGAGAAAGCATGCTCTATGTCTCAGTCTCGGGCCTTCTCCCTCATTTAGGACATCTCTTTGTCATGCTTTTTCTTCCTACAGACCTTCACGTGTATTTTTAGGTAGTTTTTTAGGTATCCTGTAATTCTTGTCACTGGTGTGTGAATTGTTTTCATTTCTATCTAAGTAGTTTAAAGGAGGCTTAGTGGTTTAAGAAGGCGTGGAGGACAACTCTTAGATTTCTACATCGACTTCCCACTGCTGCTGTAACAAGTTAGCACAGACTTAGTGGGGTAAACCGTGCCAATTTATTGTTTCACAGTTCTGGAAGTCAGAAGTCCTAACATCCAGGTAGTGACAGGGCTTTGTTCCTTCTGCAGGCTCTGGGAGTCTCTGTCCTTGCTTTTGCAGCGTCTGGAGGGGACACATGCCCTGGCTCGTGGTACTTCCCTTGCGTTTAGCCCCACCTCTGCCCCCATCACCACATCTCCAACTAGTAACTGTCACCGGCCGGCCTGCCTTTATAAGGACCTCTGCGAATGTAATCACCTGGATCATCCAGGATCATTTCCCATCTCAAAATCCTTAACTTAATCCCATCTGCAAATCCCTGCACCGTGAAAAGTAACAACACGTCACAGGTTCCAGGGGCATCTTTCTCTTCTGTCCACTGTGTATATTTTGCTTTTATCTTGCCCCTTTACTGAACTATCTTACTAGTTCTAACAGTTTCTGAGTCGACTGTCCTGGATTTTCCGTGCAGATCTCTTCTTCTTCAAATAGCAATAGTGTGGCCTTTTTGCTTTCAAGATTCATACCACTCACATCTCCTTTTGCCTAGTTGTTTTGCTCAACATTATTTTTTTAAATAATTTTTTGAACCTTATTTATTTTGAGGGAGAGGGAGAGCGAAAGAGAGAGAGCACACCCGAGGGAGGGGTAGAGAGAGAGGGAGAGAGAGAGAATCCCAAGCAAGCTCCATGCTGTCATCACGGGACCCAACTTGGGGCTCGAACTCATGAACCCATGAGATCATGACCTAAGCTGAAACCAAGAGTCAGATGCTTAACTGACTGAGCCACCCAGGCACCCCCCAATATTAGTTCTTTTTAATTTAACAATTACACACAAAACTACAAATATTAATATAATACATACCTGTGTACACAACATTAACATTTATGCTAACATCTTGCCATATTTGATTTAGAACACTGTTAAAAAAAAACTACACATTCTAGAATGCATCTAAAACCCACATTTCCCTGTTTCTTGAAAACTGGTTATGCACCAGGCCAATGCACATTTCTACTGTTTTATATTTTTAGAAATGTTCCCTGAAAGATCACTTTGTTAGTTTTTTTTCCCCCATTCAAAGTCAGCTTGGGATTTATTTTTGTTGCTGCTCATTTATTTTAATGACTGTGTAATATTTCACTGTACAAACCAACCATAGTTTCTTTATCCTTTTCTCAAATGCAGGGCAGTAAATTGTTCCCACATTTTTGTTAGGGCTTAATCACCACCTGTACACACGTCTCATCGTGCACACATACAAGAATTCCTTGAAAGTGTCCACCCGGATGCAAAAGTGATGTCACGGGGCTTTGAAATCTCTCATTTATGTAAGTCTCAAGGGTGCCTGAAACCATCCGCGTTCACCATCGTCAATCGAATTGTTTCCCCTTCAACTATGTCAACATTTGTGTTCAGGGGCCAAAGAACGTTTGCCAACCTGATGAATCTGAAATAGGGTTGTTTCACTCTCCATCTTAAGAATGTGTCCTGAGATGGGGCTCCTGGGTGGCTCGGTCAGTTAAGCGACCGGCTTTGGCTCAGGTCATGATCTCACGGCCCAGGAGTTCGAGCCCTAGCTGGGCTCTCTGCAGTCAGTGCAGAGCCCACGTTGGATCCTCTGTCTCCCCCCATCTGTCTGCTCCTCCCCGAATAGCATATGTTTGCCTTTTCTCTCAAAAATAAATAAATACACATTCAAAAAAAAAAAAGGAAGAATGTACCATGAGCTGGAGTGTCTTGGAAAGGTTACTGGCCACTGGCCTCTCCTTCCGCAGCTGTCTGTTCAAACCTTTGCACTGTTGCTCTAACTACTGCCATTCATAACTTTTCTTTTTCCTTTCCTAATATAAGCATTCAGTGTGCAGATTCCCTTCCATTTCTTCAGCCATCTAATGAGTTATTTACTCTCCATACGGTTGGTCGGCCAGACCCAAATATCTTCCAACTTCCATTATAATATTTTCTTCCATTATAATAGTTCCAAATTATTGAAAGTGTGCCTACTACACTGTTGTCATAGAACCCGGTCTACGTGATGATGATTCTTCGACACCACTGATATTTGCTTTACGGCCTAGCACGGACTCAATACCTAGAGTAGCGTTCCACATTTTACCAATAAGAATGTGTTTTCTCTAACCGCTCAGTGCAGGGATTTACATACGTGCATTAGATTAAACTTGTTAAGTTTTTCAAAGTGTTAATAGGCTCATCTATTACTTTCGATGACATGTGTGTTCACGGACTCTGTATTTGTCACATGGCTATTAGTAACTCTGTGAAGGTGTGTTTCCATATTGGAAACTATGTTACTGGGTGCAATAAACTTCAGGTTTATGGCATCAGCTAGTCTTTATATACTGTCTAATGCTTTTGTCTAAAAGCCCATTTTGTCTGATTTTGAGGTAGGGTACTCTTTTTTTTTTTTTAATTTTAATTATTTATTTTGAGGAAGAGAGAGACAGAGTGCAAGCCGAGGAGGGAGACACAGAACCCGAAGCAGGCTCCAGGCTCTGAGCTGTCAGCACAGAGCCCGACGCGGGGCTCAAACTCACCAACCGTGAGATCACGACCTGAGCCGGAGTCGGACGCTCAACCGACTGAGCCACCCAGGCACCCCTGATGTAGGGTACTCTTGATTAACATAGTCCTGCACTGTATTTTTAATTTTTAAAACCATTTTTATGATTATACCTTAGAAACGAATCCTGTAAACAGCATATAATTTAACATGTTAATTGATGAATCTTTACATACGAACCATGAGTTTTTTAACTGGCAAGTTTTATTTTGAATGTTTCCATTTTGTATTTTATTTCTCATTTCATTTTCATTTTAATCTGCCTTTCCTGTTTTCTACTTGATTGATTTTTAAAATTTTTCTTTTTCCCCTTTACTTGTCTAAAACATGTAGTAGGCAGCTAACTTACCTATTTTTTACAGGCAGACCTAATTTGGCAAAGTTTCCTCCAAATGCGACCAAAAATACAAGTGCCATGAAATGTTTCCTCCAAATGCGACCAAAAATACAAGTGCCATGAAATGCTCAGAGATGCAACCAAATGCCCACCCACCAGTTTTGAGTTACTGCTTCCCGGTGTTCAGTTATATTGGATATCTAAGCCCCAGCGGTCATTATTATTTATGATTTTTACTCTCAGAGTTTATTTAGACTTGCTGACCTGTTAACCAAGTGCTTTTCCTTGCTTATGTGGCTTGTACTGCACCCTTCCTCTGGGCTCAGCTGAGCTCATCCTGAATCGTACTTGGTCTTTGGGTAAAGGACTGAGGTTGTAAACACCCTCGGTCTTGGTCTAAGAGTTACCCATGACTTTCACACTTGAGTAATAGTTTAGCTGGGTATGGAATTCTGGCCTGGCACTTACACTGCCATCTTCTGGCTTCTGAGTTTACTGCAGAAATCAGGCTGGTTCTTGTTCATTTGTGGGTAATCTGATGTTTCCCCTCTTAGGCTGCTTTTCATGTTTCCCCTCTATCTTTACCACTCCCATGTATCTCTAGGTGTGGCTTTATCTGTATATAGACTTAATGGGCCTCAGTACCATTCCTGATTCCACCAATTCTGTAAAATTCTCCACCAATACCTCATGAAATATCGTTCCTCCATTTCCCTTTATTCCTCCTCTGAAATCTGCTTCTGCATAGATGCCGAATTTCCTCCCATATGTAGTTTCTCCGTGTGCTTCACTGCTTTGATATTCCCTAGCTCCTTTTAATCTCCAGCTGGGCACCCTCTTGCTCCTTGATCTGCCCATTAAGTTTCTCATTTCTTCGACTACAATTTTTTATTTCTAGACAGCCTCTTTGGTTTTCAAATCCACCACTGCCTTTTCTTCCTTTATTTTTAATCCTTCTGGCTTCCTTGTTTACTAGCTCACCACTCATCCCAAGCCTCTCCAAGTGTGCCTTGTAATTTTCCACTACAGAGTGGGTTTTCTGTGGGAACCCCTTGGGGACTAGGTTCCTGCAACAGTCAATGCCAAGTCTTCACGTTAACTCTTGGGCCTGGGATTCCCCCCCACAACATTCCCAGCATGTAAACCTGGTTTCCTGGGGGGTGGTCCACGTCTTGTTTTTCATGGTAGCGTCTTCCGTGTTCGCCCCCTCGGGCCAGGGCTGAGGCGAGGACTGTAGCCCCTAGGTCTCCTCGCCTGCTGCCAATCGCTTACCTACCACACTCAGTTCCCTGGACCCCACAGGTTCCTTCCTGGTTTGACGCTGAAACCCAAGGTTCCTGCTGCGGCTGAGCCTTGATGACCGTTCAGAGGCCTTACATAGGGCACAAAAAATGTGAATTCTCTCACTTTCCTGAAGCCGAATTCGATTTCTGTCTCAACCTCTTATTTCTCCTGATTGAAGGAAATGTAATCCCTCCAATTCCAAGTGATGTCAGTAAAGCTAAGGAATTTATTCACGTGATCGCAATCAGCATTTTCCCTCTCTTGGCTATTCTCTCCAGTGTCGCATTTGCGTCTGGGGATACTCCTCCAGCCTCAGTGCTTGGAGGATTTGAGGCATCTGCAGAGCCTTTTGCCTGTCTCCAGCATTTGCCAACGTGTGCACGCCTTACTGGTGTTCCTTCTACTCTGGAGCCCACGGATGTGTCCACAGCCACATGGGGACACGTGTTGGGGAGCCCGCATCATAAGTGCATGACACCTGCAAAACACCACTCTTTGTCTCAGATAAACTAGACCATGGGGACATTCTCCGAGGCTGCAGAGTAGGACCACCTCAAGTGGCTCGTGCCCTGGCAGCCCAGGGCGGCCACAACTCAGCTTCCTCCCCATTCCTGGCTCCTGGTCATGTCTCCATCTCTCTTCACAAGTGCACGTAAGCAATTAAATCTTCTACTAATGTTTATTGAGCACTTGTATGTAATTTAAGCGGGGGTGGGGGGCAAGTTAGTTTGGTCCACCATTGTAACCATCATTAATGCTCTGGAGGCCAAGATCAAAGCCAGAAAGAAAGTTCTCTGAAGAGGAAGCACAGTGTTGTGTTGGCCTTCGGCGTTAGTTCACAGGCTCCCATTTAAACTCCTGGCTTCACTTCCCTTTTGTGCAAAATGTGGCGTTTGTACTAATCTTTGCTCAGCTTTCCTCCAGCTCACAAGGCTTCCTTTTAGGACCATTCCAAACCACTCCGGACGCGACAGAACAGGCCAGGAGGGGCCAGACCCCGGCGACTGAGAATCTGGCTAACTTGGATCAGTCAGCACCCCACAGTGTTAGAGGCAGAACAGAAGTCTTCCCTTCTAATTATCCAAGAGGGTTTCCCCTCTGCACAGCGGGGGACCGTTAACAACGATGTTAATGGATTCCGCGCCCCTGTTCCCGGGGCCAGCTCTCTGCTCACCCCTAACTCCGGACACCGGACCTGAGTCCAAGCAACGCAGGACCGACACGCCAAGGGCAGAGGTAACAGGAGAGCCCGTTACTATGGGCCAGCACTCCCGCCTCACAGTCGGATCAGTGATGGATGGTCTTTTTCTCCCAACTGACCGTCCCCACGTTTTCCCACTCGGTCAAATTACTTAGGTGTTTGAGAAGCGGCCTGTTTACCAGGCCACGCTGACTGGTCTGGGAAGGAGATAAGGAAAGCCTTATGCACCAGGGGTCACAAGGTCACAGGGCTTTGACTGGTGGGAAATACAACAGACAAGCTGCCTGGCAGGGCAGGTGAAGAGGGGACCCTGAGGAGCACACGGAGGACATAAAGCCGCTCTTCTCCAGGGGAAGTATTTACAGCTCCATAAATCAGCCGGGGGCAGGGGCGAGGGGTCACTCCGCTCAGACGCTCCCGCTGAGCTGTCTAGCAGTCTGCACAGAGCCAGCTGCAGGTTGGGGTGGGGGGGGGGGGATGGCTGAGCAGAAGAGCCACAGGGACAGGATGGGGGGTGGTGAGATGGGCAAAGGTGGGAGTCAGAGAACACGGGAAACAGGAGCAAAGGAACCCGAAGGGTCTGAGAAATGCAGAAAAGTACGTGAGCGTTTCTGCACATTTGGAGGAGGGTGAACGGTGGCCCCAACGACACGGGTTGGAACCTGTGACCGTGCCCTTATTTGGAAATAGGGTCACTGCCGATGCAATCAGGTTAAGAGGGGATCACATGGGTGGGCCCTAGTCCAATGGCTCTTGTCCTTATCAGAAGAGGGACATGTGGACACGGATGCGCAGAGAAGACCACACGACAAGAGGCAGGGACGGGAGAGACGCGGCCACAAGCCTAGGAAGTCCGGGGGCTGCGGACGCCACCAGCGGCTGGGAGAGAAGCCCGGGACACTCTCTCCTTCAGAGACCCCAAAGGAACAACCCCACCCCACCCCCCGCCCCCGCCCCCACAGACACCCTGATTTGGGACATCTGACTCCAGAACTGGGAGCCGGTTTCTGTCATTTGAGACACCTAGCCTGTGATCCTTTGGTAGGACAGCCCTCGGAAGCTACTGCAGAGGGACTGAGGAAGGAAGGAGCTGGCCCCACAAGCCTACACCTGCACCGGGCGACACCCACAGACTCACAAAGGGTCAGGGGCATGAACACACACACACACACACACACACACACACACACACCAGAAGTTCCAGAAGCGTACCTAACGCATACACTAATCAATCCACATGCCCTACAGGACTCAGGAGCCCAAAGCTCAGGAGACAGAGACAACAGGGCTCAGGGCCAGGCCAACACCGTGATCTGCGATCTCTGCTGATTGTTCCGTTCCCTCTGTCCCGGGAGACTTCGGGTCGGCACCGGAGCGCAGCACCTGCAAATAGCAGGGGGCAGCCTGGCCTCCTGCCCTGTGATTTAGGATGCCCTTGAGATCACCTACAATTGCAACGTATCCTCAAGCGGGGAGAGCTTGGAATTCTCCCCCTGGGCCCTTAGAAATTACCCGCTTCCCACACACATCCCAAAGTACTGATTTGACAAAACCCCAGACGTGTTACCTCTCCACTTCAAATACAGCCTTGGAGCACAAGACCAAAGGGTTTCTGGGGCAAACGTATGCTCTTGTAAATGTCACGACAATAACAGTGACAATGACAAAAATGCTAGTGACCTCGCCAGTAATAAGCAGTGTGTCTAACGCGGCAAGGAATCTAAGCTCCTGGTATATATCCACTCCTGGGTTAGCCCAGCACCGTAACCCAGGAGTCCTAGGCCGGCTTCCGTCCGAACCCTGACGGTCGTGTGGCGTGGGAAAACTTCAGGCAAACTTTCCTGGTGTAAATCACGTCTTCTGTGTTTTCTCTCCTACGTAGGCTTTTCGCTCGGGGGTCTTTCTCTGTCGATACCCACCACCCACTATGTATCTGTTAAAAACTGACTACTGGCAGATGCCAGAGTATATCCGAACACAAACGCTGTCTACACGTGTGCCTAATTCCCAGGTCCCGGTTTGCCCGGAAGAGACGAAGCGGTTCTCTCGCCGAAGGACTGGCCTGCCAGCCATTTCCCCCTGCTGGTGATTTTATAGATGCTGGGGCGTCATAAATGCTAACCGGATTAAAAGAAAGAGCTCATAGAGTCCATTCAGCAACCAACACTTTTTTTGGTATGATTTAAGCCACATATGGCCAAATAGTGACACTCCCTGGAGTTCAGCAAAAAAAGCACACGGAACAACAAGTGTGGCATGGCCAGGCCAATTCCTTCCGTCACGAGCGCGTGACGAGGAGGCCGGGGGAGCGGAAAGGAAGGGTAGAGTGAGTCCCCTTTTGTGCAAGAGCTGTAACCCAGGAAGAAAGAAAATCGCACTACAGAACCAGAGAATTGGGCTGCAATGACTGGCTGGGGCCATTTGCTAGGATCCTGTCCCCAAGGGGCTGCTGAGGTCTGGACGCCTGGGACTGAGGCACACGCGGATGGCCGCACCCGGGAAGAATAACAAACAGCACAGGCCTCCTGCCACTGCTTCCTGGGTGAGTGCCGTGCGCTGAGCCCTCGTGTCCCGCCGACAGCTGGGGGTGCGCCGGCCACAGCGGGATGCTGGAGCCGCATCCGATCCCGGGGTGTCCTCCAGCCACACCAGGCTCACGCGGCTGCTCTGAGCAAGTGGCAGCACCCAGGCGGCCCCCACGGGGAGAGGGGCCCAGCTCGCCGTGGCCCCCTGCTTCTTTCCCACGGCCCAGGCACGGCGTGCACACACAGACACGCACGCGAGGCACACACGTGTGCACACACACCCGCTTTGCCAGTGAGCATCTGCAGCTGGTGTTTCTGTGCCCTGGAGAAGCCAAGGCCAGCTTCCAGAAGCCTCGGCACTGCAGACACGAAAGCACGCTCCGTTTTCACACAATCACATGTAGATTAACAAAAGCAGTCAGGAGGCAGTCGAATCCCAACCAAGCAGAGGGCTTTACAAAGCATGCGGCTGTGGGCTTGAGAAATTGCTCCCAGACCAAGAAGGAGGGCCTGGAATCCCACCCAAGGCACAGGATCTGACTTATCCATGTTTGGAGCTTGTGGCTGGATGCAAATAAAAATTTCTGTGAACGTTCAGCCTACGGTCGCTTCTGAGCCTTGGTCGGCAAATGCGTCTTGCATCCAGGCGGGCCCGAAGGACCTTTCATCTCGCAGCTGTGACAGGCCCTTCTGGCCCCTGGAGACCCCGCACCCTGCACCTGGGGGACAGGTCTGCTGTAAACACGTTGCCCCCTGGGGAGTGTGGAGTCTACGAGGGGAGTGCAGGTTAGAGTTAGACTCTGACTGTGGCTGTCCACTTCTCAGCCAGCCCCACCTCCCGCACCGCCCCCTCACCTCTCTCTTATCTGCCCCTCACCTCCCTTCCACTGCCCCTCCCATTTCCCCCCCATCACCCTCCAGACTACCAAGGCAATCTTTGCACAGCGATCAGGCTACACCGTGTCCCAGGCCAGAACCTTGCACAGTGGAAGACGGCGCTTAGAATAAAACGGAACATTCTCCTGCCACCTAAAATGCTGTATATGTTCTACCCAGGGCTGCCCAATATAACTTTCCGTGGTGATGGAATGTTCTAGATCTGTGCTGTCCATCGTGGTGGTCTTTAGCACATATGGCCACTGACCACTTAAAATGCAGCTCTGAGAACTAAGGAACTGGATTCTTGATTTTATTTAATTCTAATTGATTTAAACTTGAAGACCCACACATGGCTTGATGGCCTTGGAACTAGGTCACGTTGGTCTAGTCCCCTGACCCTTCTGACCTCAGCTACCCAACCCTTTCTCTCAGCTGCCTCAGGGCCTTTGCACAGGCACTGCCATGCCTCAGGACTCCCCTGTCTTTGTCAGCTCTTCGGATCTCAGTGTAACATCTCGTCCTATGCCAAGACGCCCTTCCCTTCCTTCCAGATCAACACAGCCCTGTCTCTTCCTTCCAGCTACTCTGTCGAGCATTCAGGATTCTGACTCCCCAGTACGGGGCAACGTCATCAAACAGAGACCACACGGGATGATGTCGTGCTGTTTGGGTCACCAGCATGTACCTGGGCCTCACACAGCAGGGGCACAAAGAGACGGTCAGGGAATGTGTGTGGACCATCCGGACTGCAGGCTAAGTCAGCCTTCTGAGAAATGTTTCACCAGGCCCAGCATCCAGAGCACAGGCCTTGCCCCCTGGGGACACATCCCTATCCTGATGGAGGTCTGACCCCTGCAAGCAGCCCGTGTCCCTGTGAGGTCCCATCGAGGTCCACACACCAGGCCCCACCAAGGGCAGTCAAGGCTCCACACGCCCTTGACTGAAATGACTGGCCCCTAAGCAAACAGCACACACTGGTGAGCGTTCTGGGACGTGGAGGGAGCTCAGCACCCCGTAGGACCCCGGGAAATCTCTCGGGACCTGCAGGGACAAGCCGGCCCTTAGACTGAGGCCAGCAGACTTGGGTCCTAGCTGCTCAATGCCCAGGAGACCCAGCTGCGGACACACGGAGGGGCGACCTTCCTGAGGGGACGCGGGACCCTCAACATACAGTGGGCTAAGAAATGATTATGGATTCCCGGTCTTTGAATAATTAGGAAGAAATCAGACAGAAGTAGAGGGGATTTTTTTTCAGCATTCTCATTTTTTTTTTTTAAAGTTTACTCATTTTATTTTATGGGAGAGAGAGAGCCCGTGTGAGCAGGGGAGGGGCAGAGAGAGAGAGAGAGAGAGAGGGAACCCCAAGCAGGCTGTGTGCCGTCAGCACAGAGCCCGACGAGGAGCTCAATCCCACCCACCTGGAGATCATGACCTGAGCCAAAAACCGAAAGCCAGACGCTCAGCAGACTGAGCCACCCGGGCGCCCAGAGTGGTCGCTTTAACAGGCAATCGTCGGGCATTGAGTTGCGTCTCCCCCGAAACGCACACGTCGAAGCCCGGCGCCCAGCGCGACGGCGTTTGAAGGTGGGCCTTCGGGAGGGGTTAGGTTAGATGAGGTCTCGAGGGGTCCCCACGAGGGGGTCGGTGCCCTAATGGGAAGAGGAGCCGGAGTGCTCTCTCGGCCACGTGAGGCCAGAGAGGGCGCCGTCTGCAAGCCAGGAAGAGAGGCCTCACCCAAACTGACCTGCTGGCGCTCTCACCCTCGCCCCCCAGCCGCCAGGACGCTGGGGAGTGCATCCCTGCGGATGACGCGGCCCGCACGTGGTGCTTCCTTACAGCAGCTGGGCTGGGACGGCGATCAAGGCGACAGGGTGACAAAGGGCTGAGCGGGAGGGCGGCCACCTCCCCGAGGAATCGGGCTGTATCGGAAGAAATGTGCCCCATCTACTCACGCTACCAACCCAAGATGCCTGCAGAGTGCACCGCGGGAGCAGCGAGCCAGACGGTGACCTGTGGGGGAGGCTGGGGCACGAGACAGACCACCCGCTCCTCCGTGAGCCACCCGCTCAGGCGGGACGCCCACCGGCTCCGGACGATTTCAGGGAGGATCCCAGGAGACCGCCACCCGTCAGCAGGTGACGGCGGCCCAGCCAAGAGTGCAGCTCCTAAGGGTGTGCTCAGCCCCACGGGGCTCCCCACAAGGCCCCTTCCCCCCCTCCCGCGACCATCTGCCTGCCACCTGCCAGCCGCCACCTTCCGACCGGCTGGGACCAGCCCTCGATGCCCCCACGGCTGCCGAGGCAGGCACGTCGCCACACCCACCAATGGGGCAGCGCCGGGCCACGGGCACCCACCACCCATCCCAGCAGCCATGCCCCGGGTACAGAAGGCACCCCACGCCTCTCCACGCGGGCCCCCGAGAACGCTTCCGAACACCTGCTTCCAAGAGCTCCTCACTCTTTACCTTTCAGAGTCGGAATAGGGCCGTCCTGTCCATCCAGCTCTCCCAGAGGGTCATTCGGGTCCGGAACCTCCATTTCCCCTGGACGAAAGAAAGAGCACAGCACATACATCCGTGAGGTTCACTGCACGCCCTGTACTCTGCTTCTCGTGCAAGAACAACAGTATTCTAGCAACACCGTCCACCGTGTACAGAAAACCTAGGAGGACAAGGCGCTGTGGGAGCTTCTGGAAGGCTCTGATCTGGCATTGCAGCAGAAGTGATTCTTCACGTTGACCCCCAGGGTGGCAGAACACACAGACGAAGCACACGTGTGACCGAAGCCCTGCGCGCCATTTAGGGAGGGACAGAGATTCGAACACTGGCTGGCGAAAGAGAACACCTCGGTCGCCAGAGTCTGCAGGTGGCTCTCCGGAGGCGGGCCCTGGAGATTGTGAATAAATTCGGAACCGGGGTGTTTCAGGCAGCGCGTTCCCCTCCTGGTCCCCCCAGATCCACTGGCAGCCAGCAGCCAAGGACGGACCTACCTACAGCTGTGAGGACAGAGGTATCTCGTCCTACAGCTCTAGCAACCCACCCTTTAGAGACGGGGTCACAGCAGGCGCAACCACTCCCAGGCTCACCCCTACCCAGCGCGGGAGCAGATCTGGTCCGCCTAACCCGGAATACCACACAGAGCCGTGGGCCCCTGTTCCCGGGTCCCACCAGTCGGGCCGGGAGGGTGGGGTAGAAATGGTGGCTCTGACGACACATCCGGATGGATCCGGGTCTGTGACATCAAAACCTAGCACGGAATGGGACACACGTGCTGAACGTCACGCAGCTTAGAAGGAAATCTTGCCCTGCTACACGTGGATGACCCTGGGGGACATTATGCTGAGGGAAAGAGCCAGACACAGAAAGACAAATAGTGTCGTCAGTGAGGTCCCCAGAGGTGTCCAATTCATAGGCAGAAAGCAGACAGAGGGGCGGTGGGGGGGGGGGGGGGGAGGCAGGAGTTGGTGGTTTAATGGGGACAGGTTCTGGAGATGCATGGTGATGGCAGGAGTACAATAATGTGAGTGCCGTTAACTCCACTGAACCCCATACTTAAAAATGGCTAAGACGTGGGGCGCCTGGGTGGCTCAGTCGGTTGAGTGTCCGACTTCAGCTCAGGTCATGATCTTACGATCCATGAGTTCGAGCCCCGCGTCGGGCTCTGTGCCGACAGCTCGGAGCTTGGAGCCTGCTTCGGATGCTGTGTCTCCTTCTCTCTCTGCACCTCCCCTGCTCACACTCTGTCTCTCTCTCAAAAATAAATAAACATTTAAAAAAAGATGGCTAAGACGTGTGGAGGTTCCTCAAAAAATTAAAAATAGATCTACCCTATGACCCAGGAACAGCACTGCTAGGAATTTACCCAAAGGACACAGGAGGGCTGATGCACAGGGGCACTTGTACCCCAATGTTTATAGCAGTGCTTTCAACGATAGCCAAATTATGGAAAGAGCCTAAATGTCCATCAATTGATGAATGGATAAAGAAGATGTGGTTTATAAATACAATGGAATACTACGTGGCAATGAGAAAGAATGAAATATGGCCCTTTGTAGCAACATGGATGGAACTGGAGGGTGTGATGCTAAGTGAAATAAGTCAGGCAGAGAAAGACAGATACCATATGTTTTCATGCTTATGTGGATCCTGAGAAACTTAACAGAAGACCAGGGGGGAGGGGGAGGGGGGAAAAAAGTTACAGAGAGGGAAGGAGCCAAACCCTAAGAGACTCTTAAAATCTGAGAATAAACTGAGGGTTGATGGGGGGAGGGGGGCGGAAAGTGGGTGATGGGCATGAGGAGGGCACCTGTCGGGAGGAGCCCTGGGTGCTGTGTGGAAAGCAATTTGACAATAAGTTTCCTATTAAAAAAATGGCTAACACGGCAAACTTTTAGGTTATGTGCATTTGTTACAATGTCTTTGAAAGTCTCCGGAAGGCGGTTTATAACTCAGTTACAAACCGGGTCACCCCGCCTGCCTCTCTTACACGAGACACAGGAACCAACAAAGCACCCAGACACTCGAGGCCGCTCTTGCGATGAGAAACCTTGCTCGAGGAGGCTGGGGCTTGTGAACAGGGTACAAGCGGTTTTCAGACAGAGCGGTTTTCACGCAAGAGTCTTCAGATTGTTTCGCTGAATAAACACTGACTGGCCAGCTGATTCATGAGGGCACCGGCATCTCTAAGCTAAACCTGTCTGCACCGCCAGGTCCGAAACCCCAGGATGCGCCAGGGAACACATCGGCCTTCAGCGCCCTTGGCATTGAGCCGCAGCACCCATGCGGCCAGCGGGAGGGTGTTTCTGCCCGGGCCGGGGCTTCTCACACCCAGTTAAGGAAGGTCCCCTCTTTCTATCACTTCTAGTCCAAACTCAACCACACAACAGACGCCACGCTCCGTGCCGGCTTCCGTAAAATGTCCCCCATCGATCACGCGTCCTTATTCTCCAATTCCCCGTATCGCTCAACGTTCCCCAGGGGACTGTAAACAGCGGCTAGGCCATCCCAGCATTAGAACCTAGACAGAATCCGGGGCCCCGGCAGCACAGACACAGGCAGAAACCGGGCAAGGCAGTCCACGGACGTGTGCTAAAGAATTAAACTTGAGCTGGGTTGGAAATTTTCAATTGGCATGTTATACATGCCATCACTCAGCGCTGTGTAAATGCAGAGAGACCACAGGAAATCAAACACACTTGTACTATATACACACATCTGAAAGAGGCATAAAAATTATTAACTGCTTAGAAATTGACAAATGGTGTGAAACAGTCAAATAAATATACACCCTGAAGAAAAATAAGCACTATTAGCCCAATTCTACTGCCGAACAGATTCCCAGCTCTTCCAAGGTAGCTTTCTGTTTTGCGGCCCAAGGTTTCCCGGCGCGTCTGAGTCACAGTGTCCCCCTCACCGTGCGAAGGAGCCGGAGGTGGCCCCGATGCTTCTGCTGACTCTCGGGTCGACTTCACCCACCCACCCAGACCTGCAAAGTCGCTGTTCACCGCAGAAATGCTAAGACTCTGAACAGGTTGTGATGGTCAGCACGGAGGCTGCGACTTGACTTTTCATCTCTTTCGGCCTCAAGCTTTGCCTTAAAAAACAATTTAGTAGGGGCGCCTGGGTGGCTCAGTCGGCTAAGCATCCGACTTCGGTTTCGGGTCATGATCTCGCGGTGAGTGAGTTCGAGCCCCGTGTGGGGCTCTGTGCTGACAGCTCAGAGCCCGGAGCCTGCTTCGGATTCTGTGTCTCCCTCTCTCTCTACCCTTCCCCCGCTCACACTCTGTGTGTCTCTCAAAAATAAACATTTAAAAAATTTTTTAAATGAAAAATGACAGCAAGGGTCACATATGTGAATAAAGGCAGAATATGGCCCATTACCGTGGTCCTTAGAGCTGACACCCTAAGTTTCCACAGAACGGGGAAACTTGTTGCTTCCTGAGAAAGGAGGACCCCACTGATAGCCTGATATTAGAAACTGTCATTCTCCTACAGAGCATGAAGTCAGACACAGAATGGTTGTCCTCACTCAAGATGCTGCACGTCCTAAAATTTAAAAGCCAAATGGAACAGGTGCAAATATGAACTTAGGGAAAGGAGACAAGTGGGTCCAGCGTTTCAGCAGATGCCAACAGAATCTCTCCCGGCCCCCAAAAAGGGTTGGAAACACCCCAGAGGAAAAACACAAAACAAACACAGGCCAAAACCAACAAAACGACTGCAAAAACTACCACACACACACACACACACACACATCCAAATGTCACTGTTGCATAGCCAGAATTATAAAGGTAATTTAAAATTTCTTCTTTTATTTTATTTTTAAACACCTCTACAATGAAAAAGCATCGGATTATTAATCGATGTAATTCACATACCACAAAATTTGCCATTTTAAAGTCGACAGTCCACGGGCTCCTGGGTTCAGTGCCAGGCTCCTGATTTCTACTCAGGTCATGATCTCACAGTTTGTGAGTTCAAGCCTCACATCAAGCTCTGCGCTGTCAGCACAGAGATCCTGTCTGCCTCCCTCTCTGCCCCTCCCCTGCACATTCTCTCTCTCTCTCTCTCTTTCTCCAAAATAAATAAACTTTAAAAAGTATCTAAAAAAAATCTCAAAAAAACTAAAAATAAAGTCTACCTTCCAGCTCCAGCGGGTTTGGGGATATGCACAAGATTGTGCAACTGTCTCCACTATGTAATTCCAGAATATTCCATCGCCCCCAAAAGAAATCTTGTTCTCATCGGCAGCCCTCCCCATTCCCACCTCCCCCAGGCCCTGCAACCACCAGTCTGCTCTCTGTCTCTAGAGCTTTATGTTTTGGGCATATTATATAAATGAAATCACACAACATGTGGCCTTTTGAACAAACACCAATTGTATGATTCCTTTTGCTTTTTGATATTAATGCGTGGAAGTGCACACAAGACCCGAGGTGAGTACAGGACAGGAGGCTGGAGTCACCGGGATTACGGACGCCAAGACGCGTCTGAAAGTCACCTGCCAGGACACCAGCACACCTCCACATGCTGCCACGGGAAAGGCGGGGCTCCGGGGCTCTGGACACAGGGGACCAAGTCGGGGTTCAGCACCGCCAGCACTGGAGCTGGTCTCTCCTGCTTGCGCCCTGACTAGCAGGTTCTCCTGCATGTCACTGCTGCTGGCTGACCGACCTGTACCCACCTTCCTAACCCCGCACACTGCCTTGGTGATCCCTGCCAGCCCGGCTGGCCGGTGACAGTCCCCGGCGGTGTGAGCCCCGTGAAATCTCCCTGATGGCCTGCCCAGCACCTCCTCACACAAAGCCCCGCTTCGGGCTTGCCTGGTGCTGCTGCCCTCGCCTCCGCTGGCCATCCGACAGACGAGGAGACCCGAACAGGGAACAACCTAGGGGAGGAGCCCCAGCTGCCCCAACGCCTCGGGACTTAATCCTCTTCTGAAATGGAGCAAATCACATGTCTTTCATTTTGGTAGAAGGCTACAGCGCGTGCTATGAAGGCCACACGTGTCCATCAGGGGCTTGGAATTTCTGATGCTCTAACTCTCCCGCACCAGACATGGGGGGCTTTCACTGTGAAAACCCACGCAGGGAGACACGGAAGGCCACCGGAACACAAACCATCGATGGCCTCAATCAAGTAAGGGGTTTATTAGCTCCTTAATTGTTTGTTTGATGTTTGAAGAAGAGAGAACATTTAATTTGAAACCAATTGAAATGTGGCTGCCTTAGCGCCAAGACACATTAATTGTATAGTTTGACAGTCAAACTATTATAGTCAAAATTATACTTTAGTCAAAACTATAGTCAAAATTATACTTTAACGCCTAGAAGCAAAGGCTGAACACAACGTGATGATAACCCTTCTGGAACATGGGATTCTGGAACAGAAAAAAGTACATTAGGTAAAGTCTAAGCAAAGAGGAACAGTATGGATTTTGGTTAAGAATAGTGAGTGGCCGGGGCACCCGGGTGGCTCAATCGGCTGGGTGTCCGACTCTTGATTTAAGCTCAGGTTGTGATCTCGAAGTTCGTGGGATCGAGCCCCATGTCCGGCTCCATGCTGACAGCGTGGAGCCTGCTTCGGATTCTCTGTCCCCACCTTTCTCTGCCCTTCCCCTGCTCATGCTCTCTCTCTCTCTCTCTCAAAAATTAAAAAAAAAAAATCTCTCCCTCTCTCTTTCCCTCCCCCCACCACATGCTCTCTCTTTCTTTTAAAATAAATAAATAAATATTTTTTTCAAAAAGAATCAGTCAGTCGAGGCACATTTGCTGTGACAAATGTCCCACACTAACGTGTAAGATTTAACATCGGGGGAAACAGGTGCGTGGTGCAGAGGAGCTCGATACGACCTTCACATCCTTTCTACAAATCTAAAACTGTCCTCACCGAAGAGCTTACTCAAAAACACTTACACATCCCATCACATGGCTTAAGCCCATAACCAAGGCTCACAGGTAGAGAAGGGCTGGAGGAAAGATCCTATCTCCAAACACCTCGCATTCTTGATCACTGGATACGGCCCCAAAGCCAGGCATGAACAGTAGATTTAGTGTCAGGTGTTCAAAGAGTCCATAGCAGGCCAGTGACTACTCAGAAGTTAAGTGAGTTAGGTTCGGACCTGAGTCCTACATTATTCATCAGGCGTGGTGACGTCAGCTCTTACTCAGGAACTTAGGGCATATTCTGGGCAGCACTAATCAGTGTCCCGCACATTCAGGGCTGAACTGACCGGCGTCAGAATGGCCTGATGAAAAGATTTGATGCTGATATTTCATGGCACACACGCTGCCCACACGTGGGAAAATGCAGAGCGATTGGGAACCAGGCACCAGCCACACACACACAGAATCTTCCACAGACCTTCTCTCAACACGGGCCTCCAGCGTGACGTCCTGATTTAGGGCGTCCGTAAGAGACGTGTACGTCTGCAAAGCAGCAAGTGGGTCTGTGCTGATTTCCAGGCTCTTTCTGTCCTATTAAAATCCCAGCTCTCTCATCAGCAGCAGAGACACTATGAAGCAAGAATTTACTAATGAAGTTCAACCCATGCCCTCGGATGTGGGTCCATGGTGCTATTTTGTTTGCGATTTGCATCTCTTAAAAAGTGTTTTGTTATTCCTACTGTTTTCATCCTTATGCCCTACCTGTTGATCTGAATCGGTACACGTGCTGTGATTTAATTAGATGTAGTCTCTGGAATAGCTGGACACCTTCAAAGCAGGCTCCTTTTAATTAGTGAGGCTGCCTTATTCACCGGAGCTTGGCATTCTTGGGTTTGGTCATCCTTGCGAAAAGGTATAATTTCCAGGATATGAGAAAGAACAGCAGTCAGGGAAGGCCCAGAAAAAGCCCACAGTCTGGAGGGGTGATCATGTAGCAGAACAGGAGCCTCTCGAAGGACAGGCCCGGATTTTACGATGAAAACTCAGACAGCACACCCGTTTTCGACGGGCAACATTGGCCGTGCATCCAGCGCAACCCCTCGGCTGAGCAACATGTGCAACCAAAACCATCCGTGACGCTGGAAGTGTAAGAATGGAGGGAAAGAAACTAACAACCGAGAGGGAGCGCGGTATATGGTCCTAAAAGGCGCGTCCGTTAGTCCGGGCGTTCGGCCAGAGAAGGTACGTCCAACAGTAAGAAGACTCCATAACGTCTCTGGGAACACACTGGTTAAAACGTCGCACGCTGTGTGTCTCCAGCCAGAAAAGCGCACAGCGGTCAGGGTGAGCGGCCTGTGCCCAATCTCCGGCCGTCTTTATTCTCACTATTGTTACCTCGGGGTTGAGTAAACATTGGTGGTGTTCTCCCTCAAGGGCTGGCCTAACCCTGCTTTGGAAACACGAAGTAACACCCACCAACCTGAAACGGAGTCACCAGGGTCCCTCACCAACTTACACTCCGCCTTGATTCCACTTCTGCGGCAAAAAAAAAAAAACCCCGTCAAGGCCGCGGGTGAGTGGGAGCCCAGACCCAGCTGCCGCCCCGGCACCCCCTGAAGGGACGGCTTTTCCACCCTGGGTCCCCGGTGGGTCCCCCGGGCCCCCAACAGAGGCCCCGCTGTCAGGGTCCAGTGAGGATCTGGCCGAGGAGGGTGAGGGGCCGCTCGGGAGGCTGAATTGGGGTCTTCCGTCTGCCCCAATACCTAGAGCCCCCCGCAGAAAAGGAGCCAACGGACATGCTGGGTATGTTCCCTGTTGCCATTGGGTTTCACAGACGAGTCTTGAATGTCGGTTGTCCCCCTGCACACGAGGAGTCGTTTCTTACCTCGAATCCCTAGATTTCGTTAAAGGTAAAAAGAGGAAAAGATACCTTAAAACAAACAAACAAATAAAACAACCCTTAGTGGGAAAAGAATCCAGTTGTGCAGTAACCCATAGAAACAGGGGAAGTGACCTTCTAACTGTTTAAGGAAGGGATTTAAAGGCCTCGGCCACACGCGCTGCAGCCCCGGGACCCAGGCCTGCGAGACCCGTAGGCTGGCATGAGCAGGATTGGAGAGAACAGGGTCTGAGGGTCAGAAGAGGCCTGCGTCAACCAAGAATCTACGTCCGGCCTGTGTGGCCAGATGCTGCTCTCGTCCCCAGAAGCATCATCCAATTGTTCTTTTGAAAGTGGGACATGCGATCGCCTCAAGTTCATGGAAATAAGCAACAAAATGGGGGTCAATGTCTGCTACAATCCAGGTGGTGACAGTGATGATTTTTTTTTTTTAATTTTTTTTTAACGTTTATTTTTGGGACAGAGAGAGACAGAGCATGAACGAGGGAGGGTCAGAGAGAGGGAGGGAGACACAGAATCCGAAACAGGCTCCGGGCTCTGAGCTGTCAGCACAGAGCCGGACTCGGGGCTTGAACTCACGAATCGTGAGATCATGACCTGAGCTGAAGTCAGACGCTTAGCCGACTGAACCACCCAGGCGCCCCAGTGATGATTTTGTTTAAAGGTACCTTCCGTATGAGCTTGCCAGCAACAATGCACCACTGCCCGGATGTCCAAATTTTGGAGGCCGAATTCGAGATCCCGATGCGAGCAGGGCTGGTTTCTTCATGGCCCCTCTCCCAGGCGTGCAGACGGCCGTCCCCTCTGCGTCCCCTCTGTGTCCGAATCTCTCCTTATAAGGATGCCAGTCGCATTGGCTTCGAGCCCACCCTAATGACCGCATCTAAATTTAATTACTTCTGTAAAGACAGTATGTCCAAACAAGGTCCCCCTCTGAGATACCGGGGGGCTAGGACTGCAGCGTGTCTATTCTGGGGGAGCACGATTCAACCGACAACAGGTACCGTTCATTTGCCCTCATTGCCTCTTTAGAAGGAATGCGGATGTGAAAGCGGCTTTTGCGAGCGCGGGGTGCAGACGGACAGACAGGCCTCAACGAGACAGGAGGCAGGGGTTTGGACCAGGTACAGAGGTGTGTCTGGGGGACCCGCCCACAGCCCGCTGATGATTCCAGCGCCCTGGCTGCTGCCTCAGACACCTTCTCTCTTGTACGAAATACACCCCGTGGCTGCGCTCCCCCAGACGTGAGTCAGGACAGGGGTTCTCCGAGCTCCATGCACCCGCGATTTCCAGCAGCAGCTGTGACACCTTCCGAGCCCGCACCTGCCAGGTCCCTCCGCTCACGGCGCTCACTCACGTCAGCGCCACTGTCCCCGCTGGGCAGCAGGGAGGCCCGCAGGGAGGGGGGCGCTGGTCAACGTTTACATGGTGCCTCAGTTTACCCACGTCATCCTCATAGCCCCTTCCCATGACCTCCGCATCTGGACCTTCTCCTCCTGCCCTCATTTTCCGTGCCACTGAGTGTCTTCCCCTCCCTGCTCCTCCGAAGGCTGCACCTGCAAAGCTCCTCCCTCTTTCCACCCTTGAGGGGAGAGAGGGCTTGGCTTTAAAAGAGCAAAACAGGGGCGCCTGGGTGGCTCGGTCAGTTAAGCGTCTGACTTCGGCTCAGGTCATGATCTCACTGTTCACGGGTTCGAGCCCCACGTCGGGCTCTGTGCTGACAACTCGGAGCCTGGAGCCTGCTTCAGATTCTGTGTCTCCCTCTCTCTCTGCCCCTCCCCCGCTCCCTCTCTCTCTCTCTCAAAAATTAACTTAAAAAGAAATAAAAAGAAAATGCACAGAGCCCCCAAAATGTACCTTGTCAGGTCAGACCCCTCTCCGGGAAGCCAGTGTCACAGACCCGAGGACCGGTTCCCATCTGATACGCACGTCATACTCGACGTGTCCAAGCAGGAACCCCGCTCTCCTCCACAGACTACTCCCCTGCAGCTGCCCCCCACCTCCTGAATCTGACTCCGTTGATCCACAGGCCAAGGCCCCAGCCCTCCCCCCCCAGTTGTGTCTGACTCCCCTTCGAGCCACATTCTGCGTCCAACCTGTCATGAAATGTCAACCTTTCGGTCTTCAAAATGAATCAGAATCGATGCTGCCGGCCCCGCCCCACCCCCGCCTCGCCCCTGCCCCGCTGCTCACGCCTGGTCCCCGTCGCTCCTGGCTCTGCTGGGTCACATGACAGCCCCTGCACAGGCCTCCTGGGGCCCACCTCCCCTCCAGAAGGGGCTTCAGGCACCATAGCCTGAGACAGCAGAGGTGACCCTCGAAAACATAAGGCCCAGCGGGAGAAGCTGGACACAGAAGAGCCCGGATTGTGTGACTCCCGCTTACACCAAGTTCAACGAGAGCCCGAGGCACGTGTGGTGACGGAGGTCAGCAGCACCCTTGCGGGGGACGGCCAAGACGGAGCAGGACAGAGGTTTCTGCGAGGCCGCTGGTGACGTGCGAACTGATGCACGTATGCGTATTACGCCCACCCCAAGCTTACCGCGTTTCCCCTGGCGTGTTCGCTCCTGTAACACTACCTCCTTCAACGAGGCCCACCTTGACCCCTTCCCTCCACATCAAGCTCTCAGTCCTGCTGCCTAAAAACCACATGCTCGTTTATTCCTCCGTCTGTCTGCTCCCTGCTCAGCCCGGCAGCTGAGCAGGGATGGTTCATCTGGCGAACGAGTGAATGAATGAATGCTCCTGTGCTCGACACCTTCCAGCACCTTCCACCTCCTCTACCCTCTGTCCACCCTCCATGCAGATGCACACGCACACACGCCCTCCTGAACTCGCCCGGGCTCCTCTACCCTTCACGCCCCCCTCCCCCTGTCAACAACTCCAGCCCCTTCTCCCTCTAGAGTTGACGTCTGTTTGCCCCCCGCCTGGAAAACGCCACCTGAGACCTCTCCGCTCCGTTGCTGGCTTGTGAGGCTACTCTCCCCGTCCCTTGCTGCATTTCTCTCCAGAGCAACGTGTCTGTCCCACGTCAGCAGAGGGTGGTCCGTGGAACAAGGCTGTGGGTGACGGTCACAGGCATGACCTCGAACCCCGGCATGCAGGAAGCACCCCAAAACTCCGAGGACAAAACACATGCTGGCAGACTCGTGGGACCGTCACACTCACGTTCTGGAAACCCTGAGGTTCAGAAGGGGGGGCTCACACCTGTCCCAGGCATGCGGGGGGCCCCTTTGCTGCACTCCTCTTCTCAGAGGCAGATAAGGGGGTCACAGTGCGGGCCCCTGCTCCTCCCAACAGCAAGCGAGCACCTCCCTGCTCCAATGCCCTCCGACCCGACCTTCCTCCCCGTGCCCCAGCAGGTGCACCTGAGATGCATTCTGCTGAGAGACGCCAGGCCCCCGGACCACATGCTGCAGAACTGGCCCACAGAACGGTGGCCTGAGGATCTTGGTGAACTCACTCTGCCTCCAAAACAACAAAATCCTGGGCCACGCGATGAAAACCAAGCATGTCGGAACTCCGAGAATTCACCAGGGCCACCGAATGAGCTGAAAACAAATCGTCCATGTGAAAGAAAGGACTGAAGGACTGGGCCCCGGGAAGATGGCCTCGCTGCATCGTCTGGACGTACAGCACCCGGGGGAGATCCTAGGTCTGACTCGGCTGGGCTGGGGCTGGGGTTGTAGGGAGGCAGCGGGGAGGGGGGTGTCACCCCTGGGACACTGTCAAACAGCAGCAGGCTGCCAGCAACACCTCAGCAGCTCCCTCGTGGCGACCACAGGGCAGGAAACACCAGGCGCCCAGAATTCAAAAGGAAATCCAGACCCAGGGGACCACAGGAAACTTCGAGAAGTCCGACGTACTTCCCGGATCAACAACACTGCGCACGTGGAAGGCCATGCGCACGCCCCAGGAAGGCTAGAAGGCGGAAGACACCGGCCGCTCATCTCTGGTGCCATCAGGAAGAGGCAGCGAAGGCTGATGTTTGATGGATGCCCGCTCACAAGATCCCCTTGGCAAAAGGTTCAAGACACGCAGCGAAGTGCGTAAGAAAGTCTCCTGACCAGGGACTGGCTGGCCACACAACAGTGCTGACTGAGAGGTGACCCTCAGGAACCCAAACTTGAAAACGCAGAGGACCTTCGGCGCCGGGGTGGCTCAGCCGTTTAAACGTCCAACTTCAGCTCAGGTCACGATCTCATGGTTGATGAGTTTGAGCCCCTCGTCAGGCTCTGTGCTGACAGCTCAGAACCCGGAGCCTGCTTCAGATTCTGTGCCTCCCTCTCTCTCTCTGCCCCTCCCCCACTCATACTCTGCGTGTGCGTGTGTGTGTGTGTGTGTGTGTCTCAAAAAATAAATAAACATTAAATAATTTTAAATAAAATGTAGAGGACCTCATGTTAAGTGTTCTTATCACACAGACAAAATAATAACAATAATAACAACAGTAATAAAGACGGGAGAAGGAGACTTTGGGAAGCAATGGCTATGTTTATAGCCCAGACTGTGGTGATGGTTTCACGAGCATACACTGATCCCCAAACTTACCAAGTTGTGTACGTTAAATCTGTAAAGCTTTCTGGATGCCAATCATACCTCAATTGAGTGGTTTAAAAACAAAACAAAGAGGACTTAAGAATAGCGGACAACTCAGCGGTCACACATCATAGGAAAGAGAGAACCCGCAGAATTAGTCAAGGAAAGCCACTAAACAAACAAACGGTAACAAGAAAAACACCCCCAAAAACCGAAATGAAAAACAAAAACAAAACCACAGCAGCAAAAACAAACCTTGTTGGGTAGAGGGGTTTGCTACTAGAGTTGCTAAAATATTATTTAAAATGTCCAATTTTGGGGGTGCTTGGGTGGCTCAATTGGTTAAGTGTCCGTCTGACTCTTGATCTCAGCTCAGGTCATGATCTCAAGATTTTTGAGTTTGAGCCCCATGTCGGGCTCTGTGCTGATGGCATGGAGTCTGCTTGGGATCCTGTCTCTCCTTCTCTCTGACCCTCCCCAGCTTGTGTGTGCTCTCTCTCTCTCTCTCAAAATAAATAAATAAATTTTAAAACATTTTTAATAAAAAAACCAAAATGTCCAGTTTTAACAAAGAGTACAAAGACATACAGAAAAAAAAAATCAGACAGCATGCCACATACACAGGAAGAAAAAAAAAACACCTAACAGAAAATGTCCCTGAGGAGACTAAGACCATTATAAATATAGTCTTAAACATATTATAAATATGTTTAAAAAAAGAAAGAAAACCACATCTAAGGAATCAAAGGAGGGGCACCTGGGTGGCTCAGACAGTTAAGTGTCTGACTTCAGCTCAGGTCATGATCTCACAGTTTGTGGGTTTGAGCCTCCTGTCGGGCTCTGTGCTGACAGTTCACAGCCTGGAGCCCACTTTGGATTCTGTGTCTCCCTTTCTCTCTGCTCCTCCCCTGCTCACGCTCAAAAATAAATAAACCCTCAAAAAAATTGTATAGAATCAAAGGAAATTACAACAACTTTTTCTCACCAAACAGGGAATATCAATAAAGTGATAGAAATCAAAAGAATCAAATAGAAATTCTACAGTGGAAAGAACAATAGCTGAAATTCACCAGGTGGGCTCCACAGCAGATGTGAGCTGGCAGAAGATTCAGTGAAGTAGAAGACACTTTACTATCTTTCCTGCAATAGAGATTATCTACTCTGAAGAGAAGAAAATGAAAAGAATAAAGAAAAGCAGCAGAATCTAAGGCACCCGTGGGACATGACCAAGAGCACCAACACATACATAATGGGAGTCCAGAAAGAGATGAAAAAGGCAGAAAAAAATATCTGAAGAAATGATAACCAAAAACTTACCAAACTGGAGAAAAAGTATTCATTTAAACACTTAGAAAATCAAGAAACTCTAAGTAGGACGACCTCTAAGAGACCTACAACTGGACGCACCATAAACAAACCTGAAAAACGAAAGCAGAATCTTAAAAGGAGCAAGAGAAGGGACTCGTCATGTAGTGGGGGTCCTCAGTAAGATTAAGAGTTGGTTTCTCATCAGAAACCAAGTGGGATGACGTATTAAAAGTTTTGGGGGGAAGAAAAAGACTGTCAGTCAAGAATTCTATACCCAGCTAAACTCTTTTTCAAAAATGAGTAAGTTAGGCCACTTCCAGATGAACAACAAATGGGGAAAATCTGTCATTAGCAGACTTCTCTACAAGACATAGTAAAGGGAGTTATTTGAGGGAAGATGAAAGGACATTGGAAGGAATCCGAATCCACACAAAGAAGTAAAATAGTACCAGTAAGGTACCTACATAGGTACTATGAAAGTTATATAAACGTATTTTTGTCTGTAGCTCTTTTTTTCTATTTCTTTTAAAAAACTACTGCATAAAACCATAACTATAAAATTGTGTTGATGAACTTAAAACATATAAAGATGTAAATTGTATGGCACTAATAGTTCAGAGGGAAGGGGAAGGAATAGCAACATATTGGAGCAAAGTATTTACTATTAATATTAAGTTAGTATTAATCTGAACTATATTTTTTAAATGTTCATTTATTTATTTGGGGGGGGGGGGCAGGGGCAGAGAGAGAGGAGGGAGAGAGAGGATCCCAACCAGCCTCCACACTGTCAGTGCAGAGCCCCACACTGGGCTCAATCCCATGAACCATGAGTGAGCAAGATTTTTTTTAAGTAAGATGATAATAGTAATCTTCATGCAACCACTGAGAAAATGATTTTTTAAAATGACATATATGAGAGACAAAGAAATTTTTAAATCACAACAGGAACTATCTACTTAATACAAAAAAAAAAAAGGAAGGAATCAAGGAAGAGAGGAACAAAAAAGAAGTGATATATAGAAAATAAGTAGCAAAATGACAGAAGTAAAACCTACCTCATAATTAATTAATTAAAAGCAAATGGGTTGAAAGGACAAATCAAAACAGCAGAGATTGGCCAAAAGGATTTTTAAAATTATCCAACTTTATGTTGTCTATAAAAGATACTTTGTATTCAAGAACACAAATAGCTGGAAAGGGGTATCACACACACAATAATCATAAGAAAGCTGTAAGGGCTATATTAGTACCTAACAAAATAACCTGCAGGATATAAATCGTTACTAGAAACAAAGGACATTTTATAATGACAAGATGGTCAATCCAATCTATTTTAAACACATATGCACCTAAAAACAAAGCCCCAAAAACACAAAGCAAAAACTTACAGAAATGAAGGGGAAAATAGCTAAGTCAGCAATAATAACTGGAGATTTCAATAACCCACTTTCAATAATGGACGTAAGTACTAAATAGATCAGCAGGGGAACAGAAAACTTAAACAACACTATACACTATGCCTAACACTAAAGAACATTCCACGCCAACCACAAGATACACATTCTTCTCAAACTTACACAGAAAGTATTCTAGGACAGATAATATTCTAGGCAATAAAATAAAACTTGATAGCTTTAAAAGGAATAAAGTCATGCAAAGTACGTTCTCTAGCAACAGAATGGAATTAGGAATCAGTAACAGGAGAAAATTTAGGAAATTCACAAATATGTGAAATGAAACACAACATTTCTAAATAACCAATGAGCCACAGGAAAAAAATCACAGGAAGATTATAAAATACTCTGGGAGGAATGAGAGTGATGCCCAAAATAACAGAACTTAAGTGTGCAGCTAAAGTAATGCTGAGAGGGAAAGTTACAGTCTTAACTGTCCGTACTAAAAAGGATGTCAAACCAATAACCTCGCTTTACACGTTAAGGCCTTGTAAAAAGAAGAGCAAACTTAACCCAAAGCTAACAGAAGAAAGAAAAGAATAAAAATAACAGAGAAAATCAAAGCTGGTTCTTTGAAAAGATGAACGGAATTGAGAAAGCTTTGTCTAGGGTGACCAAGAGAGAAAAAGAGAGGAGGCTCAAATTATTAAAATCAGAAATGAAATATGGGGGCATTACTATTGAATTACAAGAAACAGAAAGGTCTAGAAAAGAATACTATAAATCATCGTGTGCCAACAAGTTAATAATATGGATGAAATGGACACATTCCTACAGAAACGCAGCGACTGACACTGATGTCAGAAGAAACAGAAAATCTGAACGGGTCTAGAACAAGTGAAGACATTGAATTAACAATAAGAAAACTGCACAGAAAGAAAAGCCCAGGGCCGGATGGCTTTTCTGGTGAATTCTACCAAATGTTTAGAGAAGAATTAACACCTATAACTTCACAGACACTTCAAAAAATAAAAAATGGAATACTTTCCAACATATTTGATAAGGCCAGTATTGTCCTGATACCAAAAGCACGTCATGGTAAATCTGAACAAAGTAAATCTGTACACAAAGTGCAGAAAATTGCAAGGTCAAGACTCTTGAGTGAGCAGAGCAAGGTGAGAGCCAAGTGTACCCTGTGTCCCCCAAGGCCAATCCCAGACACAGAAAGGCAGGTGACCTAGAGTCGTGGAAGCTAGGCAGGAAACACAACCCTGCAGAGACTTACGCAGGAAACAGGATGCATCATGTCTGAGTCATGTTAGCAAATTTATACATGTCCTTTACCACTTAAAAAAAAAAAGGAAAAAAAACAAAACACCTAGCTAAATTTTTTAGGTAGAACAAACTAACTCATCTTGGAAATTCTATAACTAACGAGATTTTCTAGGGGCATCTGGGTGGCTCAGTCGGTTGAGCGTCTGACTTCGGCTCAGGTCATGATCTCATGGTCCGTGGGATCGAGCCCCGTGTCGGGCTCTGTGCTGACAGCTCAGAGCCTGGAGCCTGCTTTGGATTCTTTGTCTCCCTCTCTCTGTGCCCCTGCCCTGCTCACACTCTGTCTCTGTCTCTCAAAAAAGTGAAGAAACATTAAAAAATCTGTATATATTAAAAAAAAAACTAATGAGATATTCTAGTTTTTTTTTAAAGAATGTCAACAATTTAATGAAACTACGTAACTTAAAATATCTACCGCACAAAGAGAGATGCAGCCATAGTGAGAGTCCCCTGCGCGCCCCAGGAGTTTTAAACAACCCGAAAACAGTCTTTATATTCTGTTTCCCAAATACCTGATCCCACTGGAGAGTACCTGATCCGTTCAATGCAAAGAGCAAGGATTTGCAATAGCAACACGAATATTTGCACTCTGTCAGTTATGATTTTGGACCATTAACATTGACTATATTAAAGCAATACAAGGGTACCTCAGTGGCTCAGTCAGTTAAGCGGCAACTTTGGCTCAGGTCATGATCTCACGGTTCGTGAGTTCGAGTCCCGCATCGGGCTCTGTGCTGATGGCTCAGAGCCTGGAGCCTGCTTCAGATTCTGTGTCTCCCTCTCTCTCTGCCCCTCCCCCGCTCACGCTCTCCCTCTCTCTCAAAAAATAAATAAACATTAAAAAAAATTTTTTATACAATACAAACCAGTGCAAGTCGTTACCATAAAAATGCAGGTAATTGCCAATTATCATTTTTTCTATAAATGAATGTCGTTGTCTCTTCTAAGCTTCTCCTTTTAAACTAATTTACTGAAAGCATGAAGTTGGCAATCCTATCACCAGACACTGCCTAATTCCTCATGCTCCAATAAAAAAAGGACACTTTTCAGTACATTGTTTTACCTAAGTGAGACTCTTAAACTCATAAATCATGGTCGTTTCAAGATTTTCTTTGAGGCTTTCTTTATTTTCACAGCCAGAAGCCCTAAACTAATCAATCATGGAGTAATGTCATGGGCAATTACCATGGGCGGGACTTGCCTGTTCTGTCTCTCAAGGTGTATTCTCAGCTTCATATTTTAAAGCACATTTGTTTTAACAACCAAAGGGCACCATGGAAGCTCTCTCTCTCAGTTGTTGGGACACCCAGGAAACACACACACACACACACACACACACACACACACGCATGTGCCTGTGACTCAGAGGGTCCCTGCAACTTCCTCCTCATGACTTTAAGCTTTCAGGATCTTAAACAGACAGATTTGGAAGAAAATGAGACCAGATGAAAAGAACAATAAGGGCTGGCGTCCCTGGGCACAGGGACAGGGGGCTGGCATCCCCGGGCACACGGGCAGGGGGCTGGCATCCCCGGGCACACGGGCAGGGGGCTGGCATCCCAGGCACAGGGACAGGGGACTGACATCTCTAGGCACAGGCATAGGGGGCTGGCATCTATGGGCTCTCCCTCCTTGTCCATAAAAATGGTAGCATCTCAGATACATCCTATGCAATCTGTCAGCACTGTACTGTACCTTCCCGAAACCTTCTTTCCCAGCAGAGAATTCAGGGAAAATACCATTTCTGCTCATAATACATCTGTGAGGCTGAACAGACCTCAGGGTGAGGGAAGCAGGGGGAGAGAGAATGGCCACCAGCCAGAGAAAATCCCCTCCCTGCTCATCTGCAGGCAATTTTACAAGGACAATACAACCCTCTTGGAGAGCTGCTTGTAAAGAATTTTCAAAGAGAACAAACAGGTTAATGGAAATGAGTCTCTCTCTCTCTCTATTCCTGCCTTCCTTCCTCTCCTCCCCCTCTCCCATTTTAATTTTGTGTTTTTCCTTTTCGTTTTGAGGGTCCGTACGTGTAGGGGTAGAGGAAGCTGTAATGGGACCCTTTCTCTGTCCCTTGGTCCGGTTCTCCTTCCAGACTCCCAGAGGGTACTCTTCCTTCGCTCCACTGGTTCTCAATGGGCAGAGGGATTTTGCACCCTCCCCCCTCCACCCCCACTGATGTCCAGCAATGCTTGGAGATGTTTCTGATTGTCAGACTGGGGTGGGGACACCAGTGGCCCCTCGTGGCCCAAGGCCAGGGACGCTCTGATGCACAGTCACCATGCAGAAAAGCCCCCATCGCACAGAATTATCGGGTCCCAAATGTCAACACCGTGTGGTTGAGAAACCCTGCTTGGGTCTGTCCTACCTTCTATTTTGCTGTGTGTTCTTAGTTGAGGGTCCACAACCCTGAGAGTGGGAATAAAACTCAGATATAATCTCATCCAGCCATCGGGGCTCCGGGCTCATCCTTTCCCAATGTCACACGCAATCTAAGCCCCAGAAGGCTCTGGCATGTTGCACGAGCCCAACTTTTACAGTCGGACAGAGGTCCCCCCGCCTCTGCCTCTTACCAGCTCTGAGGGGGGGCAAGACAAGTGGCTTCCCGGCCTCTCTGACTCGTACCCCGGGAGACAAGCTTACAGAGCCGTGACGGTCCCGGGAAGTCACACGGAGCTTCTTGGACTGGGCTTTACATCCCTCCCACCGAAGCCGGTAAGTGTGTGTTCTTGTTCTCCATCTGTCCCCTTTGTCTAAGCTTTCCTCCTCTGCCACCACGGCTGCCAGTGAGACGGGGACCCCCCCACGAACACCGGCCCAGGGCAGCGGCCGCAACTCAGACGTGAAGGACTGGCAGGACCAGCGGAAATTCCAGCCACGCCTATGTTTGCTTCTGTGACACCTCGTCACCGCAGATGTCCTGTGTGTGTCCCAGGGTGCCCGCAGGCCAGCCGCTGGCTGGAGCTGCACAGAAGGCAGCCCGCTGTGATCGGCCACGGAGGGACTGGGGTCACCCAGACAGCTAAACTACTGGAGGAAACACGCGCCCTTTGACCAGGGTGAGAGGGACGCGGGCTCTCACCCTCCCGTGGTTTCTCATCGCCATAAAAGCGCGAACAAGAGAGGGAAGGGCGGCCAGCGGCCCAGGCCGTCTCGGGAAGGACATGGGGACTGCGGCTTCCAGCGCCCACACGGCCGTGCAGACGCACACCCTCTCGTACTTGGCTCCGCGCTTAGTGACCAGGCTACGGTGAAGTTCACGGCCCTGCTTCAAATATCTACCAAAGCAGATGCCAAGGGTAACAGCACGTAAACGTCGCGGGGCGCGAAGGCCGGGAAAGCCTCCGCGCTGGAGGGGGAGGTTTTGCAGAAATGGGGAGGTCAGGGGCGCCTGGGTGGCGCAGTCGGTTAAGCGTCCGACTTCAGCCAGGTCACGATCTCGCGGTCCGTGAGTTCGAGCCCCGCGTCAGGCTCTGGGCTGATGGCTCGGAGCCTGGAGCCTGTTTCCGATTCTGTGTCTCCCTCTCTCTCTGCCCCTCCCCCGTTCATGCTCTGTCTCTCTCTGTCCCAAAAATAAATAAAAAATGTTAAAAAAAATAATAATAAAAATAAAAATAAAAAAAAAATTAAAAAAAAAAAAAAAAGAAATGGGGAGGTCAGACCAAGGCACTCCAGTAGCGCCTCGTTCCTACAAAGGAGGCTGGATCGTATCCCCAGGCCACTCCACGTTCCTTCCCACCATCACCTTTATGTGTAAGGAGTTTACAGCACGGGGGCCTCGTCGGTTAAGCCTCCGACTCTTGGCTTCGGCTCAGGTCGTGATCTCGCAGTTTCTGGGTTCGAGCCCTGTGTCGGGCCCTGCACTGACAGGGTGTAGCCTGCTTGGGATTCCCTCTCTGCACCGTGCCCCCGTCCAAAAAAATAAGTAAACTTAAAAAAAAAAAAAAAAAAAAAAGACTTTGCAGCACGGACACGGACGTACGCATCAGAGGAGGCTAAGCTGTCCTCTGAACACGGGAATGGCCACGACGTGAGATCCGCAGGGCAGGGTGCTGGGCACGGTTACTCTCTTCCAGGGCTTTCTTTGGACCTCGCTGACCCCCAGGCCTTGTGCTAAAAGCGGGGAGTAAAAAGGGAAGAGCCCAAAGATACCTTGGTGGCAGTTTTCAAGAGGGAAAGAGGACAAGGGATCACCTCCAGCGGGAATACACTCTCCTCAGTGGGAACAGAAATGTGCCTTCAGCACGCCACACTGCGGCCCGGCACGGTGAAGAGAGGCAGCGTCCACGCGGGGGGGCCCTCGGGAGGGGCAGACAGGTCCACACCTGAGGAGCCTGTCACCGATGCGGGTCCCTGAGGGCCCGAGGCAGCAGCTGTGCACGGGAAGATTGGACAACAGCGGGCTCTAAAAGGAACTAGAACTCGAGGGCTGCTGTGATCCATCCAACATCCCTGAGGCCATCTTACCTGTCGACAGGTAGGCTGGGGCCGGGTCCCAAGTGAGAGGCCTTGCGGCGGCTCCGTGACCAAGTCCTGAATGACAAGCGCACACGCAGAACAAAACTACCGCTGGCAGGCTGCCAAAAGGAGTTTGTGCTTTCAATTTAACACGGTAGGCAGCCGAATGTGTGCGGGGGGCGGGGGGAACCATCCCATGTGTGCCGGCCCACCTGGGTGACTCTGGCCCACGAGCTGCCCCGGAACCAGAGTTTACCTGGCGTTTCAAAACTGATGGTTCCCATCAGTTTGCCACCATCAGCTGGTAAAGACCCCCAGGTTAGGCTGAGGAAGGTGCGGACACGGTGACGGGCGTGTATCTGGGGGAAAGGCCACACGGGACAGCCACCTTCCTCTGCGACGTTCACACCCGCCACCCGACCGTTCCACCTCCAGGAAATGCATCTCGCAAAACGAACTCACGCACGCGTGAAATGCTATGCGCCCACGGTCACCGAAGCGTTGCATTTCTGCTTTTGTTTGCATTTCCGTGGGCTTTTATTTTGTCTCTCGGTGTCCAGACTTAACAGATTTTAACACAGGAACAAATTCATTTCACCACAACCACAACCGATACGGAGAACAGACTCATCACCCAAAAAACTCTTCCCACACTCTCCCTTTACACACACACACACACGCACGCACGCACACACGCACGCACGCACTTTTTTCTCCATTGGCTTTTTTGAGAAAAATGGAATCACATAAAATGTAACTGATGGAGATCAGATCATGCCACCCCCAAAAGAGGCTACTCTGGCAGAAGGATTATTCTGAATTGAAGACAGCTAAGAAACAGCAAAGAGAGGGGAGCTCTCTGCTCTCGGCATCTGCCTAAAAGCAGGGCATACATCTCCCTTTGTGAAGGCGTCCCCCTCTTCCGTACCAGGAGGGAAGAACGATCCTGATCGCCTGATCGTTGTAGGTAGACGCAGCACCAAGAGGAGTCCGCCTGAGTAAATCCCAGGAAATCACCCTTACCTACCACGGCTCCCCCCCACATACTTCTGGGTCACTCTGTCACAATCCACCACCCTTGGAAGCCCAAACTCTTTCCCTTCGCTTCATCTTGTCTCCGCGATGTTTCGCCCTTCGTTTACGCAGCGTAAGGCATCCGAGCCTCAGCAGTTCTTTGGGTTTTCGCGGGTTTTTTTCCCCCCGAAGCATTCATCCGCGTGAGAAAATCAACATCGACAAAATCCGTGCACCTTTCCTACTGTGACGCAGTCTGTCAGTTTAATTCCCAGGCCTTAGTCACAGAACCTAAGGGAGTAGAGGAAGCTTTTTTCCTCCCCTACGTGACCTTTGATACTGGCTGTTTTCTCTCAACATGATGTCTTCGAGGGGCCGTCTAATTTGGTGTCTGTGGAAAGAATCCACTTGCTTTTTTTTTTTGGTACAACAGTATTCCATGGTATGGATGGGCCACAGTTTACTTATCCATTCTTTCACTGAAGGACAGCTGCACTGCACCAGTTTGGGGCCATTCCAAATAGAGCTGCTAAGAATATTCGCGGACAGGTTTGGTGGGATTAAGTTCCCATTCTCGGGGTACAGGCCAGGAGCGGGGAGTGTCTGCTTTGAGGTGACCCCTTTGGATTCTGACTCGGCTGGCTGGGACCTGGGATTCTGCATTCCTAACGGCCCCCACGCAAAGCCATGCTGCTGGTCCGTGGACCATCGTGAACGGTCTTGGCTTCTGGGCAGACGGGTCACACGTTTTCAAGTTGGCGTGAGTTAAGACTGGCAGCCGTCACCAGGCCCTCTGATTGGTCAATGACACTCGTCACAAATAAACCTTTGCTCAATCCGGAAGGTTTTAGGTGAAGGACACACTTGGCACTTGTATTCCCCACCGAGTCCTGCGGGCGTTTGGGTCTGAGACCCTGCTGAGCCTCACCTGTGAGCAGGAGAAACTGTGAGCACAGCTGTCTGTAGACCCTAGATGTAAGGGCTGTACTTCCTCTGTGCCGCAAAGCATCTTCCAAGGCACTGAAATGGGGGCAAGTTCACCTGCAGGGCTCAGAAAAGAGAGACACAGAAGAGGCCAGGGCAGTGGGGAGGGGAGGTGTGCAGAGAGCCCGTGAAAGAGCTCCAGATCACCACCCCTCTTGCCCCCGGGAAATGGACTGAATCCAGCCCCACGGGGCCATGTGTGCCGGGAGAGCCAAGTTAGGAAGGATGTGAGGTTTTTCTGGCTTTCCAACCATGGGGAGGGGCAGGAACCACCACACCATTACTCCAGGGAGAAAGTGCAGGGCGTCGGAGGGCCACGCAGGGATGCCGCCTTGTGAAAAGCCGAGGGGACTGACCAAAAAGTGGGCAAAGGGCCCAAAGAGACATCTCTCCAAAGAGGAAACGCAAACGTCCAACAAGCACATGCAAAGGGGCACTTGGGTGGCTCAGTCAGTGAAGCGTCTGACTCTCGGTTTCGGCTCAGGCCACGGTTCGCGAGATCGAGCCCCGCGCAGGGGTCTGCGCTGACAACACGGAGCCTGCCTGGGATTCTGTCTCTCCCTCTCTCTCTCTGTCCTTTCCCCACTCATGCCCCCCCTCAAAATAAACAGACTTTAAAAAAAAAGTACACGTAAAGATCACCGATCATCAGAGAGATTACAAAACCGTCAGCAATCACTGGCAAGACCCACGAGCCACCGCAATGAAATACTTCGCATCCATTAACAGAAAATGACGAGCGTGGGAGGGGATGTCACGAAGCCAGAGCCCTTGCGTGCTTCTGGTCGCACTGTGAGATGGTCACCTGCTGGGAAACGGTATGGCAGTTCCCCCCAAAATTAAGAATATAATTACGACATGACGCAGCGACCGCACTTCCGAGTATGTACCCAGAACACCTGAAAGCAGGGTCCTGAAGAGACAGCCGCACGCTCATGTTCACAGTGGCGTTAGTCACAACAGCTGAAACATGGAAGCAGCCCAAGGGTCCACCCGGGGATGAATGGGCAAGCTAAGTGTGGTGTATACGCACAACACCGTAGTGTCGAGTCTCAACGACGAAAATCTAACGTGCGCTGCAGCGTGGACGAACCTGAAGATGTTGTGCTGAGTGAAATAAGCCAGTCACCAAAAGACAAATACTCTAGGATTCCTATGAAGCGTCTAGAATAGTCAACCCCACGGGCACAGAATAAAGAATGGCGGTTGCCAGAGGCCAGGGCTGGGGAGTAGCGGTTTAATGGGTACACAGTTTCAGTCTTGCACGGTGGGAAAGTTCTAGAGGTTGTGCGACATCGTCAATGTACCTACGACTACTGAACTGCACGCTTAGGAACGGCTAAGATGGCAATTTTTATGTGGTTGGGTTTTTTGTTGTTGTGGTTGTTTTTAACCGCAATTGAAAAATAAATCTGCACGCTGGGTGGGCGCACAGAAGGACGCACAGGTGGGGTGTGTGGGTGGCTCAGCTGGTTGAATGCCCGACTCTTGATCTTGGCTCAGCTCACGATCATGGTTCGTGGGATCGAGCCCTGTCATCAGGCTCTGCATTGACAACACGGAACCTGCCTGGGATTCTCTCGCTCTAGCTTTCTCTGCCCCTCCCCCATCCCCAAATAAATAATCCAACTTAAAAAAGAAAGGAAACAAAGACACACAGTCTGGCCTCAAGACACCCACATACAGCGTTCCAAGCAGAGAGGCGCCCGACGGTCCCAGGCAGAACCACAAACACGCCCCCAGTGGGACCACGGCCGCACATGGAAGAACACGGACACACGTCCTCTCCGGACCGGCTGGAGCCCTGCACAAAAGCGGCGTGGTCTATGCTTTCCACGGGGCCTCGGTCACTGGCAAGAACTCCTCCTACTCCACAGGTCTTGCCTGGCGACCGCCGCCTTTAGAATCTCACGGAGTCGGGGTGTGGACGTCAAGGCCCCCATTGCGTGGGATTACGTCATCTCTGGGTGAAAGCATTTTACAGTTTTCAGGTACCAGGACCCCGGGGAGGCCGTCGTCACCAGAAACACGCTCGTTTCTGAATGTCCGACACAACGAGAGCAATTTGTGGCTCTGGGTTGGGCGCCTGGGGGCGGGGCGGCTCAGGCGGTTAAGCGTCCGTGGGTTTGTGGGTTCGAGCCCGCGTCCGGCTCTCGTGCTGACGGCTCGGAACCAGGAGCTGCTTTGGATTCTGTGTCTCCCTCTCTCTCGGCGCCCCCCCCGCCCCCCCGCCTCACTCTGTCTCTCAAAAATAAATAAGCATTAAACAAAACAAACGAAGAAAAAAAACGCGTGGCTCTGTCTCCCGTCTGCAAACGGGAGCAATACGAACAGCGCCCACCCGTGAGAGCCGCCTATCAGCACAGCACCGGGCACATGGGGGCTCGGGGCTGGCCCACTGCAGCGACACCCAACGCGGAGGACACGGTGGAAGCATTACATGCCACCCGTGTCTCCCCGCCGTGCCCCAGCAGCCCCTGATTTCCCACGCCGAGCCAACGTACACATCGCTAGATCCCGTGCCTGTCCCCACAGCGGCAAGGCCACCACTTGGCTGCCCCCGGAGGAGCCTTGGCTTGGCAGCCTCTTAACCTGAGGTCCTGTGCCGCTGGAGGCCTCCCAGGGCGGGGGGGCTCACTCCCTGGTGTCCCGGCCCACAGGCTCCGCGTGGTGGCCAGAAGGTAACGGGCACACAGGACCAGCCTGGGCAAGCCCACTTTGGGTCAGGACTCGGCAGGTTGGCAAGAACCTACTGCCATCCCAGCTCCAAGCGTGACTGCCCTGCGTCGTGGCCGGTCCTTGCCCAAGATGCCTATTCCCCAAGAGGCCACTGCCCTTCTCTGGCCACCTAAGCTCTGGACTCCGTTAGGAGCAAATCCTTTTTTTTTTTCTTTTTAATGTTTATTTAACTTTGAGAGAGAGAGTGCAAGCAGGGGAAGGGCAGAGAGAGAGAGAGAGAGAGAGAGAGAGGGACAGAGGATCCAAAGCAGGCTCCGCACTAACAGCAGAGAGCCCGACGCGGGGCTTGAACCCAGGACTCACGAGATCGTGATCGGAGCCGAATGGGATGCTCAACCGACTGAGCCATCCAGGCATCCCCAAGAGCAAATCTTCAGGGACGAAGCACGGCAGCGGTCCTGAGCTCTGCAGACCAGAAGTCTGAATGCAGATCGTTGGGACATTCCTTCAGCACAGGGCTTTTGCGTCATTTTCCTCTATTTTAATTAACTGGATCATTTGAAAGCTTCATTTGTCTTCTCCAGTCATCTCTATTAGCATTTCCCCCGAGGAACATTCCTCTTCCTTTTTTTATGGTTTAAAAGCTTTAAGCGAGAACGCTCAGCAGGAATAAAGCAGATGCCCTTAATCCTCCAGACTTACCCAAAGCACCTCACGTTAACACTCCCATACTAAGTGTTCAATGAGTACAACTGTATTCAACAGCTTCTGGCCTTCAAAAGCCACAGGACTATGCTCAAGTCTCCAATCTCCTCCGTATCCCCCTCTCTGTGCCTCAGTGTCTCTTGCGCACACACACACACACACACACACACACACACAGAGCACAGAGATCGTCACACAGGGCCGACACGGGCCTCTGGACATCCACACTGGGCCGGCAACAGTCACGGGCCACTTGCTTTTTACCCACTCCCTCCCCAGGCGCTGAGTTCAGGGAGGAACAGGGAACCTGAGAGCCCCTCCTCTGGCATTAGCTGCCGCTTGGGGCCCAGTTACACAGGCAAGGACCCCAAGTCAGCCCGGGCAGACCGGCCGGAGGCAAAGCCAGAACAGCCCTGAGGTCCTGCCTCCTCCAACCCGCCCCTCACCCTCCAAACACGGCCCCACTCTCCCCCTCTGTCCTGAATTAAAGACGCTGCACTCTGGCCTAGAGCAAGAAGCCTAGAGAAGGGGCACCTCTTGGTTCAACAGTCCCACACTCCCAGCACACGAGCTGAAAAGTCAAAATGCAGACACTTACAAGCAAAGGGAGCAGGACAGGAAGAAATGCCAACGTGCTCTGGGTGTGTCATGAGGGGGAAGCCACGCTCACAGATGCACGTGTCCACACATGTGCACACACGTTCACTCACGAGGGCACTCATGCTTTCGTGTGCACGCACATACGTATATGCACACACGCGTGCACACATTAACTCACATGTACACCCATGCTGTCGCGTGCACGCACATATATATGCACACATGCACGCACATGTGCAGACCCCCCCACACGTGCACATATGTTCACTCACATTCGCACACATGCTGTTGCGTGCACACACATACATATGCGCACCCATGCACACACACATACACGCACGCGCGTGCAGATTCCCATACACGTGCACAGGGTCACTGGCAGGCACACACATGCTGTCGTGTGCACATGCATACGTCTATGCACACACATGCACACCCACACATGTGCACATGAACACACATATAGACAACACATGCACACACAACTACACTTTTCACAACACCTCGTTGGGAAGCATCTCACGACACGCCCTGGGTTGAATGAAGAAAGAAACAGGGATGGAAGGGGCTCCTGGGCGCCTCAGTCCGTTAAGCGTCGACTCTTGATCTCGGCTCGGGTCATGATCTCACAGTTCACGGGATCAAGCCCTGCGTTGGGCTCTGCGCAGACAGCGAGGAGCCTGCTTAGGATCCTCAGTCTCCCCCTCTGTCTGCTCCTTCCCCACTCTCCCCTCCTTCTCTCTCTCATAAATAAATAGATAAACACTTTTTAAAAAAGGGACCAGGGACAGGATGATGAGAGCCCACTCAAACTTTCAAAGGAATTGCATTCCATCATCAACATCATCCCTTCCAAAAGGATAAAGGGACTATTATCCTCAGCCAGCATTCTTCCCGGGGCGTAACTCCCAGGAGAGCACAACACATAAGCACGGGAGGGGGCGGGGTGCACATCACCCCACGACGCGGACACTGAATTCAGCAGCAAGTTCAGCTTTGCTTGGATAGACAGCTGCGTGTGACGTGCATTTCAGCGGTAGGACCAGCTGCTCCTGACTCCTGGGTGGGGAAGGCGAGAGAAAGGGGCCCAGGGTGGTTATTAACAGAACCAGGGAAAACACGTAAGCAGTGGTTTGGGACGCGAAAAGGCATTCCATTCGGGGCTCGTGGGGGGAGGCGGATGAGATAACTGCAAACTACGGGAACAGGACAGACGGTTTCCAAACCAGCTGGCGGACCCACTGGGACAGGCCGTCTGGCCTCCCCTGGCGCGTGTCCTGGTCCCCCCCACGCCCCGACTGCGTCGCCGAGCCCTGTGCCTTGGAGTGGCAGCTGTCGGCCCAAACCTGCTCACGGCAGCCGTGTGCTACTTGCACGGGGCCGCTGGCGAGAAGGACGTTACCGCTAGAGAAGCAAAGGTGAACGCTTCCGGAAGAGAAATGAAAGTGGGTTCCCTGGCAACACTGCACCCCGTGTGCACATGACAGCAGTAAACACTGGAAGGAACGGAGGCCCGCATGCTGTAAGTGTCTCAGCGCTTTCTTTTTCTTTTGTTTTGTTTTTTAGGTTTTTATTGAGTTAGAGATAGACAGGGAGCCAGCAGGGGAGGAGCAGAGAGAGGAGAGAGAATCCCAAGCAGGCTCTGCACCGTCAGTGCGGAGCCCGACGCGGGGCTAACGCTCACAAACCCTGAGATCACGACCGGAGCCGAAATCAAGAGTCAGGCGCTCGACACGCTGAGCCACCCAGGCGCTCCCCCACGGAGGTTTCTTTCCATTTTAAAGCAGTGGATGGGGCGCCTGGGGGGCTCGGTCGGTTAAGCATCCGACTTCGGCTCAGGTCGTGATCTCACGGTCCGTGGGTTCGAGTCCCACGTCGGGCTCTGGGCTGACGGCTCGGAGCCTGGAGCCTGCTTCCGATTCTGCGTCTCCCTCTCTCTCTGCCCCTCCCCCGCTCATAACTCTGTCTCTCTCTGTCTCAAAAATAAATAAAACATTAAAAAAAAATTTTTTTTAAATAAATAAAATTTAAAAAAATTAAAAAAAAAGAAGTGGAAACATGAAGGTCTCTGAAAATGTGCTCTGGGTGTGGCCGGTGTGAGAATGATGCTGTGGCTCAAAGGCCTCAGCTAAAATCCCAGCACAGCAACGCACGCTGGGAGTTAAAACAAAACGTGTGGAGAGGACACATCTTTGTGCTTCCCGACCCAACCTCCCCCAGCTGACAGTCTTGCGGCACCAAACGTGGGGACCGTTCACGCCATCGGCGGCCTCCAAGCTTCCCTTTGCTGAACGTTTTTGCTGTGCTGAGCATTTTGCAGTCTTACCTCCCTCGTTCCTTTCAACGACCCCGTGAAGCAACCACTGTCATACCCATCCTGCGGAGGAGTCAACTGAGGAAAAGAGCAACCGAGCGATTTAACCAAATGCACATGGGGCCGTGCAGGGGTCTCGAGCCATCTTCCCGCCCGACAGCCGCTGTGGAGACCTCGCTGGCCTGCGGGGCCCATCGCGGGAAGCGTCGGCAACATCCACTGAAGCTGTTCTCGTGAAAAGAGAGCCGCCAACAGAGAAAGCGAACGGGGACACGTTCGCCAAGCCACAGCAACGTTTTATGAGCAATTCTCTTTTAAAAACTGGAAACTTCCACGCACGCCCGACGAGTGAATCTCAACCACCAAAGCCCTCACTTACGGACCCTTCACCCCCGGCAACCAGCTCGTGGCCAGACGTGGCAGCAGCTTCAGAGACACCAAAAACGTGCACACCGGCCTCCGAACCGAGCGGGAGAACACAGGACAGAGCCTGGGGGCGGGTGGGGGGGGAACGGGCCACACAATACCCAGCACGTTTCGGGGGCAGTGCAACAGAAATTAAACAAAACTCCACTCGAGAAAGAAGACAGGACACAGTCCGTGGCCTCAGTGGCCAGGCAGCACCACGTCGGGGGCCCATGAAGAACTTTGTTCCAGCCGTTCCTAACATGACCCACGCAGACAGAACACCTTGAGGTCACCCGTCCCAGAACCAGCACGCACGTGGCTTGGCTGCTGGGCTATGTGACACAGAAGGACACCTTCCAAGTTTGTACAAGACACGGCCACCAAGGACAAAGACACGGTCACTGAGGAGAGGGCTTCCCTGGAAAGACACGCCCAGTGGTTGTGCCCGTGGACAGCTTTTCAGGACAGCGACACTCCTGACTGGGGAGTCGGTCGCTTGCGTGTGCCATGCGTGTCCCCTTCCCCGTGTCACAGGAAGAAAGCGGAGCTCGAGAAACAGCCAGGAGGACCACGTGCCCCCAGCTGCTTCACGTTTTGACCCACGCGTCTTCAGGAGAGGTCCCCCGGCAGTTAGAGGGCCCCCAGGACCGGGAAGAGCCGGCCTTCAACCCTGGTATACACCGGGACCACAGGGGCTTTGTAAACCCCATGCCCAGGCTGCACCCAAACCTGCCAAGCTCCCCGGATGATTCCTGCATAGACCAGGGAGCACGGCTGTCCGTCCCCACTCGACCTTGCTGGCCCAGTGCCTCTGAAACCCGTGTGGGCGTCAGAGTCACCTGGGAGCCTTGGGAAGAGTCCCGCGGGGCTCAGCAGGTGTGGGAAGGGCCCGGGAACCTGCACGTCCAACAAGGTCCCAGCGTGTGATGCTGCAGGCTCAGGGACAGCATGCGGATGACAGCTGCTCTGGACGGTCCACCCACGTGGCGTCATCTGAGCGGCCCCCGAGAGGATCTGAGAGTCCGATGCTCACTGAGCTTCCAGCGATAACAGCGTGCCAGCTGTCCTCCGCTCCCTGCGGCTTCTGCTTCTCTGCAAGTAACCACATGCCTTTCCGGCCACTCGTCTGGCAGAAGCAATGATTTGGCTCCACATTGTCTGTATCCCTTTGGACAAACCACTGACTCTCCCTGACACACACACACACCTAAGAGACACGGAGAGAGAGAAAGAGGAGGAGGAAGAGGAGAGAGGGAAGACAGGTGGGGGAGGGAGGGGAGGAGGAGGTGGGGAATAGGAAGAGAGAGGAAGGAGGGGCAGGAGGGGAAGCAGGAGGAGGAGGAGGGGGAAGAGGGGGATGAGGGGAGAGAAGGTGGGGGGAAGGAGGGGAAGGGAGCAGGGGAGGAAGGGCTGGGGAGGAGGGGAAGGAGAAGGAGGAGGGGAGGAGGGGCAGGGGAGGAGGGGGAGGAAGGGAGGAGGGGAGGAAGGGAGGAGGGGAGGAAGGGAGGAGGGATGGGGCAGGAGGGGGGAGGAAGAGAGGGTTGGGAAGACCAACGCAGGGAAAGGCCAGGCCTGCCTCATGGCTGTCTGCAGCTTGTACTAACCGGGAAGGTCCTGGGCCAAAACCAAACTCGGTCAGCTGACCGCAGCGCTCACCAGCATGATTCACATTCAGCAATTCACTCCCACGTGGCCACATATTGTGGGTTTCGGGGACCGGGGGGCAGCAAGGGAGGGTACGCGTAGCGGGCGCCCTCACTGCTGCGCGCGTCCGAGCGCCCACGCGCCCACAGACCAGACCCAGGAGCCCCCACGCACCCCACCGTGGGTGCCGTAAGGGCTGAAGTTAACCTTTAACGGATGGGACCACGTCGCCAGAAAAGGCTGTAACACATCCACACCCGTAACGGCATCTAAAGGAACAGTCAGCTGTGACCCACAGGGAGGGCCTGTCTCGGACACAGTTTGTGGCAATTTGGTGAAACGGACGGGACGCACCCACAAGAACAAAGCTGGCCGAGCTGTGCCGGTGAGCCCCGGCACCCCCAGCTACGAAGGGAGGCAGCGGGGTCCGCCCGTGGAAAGGACGAAGCAGGAGCGAGCATCACGGGGCGGGCTCCCACAACACCCAGAGGGTGCCGACGCCCACAGGCTGGCCCGGGACACCTGCCACCCCGCCTGGGGCCGCCCCAGCCCCCGAACGGGCCACCGCGATTTCCCGACGCCCCGGCTCGAGTTTGGGAACGCCTTCGCGGCCACCCTGTCTGTGGCACGGGGAACACGGAGCTCGTTCTAAGCCTTCCTGTGCGAGGGAACCGGGCACAGAAGAGAGCGGCAGCCAGGGAGCGACTGGCGAGACCTGAGGGCCTGCGGGACTGACCGGGGTGGCGTGGCAGGACGCGTAAGCAGCTGTTTCCACAGGAATCACCTACCCGTGCTACGCGCTCGTGCAGGCCCACGGGGGCTGCCACACTCGGAGCCCGCTCCTGCCTCCTGGCGTCGGGCTGGGTGTCCGTGCAAGTGTGCCCGGCCCCCGGGGCCGCGCGGGTGGCCGCGTCGGGAAGACACGGGACACGGCAGGGGACGCCCTGCAGCCACGTGCCTCTAACACTGGGGTAAACTGGACCTGAAACAGGCCGTAAACACGGGGCACCTCCAGGCTCTCCCCACGGAAGCCCGGCGGCTCAGGAATACAGGCTGCCGCGTGGTTCCCACGGACGGCGGGAACCGCACTGTCTGCACTCACAGTCCCGGCATAGGAGGTGACAGAGGGCACAGCCGGGCGGAGGGTGTCCAAGAAGCCTGGGTACTGAGGCTGGCCTTGGTGATGACCTCAGCACAGGGGACCCTGTGGGGCTGTGTTCCAGCTGCGCTGGGGCTGGGCCGAGCCACCTACGTCCACGGGGGCCTGCACGCTTTGCGCGGGGAGGAGGGCAGCCCCCCACCTCGGCCGGAGCCCCCTCCAGGGTGCCGGTGACGGGGGCGACAGAAGACGATGCCAGAGGGACTCCCTGTCCTGCTTTCTCCGGTCGGCGTATCTGTTATGGGCTGAATCGTGGCCCCCATGACCCGTGAGTTGGAGTCCTAACCCCAGCTCCTCAGAATGGCACTGTATTTGGGGGAGGAGCACGGACAGAGGTGATGAAAATACTATGAGGTCATTAGGGTGGGTCCTAAGCCCATAGGGTTGGTGCCCTCGGAAAAAGGGGAGACGCCTCCAGAACTGGGAGACAGTAAGTACCTGTTGCTAAGCCACCCGGGCTGTCGTGCTTTATCACTGCGGCCCCAGCAGACGGACACAGCACCTTCCAGAACGAGCAGCCGCTAGGTGCTAACAGGCTGGAGGCGAGGACAGAAGGCCACTGCAGCGGCCTGGAAGTGCTCGACACCTGCCCGGGAGCCGAGAGCGGGCTGGCGGTCTCCTGCCTCGGCGGCCCCGGCCCTGGGCTGTTGTTTCTGTTCCCGTTTATGATCTGCTCTTGGTCATGACTGCGGATATAAAGGGGGCACTTCAAGTAGAGGAAGAAAGCCAACGGGGTCCTCATCCCCGGCATCAGAGCTGGACCTCCACATACCTGCTGGAAGGGGTGTGGCCACCTGCGTAGACACAGTGCCCTCCCCCCCCCCCCGCCCCACAGGGGAGGAGAACTCACAGAAACCTCCAAGGACGGGCTCCAAACAGTCACATGAGACCCCACCTGCAGTGACAGGAGCCCGTGTTCCGTTCACTCAGCCGATCCCACGTGCCTGCACCACCTAGGTCCTTGGGCACCACCGTGGCCCCACGAGCCCCTGGCCTCCTGCAGCTCACACCTGCCACGAAGAAGCCACAATCGTGTCGCTGAAGATGGCCGGCCTTCTGCGGGGATGGGCAGGGCTGAGGGGAAGAAGCTGAGGTCGGGTGGGGCCCAGGAGACGCCCGCGGGGACCCCAGGAGCAGCGAGACGACGGGGGGAGCCGGGGAGGTGAGGTGCTGGTGGGCTGCAGGCGTGGACGTGGATGGGCAGGAGGCCAGCGGGGAGGCCGGGGCCCGCCCGGATGGGGCAGAAGTCCGCAGGAAAGGCGGTAGGTGGCGGGGGTTCTGGGTGAAACCAGCCCCCGGCAGCCATGCACACCACGGCTATCTTTTAAAAAGTCAACAAGCAATAGCCTCTGGGCCAGTCTGCAGTCTGCATAGAAGCAGAACCAAGAGCCCCAACTCTCCAATGCCACGGCCATCGGCTCCTTCTTGAGACGAGGGTGGGAGCCAGTCAGTGAACTGCGAGGCCCCACTGGGTGGTAAATTTCTGAGGTCCAGTTAGAACCCTTACATATCCTTGAAAGGAGCAATTCATAAAGGAATCTTTAGTGGGAATCTTTAGGGGGATCTTTAGTGACAGCGGCATCGAAGCTATTTGCACAGCGGAACGTGAATCACGGAGCGGATTTCCAAACAGGACCCGCATATTCGGTTCTCGCCAGCCTGGGGGACTCCAGAAGTGTGGCCCTCGGGAAGCAAACGGCAGAACGGCATGAACAGGTCTCCCCCAAGCGGACGCCTCGGGCCCCCTTTCAAACGGAGCTGGATTCCAGCACTCGGAAACGTGAGCCCATCACACCTCGGGGTCAAGAGGAGAAAAGCACAGCATGCCCAGATGACTTGTTTTTCCGGAACCGTGTTAGTGGAAACGGTAAGATGATACACAAAGACGTGGAAAAACACGCAGGAGGGGCGCCTGGGTGGCTCAGTCGGTTGAGCGGCCGACTTCAGCTCAGGTCATGATCTCACGGTCTGTGAGTTCAAGCCCCGCGTCGGGCTCTGTGCTGACAGCTCGGAGCCTGGAGCCTGTTTCGGATTCTGTGTCTCCCTCTCTCTGACCCTCCCCCGTTCATGCTCTGTCTCTCTCTGTCTCAAAAATAAATAAACGTTAAAAAAATTAAAAACAAAAACAAAAACAAAAACACGCAGGAAAGAGCCGTCGCAATCCAACGATTAGCCGGAATGTTTCTCTGCCTCGCTTAGGTCAAGCCAGGCACATGAGTGCGGCCTGAAACCCTTCTCATGGCTTCTCTCTTATGAGGATTTAGATTGTTTTCTCTTCATGTAAATATCACAGGCTTGTAAAGTAAATGAACTGATAATATCGTAAATGTACGATAATACATTTCTGTGATCCAACTAAAATAACCCCAAGAAACCCAAATAAAATGAATTCCCATGATAATATAGACACCCTAAGACAGAGAGTCAAAGATATTTTTAGAACCGCTCCCTCTGCGCACCTCGCTTTGCCTCGTCTCTGGGGCACATCTTCATTCCAGGTAACCTGGTGAGCATCCTTCCATCCTTTTCTCCAAAAGAAATGCTCCTGGGTGTGGCTGGGGCCCACGTGAGGCCTCCCTGAGGGAGGGGTTATATTAACCACTCCTTTGTATTTTCTGCAGTTCTGGTGTTTTGACATTCAGGGCCTTTTGGACCCTGAAGACACCGGCCCCCACCCGTGGGGCTAGCCAATACGCAAACCAACCACATTCTCAGACCATCACCCCCCTGCCCTCATCACCCCCAGGACCAACCCCAACACCCCAACCTGCTTGGCCTGCTCACGCCGTCTCACCCATTTCTTCCTGTGGAAACTACAGTCGAGGCTCCTGGCCCAGACTCCCCTGTGCCTCGGGACTGACCCCCGAGCTTCCCCGCGCGGCCCTGCGTGCATCCCGGGATCCGTGAGGATAAAGCTTCTCTCTTCAGAAAAGCCGTTTTCCATGTCTGCTTGTATCATGCCTGATTAAAGCAAATCCCAGGCACATCTGGGAACGGAGCCTTGCTGTCGGGGGGATTCCCACGCACACTTCCAGCACCTCCCTGCCTCTCACTCGGGGCTCTGGTGAGGCCCGCCCTGCTCTTCAGTTCACCTGCGTCTGCTTTTGCGCTCAAACACACACAATCCCTCCTTCAGCTCCTGTGGGTGCGTGGGTGCGTGCACGCACGCATCTAACCCATAGTTCTCGTCTCCTGGAAGGGGAGATGCGGAAGAACGTAAGTAGATTTAGCAAACAGCTAGTCAGGATGACTGATCCATGTACTTTCCCAAGTAGGTAAGCTTGTCTTTTTAATTTTTTTCATGTTTATTTATTTTGAGAGCCTGAGCAGGAGGGGGGCCGAGAGAGAGGGAGACACAGAATCCGAAGCAGGCTCCAGGCTCTGAGCTGTCAGCACGGAGCCCGTCGCGGGGCTAGAACCCACAGACCACAAGATCACGACCTGAGCTGAAGTCAGACGCTCAATGGACGGAGCCACCCAGGCGCCACCCCCTCCCCAAGTAGGTAATCTTAAAACAAATATGGCCTCAAACCTCCAGGCTGGGCTGAGCCTTTGGGGAGGAGGGGGCATCAGGGAAGCCTCAGAAGCCGCCCTGAGTTGCAATGACTGAAAGTCGACGCAAGGGTGACCTCCAAACACGAGGCGGGATCAGCACGTCCAGGGGTCAGGCACCCCCAGGTGCGTGGCCGCCTGACAGCCCGGGGACCCTCTCCAACAGGCCTTGGGTGGGAAGCAGGGATGCTGGAAACCCGCCGTCGCTGGGGAGAAACCCCAGTGATCCCTCCCACCCGGGCGGCTCTCTGCCTCTCCCGTTTCTCCTCATAAAGAAAACTACTTAATTTTATGGGACGTCCTGTAGTTCCCACCTTGGCCAAGAAATAGAGAGGGAGTCTCCGCTCTGTCCTCCCACAAGAGAGGCCCCGCTCTCCGTGCCCCAGCGGTGGAGCTTGAGGCCGGGGACTTATAGGCGACGCTGCGGTTCCTCACGCGTCCTTCTGTCCGCTTAGCGTCCGAGTCACCTCAATCACAAGTCTTCGCGGCTTGTCTCTCGTTCTGTTTCAGTACCGGGAAAAGAGCCGCCACAGGTGACAGCAGGCCCCGGTGCAGAGTTTACGGTCAGCCCGCCCAAGCCAGCCTCATTAACACCAGCCACCTATGCGGGGTCGACTTTTGCCAAAGACTTTTCTTTTTTTTTTTCTGGCAGGTGCTGCCTGCCCGCTCGTGATTAATTCCCCGCGAAGGAAACAGAACGGCGTTGGCCTCCTGGCACGATGACAAAACACACATAAGCGAAAAGGTGGGCTTTCTCCGGCTTCCATCACTCACACCCTCCGTCTCCGTGGCGTACAAATTACAGCTGTGGAAGTTTTCACATAACCTAAACTTTCACTCGGCAGACCTCTTACTTGTCGAAATGTATTTATACTCTCGGTAATGGAGGGGCTCATTATTTACACCGGTTGTTTAAACAGTAACCAGATTGTTTGGGGCTGGCGCGTCTGGGTCGGGGCGGGTCTGCTGTCTGTGGGCCGCCGCTCAGGACCCGCACGCTTACAGGAGCCAAATAAGCGGGCAGCGGGGAGATTATGACGTGAGAAGAGACCGTTGTGGGTTGTAAACAGGGGTACATTGTAGGGCCTGCTTTCTGGATCCTCGGTGAAACACACGGCGAGAAACATTCCACCACAGAAGCCCCACCGGTCCCTGTCCCAGAGCCCAGTGCAGCCTTCTAGAAGATTCTGTCGTGCCCCGTCCCCTGGGCTGCCCTGGGCCACTCAGGAGGAAGTCGGGGCCCACTCTAGAAAGTGCCCTGAAGAGGCCTTTCTGACTCTCCCTTCACGGATGCCCCATCGGAATCACGAAGCCCATGCAAGAGAAGAGAAGGCCTTCGGACACTGGAAAGGAGCAAACTCCACGGGGAAAACGTAAAGAGGGCAGAACAAGAGAGCTGGGGACCCGCTGGGCACCACGGGCACTCGTGATGACCCTGAATACTGCTGCATTTTCTCTCCACGAGGAGAAACCACGACATAATTCTGCCAAGAAAGGAGGAAAAAGTCCAAGCAAAATTAAGTCTGGCATATTCCCATCCTCCATTTCTGAGGGGTCAGCGGCCCAGAGAGCCGAAAACCATGCCCAAGGCATGCACACGTATTTCCGGCCTTTAGCACAGCCCTGTGCACATTCTGGTGAGGACAGGGGACACTCAGGGCTGCGGGTAAGACCTCTCTGGGACGGGGGTGGGGGGGCAGAACATCACAGCAGGTGGCTGCCCCAGGGCCGTGGCATGACAGGCACCCTAGATCCTGGTCGCTGGCTGGGTCCTCGCTCAGTGACTGCAGGGTTGCCACCAACCCGTGACTTCCGAATACAAGACAAAAAAACAACATCACCATAAGCAATACTGCGAAAGCAGACCGGCGGCTCGGGACTGCACTTTGGACCACGCTAGAAACAGTAACAATAATTGGGGCGCCTGGGGGACTCCGTCGGCTAAGCGTCTGACTCTCAATTTCGGCTCAGGTCCTGACCTCATGTTCATGAGTTGGAGCCCTGCGTCGGGTTCTGCACAGAGAGTGCGGAGTCCGCTTGGGATTCTCTCTCCCTCTCTCTGCCCCGCCCGTGCTCGTTGTCTGTCTGTCTGTCTCTCTCTCTTTCTCTCAAAATAAAGAAATAAAAAGGAAGTTAACTTCTGTTCCCTGAGGTTTAGGAACTGCGCTCGTGCTCCATTCTCTGCAAGAGTAAAGCGACGGGGTTCCTTCCTGCCTCTCAAGGGTCTGGACGATGGAGGGACAACCACAGCCTCCCAAGAAGAGGAGACGGGGTTTGTACGGATCAATACCGTGAAACGGGAACATAGGCTTCGTGATTTAGAAAGCAAAACAAAGAACACGGAGTTCAAACCCACTAGCTGCACTCCCCGGGCGCTCTATCCCCCCCCTCAGCCCAACGGGCCGACACAACCCGTGACAATCCCGGGGCAAGGGTGGGAAATGAACCGTTCCTGAGAAGTGCCTGGTCAAGGCACTTGGCCGTCCAGCAAGGTTTGCCCTCACGATCGGCTCAAAATCCAGGGTCCAGAACATAGGTAGCACTTCTACGTCAGGGTCCGTGAATGCAAGCGATTTAATCCTCCTACTGAATTGTGAAGGTATGTGTGGGTTTAGGAAAAAGTTCACCGTTACACAGATTATGTGTCAAGAAGGAAATCCAATCATGTCAACCACCCTTTCCCATGATAAATGATACGCATTACATTTTTTAAACGACCTATGGCTTCCAACGGGCCGTATTACAGATTCATGGCATATATAAAATGATTTTTCTCTGACGAGCCGGTATTAGAGAGCACTCTAGCTCCCTCTCAGGAGCCAAGAAACCACCAGCGTTCTCAGTCATAATAAAAGTTATCACGTGGCTTGAAAAATAAACCTTAAGGCAATTAGAATACACGGGTCAGAAAAGGTGCTCAAAAGAGAACATTCACAATTTTGCAGGTAAGATCACTGCATTTGAGTCAAGACTGAGGCATTAAATCAACCTCCCCTTACATTTGACAGGCTCCTGAGAATTACAGGATTTTCACTAATCCTCGAATAAACAGTGTAAATACTGTTCTTAGCTCCGAAGTTGCTGGCTGGCCGTCGAGGGGTATTCTTGATGGAAACTGTGACAGCACCTTCACTGTCAGCCTTCCAGAAACTGATGGTCTTCCTGTAAACTCCTTACCAACCAAAACTAGTCGAAGGGATGCCAAAGGAATCAAAAGGGACCGCTTCGCCATGCCGGGTAGCTCTGGGGGGCCTTTGTAATCGACGAGGAGGAAAGTACGAAATCCCTAAGCGACACCCAGAGGGCTGGAAGGTGCCTGTGCTTCAAATACCCAACAATAAAAACAATGCAAAAGCAACAATCACCCAGGGCAAGGGGCAGGAGTGGCGGGGCGGGAGGGGGTGAGGGCACGCTGCCCTTGAATCTGCTTTCCAGAGCTGGTTCTCTGAGTATGCTCACGGTCACGGGCAACTGATAACGGACGGCCCTGTAGAACTCCCAGAGCCCATGGCTTCCTCCTCTCAGAAAACCCTTCTCAACCAGTGGTAAACACCCCCGTCTTTGGTCCAGGTGTTCAAGGCAAACACCATCCGCCATCTTGCGTCTGGCAGCCAGTGGGTCAGGAGTCAGTTCTACCCCAGGGCAGGTCCCGAAGCAAGTTTCTTTTCCCAGCCTCCCCTGCCCCAACCCAAAGACCAGCCTCCGCCATATTTGTTCTGGTGCCACAATGCGGCCTTCACTCAGGCTCTCCACCTCCACATTCGCCCATCATAATCCACATGCTTGCACCCCCCCACATCCCCTCACACTGCTGGCTGCATTGCCGTTACCTCTATCCCCAATCCCTTCGTTTACCCTTTAGTTGGTTACTGTCTCCCCCCTTTTCCAGAACTGGTGGGCTCTTCGTATTTCAAAGGAAATTATATGATAATCCACAGAGGCTTTAAACATGAGATAACAAATCAAGGGCGCAGGCCAGTAGGGGAAGACCTTCATTTACCACGCATTACTGGTTTTGAGCCCAACTTCAAAAAGAAAGGACACTTATAAACGCGACTTGTGAAAGACTCATAACCAGTCGCTAGCAAGTTGTGTTATTTTAAGTCGACATTATCTCAACTCGCCCAAAACTGTGACAAAGTGTAGTTTAACGGACCACCCCCGCTTCAATGACTTTCAGCAACACGTTCTGGAAGCTCGGTGCTGGGGAGGCCCCTGGCTTCGGTCGTGGCCAACATCACATCTGGGGTAGAGCCTGGGGGGAAGGGAGGTTTGCACCCAGCTGTGGGACAGAGCTGGGCGGGTGCGTCCCCCCCCATCACCCCAAGGTCATTCCTGCTTCCAACTGGTGGGAGGCTTTCCACGGCGTCCAGGGATCCCGGTGGCCGCCCAGACCCACAGGACCACGGCTGCCTGAGGGCCAACCGATGGATCACATGGTCACGGTAAATGAGCGAGGCCACATCAGGAGCCTCTAACTGTGGCCTCAGGGTGTATATGCATCTGAGAAGAGAACGTCTACCACCAGAAGCCAGAGAAGGGGGTCTGTGTCCAGAAGGCTGTCACCTCGTCTTCCCACATCTGGCAGGCCCCAAGAAGGGGCCTCCCTTGGTGCCCACTGGTCCGGGTGATGACGCCCAGGAACACAGCACCACGGTCCCCCTGCAGCCGGGCAGTCCTGCGTCCATCTCGCCAAGCCGAGGCCCCATCTGGTAACCATGGGAACGGAAGAAGTCAAAGCTGGGCTTAACCACGATGATGCAGATTTACTTAGGGAGTAAAAGCAGAAAGAAACCACAAGGCCGGGGGGTTGTTAACGGGAGAGGGGAGAAGGAGGGAGGAGGGCGCGGAGGAGGGGCCGGCCAGGCCTCTCGGTGTCTCCCGCGTTTGTTTATGGCTGTTCCAGACGATCTGAAAATTATCAGGTGGGGGAGAGGGAGCCTCGGTGCGCTGGTCCACGGGGCAATTTATGAAGCATTTCCTCTTCTCCGGGGCCAGAGATGGGGTCCCATGAGCCTTTGCTCTTCTGAGCTCCATGTTTGTTTTTGTAGTTTCTGCCAAACTAGATCAATCCAGCTTGTGGCACCCTTTAAATTAGAGTCGTGACTCGCTCCAACAGTCTCCAAGTTTGACTTCCTTCCAGGAACGCCGACCAACATTTGTACAGGCTTCACATGCCTGGTGATCAAACCCTCTAATTACTCAAATCTGTGTCACATAACTGTACATTAGTGACTTCTGAGATGACAGATTTCCACTCTTTGATGTGCACAGCTGAGCATCTTTCATTCAAGCCGGCAGAGACACTCAAGCTTTCCCAACAGCACCCACCAGGCGGCCGCTGGTGCCTCTTGTAACATGTGTAATGGGAACAGAAGGCCACACGTCCCCGACAGCCCTCCGCCTCCACCCCATCATGGCCCCTACCCCCCCACCTGGCCATGTCAACCCTCCCGTGGAGCCACCCCTCAGCTGCATGGTCACCGCATCTCTGGAAGCCTGATCGGTCCTAACAGAGCCCTCCGGTGTGGAGAGAGGAAGAATCTGTCACAAAAGTAGCCCCCGTGGCTTTCTGCAGAAGACACGGGAACAAATGGCCCAGGCCGCACAGAAATCTAACCCTTTCACACAGAACACATAAAAGAACGGGCAGAGGTCAGGAGCACTCAGCCACTGCCCCAGGGCACTTGTGCTACGGTCGGAATTCCTGTATGATGGCGTTAGTGGGGGAGCTTTGGGACGTGAGCAGGTCCCGGAGGGGGGGCCCTCACGAATGGGATTAGCACCCTTAGGAGAGGCCTCGGAGAGCTCCCCACCCCTTCCTCCACATAGAGGACGCAGGGAGGAGGCAACCACCTGCCATCCGGAAGAAGGCTCTCGACAGACCCCGTGAGCACCCTGATCCCACACTTCTGGTCTCCAGAACTCTGAGAAACCTTGTTTTTCTAAGCCATCCGGTCTGTGGTGTTTCTTCACAGCAGCCTGGATGGACCGAGACAGCTTGGAAACACAAAACACCAGCCAGAGGCCAACTGGCCCGCCCACGGCACCGGGAGCATGAACTTGGGTCTCTCTCCCCGCTGGAACAGACACGGCCAACGGCATGAGCGTCAACTCCGGTGAACTCTGACCTCTGGACCCTGAAATCTCCCTACCTGTGACCCGCGGGGCATCAGACCTTCTCCACTCTCCTACCGTCTCCTCTCCACGGGTCACCTCATTTGCCTCTGTTCTTCAAGCATGGTGCCCCTTTCTCTGCTCTACCCAGGCAGATCCTGGGGAAGTCACCCCTCCTTCCCCGCCTCAACTGCATCGAGGAGCCTGATGGTCCAGCTTCGGGGAAGAGACCACTGCTGGGCAAGCAACTAGGCCAGGGTGAGCGTCTGGGGGACAGGCTGGCCGGATCCCCTGTGGCCCGGGGAGGGCGGGCAAGGGGCCAGGAGCGGAATGGATGCCTCCATCCCGTCACTAAGCTTCCGATCCCTTCAGCCGCTGGGCACCTCGCAGGGTTATCACCACACAGAGAACACCCTTGCTTCGCGGTCTCCTCCGCATGAGGCCCTGAACACTCTTCCTGGGGGCTGTATTACAGGGTGGTGGTGGGGAGGGTATCTAACACACACCAAACTTGTTAAGGAACGACTAAGTAGAACTGGACAAATCCCAGCTCTGAACTGCTAACGGCGGGGGGGGGGGGGGGAGGGGGTGCCTCCCCTCCCCCAGAAATGTGTGTTTCTCTACGGGGCCAGGAGTAGAAACGGGTTGGGGAGCATGATGCAAACGGTGCCTGGGGTCAGGTCCCAGGGGCCCCGTCTCCCAAGGCTTTCTGCTTCCTGGGCAGGTCACGTAAAATTGGTACTTGAGGTGCACCTGGTGAAGGGTGAACACAGGCAGAGACGACACGCGAGGAGACAGCGTTACAAACTCACCACCAAACAAAGACCAAGAAAAGACCCTTCAAGGAGCGGCAGACGGACAGCTAACCAAGGTTGGGATGCGGGGAATTCAGGAAAGTGAGGAAAACGTAGAGGCGTGCATTCTGATTCTAATTTGAATCACAACGATCTGGACAAAATCATCATTTTTTTTTTTTTTTTTGAGACAGAGAGAGAGAGAGAGCGAGCTGGGGAGAGGAGCAGAGGGAAAGACCGAGAAAGACTCTTAAGCAGGCTCGGTGCAGAGCCCAACACGGGGCTCGATCCCACAACCTGGGGACCAGGACCGGAGCCGAAATCAAGAGTTGAACGCTCAACGGACCAAGCCACCCAGGCGCCCAGAAGTCACGCCTTTTAAAAACATGGAGCTAGCCACAGAAAGGGCCTGGAAGCAATGAGGGCCCCGTAATCAGGAGGCCAGCAGCACCCATACCTGGGGTCTCCACATCGCTAGCAAGGACCAGGCTCCCTGGGAAAAGGGCTGCTTGTCTGTCTGGGTCAGGGGGACGCTGAGAGGAGCCGGGCAGCAAGAACGCACCCTCGAACACTAACAGGGTCAAGTCGAAGGACACAGGTGCCAGCCTAAAGCACTCCACTGACTAAACGTGAGCATCAGCCAAACTAAAGACGCCTTTAATTCTAACACATTGACGGGTTTTTTTTTTCCTTTTTTTAAACCCGCAGTCCTCAGAAGTCCCAAAAACTGGGGTGGACGGAAGCCTTGCGGTATTAACGACTAAATGAGAACGTCATCGTTTCGCCACCTGCCGCGTCACAACTGGTTGGGACACGGCTCGTCCCGGGAGGCAGAACACTGTGCAGAGAGGGCTGTGGGGGAGCTGGGACCCTCCGTATGCGACACGGTAGGAAGCACACAGCTCACCCACCCAGCGTTCGGGCCACAAACGCTCAAATACCGTCCCAAGAGTGTGCACGAGGGATAGGGGAGCCAGCAGGAAGGAGTCCGGCATTCGGGGCGGGTGACATCCCACAGGCTAACCAGCCCGCTGTACCACATGGCCAACGTCACAGAGATAGGAAGAAAGGGGGAGGAGACTTTCTGGATAGAAAGAGGCCAACTGGTTATATAACCACCAAACCGATGAGTGTTTGGGGACCCTGGTTTGGGGGGGTGGGAGATAGGAAGGACACACGCTTGGGGAGACCCAGAGAAGGGAGCATGCAGCCCACAAATCAGCAGCCGCTGACATCCCTGGACAGTGGCTGCTCTTCCTCCGTGTAGGAACGGTGTCACCGGGATGTACAAGGAAGCCGTAATTCTCAGGAGATGCTCATGTGCGAGGTCCGGGGACAGGCCACAACGTCATCAGCTTAGTTTCAAATAGCTCAGCGAACGAGGTTTGCAAAACGTGAGCGCGGGGGCGGGGAGTCTGTGTGTCTCTGCCCTACCAATACTTTTTTTTTTTAAGTTTATTTATCTTGAGAAAGAGAGAGGGAGCATGAGCAGGGGGAGGGAGTTGACAGAGAGAGAGAGAGAATCCCAAGCAGGCTCTGCACCACCAGCACAGAGCGCGAGACGGGGCTCCAACCCATGAACCGCGAGATCATGACTCTGGAGTCTGCCGATTACCCGACTGAGCCTCCCAGGCGCCCCCTGCTGTACTGTCTTTCACACTTGTGCACACTGGAGAATGTGCATCGTCAGGACATGAGGGACATAAGGAGGCACACCGGCAGGGTGACGACGAGTCCACAGGATTATGTTCAGTTAGGTTCCCGGGGAAGCCCGATATGTCACCCCCCAAAGTCCTCGCATGCAGTCCTGCTGGCTTTGGGTGGCTCCTCTGAGATACCCAATTGGTAGCCGCTCTTCCCCCTCCCCGCCCCCACTTCCCTTGGGTTCCCGAGCCCTTAGAACTCACGCCCTGCTCCACGCACATGGTCTCTCTCTTGGGGAGGAAAGAACGAGGTCTGCTAACCGTGCATTTGTGGGACACCACTTCCTGCGTCCCTGGTGCTCATCGTGACGCCCCCCCCCCTGCAGGGGAGAGATGGCTGCTGGCCCCTCTATGTCGAGAAGGGACTTCAGGGGGCGCCCGGGTGGCTCAGTCGGTTAAGGGTCAGACTGCGGCTCAGGTCACGATCGCCTGGTTTGAGGGTTCGAGCCCCGCGTCGGGCTCTGTGCTGACAGCTCGGATTCTGTGTCTCCCTCCCTCTCTCTGCCCCTCCCCTGCTCGTGCTGTTTCTCTCTCTCTCTCTCAAAAATAAACATCAAAAAAATTAAAAAAGAAAAAAAGAATGGACTTCAGGGGGGTCAGCGGATGCTCGGGGCCACAGGGAAGTGGCCAGTGGGACACAAGCCCATGACTCACTCACGCTGTTGTGCACGCAGGCCCTCCCCACTCCAGGTTAGGCCCCTCGGGCAGCATCAGCGTCCCCTCTGCGGGACACAAGGCAAACACATTCACAGGAAGAGAAAGCAGAGGCAGAAAGACTGGAAACCATTTCCCGGAGCTGCAGAAGGTGCCCCAAATGCAACCAGATCCCAGCGCTCAGCAACCTGCCCCAGGACGTTTGTGACGGGCGCGTCCGGGAGGCGCACCTGAACTGAGGCAGGTGTCCTCTGTCCCTGGTAAGGGAGGGATGGCCCTGCTTCCTCGAGGAGAAACAGGGCATCAGGGGCGGGACACGCACAGCTCTCAGCAGGCGGACACACAACCGGTCCCCGAGTTCTGGAACTCACCCATGTGTTTGCAATCAGGAGACGGCCTGGCAGGAGGGGAGGGCCCAGCAAAGCCTCCTGCCAGCTGCCAAAACAATGCCCCCTAAACCCAGTGAATGGCACTGCTCACAGGGCGCCCCGGTCCTCTGGCCTGTGGGAAATGGAGGACAGGGAGCTCTGGGCTGCAGATACGTGTCCAAGTCAGACGGGCCACACGGCCAAGCCCCTGAATGTTTCTTTACGGCCTTCTGGAAGCCAGTGCCAAATAACATGTGTCTCTCAGACTTAGGGGACGATCAGAAAAACACACACATCTGTCGCCACCGCCGGCATGCCCCACACAGGGGCCAGTGCCGTGCGGTGTGAGATGGCCAGCAGGGAGGGGCGGAGGGGAGGTGCACGGGACGGGCCCGGGGACACCCCCACCCTGGAGAGCCGGTGTGCGGGTGACCAGTATGTCCCGCTCACGTTTAATTCATCTGTAATCACGCTGGGGTGAAAACTGAAACCGAGCAAAACATCTGAGAAACCATCCTGAGATCCTGCCCCTGAGAGACCTGGAGAGCTGCCATTGCCCAATGACTTACAATGATTCCTATAGGACTATCTGGCCTGGGGCACAGCATCTGACTTCGGCTCAGGTCATGATCTCACGGTTCGTGGGTTCGTGCTGACAGCTCAGAGCCTGGAGCCTGCTTCGGATTCTGCGTCTCCCTTTCTCCCTGCCCCTCCCCTGCTTGCGCTCTGTCTCTCACTCTCAAAAATTAATATCAAAAAAAAAAAAATTGGGGGGGGGGGGATATCCAGCCTGACACCCGGGAGGGGAGAAGGTGGCTCTGAGGACACCTCCCGACTCCCATCTTCTGGGACGCCCAAGGGACAGGACACGAGTCACATGTTACGGTTTTATAAATCACAGGACTTTTGAATCAGCTCAGAATTGGGCCATCAAAGGAAAAGCATCAATTTAGCAAAGCCGCAGAGAGAATCCTCGGATTTTCTCCGTGGCCACAAACTGCTGACTCGGGCAAACACTCTGATTTTCAGCAAGACAAAGTCCTCCTGAATTCAGCAAAGGCACCGACGAAAGGCATCAGGGCTCATTAAGTCAGCCGTGATCCACAGGCCCAAGGGACACAGGCTTTCAGGTCCACATGTTCCTGGCTTCTATGAAAATCTAACCGGGTGTTCGGGGCGCCTGGGTGGCGCAGTCGGTTAAGCGTCCGACTTCAGCCAGGTCACGATCTCGCGGTCCGTGAGTTCAAGCCCCGCGTCAGGCTCTGGGCCGATGGCTCGGAGCCTGGAGCCTGTTTCCGATTCTGTGTCTCCCTCTCTCTCTGCCCCTCCCCCGTTCATGCTCTGTCTCTCTCTGTCCCAAAAATAAAATTAAAAAAATGTTGAAAAAAAAAAATTAAAAAAAAAAAAAAAAAAATCTAACCGGGTGGGAAGACGGGAAGGCCCACGTGGCAGTTCTGACTCGCAGGGGAGTAACCACTTTTCCTGGGGTCTGTTCTGACAGCGTCGCAGTAGATGTCCTATAGTTTTCGGCCAAGTCCTAGACAGGCCAAGGATGTCCCCAAGGAAGATGCTCTCCTGGTTCACAGGATGAAATGCACAGAAGTGTAGACAGAGCATGATACATCGAGCATCCCACCCGTGCTTACGGTGGTAGTTCATTTTTATATGTGTCTTTCTTCTCCTTTTAGTTTTTTTAGATGTTTATTTATGAGACAGAGAGAGAGAGAGACAGAGAGAGAGAGAGAGAGAGAGAGACAGCACGAGTTGGGGAAGGGCAGAGAGAGAGGGAGACACAGAATCCAAAGCAGGCTCCAGGCTCTGAGCTGTCAGCACAGAGCCTGACTCGGGGCTTGAACTCATGAACCACAAGATCATGACCTGAGCAGAAGTCAGACGCTTAACTCACTGAGCCACCCAGGTGCCCCCGTGCATGTGTCTTCTCACACACTCCAGGTCTTGCTTCTTCTGCATGGTCCTTTTATCCTTGACATACTTTTTTTTATCCTTGACATCTTTGTGTTATAACCAAAGTGTTCTCCTAGAAACCCCACATGTGTTGTGGTTAAATTCCTTGACCCTGCAGTTGTACAAGGTAACTACAAATCCAGTAGTTAATTCATGGGTTAAGCAGATGATCTTTTGTCAATGCGAATAGGCAACAATTACTGTGTATATAAATGGCTCTGTGTTTAATTACTCTTGTGTTCACATTTTGAGAAGGGAACACTGTAAGTTCCCTTCCTTTCTTAACTTTGTTCTTAGCTTTGTTCTGATCACTGAAATAGAAGTCAGATTTTACGGAAAATTTGGGAAATACTAGAAAGCACAGGGAAGAAACAAAAACAAAACAAAAAAACCTATCAGACTTTGAGCCAAACAAAACCAGTATTAACATTTTGGTGTGCGTTTCTTTTTGACTCCCCAGACCACACATGCTTACGTGGTGATAAAAACACTTTTTGTTACCAGAGGAGAGTCATTTCTTAAATTGAGCTTTATATTGTTATACGATCCTTAACAGTACAGTCATAATCTTGGGTCTCAGGGTCTTGAGTTTGAGCCCCACGCTGGGTGTAGGGTCTACTTGAAAATTGAATCCAGGGGTGCCTGGGTGGCTCAGTTGGTTGAGTGTCCGACTTCGGCTCAGGTCATGATCTGACAGCTCGTGAGTTCGAGCCCCATGTCGGGCTCTGTGCTGACAGCTCAGAGCCTGGAACCTGTTTCGGATTCTGTGTCTCCCTCTCTCTCTGCCCTTGCCCTGCTCACGCTCTGTCTGTCTCTCTCAAAATAAATAAAATAAACATTATAAAGAGAAAGAAAGAAAATGGAATCCAGACCATGCCTAAATTGTTGTCCTTTTAAAAATTTTCATCATTCTAACACACATTCATACCCTCTGGTAAAGGTGTGGTTTAACTGGTTATGCTTTGTGCAGTGAAATTTTTCCCCTAGACAGTTTCTGATCATTCATGGTGTCTAGAAAAGGTTTTCCAATGGATTTTTCCCAAATATATTAATGATTTCACTAATTCTGAAAGTTTTTAGTCTATTTACCCAGGTTTCTAAAGTACACAGTCTCTATAAACAGTCACCATATCTTACACAACCCATTCAATCTCCCCTTACCAAACGTCACATAAAGCTTCTTTAATTGGCCTGGTATTAATAGGATTATCTAGGCTACACAACTCATGTTGGTTTCTACTTTGGTATAGATATTAATTAACATTAGAAAAAGTTATCTTTTCTATCTCTAGTTTCCTACGGCTTTTAAAAACGAGAAATGTGTGATTAATTTTCTTAAAAGCCTGTTTGGGGATCTCATAATCTCCCTGTTTACAACGTCTAAATGGTTACAGACGCCAGAAAGTAAACACCAGCTGAGAACGAGGGAGAATTCCATTTTCAAGCGACCTCAAGGTAGAGCTTAAATACACATCGGCGGTCACTAGCGCTCTGCCACACCTCTGACACGGCACGAGCAGTCACCTCCCTGGAGTGCATTCAGAGAGACAAAATGAATGAACACAACGCTGTTCTCCCCCAAACGTATGGCCACACTTTGTCGCACATCGGCGCTTAACCGCGGACATCCAGGGCAGGTGTAATCTGTATTTCCACATCCCTGGAACCACCAGAGAGAGAAGAATTTTAAACAATCAGAACGGGGAGTGATCAAATGAAGGCACGGCCATATCCTGGCGTGTAAGCCCAACGGACACCTTCGTCCCAAAGTGACCGGGATTTGCAGATGGCTGATTAATGGAAGCCAGCCACATGGAGCGGGGAAGTCGTAAAAAAATGACATACACCTACGATAAATATTTTATTTTAACCTAAAACACACAAAGGAGCCATCATTAATCAATCTACTGGTGTAGATAGAGCCCAGGACCTTTCCTGGAGTAAAAATCTACTGCATTCTGTTTACACTGATTTCTTCACAAAGCACATACAGCTGATCCTTGAACAACACGGGTTTGAACTGCTTCCATCCACTTTTACACAGGTTTTTTTCGATACAGTACTATAAATGTATTTCCTCTTCCTTAAGATTTTATTTATTTTTTTTTAATGTTTATTTATTTTTGAGAGACAGAGACAAGGAGTGAGCAGGGGAGGGGCAAAGAGAGGGAGACACAGAATCCGAAACAGGCGCCGGGCTCCGAGCTGTTGGCACAGAGCCCGACGCGGGGCTCGAACCCACGAACCACGAGATCATGTCCTGAACCGAGGTCAGCCGCTTAACCGACTAAGCCACCCAGGCACCCCAATTCTTTTTTTTTTTTTTTAATGTATGGGAAAAAAAGGTTGGAAAAAGAGACACCAGACTATTACCAGTAACTTAAAAAAAAAAGAAGTATGCGAGCAGGAAGTCGTTTTTGGGGTCAGATGAATCAAATGACCTTCTGGAAGAGACCAGTAGAGTTTGGATTTCACTGCCGTTACCTCTTAGAGGCAGCTGTGTGCACAACCCCCTTCCTTTTAAGAAAAGCAGCAAAGTGGGGCGCCTGGGTGGCTCAGTTGGTTAAGCGTCCGACTTCAGCTCAGGTCATGATCTCCTGGTCCGTGGGTTCAGGCCCCGCATCGGGGTCTATGCTGACAGCTCAGAGCCTGGAGCCTGCTTCGGATTCTGTGTCTCCCTTTCTCTCTGCCCTCTCCAGCTCGTGCTCTGTCTCTGTCTCTCTCTCTCTCAAAAATAAACAAACATTAAAAAAAAAAAAAATTAAAAAAAAAAAAGAAAGAAAAGCAGCAAAGTGACCGTGGATGTCAGCTCGCACTACTGGAAGAGAGCACCCGTCTCCCATGCCCGTAAAAGAGGCTCTGTGTGAGGCCAAGTGATAACTGAGAACGTCCCAGAGTCAAGAAGGGGCGTCCTGATTGGGACTCCTCACCCAATATGCCACACATCGGGCCGGACACGGGTCTCCTGCCCTGCTGGGCCTCGCCGGCTGATCCTGGCAGGTCACGGCAAAGCCGACCTTGCAGAACAGGTTCAAGGAACAGAGAGAGCCAAACGCACAGGCACCAAGGGTCCCCAGCCCTGCCACAGCCACTCCCGCACTCACAGGATGTGACAGCCCCATCCTCTGAGTGCACAACATCTCTAGTCCCTCCATGGCACCCACAGACCCCAGTTCCATGCACCACCTACCTCCCGGTGCCTCCCCCCACCCCCAACTGAAACAACCCAAGACCCAGCCCAGTCTGTGGACCTCATGTGACTTGACCAGCAAGCACCCAAACACCCTCGGTGACCCATGTCCTGCCAGCTTTCCCGTGGTCCACCTCCTAGACCCTGCCTTCCCTCCTCCCCACAGAGGAGAAGGAGCTCCTGCCCCAAGCATCCGCTTGAATGCACCGATTAGATCAGCTTTTTCCCAGCCCAGCTTTCGGGGAAAATCCAAAGCATTTGTGAGCAACATGGTATCTTCCAGGGGTCTTGCCCCCCAGCCGTCAGCACTGCTGGCTGAGGTCAGGGGTGGTGCAGGAGGGCAAGGAGGGCTGGCCCTCCCCCCCTCCCCACCCTCCCCTGCTGGGCTGTAAAGCTCATCCAAGTTCCCTGCCAGCTGGCAAAAGGGAAAGCAAAAATGTGGCTCAGGTTGCAAATTGATTTCCATGACAAAGAGCAGTAAATCCTGTTACCCAGAGAAAAAGAAAAAGGCACACCCTTGGCATGGGGGACAGGCCAAGGAGCAGGGACAGGCCTAGGATCACTGGGACCAGCTTCCTACCTTCAAACCTGTGGCCCTGCATGGCTGCTGGCTCTTCCAGCCAGCCCTGCTTGAAGGGCCACTGTGCTCTGTGGTTTCTTTTTTCAATCCAGGCACTGAGCAAACATGAATTCTGGACTTGGCCCGGCGTGTGCTGTGTGAATTTTCAGTACTTCTAACTCCGGCCGAGGCAGGAGATCCGCTCAACCAGCCTCCCAGAGGAGTAACAGGGAGAGAACAGCCCCCAACACCCAGTCAGTCCTTCCAGGGCCACTCAAAGCCAAGGTCAGTGGGATTTACATTCTAGCCCCAAACCAACATCACCAGGTAACGGACCCATCTACCCAAACGCTTAAAATTCCAAAGTAATTTTTTTTTTTAATGTTTATTTATTTTTGAGAGACAGAGCATGAGCACAGGAGGGGCAGAGAGAGAGGGAGACACAGAATCCAAAGCAGGCTCCGGGCTCCGAGCCGTCAGCACAGAGCCCGACGCGGGGCTGGAACCCACACACTGTGAGATCATGCCCTGAGCCCAAGTCGGACGCTTAACCGACTGAGCCACCCAGGCGCCCCTTAAAATTCCAAAGGCAAAAACCTGAAATGGAACCAAGTTTTTAAAGCCTCCTCAAAAGGTACAGATCCCCAAGTGGAAGCCCTTGCGATTTTAAAGCTGAGACAAATGTTTGTCGAATCCTGAATCGAAGGAAGGTGTGGCTCTGAAGTTTACCTAAAGGTTTCACTCGAGCCTCGAGTCAGGCTCTGACTCCCGCGGGGCTCAAGACAAGCACAGCCCTAATAAAACCCGATAGCGCAGGCTCTGCTCACGGGAGGCCACTTTATAACCTGGCCAAGCCCTCTGCCAGGGAATGATTGCTTTTCCACCCCAGCACAAGAATGCGCCCAGCCTCGTGTCTGGGAGCGTAGACGTCATGCGGACGGGTGGGCCGGGGGCAGCGGGCCAGAGGCCGCGTCGACGCCCGACGGGGACCCTGCGGACCACGGCCCGGCCGGTCTGGAAGCAGCAGGAATGGAAGGGAGCCCGCGAGCCACCTCCCTCCTTTTCTGCCAGTGTCCTTTACCAACCCAGCCGCTCGCTGATGAACGCTGAGATGTGCCTCACGTTCCAACGGTGTCCGGTCTTCGTAAGGCATTCCAATTCCATGCTTCCTCGGCAACTCGCTGGGGTCGCGGCCTTGGTTACGGGCTCCTTCGCTCTCTCCACACACCCACCACCCTGCCCCCAGCCCCTATTCCAAAACAGCAGCTACAGCTCAGCCAAATAAGCAGGTCCAGAACCCTGGGCTGCCCCGGCAGGCTTTGGGTTCGATGCATGTCAGAACGGGCCTCTCCAGGATCCCGGGCCTCATTCCTGGCCCTCCCTTCGCCTACTAGGGAAGATGCCCCACTCTTCCTCTGGTGCACCTGTGCCAGGGGCACTGGAAGTTCTTTCCAGAAGATTCCTGAAAAAACGGTGCACAAAGTCCCTGCAGAAAGGCCTGGAAAGGACTGAACACAGGGGTGTACCTGTCACCGTGGGAGAGGGCAGGACACAGCTTGGGAGGCTAGGGGCTGACCCGGGGAGGCAAAGCCGGCCCCTCCCCTGGCCTGTAAAGGTCACCCTGCGAGGTCCTCCTCAGGAGACACTGAAAAGTACTCTCCAGCAACGTCTCCGTGCGTCCTTCCCGCTCAGGGTCCCAATCCCCTCCGAACATAACCAAAATGCTTCTGTGGTCACGGCTTCCCCACTTCTCTATAGACCTCGACCGCCTACATCGTCGGCCGGGAGGAAAGCAGTTCTGCAGGTTGGAATCCCGCACCTGCGCCTGCGGTCTCTGGTTAGACACCGGCCGGAGAGATTCGCCCACGATGCGGCAGGAGCGCCCCCGCTGCCCTGGCGTGTGTAGACCGTCCCCGCCCACGGATCCAAGGCTCATTTTCGTGCAGCGCTAGGAACATTCTGAACCAGGTCAACTGTGTCCAACTGTAGTGATGACGCGGGACGGCACCCCGCCTCGCCCCGACACCCCACAGGGTCTGGGGGCTGCACAGAGGCTGTTCGGCCCCCCCTCCTCACTGCAAGAGCCGGAACTTCCCGGGGCGTGGCTTACCCAGCCCGCCCAATCAGGACTCATGGTCATGGTCAGGGCAAAGCCACGTGCGCGCGTCTATGACACGCTCAGTGCGAGTGTGCAGCACCCCCCCCCCCCCCCCCCCGCCCCGGGCGCTGCCGCAGAGCCCGGGCAGCGACGGTCCCTAAACGAATGTCCCTCTGCAGCCCTTGTTGCATACAGACCATCTGGGTCTGAAGGTCATCACCAACAATTCGTGCCCTGGCCAGCAGCTGGCTACCCCCCAAAGGATTTAGGGACGCCCTACTATGTGCATCAGCTTCTATACCAAACACCTACTTCTATTCAGTCCGAACAGCAGCTCCTAACCTTGGCCGTACTTTAGAACCACTGAAAGTATACCTGCTCTGGGGCGCCTGGGTGGCTCAGTCAGTTAAGCATCCAACTCTTGGTTTCGGCTCAGGTCATGATCTCACGGCTTCATGGGTTTGAGCTCCACATGGGGCTCTGCGCTGGCAGTGTGGAGCCTGCTTGGGATTCTCTCTCTCTCTTCTCTCCGCTCTTCCCCCATTCGTGCTCTCTGTCTCCCGCAAAATAAAGAAATAAACTTAAAAAACACAATAGGTTTCCAGGCCACACCCTGGACCGAGGAAGCCCGCGTTTCTGGGCCTGGGCATCAGCATTTCCCGAGACGGTCTCAAGGAAGGCTCCCAGGCATGGGACGGCATGGCGGGCTGGAGGCAGCGGAGAAACCTCGGTCCTCTCCCACTTCCCCTCGAGTCTGGGTGGGCTCCAAGGCTACTCTGACCCCAAGAAGAAGGCAGAAGCGATGCTATGCCAACTCTGGACCCAGATCTCATGAACCCCCGGCAGTCTGTGCTGGGGGACCGGTCCCCCAGAAGACTCCCTTCCGGAGCATGAAGCATCAGCTGTGATGCCACGTGCCTCAGCCTCCCACACACCTGGAGAGAGAAGAATGATCTGGGCCGCCCTGGGGTTCCAGCCTCCCAGCCCAGGTACCAGGTGAGGACACCCCGGGCCACCTCAGCCTGTCCCGTTCAACCCGTCTGCTCCAACGCGCTGCACTAACCACAGTATTGAAAGCCGGGCCACCTCTGTTTGCAACTGCGGTCAATGGTGTGTGGTTATTATTACCTCCCAGAGGAAAGAATTTACAATAATTCCAGATTGCTGGATTTGAGAACCATCAGAAAAAAATAATGAAAACATTTTTTTTTCTTTATGGAATGTGTACCCAAAGAAGCTATTTTAAAAGTTCATTTCAGGTTAAAAACATTTATATCTATGCATGTTATTAAGTCTTTCCTTAAGAATTTCTGTTCTACGCTGTTTTGCGGGCTGAAGACCAGAAAACCATGTCATGAGGTCACATCCAGGGTAGCAAAGCCCAAAACTGTAACAGTAAAAAAAAAATCACCAAATAGTATAAGCAGAGATGTAAGTGTTGGGGAGGGAGGGAAACCTGACTCTTATGAACACCATCCAAGAGTGGGAGATCTTGAGGGGTTTGGGGAGGTGTAAATCAGTTACGGGGGAGGCAGGTATTCTCAAAAAAGCTTCTCATTAATTTTCCATTTCCCAAATGTCTCATTTCCAGGATTCTTAATGTGTTTCAAAAGGAGGAAAAAAATCGCAATCGTGCCCCAGAAAATGTCTTAAGGTCCAGGGTTCTTAGACTAATCGGTGCACATTTGGCAAGCGGAAAAAAAAATTTTTTTAAGTGCTATTGTGGGTTCAACTCATGGTCCCCATACCTTGTTTTAAACTACCCAGTAGAAGTAAAAGAATAAAAGATACGGCAGGGTGTCTGGGTGGCTCAGTCAGTTAAGCGGCAGACTCCTTTTATTTTTTTAAGTTTATTTATTTATTTTGAGAGAGAGAGAGAGCACAAGCAGAGGAGGAGTACAAAGAGAGAGAGACAGAAAGAGACTCTCAAGCGGACTCTGTGCGGTCAGCACAGAGCCTGATATGGGGCTCGAACTCACTAACCATGAGGTTGTAACCTGAGCCGAAATCCCGAGTCCGACAGTTAACCAACTGAGCCACCCGGGCGCCCCGGGCAGCGGACTCTTGATTTCAGCCCAGGCCGCCATCTCAAGCATCATGAGATCGAGCCCCACGTCGGGCTGTGCGCTGACAGCTCGGAGCCTGCTCGGGATTCTCTCTCTCCCTCTCTGTTCCTCCCCCACTTGCACTCGCTCTCAAAGAAGTAAACTTAAAAAAAAAAAAGAAAGAATGGGAGACGTGGATGAAAGTGCCACTTGTTCCCACATTCTAACTGAAAACACGTAAAAGAAAAAACACAACCCTCACGTTAGTTCTAATTGTCAAACTGCGACCTTAAACGCACATTTTTCAGACACACAGCAGTCACCCACACCCCCACTGCCCTCACGAGACCAGTTCTGTGTTTGCCTGTTGACTCGGACATTTTCCTGCCTTGTCCAGAGTTTATTTTGGGATTTATAGTTTATTAGGCAGTAAACATCTTTACCGTATTCCTGAAACTGGGCACATCTGAGATGCAGAATGTTCCCTTTGGATCCTGAAAGATGCAACTCAGACCATGAAAAGACTATCCCTATGAGAAGGTCAGTGTCTCCTGTCAGCTTGTAAAGGCAAATGAGAGCAGGCGGTACGAGCCGTCTGGGGACAGAACGAGCCACCTAAACCACCAGTTTGAGACTGCGTTAACCTGAGGGCCCAGAGGGAAGGCATCAGGGCCTCCACTTACTTCTGAGCCAGTCTGCCGCGGCCCAGGCCCCGTCCCCGCACGGGGCACGCAGGGGGACGCCCGCAGCACGGCCCCATCCTCTCCGGAGGGGAGGGGGCCCGGGCTCCTGGGGACACCGACCCCGAGCAGTCAGAAAATGTGATGTGTGGTACCAGGCCCTTTTAAAATAGCAAAGCAGGCATTGTGTGTTTATGCACTTCGCCATTACAGATGTTATGAATTTTCGTGAAACCCAGCATTCATAAAAGCAAACGCTCGGCTCTGGGGTTTTAAATAAAAGGCACAAAGAACAAGAAAATCGTTTTTCGGCCTAGAGTGGAAGTCTGCTTCAGCAGAAACTAGAGAGAAGGTCTCTTTGTGAACTCGGGAGGGAAAAGTGGATACATTTCCCTTCGGTAAGGGAAAACCTAATGACCCATCCTGGGCAGGGAGTCAAGAGGACATTAAAGTAAAGACACTCAGAGCTCACTCTCCACGAGGCGTGGAACAGACAGAGGAAGGGGCTCACGGGGAGCGCGGGGGGCCTTCTTCTGTCTTTACCAAGATACCTCCTCCAGTATCCCGGGCTGATTCTTGGGGTGGCCGGCCCAGAGCACATGCGTGCGTATGCATGTCTGTGTGTGTGTGTGTGTGCGCGCGCGCGTGTGCCTGTCTCTGTGTCTGTGTATCTGTCTCTGTATCTGTATGTATCTGTGTGTGTTACTGTGTGTGTGTGTGCGCCTGTCTGGGACGGGGTCAGCGGGCAGCGTCGGGAGCCAGAAGCTCCCGTCTCGGCTGACGCCACGACACCACCCGCAGGCCGAGACCCCTGTAGGGAAGCCGCGTCTCACCTGCCCTCCACCCTTCGCTCGCAGCCCTGAAGCACGTCCTGGTTCTCACGAGCACGTCTGTCTCAACGGCTCACAGAAAGGCCTTGCTGGCGGCCAAGTCCACACCCGTGTTGCCCGAAGCCCAGCCCGCGCGTGCGGCCTCCCTTCTCCTGCAGGAACAGCATCCCGAGAGTGAGCCCGCCCCAGAACATTCCAGAGCCCTACCTAGACGTCTGCACACTCCACCCGCAGCCCCGCCACGTGGGTCCAAGCGTCTGCGTCTGGGAGGCCGGATGGGAGGCCTGTGTAACTGCGGGTTGAGCGGGGACAAATACTGGTGCCTGCACACGTGGCTGATGGAAATGAGGCAGAACGTGACCCCCAAGAGCAGAAACTCCCAGCCGCACGGGCTGTACCTACGAGCGACCCCACGAACGCGCCGCAGCCACAGGTCACATCGGGGCATCCTTCCTTGTCTAACCGTCCCTCTGTGATGAGGAAGGCCAGAACCGGGCTTTCGACGAGAACAGACATTTCCACACACGCATGAAAACATAAGATATCTGTCTTTCTGTGACTGACTTATCTCACTTAGCATAATACCCTCCAGTTCCATCCGCCTTGCTGCAAACGGCCAGATTTCATTCCTTCTCATTGCCACATAGTTCTCCATTGTATGTATAAGCCGCATCTTCTTTATCCATTCGTCAGTTGATGGACATTTTGGCTCTTTCCATAATCTGGCTATTGTTGAAAGCGCTGCCGTAAACATCGGGGTGCATGCGCCCCTATGAATCAGCACTCCTGTATCCTTTGGATAAATTCCTAGTAGTGCAACTGCTGGGTTGTAGGGTAGTTCTCTTTTTAATTTTTTGAGGAACGTCCACAGGTTTCTTTGTGTGGCATCGATACTTCTAGAAGCTGGTCCACTGAGCACGCGTTCGTAATTCCCTAGCTCCCTGCCCTGACGGTCAGTTCTGGAGGCCTCAACATTTCACTCCGGCTCGTGGGACCCAGGACGGAGCCAGGTGGGAAGCCGGGCCCAGGCCCCAGCGGAGCACCCAGGACACTGGGAGGGGAAGGGCAGAGGCGTGCCGGGCTCTCCTCCTGCCACCCACGCCCCAGGCTCCCGCACCACCAGCCCCACGTCTGCTGGGTCAGGACCCTGAGGGACGCTGCACATAGCAGAGCTAAAGGGCACAGAAGCCACGGATCGTGGCAGGCTCCTGGCCCCCAGGGCAGCATCCTCCCAAGGCACACTCCCTTCCACCCCTTGGACCCAGGTGTCCACCCACACCGCTGGTGGAGCCCACACCCCTGCAAGATGGCCTTCCAGACTTGCCTTCCATGAGCACCTGCTGGAGGAAGAGGGACTTAGAAGAGAAGCCCCCCCAGGGAGGAGCCCCCTCCAGAGTCCGTACTCTGGAGAAAACCAGCCTGTCCCGAGTGCTCCGTGGGACATGAGCCTACAGGCTAAAGGGAGCACCCGGGGAATTTCGGACGGACACAGGATGTCGGAAGGGGCCCGTGGGAAGATCCCGATCACAGGCACAGGGATACAGCCAGCTCCCGTCTGGGGGGGCTCCACGCTGCCCCCGGGAGTGGCACAGGTACCGGAGCCACCCAGAAGCCCACATGGCCCCATCAGACCACCTGTGTATCCTAAGCTTACTGATGGTTCCAGAAAGCTTCTCCGGGTCCCACATAACACATCCTGACAGCCCACAGTCTCCCCCTCCCCCCCCCATAGGAAGTGCTCATCTAGACTGGGGTTGGCAAGGTGGTTATCAGGGCACTTCTGCTCCAGTCTTTCCGGCTCCTTCCCACTTACCGATGACCACATGTCCACCAACCCCACGTGACTGTGCGTCTTCCGAGCGGACATCGAGGTCTATATGTAACAAACCAGGGGGCGGTTGAGAGCCTGGAACACGTGTGCGATCCTCCTTCGCAACCCCTGCTCCCCTTCCCAGAAACCCCAGCCTCCGCGGACACCGGGCAGAGAGGCGCTGCGCTCGTCCCGGGCGGTGGCCCCCACCACCGACAGAGCCGTCCGAGAAACGGGGCCAGACCTGCTCAGCCCAAACACCATCTGCACTTGGACCTCAACCAAAGGTGGACACAGCAGCCCCAACGTGAGGGGAGGAGGGCAGACGCCAGCACCAGAGCAAGGGTGACGGAGAGGCCAGGGAGGCCCCACGGAGGGGCTGTGGGGCTCCACGCCTCACCCACCTGCCACCGCAAGGCAATCAGCTCGGGCCCGGAATCCACACCTGCTGACGCCGGATGCTCAGCCACCAGGTCACCCGTGCAGAGCGGTCCCATCAAGCCCAGATCCTGACAGCAACGTGGGGAACACAGGCACAGAGCCGCCCCTCCCCGGCCAGGATGGCCTCCACCCCGCTGTCCCTGTTCCCCTCTGTGGAATGGGGGTCTCCAACACCGAACTCCAGGGTCTCGTCCCGTCGGAGGCGCAGAGCACAGGGTCCCAAAAGCCTCAGCTCAGCACAAAAGGAAAGCAGCCCGTGGGCGCGCATTTCCCCGCTGGTTGGCCCGCCCGGCCGCTTCCCTGCAAGACCCCCTTCCTTTCAACAGCCACTCGCTGCACCGAGGGCCTCCCCGCCCTCCTTCTGAAGTGTTTTTTCATCCCTGGAGTGGGGGAAGGCCGCGGGGAGGGGGTCCTCCTAACTGCGCGCAAGCCGCCCAGAGCCAAGGGCATAAATCACAACGTGCCTTAGCATTTCGGGGCAGAGGAAACGGCTCTCCAGCTAAGCTCCCTACTGTTTCTTAAAGTGATTATTTTGATTTAAACCGCTGCCTGTGACTAGACTTCCAGCTACCAGCTCCAGGCTCGTTAGTCCCGGGAGCCGCGCGCACAAAGAAACACTGTTGGCTGGGCGTCGGGGCCTCCTCGTCCAGGAAGGCGCGGGCTCCTGGCTCCGGTTCCGTCCACAGACAGCCGCTTGTTCCAGCCCCGGGACGCGGCCACCGTGGACTCGGCCCACGGCCGCCACCGCTTTCCTCGGGACCAGCCGTCCGTGTTCCGCTGAGCAGGCCCCCGCGTGTCTGGGGAACATCTCGTTGCTGCCAGGACCCGCACGGCTGGGAGGGCCGCGGGGAGAACCAGAACCGGGGGAGGTTCACTGGGGCAAAAAAAAAAAAAAAAAGAGGCTGCACTGAGTAACTGTTCCCCCACGACCTCCGCGGTCGCCCCTGGGTCAGGGCCGGACAGAAAAGCGGGACTGATGCCTACGTGTTCCACACACGAGTCCTGACTCAGAGCAAACATTTCCTGGTTTGCAAACTCCTGCCAGGCCAAAGCACAAGGCATTCGTGACCCTGCTGGAAATTACGGGTCCGATCAAAACTGGGGGGGGGTGAGGGGAGGTGGCTACGGTGTCGTGCTGGGTGTTCCTCGTGCCCTGTCCTCTCTGGGCCCAGGTGCGGCCCTCCCTGCCGTTCAAGGAAGGACGAGGACAGCATTCTCTGAACGGCCGTCTGTCCGGCGACATGAGGACACGGTGGGGTCGGTCCCCCCAGCATCCCTGACCCCGGTGGCCAGCCTGGGCAGCTCAGAGTCTGCGCTTATGCTGGAGGAGGTCGTTCTGGACTCACTCAGGGTTCTTCGATGGAAAAGCAAGGAGGCCGTCCGCCTGTGAGCCAGGAAGAGGCCTCCCCACAACACGACGCTGCGGGCACCCCCGATGCTGGCCTCCGGCCCCTAGAGCTGCGGGGTGTAAACGTCTGTTGTGGGAGCCGCCCAGCCCGTGGTGTTCTGTTACGGGCCTAGGCTCAAAGACACTAACACTTGCCTTAAGGAAAACCTCCGGGGAGGCCCCACTTACTCAGCATGTGACGGACCCGCCCTACTCACGTGGGCAAAGGGCTGCAGGTCGAGCTGTCTCCTCCAGGGCTCGGGAGAACCCCCGAAAGCCCCCCGGGCTGGAAACGTCTTTTTGTTTCCCGCTCCGTGCTTTCTACAGAAGAGGAGATGCATTTCCCCGGGAAACCCCACGACCCAAATATCAACAGCTCGGGGACAGAACTGCGCTTCCAGAAACTATGTGTCAAAATGCATAAAGACATGCTCAGGAAAAAGTGTCCACCAGCACACATTTGGAGATGCCGGGGGAGGGGAGGGTGCCATAGAGCCGAGGCTGAAAGAGGACTGGATTTCCCAGGAAATGGAGGGAAAGACAGCACATGCTGAGGGAGCAGCATGTGCAAAGGCACTGGGGCACAAAATGGCACAGGGCAGAGAAGGGCGGGGAGAGAGAGGGAGGGGGGTTTACGGAGGGAGGCAGCAGCTATGCAAGGGAGTCTCGGCTAAAAGTAGGCCTAACCCCGTCCCTCCCCAAAAAAGGACACAGGGGCTACTGTGGCCAGGACGGGCAGTCAGTCACAACAGCCCCATGAGCCCAGGGTGGGACGCTGTCCCCAAAAGAGGAGGGAGATCAGACTCAGGGTGTCAGCATGTACCAGCCGGGAGGGGGCACCGCCCCACCAGGACAGGCTCTCACGAGCCACCTGCCCTCCCTCCTGGAACCTTCCACCCAGCCGAGGCCTGGGTTAACTGTAGCAGGCAGGCCACCGTCTCCAAGCACCCGTCTTGCTAAGAGCTTAGATGCCCCCGTGCTCCTCTCTGTCACGCACCCGAAAATGGAAGGCTGCACTCACACACCACACAGAGACCCAAATACGCCCCAGAAAGCGCTACCAAACCTAACTCCCCATCTCAGTCAGCTGCCAGAGCAAACACCACCGCCTGGGGGCCTTCAACAGCAGACGTTTATTGCTCAAAGCTCCGGAGGCTGAAGTCCCAGATCCGGGCACTGGCAGATTCGGTTCTGGTGAGGGCTCTCTTCTGGGCGTGCAGACGGCTGCCTTCTGGCTGTCCTCTCGTGGCAGAGGAAGCGCTGTGATCTCTTCCTCTTCTTACAAGGGCACCGACCCACCACGGAGACCCCATGCGTGATCTCCTCCCAAAGGCCCAACACCAAACACGACCCCGCTGAGAGTTAGGGCTCTGACACGCGGACGTGGGGCAAACGGAGTTTCAGTCCAGAGCACCCCACACACAGGCAGGCTCGGAGGGCACCAGAGACGACAAGGGGCAGCTTACAAATAGAACAGTAAGTCCAGTCTTTTATGTGTTTAATTTTTTTTATTTCTTTTTGAGAGAGAGAGGGAGAGAGAGAGAGGCACAGAGTGCGAGTGGGGGAGGGGCAGAGTGAGCCGGAGACACAATCAGAAGCAGGCTCCAGGCTCTGAGCTGTCAGCACAGAGCCCAACCTGGGGCTCGACCTCGTGAACCTCGAGACCATGACCTGAGCCGAAGACGGACGCTTCACCGACAGAGCCACCCAGGCGCCCCAGCAGTTCCCGTCTTTCGAGAGTCGCTCCGAACCCACAACACCCGGCCGTCCTCAATTCCGCCCCGAGGGTGCTGGGTGGACGTCAGGTGAGAACGCCCCGGCACACGGCGGGCCCTGCCCCTTCCATCCTGCTGTCGAGCAGGAAGGCATCCTTCACGTCTATGCTGCCACCGAAATTACACTCCCCAGGGCTCCAGTTCCGCTCGGCTGGACGCGCGTCTGTCTTTGATCTGGAGAGCGGCCCAGACTCCTTCCCCGGGATGGGAAGCACGCAGGCACCGGCTTCAGCCGACCTCATCGCCTCGCGTGTCCCGCCAGGCGGTGTCGAAACTGCCTCGCAATGCGAAACAGATGAGCCTTCTAAAGAAAACGTTATTTATGCTGCGGCATCTTTCAGAGCAAGCAGAAACTTGAAGAGGCTTATCACCTGGGGCACAAAACTAATGACACGCGGGCCTCCCTGCACCCAAGGGGCGGATGTGTTTTACGGAAACGAAACACAAGGAAAAGGCGTTGGTTTGATTCTATTACCCCGTGGTTTCGCCTTCCAGTAACAGATGCACGCTGTTCTCATCCATCGAGGGAAAATGCCATTCGGTGAAGGCGCTCCTTCTTTATTCTTTGTTAACATTACTTATTTTTGAGAGAGAGAGAGAGAGAGAGAGAGACAGAGCATGAGCCGGGGAGGGGCAGAGAGAGAGGGAGACACAGAATCCGAAGCGGGCTCCAGGCTCCGAGCCGTCAGTGCAGAGCCCGACGCGGGGCTCGAACTCACGGACCGCGAGATCGTGACCTGAGCCGAAGCTGGACGCTTCACCGACTGAGCCACCCAGGCGCCCCAGAAAGCGCTCCTTTTGAGACTGCACACCCTGAAGGTCAGGACTAAGGGGAGGGAGGCTGTATTCTAAACTCTGCTGGTTTCTCAAAAAGGGGTGGACGTGTGTGTGTCCAGCCATGCAGAGGGAGGAGGAGACATGGAGCTGGATGCGTGGGGCCCCTGCTCCTTGTTTCTTCACCCGTCTGCTGAAGTTCTGTTACTTTGACAACAGCTGCACCCAAGGCTTTGGTCCATACTATCAGGTTGGACTCATGCTGGCCTACGGCTTGGGCCAGCCTTAGAATGATCTCCAAGTCAAACATGGGGAAAGAAATACGTTAGACAGTACTTCTCTGTTCAAAGACTGTTGAAGCAATCAGAACTCTAGGAAAATCAGGATTCTCAACGCTCCACCCCAGAGAACTGAGAAGTCAAGTCTTCAGCAGCCACCGTGCACGCACCCATCAGCGCGTCCACCTCCCCCCTGTGTCATTCTGGAGGCGTCCACAGGCTGCTCACTGTGTGGGGAGATCCCCTCGGCCAACAATACCAGGGGACCCAAGGCCTTCTTGCGGGGTTGCGTGATTTCGGGAGCATCTCAGGAAACGTGCCCAACCGCGGTCACACAGGGGTCTCGGGTTTCTCTTGACTTCAACACCGAGAATCTCAGGAGGGAAAAGAGAAAAAGACCAGAGGAAGGGACCCAGGAGGTGGAAATAAAATGCAACGTGAGAAGCATCTCCACGGACAAGCAGATGGTCCCGGAAGCCAGAAAATGCAATTGCTGAGCCTCTAGGTTCTGCTCTTTAACTCTTCGGATGGGACTAACTCTTGCAACGGAGCCAAGTTCACACAGGACCCAGAGCCCGAGAACCAAGTGCATCCCCACAGACCCCACGCTTCTGGGGGCTCACTGCTGAAGAGCTGATTTCTGCTTCAAGTGAGCTGTCCATGCCTTTCAACCGCCGGAGTCATGCCCACGGACAAAAATGAAGTTCGCCTCAATCTCCGCACACGTGACCAGTTCTGGCTTTGTCACGGATGCTTCCAAAAGCACGTGGTTCTGAGCGTATCTTCTCCCCTAAACAGCATCACCGTGGGCGTGCTATTTCACAAATGACTTGGGTTCACCGAGCCCAGACCTCTCAGGGCAGAGTCGCCTCACTGCCTCCATGGCTGCCTAATACTCCCCAGTACGAATGCACCGCATCTGCGAGTGCGTTTTTACACCGCTTGCAACACAAGAAACAGTTCGTGTTTTTTCTTCTTGCTCACAAACAGCACTGCCATGAAGACCCCATATACTCTCTGCGCCCCAAGCTCTGTCAGTCTGGAATGGAAGCCCGAGACATGGACCCAGCAGGCCCACGGGAGTACACGCTGTTCATTTATTTAAGAGATACGGCTAACGAGGGTGCCTGGGTGGGCTCAGTTACATGTCCCGACTTCGGCTCAGGTCATGATCTCGCGGTTCATGGGTTCGAGCTCCACGTCGGGCTGCGTGCTGACAGCTCAGAGCCTGGAGCCTGCTTCGGATTCTCTGTCTCCCTTTCTCTCTGCCCCTCCCCTGCTCTCTCTCTCTCTCAAAAATAAACATTAAAAAACATTTTTTTAAAGAGATATGGTTGACCTCAAAATGGATGAGGAATCTATACTCCACAGTTTATACCAATGCCCATTCCCCCACACCCTCCCCAGTCCTTAGCAAACTCTTCAGACCTTGCCAGAATGATGGTGGGAAATCATAACTCATTGCGTGTTTCTCAATGCTAGTGTGGTACACAGAATTACGGTCTGCCAAAGATGTCCACGTCCTGATGCCCAGAATTTAGGACTATGGTACCTTACATGACAAAAGGCGCTTTGCAGATGTGATTAAGGATCTTGAGATGATGATCGTGGATCATCAGGGTGAGTCCACTGTCATCCCCAGCGCCCTTGTGAAGAGAGACACAGGAGGGTGAGAAAGGGCCATGTGACGAGGGACAGGGGGAGACGGGAGGATGCTCCACTGCCGGCCCCACAGGGGAGGACGGCCCCCAGTCAAGGAGCCTGGGAGCCTCCAGGAGCCGGAAGATTCTCCCCTAGAGCTTCCAGATTCTCCCCTAGAGCTTCCAGAAGAAATCCAGTCCCACCGACCCAGTTTAGATTTCTGACCTCCTGTTTCAAGCCACGCAGCTTATGGTATTTGTTACAGCAGCATTAAGAGCTTAAACTACCAAGGATGAGCATTTTTTTTCTCATGTTCCTGGCCACTTGTATATACCTTGCTATAAATCCCCTTTTTAAGATCCTTTCCCCATCACAGCTTCTATTAAGATTTATCCATCGTGGGGTTGCCTGGGTGGCTCAGTTGCATAAGCGTTTGACTCTTGATTTCAGCTCAGGTCATGACCATAAGGTCGTGAGATCGAGCCCTGCGTCTGGGCTGACAGCACAGACTCTGCTTGGGATTCCCTCTCTCTCCCTCTGCCCCTCCCCACCCCTCTAAAATAAAATAATTTTTTTTTAGGATTTATTCATTGTTCCTTTCATAAACAAACTCTCATATCTACTCTTTTTTGGTGACTGGTATAAAGCAGGTGTCTGACATGATATTCTCCCCAAGGCACACTTAATTACTGCAATACTATTTATTATAATAACTCCACTATCTCCCCACTCATTTGAAAAGGCACATTTATCATTTAACAAACCCCCTTATATTCCACGGGTCTGCCAAGGGATTCTCTAATCTATTCCATAGATCTATGTGTCTATTTAATTCTGGTTAAGACGTCCTCGTATCAGATACAGCAAAAATCCCACTAGCTTTACTTTTTCAAAATGATCTTGGCTCTCCTTGCTAATTTTCAGTTCTAGATTTTAGAAAAAGACAGCTAAATTCTACTACAATACCTTACAAGGGCACTCGCCGAAACCGCCTTAAATGTAGACGTTCGTTTCAAAAGAACAGGTGTCTTTACAACGTTGCCTTCCCACCCAACAACTGCATTCTCGCCTCCAGGAATTCCAGTCTTCCTTTACCCCCTCGCGGTGACGTCACAGAGCTGTCACACGTTTCTTACAAACGTCATTCCTGGGTATCTGACTGGTTTGATTCCTGTTCTCATCGTTTCTGCAGGTACGTAAGAACGATGCTGATGTTTTCGAGCTGATCCTGAATCTAAGCCACTCGTCCTATCCATCCCATCAGTGCTAAGATATTTAGTTGAGACCTCTGTATTTTCTATACACAGGAAAGAGAACCAGATGCAATTAGTTATAGATTTATCACCTTAAACAATAGATACCTACTGTTTGCTTCATTTAACTTCATCTGAGAGACATTTTGTTGTTAACAAATAGATCTATACAGCTCTGCACGGCTTCCTGGAGTTTGTGAGACTGGCATTGCCCCTCCTAACGGGGGAGACGACAATGACAGGGCTCTCCCACGTGGGCCAGGGAGTTAAACACCTAATTCCATCCCAGGTGGTGATGGTCGGGGGGTGGGGGGGGAGCGTATTCTAGATACAATACAGAAGGACTTCCTGGAGGAAGCGTGGAGGGCAGAATTTTAGCTCCAAATGCAGGAAATATCAGCATATCCAAAAGGAAATGAGGAGAAGCCGGTTGAAAGAGCAAGGCCGTAAATAAGTGAAACGGACACACAAGACACAGGGCCGTAAGAAGCTGGAGAGGAGTGTGGTCCACAAAGTAAACCAAGCAACTGCCCTCCAGAAATCATCTTCCCCATCCTCACAGGGAGAGGGAGAGAGAGAGAGAGAGAGAGAGAGAGAGAGAAGGCAGGTACGGATGGGATGCAGACCAGGGACCCAGCGCATTTCCCTTCTAAAGGCCTCCTTCTTCTCTGAGAATCAGGAGGACCATCTGGGGAGCTGGAGACAAAGGGAGATTTCTAGCATCCAAGTGAAGCATGCCTCAGGCCACCCGATTTGCGACACATCATTTCACACCACCCTACACTCGTCCACACGCTTGCTGCCTTTCTCGGCCCCTCCGGGGAGCACTTGGGAAACGCTGGCTACCTGAACGGATCAAAATAATCGCTGTGGGGCAGGGGAGGACACGCCCCTTGAGCCAGGCCGTGAGTCCAGGGACGGGTCCAGCTGGAGGCCCCCACCACGGGCAGAGTTGGACCACTCTGCCCCGTGGGACGCCCTCCAGCTGCGTTGACGAGCAGGTTTCTGGGGCTCAGTCACACTGGGCACCCCTGGGAGGCCGTGCAGAATGCACCTCGTGGAGCTGACCCACCCACGGGCGAGGCAGCTGATGTGTTTCTTTACCGGGCCCTGGTCATCGCCGGTCAAAGGACACCAGACACAAAGGGTACGTGCACCTACGGTGTACCTTACCGCTGGGCCCAGGATGGCCCCCGCCAGCCTGTGGCACTGTCCCCTACGTGACCGCGGGGGCTCACAGCGTCCTCGGCACATATACGCCCTGGTGCCGCTGACATTCTGGACGCCGACATTACTCATCTGCGGAGTCCTGGCCGCAGAGGAAGAGAGCGACAGCTCGATTCTACCCTCAGCTCTCAGCTCGCAGCAGAGGTGATTTGGCTTTGTATCACTTCCCAGTTACTTAAGTCAAGAAGTTCACGGGGCGCCTCAGTGGCTCAGTTGGTTAAGCGTCTGACTCTTGATTTCAGCTCAGGTCACGATCTCCCGGTTTGTGAGACTGAGCCCCGTGTCGGGCTCTGAGCTAAAAGCGTGCAGCCTGCTTGGGATTCTCTCCCGCTCTCTCTTTGCCCCTCCCCTGCACACATGCACTCATCCCCAGTAAAATTAAATGAAATAAAATAGGGGCACCTGGGTGGCTCAGTCGGTTGAGCATCCGACTTCGGCTCAGGTCACGGTCTCCCGGTCCGTGAGTTCGAGCCCCGCGTCGGGCTCTGTGCTGACAGCTCAGAGCCTAGAGCCTGTTTCGGATTCTGTCCTCCCCCGCTCATGCTCTGTCTCTCTCTTCTCAAAAATAAATAAACGTTAAAAAAATTTTTTTAATAAAATAAAACAAAACAACATAAAACAAAACAGAATAAAATAGAAATTCAGATCAAGTATAGTTTTTTAAGGAGCCCAAGTCAAGAGGCAGGAGCGGGAGCTTCCTAATCTCAGGGCACAGGATCCTCCGTGGTCTCCAAGAGTGTGGCACAGTTGTGGACACTTGGTTAGCCAAGGGTCTTACGGCAAAACATTATCAGGCAAAACCATTTTTAGAAAAAGCCCTTCTCGTGTTGACTCCAGTCAGAAGTGGGGTTTGAACTGTGGAGAATCGCTTTAGTAGCATTTGGCTTCAATAAGCCCATGAGGAACTAGCAAGGGCTTTCTTTTAAAAACTGTAATTAGGAGAGAGGCCTCAACGATTCGACAAGAGGCAAAGGGGAACACCTATCAACAGGTTAACATCACAACTGATATTTCCAAAATGCTTGAAACAGCCTTCGCAAGGGAACAGAAATATTCACACGTCAAGTTACTGTTCCGCAGGTGAGAACAGAAGGCCTAGCTCAAGTCCGTCCCCCCCATCCCCCCCCCGCCCCCCCCCCCTGCAAAGTGCGCCGACCGGAAGTTAGGTTCCCGTCCCCACGGCCGTCCCCACCAGGACGGCTCACCCGTCCAGTCCAGCATGCATCCCTGAGGCCCAAACCCCCGGGGCCGGGATGCACTCCCTCCCGGGACGGGGACGAGGCTGCTGGAAGGGGCACTTTCCCACGGAAGCAACCTGAGTTGGCTGCAACCACGTGGCCGGTGAGGGTCCAAGAGGAAGACAGGTCAGGACGAGCCCCATAACGGTCTGGGGCAGAGGCGTCGTGTGCCCGGGGTCTGCGCTCGCGGGGCTCAGTGACCCTCGATTGAGTGAGGGCTGGGCTCCCCCTCCCGGAACGGACAGCCCGGAACAACGGCGCAAATCCCAGGGGTGGACGGGCACCCCTCCGCTGCCACCCCGGCGTGCACAACCTCCTCCCAGGGCTGCACGACGTGGTGTGGAGGCAAGCGTGTCGTCACCCGCCCCGATGGATGGAGGAGAAACCAGGACCGCTTTCCGCTCAAGTCACTCTCCCGGGCTCACCTAGGGGTCAGCGGCAAGGCCGGGACTGGGGCCCAGGCTGTGAGGCTCCAGAACCCACTCCCCCTGGTCGGCCCCTGGGTCAGGGGGCCCAGCACACACTTGTGGGGACTGGACGGGGACTGGACGGTGGCGCCTGATTCGCTGGTGACCGTCGGCAAAGCCGTCAGCACCCCCACCCCGCCCCGCCCAGCTCTGCAGTCTGGGACCTCAGCACTGTCACTAAATGCTCCCAACACCCACACGAGTCGCAGACACAAGGTCGCAAACAACAGCAGCAGGTCCGAGGTCCTTCCCTTCTTCGCGTAGACCATCCATCCGCCTGCCAGCCGTGACCTCGCCCGTGGAGTCCTGGGAGGGTCCTCAGGAGCGAAGGCTTCGTGACCCGCTGATGGCACCATCACGCATGCAGTGTGGCCGTCGTGATCAGTGTGATCAGTGTGACCGGCACCGGTGCGAGTCAGCCGGAAACACGCTCTCCACAGACGTCCACACGGGCTGGCAGGAGCCCGCCGTGCGCACAGGCTAACATACGGGCGCGGCCCCGGGGCAGGGAGGCCGGGAGCACAGGCTGGGTCACCCCGGGGCGGCCCCGAAGGCCCCGAACTCCCGGGCGCCGGACGTGATGGGGCCGCCCCTGCTCTCCTGCAGGTTCAACAATCTGGTTTTCATCGAGGGCAGTCTCAAGTGCTCTCCCACCACATTTTTCTTTAATTATGATAAAAGAGAGTAACTTAATCAAGCATACATCCTGTGGAGACGAGCATGAGAAAATAACGGGGGGAACGTGGGAAGGGGGTGGCAACTACTCCCAGAGATCCTCCGAGTTTAGGGGGACGCCCGCGAGCGGCCGCCAAGCCCAAGAAAGGGAAACGCCGGCTCATCCCCACTCAGGATCAGGCCCCGGTCCTGCTGCGGGAGGAGGGAACAAAGGCGGCCCGGCCCCGCCCGACTTCGGCACCGGGGGGAGCAAAGACAGTCCCCCCCGGGGCCGTCCCCTGCAGCCCCCCACCCGGACTCCTGTCCCACCGCGCCAGGGAGGTGCTGACCGTCAGCAGCCCACCGGGGCACGGGAAGAGGCACACGGACACGCACACGTGCACATCCACCCACATGCAAATGCACACGTGCACATACACGTACGCGACCACGTACGCACTCACATGCACACAGAGAAATGCACTCACATGCGCACGCACACACACACACACACACACACACACACACACACAAGCCCGCCAGAAGCCCAGGGAAAGTCCTCCGAAATGCAGCATCCCAGCCACACCACAGACCTACAGGACCCCGCACTCCGGGGCTGGACGTGAGTAAGAAGCCCTCCAGGCTCACGGCTGAGAACCGCAGAAACTTGGAGCGGGTCTGGTTCCTACAGAGGTCAAGTGCTGGTTTATAAAACAAGACGGCGATCGAGGCAAGGGAGTATTACGCAGCGCTAAAAGGAAGCGGCCCATCAAGCCACGGAAAGACGCGGAGGAACCTCCGATGCGTTTCATTAATCGAAAGAAGCCAGCCGGAAAGGGCGATATAGACGCTACGCTGTGGAAACGCAAAACTAGGGAGACAGTAAAGGGACCGGGCAGGCGGGGGAGGGGTGACCGTGCAGGGCGCGGAGGAATTTCGGGGCAGTGGACCAGTCTGAGAGACACCTTCGTGGCGGACGTGTGGCGTCCCACACGTGCCCAAACACACAGAATGCACACCACCCCGAGTGCGCCCCAGGGTAAACTCGGGGCTGCGGGGGACCACGACGGGCCAGTCCAGCTTCGTGGGCTGTGACAAACGCAGCCGGTGGTCAGGATGTTGACGGGCTGGGTGGGGTCAAGAAGGACGTGCGAGATCTGTGCCTCCCGCCCAAATTATCTGGGCACCTACAACTGCTCTAAAAAGAAGGTCTGTTTACATTTTAAAAAAAGAAAAAGAAAAGAGCAATTTTACGGCTTCACTTAACCCTTGGCGCTCACAGGCAGTAACAAGGGCACTTAGCGCCAGGAGCCCCTCCCCCCCCAGTGCCCTGAACGCCCACACACCAACCCCGTGACCTTCAGAGACACCCCCTGAGGCTGTGATGCCTCCTGCGCCTTACGGTTGAAGAGCCAGAGCACAGGAAGGTTGAGCAACGCACCCGAGATCACACAGCCAGCGAGGCGTGAGGCTTGGCAGGTCCCGGCGTCCACCCCCTGAACACACAGCCACGGTGGCCATCACACAAGGCAGGCACGGTCCTGCCTTCTAGAGCTCCCGAGGAGAGACAAAGGACGGCCGATGGACAGACCGAAGGACAGAGGGCTCGGGAGCGTGCGGGTATGAGTTCCCGCCCAGCTCGAGACCCAGCCCAGGCAGTTCTGTCAGTGAAAACCTTGGTGACCGGTGAGGAGACACCAACGATGGCCCGGCCCCAGCCAAGGACCACGAGGTCCCCACTACACGGAGCATTTGAAAGTCTTGTCCCCCACACACTCAAAAAAGACTCCAATGAAGGCCGGGGTCCTCTCCGGAGCATTCCAGGCACAACACGTGCGGGCACATGCTCCCAGTGGGTGGCAGCGTCCTGAAGGACCCGGCCTGGAGAAGACCCAGCCAGCCTCAGCCCCCACACCCCCTCTGAGAGGCACCAGGCGAGTGGGGTCCTGCAGGCCTAGGATGCTGTGCCCATGGGGACAACGACAGGGAGGGGGCTCTTCTCATGGATGCGTGTAAAGATTCGCATGGGATGGTTTGAGGGAGGGAGATAGAAGAGGAAATGAGAAACCATCAGGAAGGGCTAGGGTCCAGGCCCTGCCTATCAGGGACTTCTGGAAAAGTGAACCCCTGGCCAGTATTTGGAGGCCTTCAACCTCTGAGGGAAAGGGCAGAGTCAAACCCACTGGCCTTCCCGCGAGAGGGGGGCGGTGGGGTTCCCGCGCGAAGCAGGGTCCTTCCCTGAAAAAAAGTCAAATCCCAGCCAGGGTGGTCCCCTTCCCTCCGGACGAATGGAGGGGCCTTGTCAGGAACACAGGAGTCAGGAAGAAGAGGGGGAGGGGGGCACTGAAGCCACCAGTGAGCGTGTTGATAATCAATACACAGAACATAAATACAAAACGCAAACCGCATTTCCATGCACTAGCCATGAACGGCCTGAAAATGAAATCTAGAAAACAATTCCATTGGTAATAGTCTCAAAGAGAACAAACTGCTTAGCGTTAAAGTCATTCCCCCCCAAAAGTGCAAAACTTCAAAACGTGCTGGAAGAAATTAAGAAGATCTAAGTAAACAGAAGAACATCCCACGCTCGTGGACTGGAAGGTTCAACACAGTTAAGATGGCAACGCTCCCCAATCCGCACAAACATCCCAACTGGTTTTCCTGCAGAAGTTGTCCATACGGAAACGCAAGCGACCCAGAGTAGCCAGAACAATCCTGAAACAAAGCTGGAGGCCTCACACTTCCCCCGTGACTGAGACAGCGTGGCAATGACATAGGATGGGCATACAGATCAACAGCACAGAATTCGAAGGCCAGAAATGAGCCATCGCATTTATGGTCCGCTGATCTTTGCCGAGGCTGCTGGGACAATTCAGCTGGTGTTGAGACAACCGGACATTCACACGCCAAAAAATGAAGATGAACCCCTTCCACACCAGATACAGAAAAAGATTAACGCGAAATCGACCACAGACTTCAACACAGGACCTAAAACTATAAAAGGCTTAGAAGAAAGCACAGGTGTAAATCTTTGTGACCTTTGTTTAGACAGTGGTCCTTAAGATGTGGCACCCAAAGAAAGAGCAACACAAAACACAGGAACCGGGGTTCATCGATACTGAAAACTTTCGTGCTTCAACGGACATCATCAAGAAAGCAAAACGATACCCACAAAATGGGAGAAAAACTTGCAAGCGATATATTTGATGAAGGATTTGTTTCCAACATATATCAAGAAGGCCATCACAGACTACATGACTGTGTCCCCCAGAACTCCTACGTGGAACCCTCAGTGGGATGGTATTTACAGGTGGGCCCTCTGGGAGGTGAGGAGGTTTAGCTGAGGTCATGGGCGTGGGGCCCCGGGGCCCCACAGCTCTGTGGGTACCCTCAAAGTCGCTGCATTTTATACCCTCTATGGTCAGCTGCAATTGTATGCGAATTATATCTCAATAAAAGCGTATCGGTAAGAATGACTAAATTGGAGATGCCGGCAACAGGACAGGGAGCAGGCGGAGGTGATATAAAACCTAGAACAAAAGCAAGGAAGCAGAAAGAAAGCAGAAGAGAAAGTGGTTTCCAGGAAAGGTGGAGGTGGGCTCCATTTGGGCTCACTGGGAACGCGCGAGGTTCCCATCTTTATGTTCGCGTGCGGACGCATTTCCTTTTCCTCTACACGCCTGTGTGCCCCAGAGTTTAAACGCAGCCCGATGGGGCACCAGGGCGGTCAGCAGGTTGAGCGTCCAACTCCTGATTTCACGCGCAGGTCACAATCCCTAGGTTGTGGGATTGAGCCCCACATCGGGCTCCGGGCTGAGTGTGGGGCCTGCTTAAGAGTCTCTCTCCCTCTGCCCCTCCCCCATTCACGCCCCCTCTCTAAAAATACTACCCCTCCTCCTCAGATAAATAAACAATAACAATAAATAAGAAACTCAACCCAAAAAGCCCCAACACATGTGCCAGACTACCAGACCCCCGCCCCCACCATGAGAAAGCGGTCCTTCAGTTTCTGACGCCCGTCACTGGGCTTGGCCAGGACGAGAGCTGGTTCCTGCAAGGGAGAAAACCTACGTCTCGCTCTGAGTCCACAAACCCGCCCTGGGCCCCCATCCGCCCTGGGAGCCGAGCACAGGGGCCGCGGACCTCCGGAGGACAAAGGGCACAGAAATAAGGAAGCATTCCCAACATGCGCACGCACACACACACACACACACACACACACACACGGCAGGAGGGGACTGTTCCAGTAATTATACCTCAGTGATGCTACGATCCTGGTGCTAGAATCTGCAGGGAAACGCCACCGTAGATCAAAGCGTGTGGAAGGCGCCCAGGAGGGACAGCACAAGTCACAGGACTTGAGAGGGCCCCTTTCCGGGGCGGTCACTCGCACAGTGTATCCTTCCAAACGAGTCCAAGAATCTACGGTTTCCGTGAGGGCCGGTGACTCCAGCATAGTTTTCAGAATGTGCTCGTTTTAGGCAACTTATTTAAAAGGCAGCTCATGGGGCGCCTGGGTGGCTCACTCTTGATTTCGGCTCAGGGCATGATCTCAAGGTGGTGGGATCGGGCCCCACATCAGGCTCTGTGGTGACATCATGGAGCCTGCTTAGGACTCTCTCTCTCTCCCTCTTTCTCTGCTTCTCTCCCATGTGCGCTCTCTCTCTCTCTCACAATAAATAAATACACATTAAAAAAATAAATCAGTAAGTAAAAATAAAAGGCAATCATTTTCACCATAACCGAGCACAAAGAGGTAAATCAGATCTTGGGAAACTGAAATGGGCCATATGTTTCCTTTCTGCTGACACTGCACACCCTCCTCCCGTCCCCTCCGAAGGGGAGGGCAGTGGTTCACGAAAAAGGCATTTTGCATCCCATTAGCCGACAGACAGCCTTCCTCAAAAGGGAAATTGGAATGACCGCAGCCAGGAATTTCTGCGCTCTGCAAAATACTCCCCCCCTCCCCGCCCCCCACCAGCAGCGAAGTCGTCAACTCAGTTGTCTGTGATCTCCAAATCCCCAAAGTACGAGCTAAGGCTGAAAGGTTTTTTTCAGTATAGTTTTCAAATACGGTAATTCTATATGGCAATAAAAAGCTTAAAAGATCTCCAGCAGCCCTTTCAAGGGACAACAAAGGGAAAAACCACATGAAGGCACTCTCGGTCCTTAAGCCCGTCACTCGACGTAAATAGGTCGTTTATACACCTCCAACCACCAGGTTCTTCCTCCGACTTAGGGTGTCACCTCTCTGTGTGAGTGACACCTCCACTGAGGAAAACAGCCACCAGACTACAGAGGCACAGACTCAAAGGACTCAACTGGGAAACCAGTTGTTTTGGGGTTTTTTTGTAATTTCACGTGACTTTCACCACGTGAACGTTACTCCTCTTTATGTGGAACAAAGATATCAAAACGCCAGCTTCCCAGGGACCGTGGCAGGGTCATTTCATTTAAACAGGCACACGAAGTGACCAAAAGCAATCAGTAAAGATCTCGTTCTAAGCAAGAAAGAAATTCCCATTTGCAGATGAGTCCTTCACCGTTCCTTAGAAAATCAGACAAGGGCACGGGGTGGGGGTCACAGTGAAAAATGTCAGTTCCACTGGGGGCCAGGTCAACCTCCCGACGGCGATTTCTAAAAATCAGAGTTCCCAGAGATGTTCAAGAGCCACCACGCCTCCCCCAACCCCCACCAGATGAAATCTGGAAGATGTTTTCTTTAAGCCGTTCCACAGCAGACGCTTGTAACACGGGCCACTACCCAAATTTAGCAACACAGGTTGAAAAAACAGCCACTTCCTGAATTACCTAAATCAAAACACTCCGCCGGGTGTTGTGTTACAACTGTGCAGTCGGTCTGAGGCACAGTGAAAATGCTGTCGTGTGAACTGGCAAAGGAAGAAGTAGAGATGTTCTTTCCTTTGACCCAAGTCCAAGCTCGCCAGCTGCGTGCTTCGGAGCCGCAACATACATACAGCAGGGACGCGGCCACACAGATGGGGCTGCGGACGTTTCAATTAATTACAATGAAAGAAGTTTCCAGATTCAGTTACTTGGTCCCACCAGCCACACTTCCAGGGCTGAGGGGCCGCGGGAGGCTGACGGCTCCCACACGCCGACGTGGAACATCTCCATCATCCCCCGAAGTTCTACGGGGCAGGAGTGATGAAGGAAAGGAATTAACTACTTCGTGGAGATGCTTTTGCTTGGAGAAAAGAAACGGGAGAGGATCTCCATACAACCTGAGACCCACAAATCCTTCTCAAGTGGGGTTGGTGCTATCGTGTTTGAAGACACAACAGAACATGAGATCTGCACATTTTCTAGGATGATCTCAACGCCTTGAGGGCTGGGCCCTGGGCAGGATGGGGCTAGTCACACTCTGACCGTGTCTCCCAGGGAAGAATACAGGGACCAGTTGCCTGGGGCTTCTGCAGGCCCTCCCGACACAGCCCGAAACACACGTGGGCACCCGCACAGGAGAGTGAGCACCGTGAAAAGCCTTCCGGATCTGTTTGAGGAGAGTCGAGAGAAGTATAGAACACAGGAAGCACCCCCACTTATTTTCCAATTTTTCCCTTTTCTTCATTCTCTTACACCCCAGCCCCATGGGATGCCGTGAAGGTGGTCTTGAAGTCGGCAACAGGAGGCCGCAGGAACTTGACCTTCTGAGGAGAGCCTATCTCTGCACTTAGAGGGGCTGGGGTCCCAGGAGGGGATCAGACTTGCTGTCTTTGTCTCTTTCTGTCCTCTAACCATGGGTATGGTCCAGGAGAGCAAGCAGCAGTAAAGGTAGCTAAAACCCAATTTTGTGCCAGGGGACTGAAAATGGGAGCCCCTGGGAACCAGAAAGTATAGAGATCACAGGGAGGATGAAACTCGGAAAAGTATTCCCTTAATGTTGTTTATAACCAAGGTCCCCCACGAGCTGTGTGTGGGGGTCCGACCCCAAAGAGATGCTTAGAATAACTGAACGACAGGGGCGCTTGAGTGGCTCGGTCGGTTGAGCGTCCAACTTCGGCTCAGGTCACGATCTCACGGTCCGTGGGTTCGAGCCCCGCGTCGGGCTCTGTGCTGACAGCTCAGAGCCTGGAGCCTGCTTAGGATTCTGTGCCTCCCTCTCTCTGCCCCTTCCTGCACTTGCTCTCTTTTTAAAATAAACTTTTTAAAAAACATACAAAAAAAAAAGAATAACTGAACAACGCAATACCACCCAGGTCCCGACAGCCGTGGTGAGGTGCCCGTGGGGGGCACACCTGACTAGCACTACAAAGGCTCTGAACACAGAATTGACATTGATCCACAAATACAGGAAGCAGTTGGGACCTTGCAGGTGAACCCAAATGAACCAACTGTGCCCACACAACACCAACATTCCCCACAAGGACCAAAACAACATTCTGGGTCCCACAGCCAAATATAACACCTCAAATCTCCCTGATACAATCCAAAGTTACTCAACGTACAGAAAACCCGGCAAATCTCAAGCAAGCAACAGACATACAGAGCAAGAGGACATAGGTGTTGGAATTATCTGACAAAAACTTTAATGTAACTGCCAAAAAAAAAAAAAAAAAAAAAACCACTCCAACAAGTAAGGATACACACTTTGGAAAACAACAGAAGTAAGAAACAGTTCAGCAAAGAAACTGAAAATATAAAAAAGAAAAAAAAAGGAAATTTTAGAATGAAAACACAATAAACAGAAGAAAAACCTTGTTGCATGAGAACGAAGCCAGTATGGAGATGGCAGGTGTCCATAAAAATTACAAAACCTGAGGGGCGCCTGGGTGGCGCCGTCGGTTGAGCGTCCGACTTCAGCTCAGGTCACGATCTCACGGTCCGTGAGTTCGAGCCCCGCGTCGGGCTCTGGGCTGATGGCTCAGAGCCTGGAGCCCGCTTCAGATTCTGTGTCTCCCTCTCTCTCTGCCCCTCCCCCGTTCATGCTCTGTCTCTCTCTGTCCCAAAAATAAAAATAAAAAAAAAAACGTTGAAAAAAAAAATTACAAAACCTGAACAGAAAGATTGGAAAAAGAAATGAAGAGATCCTCACAGGTCTGTGGGACAAAATTAAGTGATCTGACATTTGTACCATCAGCGTCTCAGAAAAAGAGGGAAAAGGGGTAAAGAAATAATAGCTAAGGGGCTCCTGGCTGCCTCAACATGTAACTCGATCTCAGGATCATGCGTCCAAGGCCCAGGTTGGGCACAGAACTTTTAAAAAGAGAGAGAGGAAAAAAAGAAATAATAGCTAAGACTCTCCTAAAAGAGGCAAAAATATATATATATAAAGCCACAAAATAAAGACCTCAATGAATCCTTAAAAAGATAAACTCAAAGAAATCTACACCTGAACAGATAATAATCAAACTGCTGGAGAAAAAAGAAAAAAAAAAAAAAAACTAAAGATAAGGACAAAGCAAAACGATCTTTAAAGCAATCAGAGAAAAACAAAGTATTTACAGAGGCAAAACTATTTTTGTGGCTGCAAATTTCTCATTAAAAATAACGGAGGTCAGAAGAGTGAAAAACCAACTATTAAAGGTCTCCGAGAAACAAACTATCAACCCAGAATTCTATACCCAGCAAGCGAAAGAAGCACCCTTACCAAATGAAGGATTTTCAATTTCAAATGAAGGCAGACTCCTGGATCCCACTGTCAGCAGACCAGCAGGAAAAGATCTGCTAAAGGGAGCACTCTGAGCAGAAGGAAATTCCTACTGGAGAACCTGAATGATCAAGCACGAAGAAAAAGGAACAAAAATGGGATGAACTATCGAGAGCTGGAACCAGATGGGTGAATCAGGAAGGTTTATGCCAACTCAGAAGGTCAAAGCCTTGATGACTCCACAACATGACATTCTTGAGAAAACAAGAATACAGGACAGAGAAAAGATCAGTGGTTGCCAAGACTTATGGGCGACGAGGATCGGAGCTATAAAGGGGTGCCACTGGGACTGTTCTGAATCCTGCTTTCGGTCGTGGTTACACACACCAATCTCTGCTTGTGATGTTAAAAGCAACTCAAGATCAAAAGTGATTTTTTTAATGTTGAATGCTGAATGCTGAAAGTACAGATTTCCAAAGGGGGGAGAAAAACCTTCATATTTCAACAAATCTGGACTGCATTATTTTATGCAGCCTGCAAATGGCCCTAAGCCACAGATTTGGAACTGATTTTAAGGAGAGTCTGAGCAAGTGTGTATAATATTTTTATATACCTGGGGGAAAAGATTTATTCTAAGGACACTCACAGGAGCAAGGAAACTCTAGACACGAGCATCCTTTAATTTCTGGAATGCTATTAGCAGAGCTCACATTAAATAAAAATACAACCACAAAGAATTGTTAATGCCAACATCATAAATAGTATCGTTCTATAAATACAGCTCAGTTGAATTACTCTTTAAAGTGGCGCCTTCTGGGGAGAGGCACGATCCAGGTTTAGGGACTGACTCTGCTGAGCACAGAAACCCTTGGTTGACCTAGCACAGCCCAAAGGCCAAGAGGACACTACCTTCTCCAAGTGAGAAGGTACGGCCAGAGTGCAGCCCACATCAGCTCCCACATGCCGTTCTCCCCTCGGTCTGTGAGTCTCGCCTTCTCTGCGTCCACACTGGGCCTCCGCCCGTGTGGAGAGCAGCTGTCCAATATACATACCACTGTGTGTCTGTCTCCGTCTAAAACACTTGTCTGTGTCCTTTACTACTTCCTTCCACCTCGTCATTTATGGGCCAGGATGCGTCCAACAGCACCCGGTAAACAAATGTGTGCTGAATGAATGAACCAGCCTGCAGGTTCCAAGCGTCTGTTCACAGGCTGCAACATACAAATGTGTACGAGCCTATTTCAAAGGGGTTTGAATTCCAATTTAGACTTTAAAATCTTGTGACGGGGTTATATTTTCCAAGGGAGGCTGCAACAGTATCTCTGTTTTACATGTTCTTCTGCAAGGTGACCTTGACACTCCCCACCAAGAAGCAGGGTCCATTTCTCCACCCTCCAGAATCAGGGTGGGCCCTGGGATGCCTTTGACCCACAGAATATAGAGGAAGTGACCTGGTGCCATCTGAATAAAGCCTGTACCTGGCCAGGTTCCACTCCCTGCCCTTAGAACGCTTACTCTCCGGAAAGTCCTTCTGGAATCCAACCGCCATTCTGTGAGAAGGCCAAGCCACACAGAGAGGCCACGTACGAGTTCTCAGTCAAGAAACCCCTTAGTTCTGAGCCAACAATCAGCATCAACCACCCACCACGTCAGTGCATCTTCTTGGACAAACAGCCTGGATGAGCCTTCAGATGAGACAGCGGCCCTAGAAGACCACAGACTTACGAGAGACCCACGTGGGAAACCTGCGAACCCAGAGAAGGGCAGTATTTAACACGTGATCATTTCAGCCTGTAACTGGTGGAGTGTTTCATTACACAGCAATTGATAACCAGAACAGATCTGGAGAGGAATCTCATTCTCTCCATAAATTCTAAATAAAGATGTTTACATCCTTTATTTCTGTTTCTTTTTTTTTTTTTTTTTTCCTTCTCTTTCTGGGAAACAGCCAGCATAAAAGAGATCCCTCACCTTTGCTACAGTCAAGACCATGGCACGTGGAAAGTTTTCTGACCCAGGTCCCTCGTATAAACGCTTTGCAGGTACAGCCGCTGGTCGGCAGTCCACCCCTTGATCCACCTTGTCCTTTTATGCTTATTCATTTTTGAAAGACAGAGAGAGACAGAGCACAAGCAGGGGTGGGGTGGAGAGAGAGGGAGACACAGAATCCGAAGCTGGCTCCAGGCTCCGAGCCGCCAGCATGGGGCCCGACGCGGGGCTCCAGCTCACGAACCGCGAGATCGTGGCCTGAGCCGAAGTCAGACGCTCAACCGACTGGGCCCCATCCACCTTGTCCTTTTAAGTAGGAACCACAACATCACCCAAGGGAGACAGCTGTTCTCCCTCGACAGAGGTCAGCAATCCCCAAGACTTCCCAAATGTGCAACGCCCGCCCCGCGCTCGGCCTGGAGGAGGGAGCCGGCAACGTTCACCGCGTGGCCGGAATCAACTCTATTTCTGTCAGCGCCGATTTCTGTCAGGTTGCTAGTAGGTCAACTCTCCTCCCACCTCAGTATTTCCCAACTCCCACTTGTGGCTGGCGTGCTCCGCAGACAGTGCAGTCAGCGTGGCCCTCATGCCCAGGAGGGCAACACCGTCTGCTGCCAGAACACAGGGCGTGCGTTCTACCATGTGACCCGGGAGGCCGGGCTGGAAATAAGACAAATGTGCAGAATAACGACTTCCGCAGCAGCGCCTCGGTATCAATCAGGAAGGCCCGGCTCACGGCCAACGTAGCAACACGCGCTGGGGTACAGAGGGGGACCCGCACACCGTGGGCCTGTTCGCGCCGAGAAAAGCAAAAGGCGCCTTGGTGCACTTGGCATAAAGCTAAAGACCCACGCAGGGCACAGGCCCGGTGTCCCCCTGACTCGGCAGGACCGGAGGAGACCCCGCGTACGGTGCCTCCGGGATTCTTCAAGTTCGCAGAGACTCGACTCTTTCGTATCACCACTGCCATCGCCCTCTCCTCGGATTCTGACCGCTGGGAGCTGGGGCTTGTCCCCCGCGGGGAGGACTTTTGGGCCCTGCGGGTTGGGTTCCCTCCTTTGGGTGAAAGAGCTTATATGGGTTGGGTTTACTCTCTCCACGCTGTCACCTGCCCCCCACCCCCTGCTTGCACGTCTGGTCCACACACCCCTTGTCCACCCTCTTGTCCTTGGGCAAGAGCGCTGAGATCCCACCAGTGGGGGCCCAGAGTGCAACACAGCCTCTCCGGGGCAGTCCCACGGGCGTCTGGGTGCATTTGAACCCGGGAAGATGCATGCACCCCCCCCAAAGTGACAGAGTGTGCCCAACCCAGCGGTAAACCCGGCTGTGTAGACAGTGCTGTGATTTACCCAGAGCCACACAGCTCAATCCCAGAGTCTCCTTCTACACCCGGATCCTTCCATAAAGAGATGCCTTCAGGGAAACTTTACCTCCCCTGAAAATTCAGGCCGTAAATTACCTCTGACAAATTAACCTTCACTTCTCCTCGGAGATAAATTTTAAAAGGAGTGCGTCCAAGAGAGTCCATTAAAGGCTTTTCCATCTGGTGGTCTGTTGAATCGGCTGGGGGACTTAGACTTCTGATTTGACAAAGACTTAGACCAGCAACTCGGTGTGTGCTCTGTAGAAAATCAAGTCAGGACGTGGGGGAATGATGACAGCCACCTGGAAGGGGGCTGACAAAGCCAGCCCCAGAGAGGGCCTCCAGGAGCCATCAACTTTGGGCTCATGCTCAGGGAAAGACAGAATATCCTTCATTTCCACTCCCTATGGTGGGAAACTGAATCTGCTTCAGAGCAGGATTAGTGCAGCAAAAGTCTCTTAACCAACTTCTACTCAAGCAACTATTCTGGTTAAGGGAGGTCCTCAAGGCCCCTGAAAAATGCACCGAGCAATCACGGTGAGACCACACTCCCCACTTCTGCTCCACGAAGTGACGTACACCCTCGCCAGGACTCAACCACATCCGCTCCCGAACCTGTTCGCACCCGTTATACCTATCAGGGTATTAAATTGTATAATTAAATGTTGTCTAAATTCACAACATTTCTGCGGAACAAGGAGGGCGAAAAGAATTCCTTCTAGGAAAACTAAGGCGGCTTTGGAAAAAAACAGGGGGACGGGATGTGGGAGACTAAGCTATAAAGGACTACAAGACATTATACACTTCTGCCCTCGGACTGACTGCTTTACAAGCTCCTTTTGGTTTTCATTCCGTTTCTAAAGACACCCAAACTGAAAACTCTGGATGCAGTTTGGGCAAAAAAGACAACTGCGGACTCCTCCTAGGTAACCCTCACTGGGAGACCTTGGCCGACAACCAAAGAGGCATGATCATTCGCATGATTTAACTCAAACACGTGATTTAAGTCAAACACATGATTTAAGTCAAATACATGATTTAAGTCAAATACAACGTGGATGTGTTGTCTTATTATCTTTCACTCACTTCAAAAGACACTTTTTTTAGTGGGATGCATGGGCGGCTCAGTCGGTTAAAGCGTCTGACTCTTGATCTCGACTCGGGTCATGATCTTATGGTTCATGAGTTTGAGCCCCGCGTCGAGCTCTGTGCTGACAGCACAGAGCCTGATTGGGATTCTCTCTCTCCCCTTCTCTCTGCCCCTTTCCCACTCACTCTCTCTACATAAATAGAGAAGACATTTTTTTTGGCAAGCCCACCTGATCACAGATCCCAGGGGCAGAGCGTGAGCAGACTTCTCCTCCAACCTCAGCATGAAAGGCTGCCAGTGGGACGCCTAAAGATCCATTCCAAGTGCTTCCATACTTTTGTTGATGGCGATGTTTTAAATGGACAAGAACCTGACTCTATCAGAAGTAACAGACATCTGGCAATGAGAAGCCTGTGCAGAAATCCCAGTAGGGCTCTCGATCCACCTGACAAAGGTGTAGAAACGTCAATGCTTCCAAAACAATTTCCAAGTACCCTTAAGAAAGTCACTGGTTAATTTTCTTGTTTTCAGAAAACAGGAAAGGCGTGTTGTGGTGCTTCTCAAATTATTGTATCCAGCTGGGGAAAAAAATTGCTGGATTGACCACATGCCTTTCTGTTTCCCTTTCCAAATGCCTCACAAAATAATGGGAATGAAATAAAATAAGGTAGAAACCCATAATCATGTAGAGAACAAGATTGTTCTCTCGGTGAAAGGAGAGGAGAAAGCCCACAAATAACAGAAGAGAGCAAGTCACCAGACAGAGGGCACAACAGACAGCAGCAGAACCCACAGCCTTGGAGATCCGTGGAGGGTGATGAGAACGACAAACAGCACAAAGAGTCCACATGGCACCAATGAAGAACGATTCAGAGCGCAGAGACACCAGGTCCATCAGAGAGCAGGTGGGAGTGAAAAACAGCGGTACTGCAAATACGGGGAGGGACCGGCACAAACCCTAACCACCAAGTCCCATCCCAACCAGGCTACACCCTTTTCCATCCGAGCTCAGAGCAGGCCTGACACTCCAGCCTTCGTTTCTTGCCTTCCTCCTAACTGCTGTAAGGGACATAAAAAAAAAAAGCGTGCCTGTTTATCAAAAGATGCAATGGACCTTCCAGAAACAGACTGGTACACCTTGTAAAGTGCCCAGTCCCAACACTGAACTTGAAGTGAGTCCACTTGGGCCTCACCGGTCGTATGCTACTGTTTCTACTGGGAATCAACCAAGAACCAGCAGACATTGAAGAAAGCCTCCATTCTCAAGCTGAAAGACTCAAGCATGCAGACTGAAAAAGCAAGCCAGCATTCAGAGCAATGAACCAGGAGACGTGGGCCTCTTGTACACCACCGTGAAATTTCAGAACACCACGGAGAAGGAGAAGATCCCCAAAGGTCTCCAAGCAAAAGCAAGACACCGGAAAAGAAAGGAAGATCCGAAGGCAGTGGACCTCTAAGAAGGAAGCATGGGGCACTAGGCAACCGTGGGGTGACATTCCAGGGAACTTGGCATTCAACTGAGAATGATACCCAGCCAAACTATCAGCGTGTGTGTGTGGAACTCATAAGGACTCAAACGTCCCACTGACACAGCATTTCTTAGAACGTTCCTGTCTCTTCTCCCCACACCCCTCCCCCCTTCCACTCTCCTTCTGACCTCACTCACCACCACACACTCAAGGTTTGACCCACACATCCCGAAAGGAGATCAGGAAGCACCAGGGCATGTGCCCACCCCTTAGTCATATGCCCAGCACTGATGTATGGGAGGCAGAAAGACACAGAACGAGCTCCCAGGAAACTGAGGGATTCTAAGACCAGAATAGGATCAAGAGGGTCAAAGACTATGGTATTCAGGGAAAGGAGAGGGGCGCCCTTAAAGGGAAAATTATAATCCAGATGTGCCCAAATAAGTGGAGCTCTAGGAAACGTGCTAAGTGCTGCCAGATGCCATCATTACACTCACTCCTAAGAGTCGACTATTCAGTCTCCAAGAACTCGGAAGAACCATCACAAATAACTCGGGCAAATCACTTCACGGCTGGAGTTTGCTAGATGCCGGTGATTCCCGTTTGGTCTATTGACAGACTAAATTATACTTAGGCCAATCGCTTTGTCTCCCAGATTTAGATTTATGCTCAAATACTAGAGGAAGGGGCCAAAGAGATAATAATACTTGAGTCTTACCTACCTCAGTGGGAGGTTGTAAGACGTACAATTAGATCGCATTTGCAAACTATCCCAGAGCTCTCCAGGAAGGGCTATAAATATCTCAAGGTATTATTATCCCTAAAGATAATCAATTATTTTCTCATCACAAAGAGGCTGAGAAAGAAAGGCTTTACGCACGAGGACCCTTTAATTTGTGTAAGCCTCCAGCATTAACGAGATTTTCAGAGCGTTTAGAACTTCACAAGGCCCCCTACCAACCATGGCTTCCTCCAACAAATGGAATATTTACAATTCCTGAGAAATCCCTTTATTGCTGGGAAAATACACAGGTAGCACTCTGTGCACGTTCATTAAATTCACTTACTCTACAGGCTGGCGGGGGCCGCGGGAGGCGGGGGCAGTAAGAATGAACGACTCTGGCCTCAGCAGACCATGACACCCCGTCCCCTTCCCAGGCCCAAGGCCGCAGCCCCACGGCTCTTCTCCTTCGCCGCATGGTGAACAGGCAACACCTGGGAAACCCAAACTGCAGGACTTTCTACAAAAGTGGGCAGAGTCCTTCACAAGCGTTAAGGCTGCAAAGGCTGAGGCATGTTCCAGACAGGAGGAACCAAAAGAAACCTGACAGCACGTGACCCTGGACCGGACCCTTCTGCGCCAACGGACATCCCCAGGACCACCGGCGAATGTGCTGTGGGTACGGTCTGACGGCGGTCACGCATCAACGCTGGTCGATTTCAATGGTGGTGATATCAGGAAGACGTATAGGAATTTCCTTGTCTGTAGAAAATACACACTAAAGCATTTGGGGATGATGAGGCACCCTCTCAACTACCCACCTTAAAGTGGCTCAGGGGACAAAAAGTTCTGTGTACTGTACCTGTCATTCTCCAGTAAGTTCTCAACTTCATGAATATATTGCGGAAAAACTGGAAAATGAGAGAAATAGTGGACTATCTGGGGCGCCGGGATGGCTCAGTCAGTCGAGTGTCCAGCTTGATTTTGGTTCAGGTCGTGATGTGTGGGTCGTGAGACTGAGCCCTCAATTGGGCTCCTGGCTGAGGGAGGGGCCTGCTTAAGATTCTCTCTCTCTCTCTCTCTCTCTCTCTCTCTCTCTCTCAATCTCTTTCTGTCTTTCGCTCTCTCTCTCCCCCCCCCTCCCCTGCTCACACATGTGCGCTCTCTCTTTCTCTCTCTAAACAAAAAAAAAATAGTGGAGCATTTGACCTGTTACAGGACATCGTACTTGACTAGATCACATGCAGCCATTAACAATGACGGTTATGGGGGCGCCCGGGTGGCTCAGTCGGTTGAGCGTCTGATTTCAGCTCAGGTCATGATCTTGCAGTCCATGAGTTCAGGCCCCACACAGGCTGTCTGCCGTCAGCATGGAGCCTGCTTTGGATACTCTGTCCCCTTCTCTCTCTGCCCTTCCCCCACTCACACACTCACTCTCTCTCAAAAATAAACAAACACTAAAAAAAAAAAAAGGTGGTTATGGAAAGACTAAATAGACAACGAGACAAATGTTTATGTAACAGAAGCCTGTTAGGTACGATCACGAATGTGTAAAAATGGAAGTAAATATTCCAATTTTTTAAATACTGAGTTATCTGCAGTAGCACAATTGTGAATTTTTTTCTTCTTTTTTAAAACGATTTTTTTAACATTTATTTATTTTTGAGACACAGAGCACAAGTGGGGAAGGGGCAGGGAGAGAATGAGACACAGAATCCAAAGCAGGTTCCAGGCTCCGAGCTGTGAGCACAGAGCCCGATGCGGGGCTTGAACTCACGAACTGTGAGATCATGACCTGAGCCAAAGTCGGTTGCCCAACCGAGCCACCCACGCGCTCCTATTTTTTATTTCTTCTTGACAGTTTTCTTTCCAAATACTGACATACACGAATCAATTTTATAATGAGGTGGGAAAAATTGGGGAGGGGGTAGGAATTCCTCCGAGCTGTTCAGTTTCTTCAGTAAAGACCACTAGCAAAGGGCAAAAATAAGACCGTGCGGGAATGTTAGCAAGAGGAAGGAGGCCACTGAGGTCAAGGAGAGATAAGAGGACAAAATGCCGGGAGAGGTGCTAACGGATCAAAATTCTGAAGCGGAGGCTGAAAGAATGTTCTGTCAGAGGCCCAGAGGCCACTCTCGCGCTGGGCGTCCGTGTGTGTCCGCACCTGGCTGGGCAGAGGGAGCATGGGGCTGCCTGGGGACTGCCCGGGGAGCCACCCCTCTTTGTCATATCCAGGCGGAAGCCTACTGAGCCAACAGCAGGTAACGTCTGATTCCGGCCCTTTTAATCCCGAAGGAAGGGACTCTCCCCCCCCCCCCCCAGCCCACAGAACTAATGTGTTGCCCAGGCAACCACACCCCCAAGAGAGCCGTCAGATGGCCTGCAAGTGACCGTGAAGAGGCAATGGAAATTCTGGGTGACGAAACCCGGCTGCAGAAGCATAGGTAACACACCTCCACCTGCATGTGGGGCCACACTCGCAAAACCAAGCAATATGCTGTTCAGGGATGCTCCTGGCTCGAAAGTAAGTCTCCGTAATTCATACGCTGACATCCGAGCCCTGGTATCTCAGAATGGAGGTGCACCTGGAGACAGGGTCTTCAAAGAAGCAATGAAATGAGGTCATTGGGGGGACGCTACTCCAACGTGACTGGTGTCCTAAGAGGAGATTAGGACACAGACGGACACAGAGGGACGACCACGTGAGGACACGGGGGAGGCGACGGTGACCACACGTGCCAGGGAGAGAGACACCTTGAACTTGGCCTCCAGCCTCCAGACTGAAAGGAGAGACACTCCCCTTGCTTACGCTGCCCCATCAGCCCGCTTTGTCGCAGCAGCCCTAACACAGCGACCCAGACGCGCTCCCAGGCGGGAAGACCACAGACATGAAACAGAGGACAACTGGGACCTCGGAAGACGGTGGGACCCCGAACGCTACCCAGCAAGCAAGAAGGAGGCTCGGTTTCTTAAACCCACCGGAGGGCACGCGGCTGGCCACGTCCTCATCCTTCACGCTGGGCGTGTGCACATTACACACTCTTCCCCGTTGACAACATAAACCATGGAATGGTGAGAGGGAGCCGCCCCTCCAGGCTGCACCGTCCGACACGGAAGCCACGACCTGCAGGAGGCTCTTTAAATCTAAGTTACTTCAAATCGGGTTCCTTTTTAACACAGGGGTGCCTGGGTGGCTCAGTCAGTTAAGTGACCAACTTCAGTTCAGGTCATGATCTCCTAGTTCGTGGGTTCGAGCCCCATGTCGGGCTCTGTGCCGACAGCTCGGAGCCTGGAGCCTGCTTCGGATGCTGTGTCTCCCTCTCTCTCTGCCCCTCCCCTGCTCACGCTCTGTCTCTCAAAAATAAATAAATGTTAAATTAATTAATTAATTAACAGGTAACCGAGGGGCGCCTGGGTGGCTCAGTAGTTCAGGTGTCAGACTCTGCACTCAGCCTAGTTGGGCTTCTCTCTCTCTCCCTCCATTTCTCTGCCCCCCTCCCGCTCATGCTCGTTCTGTCTCTCAAGATAAATACACATTTAAAAAAAAAACAAGTAACACGATTAGAAATTCAGCTCCTCAGTCTCACTGGTCCCGTTTCGCATACTCGACGGCCACGTGTGGCTGGGGGCTGCTGATCCGGACGCCACGAATGGGCAATACCTCCCTCCGGCGGGAGCCGCTCCGCACGACGTCGCTGACGAGAGGCCCCGGGAGGGCACCCAGGACTAGAACCCTCTCGCTGCAGACCACACACTTCTGCCTCTGTTCCGTGCTCCGGGAGCCACGGCCGCCTGCACGGTGCCGGGAAAAGCCGGTCACCGTGGCACCTTTCCGGCAGAGCCCTCGCTGCAGCCGAGACCCTGCCCCAGGAGGCCGTCCGAGGTCTCCCCCCCTCCCCGGTCCCGGCCCCTTTCTAGCACCAAGTCCGGCAGGGAGCAGACTCTCAGGGGGGTTCACGCCCGCCCGGGTCTGGCCAGGGCACACGCGTGTCACGGGAGGCGCGTGTTACCATCGCGGCCAAAGCCACAGAGGGAAAGCAGGCTCAGCACCCTGCCGGCTGGCTGGGACCACGGTGCCCCCCCCTCCCCCTGAGCAGGGCGGGCGGGGGAGGAGCCCCCCGAGTGGGCGGGGGGGGGGTGTCTCCGTGGGGGGAGCCCGAGCACTTGACCGCAATCCCTTCCTGCCTCCTAACTCTCGGCCTCTCTGTCCGTCTGTCTGTCCGTCAGCTCAGCGGCACGGTCCCTCATTCAGCACCACCGAGAACAGCCGCCTGCTGTCTACACACGCCAGCTTCTGTGGAAACATACCTGAGCAAACCCAGGCAGCCACACACACACACACGCGCGCACGCGCAGCAGTCAGGGCCCTTTGTGGCAGGAGCCCCTGTGATGCCCTCACCCCCTCTGGTGATCAAGGCAGATCATCCAGGCGACATTCACCTAACCGACCTTTAAAGAGGATTACTTCCTCCCCATTTACCCTCAATTATCTTTTTTTTTTTTTTTTTAAGCTGAATCTACATTCGGCTTTCCTACTGTCAGAACATTCCTGCCGAACGGCTTTACCTCCACGATCTGATCTGATCCGCAGTATCTGACAGCCTCTTCCCTCTCCTGCATTTCTGGCTTGAACCGGGGCTGACGCACCCCGTGGGGCCGCCCAGCACGTCCCACATCACTCCACCAGGGAACACCTTCCATCTCCAGTCTCACAAACCCTTGGAGTCTTTTTTTTTTTTTTTTAAATGCATGTCACGATATCATCTGCATAGGCGTAAACATGCACTGAGTTAAGTCACAACAGCCTCTGGACCAATTTTTTTAAACCATATTTTCGAAATTAAATCATCGGCTTCCTGTGCTGAGAAGGTGATGAATCGGCGGGGGAGACGGAGTAGGAAACGCTTTATTTGCCCTAACTCAGCATTTTCTGGGACCAGGCAGGGCTCTTAACTAAGCCTTCTACTTACAAAGTTAACGAGCCACTGGGCTCGGGGTTGGTGGGGGGAGGCCAAACCGGGCAGCCCCCCCAAGCCCAAAATGGGCACTGAAAGTCGGGGGCTTTGCACCCCATCTCTCTCCCACCAGGGAACTGGGGCGAGGGGGCGGTGTGGCCTGCAGCCAGAGAACAAAAGGAAGAGGGAACCAGGGCAAAGGGCTGCAGAAAGTTATAAAAATAAAAAAAGCCTCTGCTGAACGTGAAGCAGGGACAAGGGGGCCCCATTCCTGGATCTCTTCAACAGGGACCCACCAGCCTCCAAGGAGGGTGCTGTTCATAAAGCTAACTGCCCAGCACGGTTGTCACATCAAGACAGCCACTTGTCTTGCCCTGGCTTCTGGGTCCCTTCACCTCTGAAGGGGTAGCGGGGGAGGTGTGGTCGTGGGGGGGAGGGGCGGCAGGGTCCAGAACTGGAGTGCGATGCCCCCGCACCCCCAACCCCTGCACCCCACACCAGGGTGGGTATACACGAGGTATCATTCAAGGACCAAATGCCTGGGACACAAAAGGGTTTGGGACTCACAGACCTGGGATCCCAGCAGGAGCCCCACCAGGGCCCCTCCCCCGGGGGTGCAGTTTCCTTCAGGGTATTGAGACTTATGTTAATTTAACACGTCTTCAGTCAATCAACCAACTGCAACGTGTAGGCCTTAAGTCAATCCGGGTTAAATAATAAAAACATAAAAAATAAAAATCAGGAGACAAACAGTAAAATGTTTTATATGATGAAACTTATCGTTCATTGAAGTGTGACAATGCCGGTGAGGTTCCTTTGGTAAAGGAGCCCTTACCCCTGGAGGCACATAGTAAGATGTTTTCATGGATGAAATGATGGATCTGGGGGCGGGATGGAGGTAGGAGTGGGCGATTTCTGCCGGAGCCAATGGGGGGGCCCATGGGTTCTAGCTACTCAGCTTCTGGGAGAGCCTGAACTCTCCCGTAACGAAGCCTTCCTATCAAACCTTCCTCCTCCCCATTTCGAGGGTGCACAGCGAGCCCAGGCTGGGTTGGGCTGACAAGGTCTGTCCCGAGGACTCTGTCTGTGGACACTGCAGACTGTCTACACCACAGTGTCTGGGCCGGGGATCCCGGATAGGGAGCCACTGCCCTCCTGCTCTGAGACAAAGGCTTTCCTCCTCCCTCCATGATGGGATCCCACTCTGGGCAGAGGGCAGGAAGTGATCCCTGGAAATAAACCAAATTCCGTTCCTGGGATGAGGTTTCCTTTCTCAAGAAAATCAGGTTTTCCAGCTTCAGGGGATGGCAAAGAGCGTAATTGCAGGGTTCTGGAGACGTGCAGACCCAGGGCTCCGGGGGTGTTTGGCCGGCAGCAGGGAGATTAACAGATGAAAGGAAAAGATAATATTACCTGCTGGGGTTATCTTTCTTCTCACCAAGGGTCATGAACCCATTACTTACCATTTAAAAGCCCGGCAGGAGAGGATCCCCTGAACTTATCAATACAGACCCAGGCACAGCTCCCTTGACAACCAGAGAGATGGCCTGCCTTTCTTTTATCCAGGATTGCAAGGAAATTCAACCTCTTCCAGAATCCGGAGCAAGACAACTTTTAAGGTCTCTGCCTCCCAGAGCAGACCCACAAAGGAAGGCTGGGCAGGACCGCCGGGGTGGGGCTTTGGTTTCGGGTCACCATCGCCCCACCCTGGGCCAGGGGCAAAGTAGTGGGAAGCAGAAAGTCTTTCAGTTCCATTTCTAACATCCAATTTTTCAGAGGGTTCAGGGTCCATTTGCTTTTCCAGGTTTGGACGTCATTTAGTATGAAATGTTTCAGATGTGTCCCCGCCCCCCCAAAAAAAGTGAACAAATACCACAAGAGCCCGGTGAAAGCCCCGTTGCCTTCTCAGCCCCCCTCCAAAGGCCGCCTCTACTCTGAATTTATATCAATGCAGCGCCCATACGTAGCTGCCCACTCTTAGCACGCATGTATCCATCCCAGAGCAAGAGAGATCTTGCAGAGCTTTTGCCTTTAACATAAAAATCGCACCGGGCTTTCTGGATCCTCCTGAAACTGAGTGGCTCTTCCTGCCCCACGTGGTGAGCCATCCGGGTGAGAACCTGTCACTCCACTCAATCCATGCACCCCGATCGGTTCCCGCTGCCCGTCCAGCTTTTGTGAACGCGACCACGGCACCTCCGGGCACCCACCGCGGCTTGTCCGGCCCCGCGTGCCGGCTTCTCTGGTCCGTCGGCGGAGTGCCCATCTGCAGGGGGAGAGACACGACCGGCACCCCGGACGGGGCTGAGCTGCCCGATGACCGGACGCCCCGGTCCGCACTCCGTCCGTCCCGCTCTTCTCGAAGGTTTGTGTGGACACTTGGAGCGGTCAGACTCCCCAGCGTTTGCGAGCCTGGTGGGGCAGAGCTGTGCACCTCCTTGTGATATGAATTTGCATTTCCTGTTCGTGGGGCTTTCCAAGTCTTCTCCGCAGGTGAGCTCCCTGTTAGGGTTTTGCGTTCCATTTATCTAGATAGAGGGGAAGGGGATATTCACACAGACTCAAAGGCACTGACGAGGGACCGCAAGCCACACTGACCTACGGGAGAGACAGGACCACATCGGGAGGCACCGTATGCAGGCAGCCCCCCGGGGGGCAATAATCCCGGCCTCGTTCTCCCGGTGTGGACACCCTCCTATATGAGACTCAACCTGCTCCTACTCGCTTCCTGGCTAAAGACAGACGCTCCAAGGGCCCCTCTTGGCTCATCCACTCCGTCTACACACTCAAGAGTGTGACAGGCTCACACGGGGTAAAACAGAGGAGAGCGCCTCTCCCCTCCGTGCCCAGGAATCCTGAACCACTCTGAGCTCAGACGCCGACCACGGCCAAAGCCACCGCTCCACAGGTGGTCCCCCTGGAGGCTCAGTGTCAGACCTACGGCACGAAAGTGCACCCACGCACGCAGCTGACATGCTGGGGGCTCTCCAGGTCAGGAGGCCTGAGCTCTGCACCTGCTGTCCCTCCACTGGAGGGTCTGGAGAGATCGCCCACCTTTCCGCCACACCCCCACTGCCCACGCTGACCAGCGCACCCGGTGGACCAGAAGGCGTCTGCGGTCCCTTCCACTAAAGCAATCGATGACGGGCTTTCCCAACATAGCAGGGCCAGGGTGAGACTCAAAAACTCAGCACACAACACACTGACCCCCTAAAACTGACCCGGGGAGACTCGGCTTCAGAAAGGCTCGTGTGGAAATGGTAACTTCTCTAGGTCTGAACGCTTGAGAATCTGTACTTGTGCACCTCGCCTCTTCAAGGGGCTGTAGAGGGAGCAAGGAGGTGTTTCGTGGCCGATTCCCCCACGAAATCCCCTCACAGTGGGCAGGCTCGAGTCGCTCTGGCGCGGGCCCCCGAGCAGGGGGTGTGAGCTGGGCAGGGAGGGGGTCACCGCCCCTGTGACCAAGGCTCCCCGGCAGCGGAGAGGCCTCGCTAACTCTGCTCCCCACACACTGCAGGGCCCCACGACGTCAGCCCAGCGTGGCTCAGAAGTGCTCTCTTCCCCGGAACGTGCCCTTCTTAGAAAATGCAAACAACCTGGGGCGCCTGGGTGGCTCAGTCGGTTAAGCGTCTGACTTGGGCTCAGGTCATGATCTCACGGTTCGTGGGTTCGAGCCCCGCGTCGGGCCCTGTGCAGCCTGGAGCTTTAGATTCTGTGTCTCCCTCTCTCTGCCCCCCTCCCTTGCTCTCTCTCTCTCCCTCTCTCAAAAATAAACAAAAACATTAAAAAGAAATTAAAAAAGAAAACGCAAACAACCTGTCTTCCTTGGTTTCCTGGAAGAAAAGTCTGCAGGAAAAGTCGGAGGCTGGAGAGCAATTCAAAGGCCATCTGTGGGGACACAGACAGCTGGACAAGGACACCTATGTGAGCAGAGACTTGCTCCCTGGGAAACCACGCTCAGCCTCCAGCAGGGAGATGTAAACCTCAGCTTCTAGAAACTTCCGGGAAACCGGGGCAGCCCGCCCTTCTGTCCTCCGGCAGAATGTGCACCACCCTTCCGGATTTCCTCCCTACAGGCTGTCAGAACCCGCATCCATTTCCCCACACCCCCCATGCAGATGCTTGAGCCTCCAGAGGTGTGTAGGGGTCCGCAGGGACCCCTGTGAGTGCACAGGTAGGTTGTGCCCACCCCAAGTCCAGATCTTTTGGGCAGACTTCGTAACTACAACACAGAGGGACACAGTCGGGCTTCAGAGGGCTAAAAAGACGTCACACAAAACCAACGTTGTTTAAAGACTGAGCTTCACACGCACTGAGCCCGCGAAAATACAATGCCCAGCTCATACAGCAGGGAAAGGACCCTCCCTCTCTCTAAAGGGCCACCTTCCTCGCGTGGGGTACACCTGGCGATTCTACAGCAGACACAAGTGGCTTTCAGACGAGGTTTGCGAGGCAGTACGGACACGAGGTCCCTTGCACGTGGCCGGGCAGAGAACTGTGTCCGGATTTCAGTGAATCCCAAACAAAGCCACACTCCCCTCCCTGTCCCCGGCTGGAGTGTTTCTCCAACCCCCTCCCCGGCCTGGCCACCCCCCTCCAGGACAAGAAAGCACTGAATTGGACTGCAGAGCAGAAGATCTCTGGGGAAAGTTAAGAGAAGAAATGCTCACTCCCAGATAGTGTCACGGTGCAGTGACAGCCGTCACTGTGCAGCGATAAGGTTTCCCATCAACCACCAAGACCCCTTCCCATACAGAGATTATAAACTTGACCTCTTCTACGCACCTCTTTAAACTTTAGCTCAAAGTCGCACCTGGAATTTGAAATCTGGTTTTGTACGTGGGGAAGGGAGGGCCATTTTTCCCCAAAGGAATATTGGGCAGCCCCTGCCACCTCCATCACAGGGAATGCTCACACAGACAGGGCTCGGCGTCCGCACCCCTTCCCGTTTTCTTACTGGGTCCACGTGTTTGTTCTGTCTGCCACAGCAAAGCACCCCAGCCTGTGCGGCTGAGGCCACGGAAGCGTATCCCCTCCGGGCCCTGGAGGCTGCAAACGCAAGGCCAAGGTGGGCGCAGGGCTGGTCTCTCCCGAGCGTGTACACAGCCGGCCGTGGGCGTCCCTCCGTGTGTGTCTGTGTCCCCATCTCCTTAGAAAGACACCAGGCACACTGGATTGGGACCCACCCTAAGGACCTCAAATTAACTCTCTCCTCGGAGGTCTCCCTATGCAGTCCCACCCTGAGGCCATGGGGGCGAGGACGTCAACACGTGGACGCGGGGGACACAACACGGCCCCGGCAGTGGTCCGTTCCCATGGCAACAGCACACAATTCCAATCATGAGAGCCTAAGACTGTACCTCCCTCTCTTACAGTAAGATAACCTCCCCACTTTTATTGTTCTCTTCCAAAATGAAGCCTCCAGGCTCCTTTTAAGGGTTTGCTTCTACTTGGATTTTAGACTCACACGTTGAGTTTGACGAAAAAGCCTCTTGGAACGTTTTTTAATGTTTGTTTATTTTTGAGAAGGAGAGAGAGCGGAAGGGACAGAAAGAGACAGAGAATCCCAAGCAGGCTCTGTGCTGTCAACATGGAGCCCGACGTGGGGTCGAACTCATGACACACGAGATCGTGACCTGAGCCGAAATCGAGAGTCAGATGTTCAACTGACAGACCCACCCAGGCACCCTGCCTTTTGGGATTTTGATCAGCAACGCGCCGAATTTATAGATTCTTTGTCAGGTGTTACTGGTTTTGTTCCAAATGGTCACTCCTGATGCAGCAGGAATCCGGCGGGCTTTCTGTGTTGACTCACATCTTGTCGCCTTGCTGAACACTCTCCCTGATTTCAGTACTTGTCAGGGGATTCCCTGAATTTTGCAGAACTACATTTATATGACCCACAAATAACGACAGCTTTCTCTCATCCTTTCCAATTATCACGTTGCCTAGGATTTCCGGAAGAGCACTGAATACCAACAGTTATAACTCACCTCCGGATCTTGTCACCATCTTTCACACATCTTCTCGGAAATGCAACATTTAGTGCAGGTCTCCAAAAGATTCTTTTCACGGAGTTGGACAAGCCTATTTTGCTAATTTTTTCCACCGGCAAAGAATTCTCAAATTTAGCACAAGCACTATAGCATCCATGGGGATTTTTCCCTCCCACCTACTCACATGGATGTTTTCACGCTGGATCATACCAGAATTTCTAGGGTAAACCTTTCTTGTGTTCGTTTAACGTGTCGCCAGGTCGCACCTGCTGAACTCTCCACAAGAACTTCGCGTCTGTGTTCTCGAGGGTTCAGAAGGCATCTGTTGTTCAGTCTACTTCTCCTGCCACAGGACAAACCCCCACAAATTCCGAGGCTCAGCACGTTTACTGACAAGCTTCCGGTTCTGCAGATGAGAAGTCCAGGCACAGCATGGAGGGTTCTCCGCTCAGAGTCTCTCCCAGCTGTCCCCACGGCTGGGGTCCTTTCCGGCAGCTCCGAGCTCCCTCGGGGTGACGTCTGATTTCTGTTCCTTGTGTCTGCAGATCGGATGCCCCCCATCCCACACTGGCCGTTCCTGGGGGCCGCTCTCAGCTTCTAGAAGCTGCCCACATTCCTTGCCACATGGCCCCCTCCATCCTCAAAGGGGACAACACACATCAAATCCTACTCGCAGTTCGACTCCTGACTTCCTCGTCTGACCCCTAGTCCCGGGCGGGTCTCATGCGACAAGGCCAGGCTGGCTGGATATAATCTCTCTTTCTTAAAGTCAGTCGTGCCGCATGATACAACCTAATGAGGAAGGGGGACTCCATCACAGTCACAGGCTGGGGGGTGGGGCAGGAAGCCCAGGGCACCTCTGCCTCCTGCCCCCTGCAGAAAGGCAACCTGAGGCCAGGCACTTGCAACCACTCTCCGTCTTCTGCCCCTTCTGGCTCCGATCATGGGCAGGGGGTTCTTTAACATAAAACTAGATTACAACATTCTTCTGCTCGAAGCCTTCCAAAGGCTTCCCGGTGCGTACAGAATACAGCTCTAAATCCCTACTGCAGCTTGCAAGGCCCTCTCTGAGCCTGGCCCTGCTCCCCCACCCCCCCCACACCCACCGCCAGCCACGCGGGCCCTGTGCTGCTCCGGAACACTCCACCCTTTGTTTCCGCCTCGGGGCGTCGGCACTGCCGTTGTGTCTACGGGGCAAGAACCCCCTTAGACCTTCCAACGTTCCCGTCCCTTGTTTCCCGCCTGCATTTGTACCACGTGCCTCAGGCTCACCTGACCCCCGATGACATCACCATACGGGATCCCCCTCCCACCCCGCTACCCGAAAGCAGGGTGCTCCTATGAAACTTTCCGTAAGCCACAATGGCATAAAGTGTGGGCTCACTGACGGCAATTCTGGTGAGGGGGTGTTGATAACAGGGGAGCTGTGCATACGTGGGGGCAGGAGGTACATGGGAATCCTCTGCACCTTCCATTCAGTCTTGCTATGAACTTAAAAGTGCCCTAAAAAATAAAATCTATTAAAAAAAAAAAAAAAAAAAACAACTCTTCCTTCACTTGATGATTCAAGCATTTGGTGAGGCAGGGAGGCCAGGGGCACCTGTGGAGGCCCCGAGATTGCTAGGATATCAGCAAATCATTAACCCTTGTCAAATCATTTGGGAATACGCAAACAGCTCCCATCTTTACAAATGTGGGAAGTTTAGTGATGTAAGAGCAATGATAACATCCAGAGAGTCCGAGAGAGATGAGGACCTGTTACTGGAAAAGTTTCCCAAATCCGTCTATCTCCTTCCAAAAGAGAAATTCAAGCAGTCTGTGCCCTGCAGTCTAGAAGAAAAAGGACCAGCAGGTCCTGCCAGTGCCGTTCCACTGGGCACATTCATAGCAGCAGCCTTTGTCGCTAAACGAGGCTTCTAGATGCAACCTTGGACCCCCTGCTTCCCCACGATTCTGTCCCTGTCAAGTTTATCTTCAGCAACAGTACAAAAGAAAACAGAAACACAGCCACAGACATCGCAGGTTCAGTGCCAGACCACTGCACTAGAGCAAATAATACCTCGATAAAGTGAGTCAGATGAATTTTCTGGTTTCCTGGTGCACAGAGAAGCTATGCGTACATTATACTGCGGTCTATTAAGTGTGCAGGGGCATTATGTCAAAAAAACACAATGCATGCACCTTAATTAAAACACACATCATTACCCTGGGGCACCCGGGTGTCTCAGTTAGATAAATATCTGACCCTTGATTTCAGCTCAGGTCATGATCTCACCGTTCATGAGTTCCAGCCCCGCACAGAGCCTGCTCGGGATTCTGTCTCTCTCTCTCTTCCTCTCTCTCTCTCTCTCTCTCTCCCTCTCTCTCTGTCTCTCTCTCAAAAATAAATAAATAAATATCGAAAAAATAATAATAATAAATAAATAAAACCAACAGAATTCATTCTCCTTCAGATCTCCATGTCTCGTTACAGGCTGACCAGGTTCCAGGTTTCTGCCTTCAGCTTCTGGAAAGGGCTGGCCCCATCCGGATCTTCTGCAGCCCGAGAACTGTGAGTCACCAGGTGACATTTCCTGCTCACAGGCCTGTTTCTTGCTCACCTCTGCTGCGGGCTCCCAGGACACAAACTGCCGTGTCCCAGAGAGGCATGAGACCAGAACCAGGAACATAGACCTGACAGGCCCCTTCCCCCGAAAGTTTAAACCCGTGAAGTAGGTGGAAAATGTTCACGTGTATGTTGTAATCCCTTTTAAAATGACTTCTAAGGGTCCTCCCCCTCCCCCTTTTGGACTTAGAACTGATTAAACAAAACAATGTTCTGTCCCAACCTGCGTTTTTCTTATTACTTCCTAATCATTTTACCACCGGCATAAAGGCCTGTTCTTTTCCAACACTGGGCTCTTTAATCATTCCTGACAGGCCTGCTTTCTGTTTGGCCAGGCCCCAGCAAACCCTCCGCGGCTCTCCTCAGACCCTCTCCTGGGGGTAACAGCTAGCTTGGGGAGAGGGGCGGGAGGGCAGGCAGAGGGGGCCGTTATGCCCCCAGAAAAGCACCTCTTCCTGACCTGTCAAATTCAGGCCTGGGAGCCGGGCACACCCTGAGCATCCTGGGGGTGCCGGAGGACCCCCCCCACCCAGCCCCGCAAGAGCTGTGATCAGAACCAACATCCCCAAAGTAAGTGGGAGGCCAGGAGTCGGCAAGTCCCGTTCAACTTGAGAGTCAAGCTAATTATTAATATGAGCATTTAAAACCATACTACTTAATTTCCAAAGTGCATCCGAATACGGTCTCCTGCCTGAGGTGGATGAAGCAGACCTCCACACCCCAGGGTCCCTGGCACACCTTGCTTTAAGGGGCTGCCCGAGCCGGGGGTCAGAGGCTCATAAACGATATAAATAACCCCGTGGCAGGGGCCCCCTAAAAAGGAGCAGAGGTCGGCATCACCTCGGGGAATCTGCATCAGATAAAAGCAAGCAGGCATGTGGAATGGAACTCAGATGGGTGAGCAGGATTTGGGGGGCAGAGCAGGGAGACCACGCGGGGGAAGGGAACGGCCCAGCCCAAGGTGTGGGGCCAGGATATGGGCTGGTCACCAAGGAGGGGTCTGGGGGCAGGGGGCCAGCTCACTCTGAACCTCGAAGTGTCTTTTTTTTTTTTTTTTTTTAATTTTTTTTTTCAACGTTTTTTATTTATTTTTGGGACAGAGAGAGACATAGCATGAACGGGGGAGGGGCAGAGAGAGAGGGAGACACAGAACCGGAAACAGGCTCCAGGCTCCGAGCCATCAGCCCAGAGCCTGACGCGGGGCTCGAACTCACGGACCGCGAGATCGTGACCTGGCTGAAGTCGGACGCTTAACCGACTGCGCCACCCAGGCGCCCCTCGAAGTGTCTTTTATTTACTTATTTTTTTGAGTTGATTTACTTGTGTTGAGATAGAGAGAGCCCAACGAGGGGAGGGGCAGAGAGAGAAGAAGAGAGAGAGAGAATTCCAAGCAGGCTTGATCAGGGGGTTGATCTCATGACCGTGAGATCATGACCTGGGCCGAAATCAAGAGTCAGACGCTTTAACCGACTGAGCCCCCCAGGCGCCCCTTGAAGCTCGAGACCCTGGGACACCCACGCCAAAGCCCCACAAGGGAGGCCAGGCCGGCGTCCTGGGGGCAGACCCGGCCGGGAAACCCAGAGTCGCTCCCTGAGGACGGGTCCGCTTCAGAGTGGCCCGAACCGCAAGCCAAATCCACATGCGGATTCACGGTTACCGAGGAAGCATCACCGGGCCCTGGGAGCCACAAGGCTCCAGAATGAAGAAGGTGCCCGAGGACAGAGGGAGTGGGAGGCTCAGGCCACAGGGACACCCCGCAGGTTCAGACCAGACCTCACCGCAGCTGGGCCCCCAGGCCCCTCGGGCCCGGCCACGATGGTCACCGCCTCTGGAAAGGGAGTCCCGAAAAGCTACGCACAGTTAGTGAGGGATCCCGTGCCCAGCCCGTGGTCCATTTCAACTTCCCTCGGAGGAAAAGGGACCCGTGGCCTCCTTAAAGATCAGGGTGACCGGCAATGTGCTGGGGCACGGAGAAGACACGGTCCCTTTTACAGACCGTGGTAAATGACCTGCCAAAAATACACGGGAAGAGCCAGGATCTGAGCCCCAAGACCACGTTTGGGTTCACGTCAACTTTACTGAGGTGTCATTTCTATATGACAACTTGTGTCCATCACTGGGGTATGACAAATGCACGTACCCGTGCAGCCAGCACGACATGGGCCCCCCCCCGCCATCTGGGGGTCTGGGCCAGAGCCCGACACGTAAAGGGGACACCCCATCCAGGTGCCCTTAACTCACGGATTCTCGCAGCAACGTAAAAGGCCGGTCCTGTTTGCAAAGCCGATGTCTCCCAGGGCGCAGCGAACACCTCCAGGCCTGGCAAACACAGGGCCCACGGCAGACCCCGGTGCAGAGCAGAGACTTTGGAGCCCGTGGGGGCGCCTGCTGGCCTCCACACGCTCTGCCAGCTGGAGGTCCCACGGAGGCCGCAGGAGGCCTCAGACCCCGCACGCCAAGTCCCCCGGCAAGGCACCTGTCACCAGCCTTGGCCCGGTCACCGTGTCTCTCAGCGAGAAGGGCGGCTGAGCACAGCAGCCGTGTCACTCTGTCTGTCCACACCTCCAGGACACATGGCTGCCAGGAGCCTGCCAGAGCCGCGCCAAGAGGCCTCGTCCTGTTCCGCACACCAGACAGACGAGTCACGGCCAAGGCGGTGGACCCAGATGATAAATGCCCCCAGGAAGGCAGGGGCGGGCAGGTGATGGTGGGGAAGGAGGGCGTCCTGGAAAATGCCCGGGGACTCATGAGGAAGATGAGTGGCTGCTGACAGACTTCACAAGGGGACTTCAGCCAAGGGCGGCAGGGAAGTGGCCCTGGGGGGGGGGGGGGGGGGGTGGCGGAGGGTCTGGGAGCAGCGGAAGAGCAGGGCCCTGGGACGAGGGGGGCCTGGCGCTCACCGTGAGGGGGGCCGCAGGCGGTGCCTCCTTTCCCCTGGATGTGCCAGGAGCGAACGTGCCCCCTCTGCCCCAGGGTCAGGTGCACCCGGACGACAGGTGTGCTCCGGGACAGGGAAGCCAGGAAGGCCATCTACCTGAGACCAGGCCCCCGGTGTCCCCCGAACTCCACCTGCATCCACCCGACACCTCGACCCCGACCCACTCACACACCACTAAATACACACAAGATACACACACAGGCACACCGCCCCCCCCCCCCCACCACACCGCACACACGCGCGCGGGCACACACGTACGCACCAGGAGACCAGGAAGAAGGGCCCGAAGCCTATGAAGGGATAAAATTTCTGCGTGACCTGCGACTGCAGCCTGGCCGGGTTGGAGAAATGTTAATCCACAAGGACCTAGAGACCCAAGGCCTCGAACCCAGAGCCTCACTCTACACCGAGACTCGTTTCGTGTGTAACACGTGGCTGCTGGGCCACCGACAGTCCGAGAGGGGCAGGGACTGGCCCCAGCACACGTTACAGGCCTGGGCCCCAGAGGACACATAGAAGACATCCAGAGCTAGAGGTGGGGCCAGACACGTCCCTGGGGTCCCACCCTGCAAGGTGCACAGTCGGGACCCAGTGGACCCCTGGCATCACACAGATGTGAAGACGAAATAAAACGAAGCATGCTGAGGTGGGGGGGGGGGTCCCCCAGGATGACAGCAGCCCCTCGAAGATGGTAAGCTGACAGGCTGGCCACACACCCCCGAGATCTCCGGCAGGGAAGCTGGGGAGAGCACCTCCTGCACCCTGCTTCGCCAGGTCTCCCCACTCAGTGCTGGCTGTGCAGCCCCTGGCAGGGAAGGCTCCACAGGCCCTGCAATCTGGGGCACTGTGCCTTGAGGGTGAGGCTGGGGGTGGGGTGGAGGTTGGGGGTGGGGTGGAGGCTGGGGGTGGGGTGGAGGTTGGGGGTGGGGTGGAGGCTGGGGGTGGGGTGGAGGTTGGGGGTGGGGTGGAGGCTGGGGTGAGTGGAGGCTGGGGGTGGGGTGGAGGCTGGGGGTGGAGTGAAGTCTGGGGTGAGTGGAGGCTGGGAGTGGGGTGGAGGCTGGGGGTGGAGTGAAGTCTGGGGTGAGTGGAGGCTGGGGGTGGGGTGGAGGCTGGGGGTGGAGTGGAGGCTGGGGTGAGTGGAGGCTGGGGGTGGGGTGTAGGCTGGGGTGAGTGGAGCCTTGGGGTGGGGTGGAGGCTGGGGGTAGAGTGAAGGCTGGTGTGAGTGGAGGCTGGGGGTAGAGTGAAGGCTAGGGTGAGTGGAGGCTGGGGTGACTGGAGGCTGGGGGTGGGGTGGAGGCTGGGGGTGAGTGGAGCCTGGGGGTGGGGTGGAAGCTGGGGTGGAATGGAGGCTGTGGGTAGGGTGGAAGCTGGGGTGAGTGGAGCCTAGGGGTGGCGTGGAGGCTAGGGGTGAGTGAAGGCTGGGGGTGGAGTGGAGGCTGTGGGTGGGGTGGAGGCTGGGGTGAATGGAGCCTGGGGGTGGCATGGAGGCTGGGGGTGAGTGAAGGCTGGGGATGAGTGGAGGCTGTGGGTGGGGTAGAGGCTGGGGTGAGTGGAGCCTGGGGGTGGCGTGGAGGCTGGGGGTGAGTGAAGGCTGGGGGTGAGTGGAGGCTGGGGGTGGAGTGGAGGCTAGGGGTGGAGTGGAGGCTGGGGTGAGTGGAGCCTTGGGGTGGGGTGGAGGCTGGGGGTGGAGTGGATGCTGGGGTGAGTGGAGGCTGGGGTGAGTGGAGGCTCGGGTGAGTGGAGGCTGGGGGTGGGGTGGAGGCTGGGGCTGGGGTGGAGGCTGGGGTGAGTGGAGCCTGGGGGTGGGGTGGAGGCTGGGGGTGGCATGGAGGCTGAGGGTGAGTGGAGGCTGGGGGTGAGTGGAGGCTGGGGGTGGAGTGGAGGCTGGGGGTGGAATGGAGGCTGGGGTGAGTGGAGCCTTGGGGTGGGGTGGAGGCTGGGGGTGGAGTGGATGCTGGGGTGAGTGGAGGCTGGGGTGAGTGGAGGCTGGGGGTGGAGTGGAGGCTGGGGGTGGCGTAGAGGCTGGGGTGTGTGTGGGTGAATTTGGGCGGAGGCTGGGATGCCAACCGCCTTGTGGGGGCGGGTGGGGACAGGGCCTGAGAGGAAGGCCAACCGAGGAGGAATGACTGGCCTGCAGGAGGGCTGGCAACATGCCCACGTGATTTAAACAGCCTCGGCGCCGGGTGGAGGGTGGGGGGGACACTGATGAAGAGTTTTCAGACCCCCCCCCCCCGCAGGCTTGTTAGAGAAAACGTTTTAAAAGAAGCCACTGGGGCTTGAAAAAGGCAGACAGAAGAGGGAAGGGGGTTCCCTAGGGTCACACTGGGCGGTCCTGGGCGGTGGGAAGGGCGGCCGCGGGGGAGATCCCTCATCTATGCCCTAAAACCTCAGCCTTCAATGTCCCCACGCTGTCACTACAACTATACCCACCTTGCTCCTCCGTCCTGAGCAAACAGAGGACCGTAAGTCCCCAGGTGGAGGAGAAAAGCTCTAAGTCGAGAACACACATCTGTTTCCAAGCAGGGAATCCACTGTTAAATAAAGAGCAACTAAGAAGCAGGACTCCTGGAATTAAGAATTAGCACACTGTTTCATCCGGTACCGGATTGTTAAATCCCTTTCTGGGAAGATTTTAAAGAAGCAAACTACAGGGCTTTCCTAAGAACGGCCAGGGCGCTGCCCAGAGAGCCCCTCTGCTGGCTGGTCGGAAGCGGGGTGCTCATGCGTGACCTCTCCAGCATTCCTCTGTCATTCCTCTGTCATTCCTCGTAAGGAATCAAAGACGATCTGCTCCGGCCGTTTCACTCGACAGCCCGCGGACACCCGCCTGAGATGCAAACTGCGTAACAAACAGGGACAAGTTACCCGCTGTATGTGCATTCATAAATTACACGGTATATGCAGAATGAGCTACACCCACACCCCACGCTGCCAGCTCCACGCAAACCTGCAGGCCGACAGCTGGCTTGTTGCAGATCCCTGGGGGAAGTCATAAAACTCGTGCAAGACAAGAGAGGGTTTACAAGTTGCTTCAAATGTAACCAACCAACCAACCAACCAACGAGGCTGGCGTGGGTTTATCTACCCCCACCCCTCCAATTTAGAACTAAGCTCTAGGTTTCCCCGCCCCCAGGAGAAAAAGTTCTGGGTCATTTCAAAGGTTGGCTCAGTACCTTATCTCCTTGTGCTTAAAGGAGAGGGTTAAAAATAAAAGCACCGGGACACTTCTCAACCTGAGGAGAGGAGCTTTGTTTATCCGCCCACAGCTCCTGGGCAAACGAGGCCATTGGTACCTAAGCCGGGGGCCACCCAGCTCTGGGACTAGAGCACCAGGCCGGCACTAATAAAGGCACTTGAAAGAGACCGTGTGCCTCCAAGAGGCATCTTCCTCAGTTTACTCAACAGTGCTTTAAGCCACACAATGGGGTGGTCACACCCACTGTGCAGACTCAGAAACTGAGGCTCCAGACGAAATGGCTCACAAGGGCTCCGACACGGCTCAAGGCCCCAGCTCCAGGACGTCCTAGAACTTTCTCCTCCAACACAGAGAGAGAGAGGAAGACAGAAAGAATCCCGAGCAGGCTCCACACGGTCCGCACAGAGCCCGGCAAGGGGCTCAATCCCACGAACCGCGAGATCCTGACCTGAGCCGAGACCAGGAGGCAGATACTCCACCAACTGAGGGACCCGGGCGCCCCACAAATGACCGTTGAAGAACCAGATCATCGAGAAAGAAACCCGGTCGCTGTCACATGCTAAGGGCACGGGTGAACCCTGGTACGTCACACCCAATGGAGTAAGCCAGTCATAAAAAGACAAACACCGTCTAATTCCACTTAGGTGAGAGCCTTGAGTCGCCAAATCCACAGAGACCTGGAGGAGCGTGTGGCCGCCAGAGGCCGGGGAGGGGAGTAGGGGGCTGGCCTTAGACAGGGCCAGAGTTTCAACTTTGCACCGAGAAAGAAGTCTGCAGGCCGACGGTGGTCACAGCGGCCCAGGGGGAAGGTCTGCCTCCTGCTAGCAAACGGTAGGCTGAACAAGGGTTAAAATAGTCAACGTACAGTACATATGTTCTGCCACAACAAAAAAAGAAACAAAAAAACCCCACCTATTAAAAAGTAACAACGAAATCCTTGGATTCAAGGATTCTTCCTTGAATCCAAGGAAGAAGGCAGTGATGGGGATTTTCTGTGTCCCCTCCTGGAAGGACAGGGGGCCGGGCCTGACTCCAGCCGGCTGTGAAGGAGCCCGTGGGGACACTGGGTGGGGGGTCTCAGGCGCTCTTACTGCGGAAACCCGGGGAAGTCCAAGAGCTGGGCTCCCTCCCCGGGAATGAGCTTTCCTCACCTTCGAATGTGTTCCAGAAGGCAACAAGCACACTCCCCGCGTCCCCGCCCCCGCCCCCGCCCCGCAGCCCAGTCAGCAGGAACATCCTGGGCACAGAGGGAACGCCGCGCCCCACAGACAAAGGGGGCTCACAGCAAAGCCAGTCGGTTTCTAGGGCAGGCTCACTAGGAGCTCATAAAAATACCTGAGTCTTAGGTCTGCTAAAAAGTATACGGCAATAAAATGCCCGTGCTTGCTTTACGTATACAAAGGCACACTGCTATGTTCCCAACACAAAATCCATTTGCTTTCCAGAAACACAAATCGGTTGACGGCCAGAGTAGTTTTAAAGGAAAGTGCTTTGGGTATCCAGAGACACAAAGTCAAAGGGAACCGGCACCAGGTCAGGCACGGCCACCCTGCCCCCCCCCCCCCGCCCCCCTGCACAGTGCTGATCCCTGCAAAACCCCGGCCGGCTGCATATCCCAGCCCACAGATTCCCTGAGCAGATTCCCTGGAGCAGAACCCGGGCGCCCTCCCAGCTTCATCCCACTGACCCACGTAGGCTTAGGAATCGCCAGGGTCCAAAAATGCTCCCTCCGGGGGCTCCAGCCTGTGGTGGAGGGGAGTCTGCCTCCAGGCTGCCTTCCAGGCGTGGGTGGCGGGACCAGGGCCAAAGCCGATGTGCCCTCACCCTGGAAGAGTCTCAACACTTCTGCTTCCAGGTGGGAAGACTGAGGCAGAGCCCCGGCAGGAGCTGGCCACCCGGGGCTACCTCTGAGACATTGCATGGGGGCCACCGCTCTGCACTCCCCGGGCGGCCACCAGCCCAACAGAAAGGCAGGAGCATGGAGGACAGCCAGACACACTTTAGTGCCCTTCCAGTCCCCGAAATCGGACACCCTGGCTCATCACGATCCCCCATGGGTCTTGGACAAGCTGCTCATTTCTGACGCCACCTATGGCTTTAGGGTCCCGTGGTTCCTCCAGAAGGAAAAATAAAACTGCTCATTACCCACAGCCTGGAACACCATCGGCTGCCTGGGACTGCACGTAGCCCATGGCCGCATAACGGGCACACACGTACGCGAATGCACATGCACACACACACACACACACGCACTCGTGCAAATGCACACAGGGTGCACGCACCCACGCGCGCTCGTGCAGATAGAGTGCACACACACACATGCATGCACTGACGCAAATGCACAGAGTGCACACACACGCATGCCCACGTACACACGTGTGCACAGTCGTGTACACGCATGTACACATCCATGCATGCACGCGTGGACACACACACACACATACGCCAAGCAAAACTGCTTCAAGCCCCTGGCTCCACAGGGTTGAGGCGTGGAGGAGGAGGGGAGGAGGCAAAACACACAATCCAGGAGAGGAAATGGAAACGAAAGCAAATGGGAATAAATCAGGGAGAAAGTCCGAGAACAAAGAAAGGAGCCCAGCAGCATGCTCTGTTTTTTGTTTTTTGTTTTTTTTAAGAACTAAAAGTGGAGGCTTTCCTAGGAAATTCTAGATCCCAGCAGAAGATTGCGTATTAAAGGAAATGCAGAAAATTACAGACTACGTGTGCAACTCCAAATTGCTGGTTTTTAAAGAAACGATTATTAATGAAAAGGGAAAAACACCGTTCATCTGAAGAGAATGCTTTAAAAAAAAAAAAACCCAGTAATAACTGCTGAGCAGGTATGATAAAGTAAAACTCAGGAGGAGGCTTTTTAAACCACACCAAACCCGGAGAGGTGTGGCAGGACCGGAGACAGTTGTGCACAGAGGGCAGCCTTACCCGGGGGGAGCCCTCCAGTCTGCTCTGTGGGGCTGGGGTCAGGGGAGCACGTGCGCCCCTAGACTGTAGGCGGCTCTTCCGGGGGAGGGCAGACTGGCTTTGCAGGAGCTCGTCCCGGATGCCAACCTGGGACGCCCACAATGACCATCTTCCAGTTTAGAAGGAAAAATCTCCCCTGACCAACAGACCCAGGTCTGCACCTAGCAATCTTTGAGAAACCTGCACGTGTGGGGAAAACTAACCCACGGAAGATGGCCCGGCGGTCTGCACTCCTACCAAACCCACATGGTGGCGCGGTGACAGGAAAATCACCAAGATGCGATCCCTCGTGGACAGTCCCCTGCCTGCGGCCGGTGATGCCCCACTGGTACCTGGCCTCCCAGAGGACCCAGCCCTTCCAACACCCATGACCGTTCCTTCATGGCGTGAAGACCCCTTTCACTTTATTTTACTGGGTCTTAGCTTGAGGTCACAGTCACATGGACCTTGCATTATTAAATGGATCTTATCCAACGTGCGTGTTTTGTTTTTTTTTTTTTAAATGAAACATAGTTGACACACAACAGTATACAGTAAAACCTCGGTTTGCGAGCATAATTCCTCCTGGACACACGCTTGTGATCCAAAGCACTCATCCATCAAAGCGAATTTCAAGAACCATTGGCTGGCTCAGTTGCGATCACGCGACATGCAGCGTCACATGCGACTCTTAAGACGTGGCTCGTTTATCAAGTTAAAACTTACTGGACCGTTTGCTGGTCTTGTGGGACACTCACGGAACAAGCTACTCGCAATCCGAGGTTTGGCCGTCCTGGTTTTGGGTGTTACCACACAGCCACTCCACACTCACACACGTTATGAGATGCTCGCGTGTTCACGTAGCTTCCATCCATCCCTCACCCTACAAAGTTATTACGGTATTCCTGACTATATTGCCTATGCTGGACTTTTCACGTACTTTTCATCCCGGTGACTTATTTACTTAAAACTGTAAGCTTGTAGGGGCGCCCGGGTGGCTCAGTCAGTCGGCTAAGCGTCCGACTTCGGCTCAGGTCACGATCTCGTGGTTCACGAGTTCGAGCCCCGCGTCGGGGCTCTGTGCTCACGGCTCGGAGCCTGGAGCCTGCTTCCGAGTCTGTGTCTCCCTCTCTCTCTGCCCCTCCCCGGCTTGTGCTCTGTCTCGCTCTCTGTCAAAAATAAACACTACAAAAAGTTGTAAGACAAAACTGTAAACTTGCACCTCGTGAGCCCTTTGTTTATTTTGCCCACCTCCTACCTCCCTCCCCTCCTACCAGTTGGTCCTCTGTATTTAGGCGTCTGTTTCTGTTTTGTTTGTTCATTCGTTTTGTTTTTCAGATGCCGCACATGAGTGAAATCATACGCTATCTGTCTTTCTCTGCCTGGCTTACTTCACTTACTCCCCAGCTCCATCCATGGGGCCAAGAATGCTGAGATCTGATCCTTCTTTTCTGGCTGAGTGATATTCCTTGTATATGCGTCACATCTTCTCCAGCCTTTCACCTATCGATTCCTTTCATCGTGATGTGGAAAAAGTACCGGGGTGCAGGGACTGGGGCGGGAGGGGGGGGGGAGGGGGGAACGTGACTAGTTCTTCCCTGACAGTCCGAGAAGCAGAGAACTGTGGACAAAACGCCTGGGCTCCAGACTGACAATGCTTCCACCCAGCCCCGTGCCTTCAGTTCTCGGGGCTTTGTTACTGGTGGTAAACGCACCCCGTAAGATGTTACCACCTTCCCCGCTTTGCGGGGCACGGTCAGGCGATACTGGGCACAGGCACACCAACCACGCAGCCAGCATCACAGGGCCCCCGCGCAGCCCTCTTCATCGTGCAAAACTGACAGTGGCCGGCTCATCTAGCTCTCGGATCAAGGTGGCCACCCTGGCAGGGGCTGACCCCAGCCGCCAATGGAATCCCACATGAGGGAGAAACCTGCTTCATGTTCTTGAAACCCGAGACAGGAAGCCATTATTTACAAACACCTCCAGGTCTCAGGACCCAGCCTTTCTTCTGGCTGAGTGGGACCGAGGTGGGACTCTGCAGGAGGAAAATCCAAGAAGTCGAGGGCTGGGAACGGCAATTTGAAAACAAATCGATCAAGACGGAAGGGATCAAGCCACCTTTGTGAGCAAAGCTTTCTGACAACAGCTACACCAAAGACGTGCTCGGCCAGCACCCATGCATTTCCACTCACCGCAACGTCTAAAGGGGGCCAGCTGTCATTCCTTAGCTGGGAGTATCCTCCCAGGACCCGTCAAAGCAACTTTTGTCTTCTACACGGACCCAAGAATGCAGAGGAATGGATGAGGAGCCTCCGGTGGGTACAGCCTCTCCAGAGTCACCGAGCTATCATTTCTGAGTTGGGGTGCTGCCCCCACCTGCATGCTCAGGACATTCAGGGGCGTGGGCCACCCACCCGCTCGCCTCCAGTGGGGGCCGGAGGAGGAGTCTGGTCCTCTGGGAAACGTGGAGTTGGAGATGAAACGAACCTGTACTGGATAGTGACTTTCTTAGAGAATGCAAACACCAGAATGTAAAAACTCCACGATGAAAAATTAAAGACCGGATGACCATACATACGACGCGGGTATTCGTCGGGACACCGAGAAGGAGCAAAACCAAGGGAATCGAGGGCAGGGCCTCAAGGAGATTCACAGCAGCATGACTCATATGGTCAGAAGGGGGAGGTAACCCAAGGGGACAGAAGAGGGGATAGACAAATGTGAAACACACACTCGGGGGAACGTTAGTCTCAGGAAGTCAGGAAATCAAGACACCTGCTACCATATGGGTGAACCTTGAGGACGCGATGCTCAGCGAAATAAGCCAGCACGAAAGGACAGATCCTGTATGATTTCACGTCCACGAAATAGACAGCAGTCAGATTCGCAGAGACACAAAGCAGCATGGCGGCAGCCGGGGGCCGGGGGAGGGGAGGGGAGGGGAGGGGAGGGGCGTCCTCGTTTAATGGACTCAGCTGGTTAGAAGGAAGAGTTCCTTAGGAGGAAGGCGGTGATGACGGCCCGACAATGTGAACGTACCCGACCCCACCGCACTGTTCAACGTTAACTGTCCGAGTGCCCAAAAATGGTGTTGAGTGGTTGATTTTACGCTGCGTATACTTTGCCGCAATTGAAAAATTTTAAGATATTTATTTATTTATTCTCTTAACCAAGACGAGTTATTAAGGGTCTTCTGTGCGCCTGGGCATTTGGGATACCACAGGGAACCTGGTACAAGGTCCTGGAAACTGGGGGCTCCCATCCCCCTGCCAGGTTAATGAACCAGTTCGCCTGCTGACTTACACACCTAGGGCGACCCATCCTTGATTCGGCAGAGGAGCTTCTAAACGACACTGGTGTTCACGGGCAGGGCCTTATGAAGCAAGCGTTGGGTGGCCTTTGTTTCTGTCCTGAGAAAAGTTTCTGGTTTCCACCCTGAGCTCTGTCGTTTTGCCAGCACTTGGCCTCTTCTGATCAATGACAATCCCAGGGGCTCCATCAACATGTCCACACTGACTACTAAGTGAGGCAGAGGGTGTGGAAGGGGGGGGACGGTCCCGAGGCTGCAGGAGGCCGATGTGAGCTCGGAGGAGTGACGTCCGTCCTGAAACGGAGCCGGCCTCCCTCCAGACAGCTCCTGTGCACCGTGCCTAGTTCGGTGCGTCGCAGAGGGAGGGGGGAGGTGGTCATCTCCCAGGAACACAGACGGGGAAAGAGGCTGTGACCAAAGAGGCTGGGCTCCTCTCAGACACCAAGGCCGCTTCTAGAAGCCACTTCCAGGGGTGCCTGGGTGGCGCAGTCCATTAAGCGTCCGACTTCGGCTCAGGTCACCAATTCACCGTTCATGAGTTCCAGTCCTACATCAGGCTCAGATTCTGTGTCTCCATCCCTGTCTGCTTCTCCTCTGCTCATGCTCTCTGTCTCTCAAACATTAGTAAATGTTAAAAAAATTTTTTAAAAAGAAGCACTTCTGAATTCCTGTAACAGCTTGTGTGTTGTCAAGGCTCTTGCGAAAGGCACCCCACCCCCAAGTGCTGGTAGAGGAGGCGGCCACTGCCCACGTCGGCACAGCTGTGTGAGGCAGGGGACAGGTTAGGTGGGGGGGGAAGATAGAGGGGGGAACAAGATAGAGGGGGGACAAGATAGAGGAGGGTACAAGATACGGGGGGGACAAGATAGAGGGGGGACAAGATAGAGGGGGGACAAGATAGAGGGGGACAAGATAGAGGGGGGACAAGATAGAGGAGGGTACAAGATACAGGGGGGACAAGATAGATGGGGGGACAAAATAGAGGGGGGACAAGATAGAGGAGGGTACAAGATACGGGGGGGACAATATAGAGGGAGACAAGATAGAGGGGGGACAAGATAGAGGAGGGTACAAGATACGGGGGGGACAAGATAGAGGGGGGACAAGATAGAGGGGGACAAGATAGAGGGGGGACAAGATAGAGGGGGGACAAGATAGAGGAGGGTACAAGATACAGGGGGGACAAGATAGATGGGGGGACAAGATAGAGGGGGGACAAGATAGAGGGGGGTACAAGATATGGGGGGGGACAAGATAGAGGGAGACAAGATAGAGGGGGGACAAGATAGAGGAGGGTACAAGATACGGGGGGGACAAGATAGATGGGGGGACAAGATACAGGGGGGACAAGATAGAGGGGGGACAAGATACAGGTGGGGACAAGATAGAGGGGGGAGGGGGACAAGATAGAGGGGGGACGAGATACGGGCGGGACAAGATACAGGGGGGACAAGACACAGGGGGGACAAGACAGAGGGGGGTGTCTAAAATTAGCCGGGAGCTGAAACAGACATTTACATGTTATCAACTGTTGGGGAGGGGAAGGGTCCAAAGCACTCCCTGGCTTTTGTCTCGGGTCACCGGAGGAATGGAGGGGACACTTCCCATGCCTTGAAGGACAGGATGAAGGGCCCCAAGGAAGCCGGAGCCGAGTCTGCTTTTAGAGATGAAGCTCAGGAGGTGCCCAGCACACCCAACACGAGGTCCGCAGGGGCAACTGGTCCGTGGAAAACATCCACCGAAACATCTCCCAACTACGGTGTTTTAGAACCAGAAGTTGTAGCCTGGGGAAACGTAAGCTCTTAACGACTTTTGAACGAGGAGCACGTACAGGCTTGATAGAAGTTACCGCAGCAAACACCAACCTAGCACTTTCAGCAGAGCAAGCGCAGTCCCTAAGGGCTTTGTAAGTATTAGCTCATTTAATCCCCAAGACGAGAACCCCGCGAGGTGGGCAGGTACTGATGCCTCCCCGAGGGGAGGGTGTTTGGGAAGGAATCCAGAGCACACAGGACCACGGGGTTAGAAAGTACACCAGCCCCAAAGAAAGATGCTTCAGACAAACTCAGCATCCTTCCTCCGCTCCCTCAAAACTAATTGATTATTAATGGATATGAATAACAAACAAAATTAATCTCCCGTTTAAGAGATTATCCCAAACGAGCTCCGCTGAGATTTTAAAACACTCGACAGAGCCAGAAGAAACAGCAAGTAAGATTTCAAGGGGAAGGTGCCAATTAAGAAAATGACTCCGATTCCTCCAAATGCAAACCCTTATAATTTCATTAGGCAAACCTATAAAGCTGGCACCTTGGACGGCTGGACTGGGCTGACCAGGAGGGAAAGTTTTCCCTTCCACGACCCCACATTAGCGCGTCACGGCGGATCCGGCTGTTGTCGGCCTCCAGCCAAGGAGAGGAATTTAAGAAGAAACCACAATGCCCCCAAACCTCTTTAATTTACAGAGCACCGGGGTCCACGGGGCCTAATGCAACACACCACTCTGCCAAAAACAACCTATAGAATTTCTTTCGGATGAGAAAACTAAAATGCCTTGCTAATTGCTTTTCCTCTCCAGCGACCGTCTTGGAATGCAATGCGCGGGCCTGGGTGCACTTCTGTCCCCATCCCCGGGGGCGCAGAGCCCGCCCGCCCGTGCTCACAGCTCCTTCCCGGGCGGTGGGGGGGGGGGGGGGGGTGCCCAACGGGTCCATGAGAACCAGCACGCACGAGGATGACAAAACCCCTCTTCGCGGGGGGAACCAGGAGTGAGCACCCAAACCTCGAAAGGCCTCGCCAGCCGCTTCCAGCTCCCAGACTCCCGAGTCACTGCACCTTCTATCTGGTTCTCCCTCCTGCCCGTGGGTTTGGTCCCTTGGGAAACCTTACTGCTCTCGGAAGAACAGAAATACGGTGCTTTTTCTTCCATTCGTGTTTTGTTTTGGTTTGGTTTTTAAAGCTTTAGGAGTCTCATTAGTTTTGACCTGTCGGTTGGGCAGGAAAAGGGCGAACGGGTGCCGCCCGATGTGCTGCAGCCGCCACAGAAAGTCTGCGAGGGAAGGGGCGTGCTGAGGCCCTCCGGCTGGCTCGGTCCAACAACCACAACACCCTCGCACCCGTTATTATTATTGCCAATACCTGCACCCAAGACCGTGCTGAGGACCCACTAACTTCGCATTTGGGGAGTCTGCACTTAAGAAATAGCTTCAAGGTGGGGCGGGGGGCGGGGTGCCTGGGTGGCTCAGTCGGCTGGGCATCCAACTCTCGGTTTCGGCTCAGGCCATGATCCCTGAGTAGTGAGATCAAGCCCCGGGTCGGGCTTTGCATGGAGTGTGGAGCCTGCTCGGGATTCTTTCTCTCCTTCTCCCTCTGTCCCTCTCCCTTGCTCTCGGTCTCTCTCTCTCTCTCTCCCTCTCTCTCCCTCAAATAAAAAAAAAAAATAAACAAATAGGGGCGCCTGGGTGGCTCAGTTGGTTAAGCGTCCGACTCTTGATCTCAGCTCAGGCCATGATCTCATGGTTCTTGGGTCCAAGCCCTGCATCAGGCTCTGTACTGACAGTGTAGAGCCTGCTTGAGATTCTCTCCCTCTCTCTCTCTGCCCATCCCCCACTCGTGTGTGCTCTAATAAAAAATAGAATAATTTAAAAATAATTTAAAAATAAGATCATTTTTAAAAAAAGAAATAGCTTCAAATACAGAGAGACAATCAACTTCAAAGAAATCTGGCTTTATATTTAATGCCTAAAACACGTAACATTATTAACAACATGGAAGAACAGAAGCAACTTAACATAGAACAGAAAAATGTTTAAAAAAATTTTTTTTATTTTTTTTAACATTTATTTATTTTTGAGACAGAGAGAGACAGAGCATGAACAGAGGAGGGACAGAGAGAGAGGGAGACACAGAATCTGAAACAGGCTCCAGGCTCTGAGCTGTCAGCACAGAGTCCGACGCGGGGCTCGAACCCACGGACCTTGAGATCATGACCTGAGCCAAAGTCAGGCGCTTAACCGACCAAGCCACCCAGGCGCCCCAAACAGAAAAATGTTTAAAAACGCTATTACGCATTCCCTATGAATGATGTTTCTACACACATTTCTGGGCCGAAGCAAAGGATCCCATCACTGTGGCCCCATCAACCCTGTCACCTGCTCCTTTTAAAAACAGTCAAACTCGGGGAGCCTCCAACTTCAGCTCAGGTCACAATCTCACAGTCCGTGAGTTCGAGCCCCGCATCGGGTTCTGTGCTGATGGCTCAGAGCCTGGAGCCTGCTTCCGATTCTGTGTCTCCCTCTCTCTCTGCCCTCCCCCATTCATGCTCTGTCTCTCTGTCTCAAAAATAAATAAACATTAAAAAAAAATTAAAAACCGTCAAACTCAGTGTCCTCCACACAGGCTCTCTTTGAAAGTAGACATTCCAATTTTGCTAAATGCAGAATAGATTGTGGAAATAGGAAGCCGACATAAAAAACAAAAACAGGATATGTACATAGTCTCAAAAGTATCTCCCTGAAAGATATGACCTCGTCAAGAAAGAAAAAACAGAAATTATACATCAGAGAAACCTGGCAGACCCCGCCTTAGCCAAGCGGCCAGGCTAACGCCCGCAGCAGAGGGACACGTGGACATCACACAGCTCCGGAAAGAGCTCCGCGACGCTTCTGCTGTCTTCCCCACAAAAACGCACCCTCTGAATCTGAATCCACACGTCCGAAACAAACAAACCCAAGTCAAGGAATGTGCCACACAACGAGCAGTGCTCTTCAAAAGTGTCAAGGTCAAGAAAAACAAGGCAATCCCGAGGAACTGTCACCCGCTGGAAAAGAAGAAGGAAACATACGAATGAAATGAAATGTGGGATCCTGCTGGCGGATCCCGGACTGACAACAGACATCAACAGACATCCCGAGAAAACTGGCAAGATTCCAATACGGTCTGAGGTTCAGCTGACGGGATCACGCCCACGTTAATTTCCTCTCTCTGATACATGCGTTGTTTTGATGGGTGCTGTTCGCTCTGGGGAAAGCCAGGTGAAGGGTAGTTCCCCAAACCCTTCACCCGAAACTATTTCCAAGTAAAAAACAGTGTGTATTTCCAAGTAGAAAACAGCTTGATCTCACAAGCTACAGGGTGTGTATTCCTACCAAGATGCACTTCTAAGTCAAAGCAAAAAGTTTGGATTTGAAAAAATGTGAAGGATAAATATTTCAGGAAAAAAAATGTTTAGTTCCACAAAACGTGCAACAGGTGAAAATTTAGGATCACGTTGGCTCATCAGTTAAAACTATTTTTGAAGCAATTTTTAAATGTAACATTTCTTTAATATTCTGTTTCGGATAGTGTATTAAGAGTTTAATAGACTTATTAACATTATATAATAGATATTTAGTTAATGTTGTCTTGAGATTAAAAAAAGTAGAACTACTTATTATGTAATAGGCCAGCAAAGAGTGTATAACATAGTACAGCCTTTTAAAGAAAACATTGACAGTAATTATTAAAACCTAAAAGGAAGACAAAAATCTATCATATGGCAATGTCCAAAGCCCTCAAGTGCACTGGTAACAACAATCCATGCTTGACAAAGACTGTTATTCTTTGGAATGAATCACACTGAAAAGATTCAGCCTCTTCTCTCTCTACAAAAAGACCCCAGCTCCGCCAGTCAATGAAAACGGCATGGGACTGTGTGCCACACCAGCCGTGAGGATTCACAGGACATTCAACCGCCTTCCAGAGACTCCGTGGACAAGCCGACCGAGGAGAAGACAGAAATACTAACTGCTGCCCCAGGATCCACCATTAAGTAGAAATAACCCCTACACTGGGCACAGAGCTTACTTTTACAAAATGGTTATTAAGATAGTTAGGGGTGGATAAGACAGATAGTTATTAAGATAGTTAGGAGCCCTGGGTGGCTCAGGGCCTGATCTCTTGGCTCGTGAGTTCGAGCCCCGAATCGGGCCCTGTGCTGACAGCTCAGAGCCTGGAGCCTGCTTCCGATTCTGCGTCTCCCTCTCTCCCTGCCCCTCCCCTGCTTGTGCTCTGGATCTCTCTCTCTCTCTCCTTCTCTCTCTCAAAAAATAGACATTTTTTAAAAAGGCTCTTAAAAAATGGTTAAGATAGTCAAGGGGGCTCCTGGGTGGCTCAGTCGGTTAAACATCCAACTCTGGATTTCGGCTCAGGTCACAATCCCAGGGTCTTGGGATGGAGCCCCGAGTTGGGCTGTAGTCCCCGACCTCTGCGAAAATAAGTTACCTGCAAGTTTATGAGCTAAGAACTCGGGCACAAACTAGCCTCCTTTCAGCACATCAGTTCCGCTTGTAGTTTGATAAGCTTTATTTTTCCCACCAACACATTCACAGAAAGTTTAAGCCTGTAATAAAGTTTTCAGTTTTGTTCATACGATGCAATTCTGTCTCCAGGAGTTAGGACGTTTGGGGCTCTAAGCAGACAAATCGTAACCGTAAGTGTCTTTACCTAAGAAGAGGTCTGCAGGGTCCCCCTGGCAAACAGTATGGAAGTTTCTGGATTAAAACACCACAAATGCGCTAAACACCTTTCACAAACACCGTGGTTCTGTCCGCCACGTCAGAACATCCAGATCATCTGCATTCCCCTCGTGTAACATCCGACAGCACGGCTGTCTCTCAGAGACGTCATCCTGAAACAGTGACAGTGACCTGCAGGCCGCTGCAGCCTGCATCGACCTCCCACAGGGGCACGAAGGGCACAGAGGGCTGTGACCCCCACAGACAACCTGAACCCGCCTCCCACCTCGGTGGCCCCTGGGATCTGTCTCGGCCTCTGGCACCCAGGGGGGAAGAGTCTCATACGTTCGGTGTCCCGCTGGAGGATGTGCAGAGGAGATGCCAAGGGCGGGCTGACCTTGGCCTCTAGAGTGGGCGTCGGGCGAGTCTCCCCCTCACCTGTATCACAGGTCCGTTCACAGAGGCTCTAAGACCTGTCTCACAGAGGGATCCCAGGAAGCCCAGCAGCATCGGGGAGGTGTACAAGGTCGCATCTGGGCTACAACAGGCCCCACTCAGGAAAGCGCCAAGAAAGGAGAAGCCAGTGCTGGCTCGATCTCATCACGGGAATTTGTCTCCTCGGCCGCTAACCATCTTGGTGCCTGGGATTCTTCCGTGGTCTTGCCAGGACTCACTAACTCTGGATGGAAATTAGAAACTTGAAGTCACGAATAAGCGTGCATAGAGGGGCGCCTGGGTGGCTCAGTGGGTCAAGCGTCGGACTTCAGCTCAAGTCATGATCTCACGGTTTGTGAGTTCGAGCCCCACGCGGGGCTCTGTACTGATAGCTCAGAGCCTGGAGCCTGTTTCAGATTCTGTGTCTCCCTCTCTCTCTGCCCTTCCCCTGCTCATGCTCTGTCTCTCTCTCTCTCTCTCTCTCTCTCTCTCTGTGTCAAAAATAAACATTAAAAAAAAAAAACGTGTGCATAGATTTCGAGTCCTTTTCGCTTCTTTTGTTCAGGGGAAGCTGCCATGACACTTCTGTTGGTGAATTCTCTAAGTTAGCCAAGCATTCTAGTGAACGTTCCGGTCAGCAACCAGCACCCCCGCCTCACCTCTGCCCCCTCCTCGAAGCCTCAACTGGGCACCCCCTCCTGCAGAGAAGTCCGGAGGGGCCCTGGCCTCCACTGGCCCCCACCCTTCCACCTTTATCTACCCAACTGCCAACATCCGCTGGGGCTCAAATCCAAAAGTCCTCTTGTAAAGGGTCAGAAAATTCTGAAGTGAAGCCATTGTAAACATTAGGCAGCTGGTCCCATCTGTGACCATCACCGTCACGGTTTTCCTCGTGGTAACTCAGACCTCGACCAAAGCAGCCAGAGGGATGACGACTCTGTTCAGGGCCCTTCTCGTCAGGTCCTTGACGTCGGGAACATTTTTTTCTTGTAATTAAGAACAGAAACTTAGCAACACTTTCCTAGAACGTCAAACCTTATTATCTAATACCCAACTACGGTTCTCCCAAGAAACAGGCAAGCAGTATGGGGACTCTGAGGCTGGCCACCACCATGGCAGGAGGATCCTCTTGGATCTTTAAAGGGGCATCTGGGTGGCTCTGTCAGTAGAGCATAAGACTCTTGATCTCAGGGTCGTGAGTTCAAGCCCCATGTTGGGTGCAGATGTTACTGACTATATATATATATATATATATATATATATACACACACACACACACACACACACAAACACATATATATATACACATATATATAAATATATATATATATAATAATTTTTTTAAGATCTTTAGAAAGAACAGACTTCCCAAACACCCAAGTTTTTCCCATCCTCGGGTGGAAAACATTCATTGCCTCTTAGTCTATGGGAACAACTGAAACCATGGGACAGGCGAGGGGCAGAGAGAGGGAGACACAGAATCCAAAGCAGGCTCCAGGCTCTGAGCTGTCAGCACAGAGCCCGGTGCGGGACTGGAACCCACCAACCGTGAGATCATGACCTGAGCCGAAGTCGGAGGCTTAACCGACTCAGCTGTCCAGGTGCCCCTCTCCCATAATTCTTGAGCTATCTCCCTTCCCAGTGGCTCTAAGATTAATTCCCGTTGTTTGTTCAAATATCAGTTATCTGCTTGATCACCAGCTGCTCGAGGACGGTCGTTAATCCCCTTCCGATGCCGCTGTGCTCTTGGGGTTCCCTTGCACCCTGAAGGGCCCCTGGTATGGGGGATTCTTCCAGCAGAATCCATGGCCGCCTCTCCAGCTGCCCTTCCACACACACACACACACACACACACACACACACACATCAGTCCCCGAGTTTCCTAGCCCTAAGCTGCAGCCACTACTATCTGAAAATCAAATCAGACTTTTCCAGAAAGAATCCACAACCCAGAAACTAAAGGGAAGAAGATATCTGGAGAGAAGCTACTAGGAAAGAGGTTCCGCGGGGGTTTTGATTAACGTGGCAGAAAAGGGCATCGAGGCCACCACAGGTGGGAAGACGCCGGTCACACCTCCTGCACCAGCACGGAGTCCTCTGTGCTGAGAGAAACGGTGACGGCAGAGCTAGAGCAAGGAGAAGCCTGCCCGGGATGGCCGGGCACCTGCTTCCCAGGCTGGCACGGACCCCGCTCGCTGCTGCCTACGAGCTGCAAGACGGCGGGGCCGGGAATCGAGGACGCATGTGACACTCAGAACGTGCCTGGGGACAATTTCACCCACTTCCTATCCTCTGTGTCCGCCTCCCTCTGCCCTCACCCGCTCATGCTCTCTCTCTCTCTCTCTCTCTCAAAATAAATAAATACACTTCTAAAAAGTAAAAACCATAAAAAGAGAATCTGTCAAAAAGACAGGCAAGGACAAGCGTTGGTGGCGATGTGGAGAAGTGGAACCTTCGCGCATCGCTGGGGAGGGCGTAGTCCAAGACGGCGCAGACACCGTGGAAAAGTCTGGAGGGTCCTCAAGATGTTAAACGCAGACGAGCAGATGATCCCGCAGTCCCACTCCTAAGCAGACACCCAAAAGAACTGAAAAGGTACATCCACAAAAGCCCAGTAACACCGTGCGCACAGCCGCGTTATTCACATCAGCCGCAGAGCAGAAGCGAATCGCGTGTTCGCCGATCGATGGATAAAATGTGGTGCTTCCATACGGTGACTGTACTCGGCAACCAGAAGCCAAGGAGGGTGCCCAGGCGACAGGGTCCGCGACAAGCCACGTGGCTAGCAGGTACGCTGCGTGTGACGTGCCGGGAAAGGCACCCTCTCTCCGGGGTCTCCGCCCACCAATCCCACAACCCCCATCTGACCGTGAGAACATCAGACAAACCCCCAAGCCGCTGCAAACTACACGACTCTACTCCTCAAAGCCGCCACGGTCCTCAAAAACAAAGCCCGAGGCACTGTGCCAGCCAAGAGAGGGCACGGGACAAGTAAACGCAGTGTGGTGCCCGGAACAGAAAAAGGTCACGAGGTGAGAAGCAAGGGAAAATGGAAACTGCATGGACCTCGGTTGGATCCACTAATTCTGAGAAGTGCACTCGGGAGATGTTAGCAATCGTGGAAATGCAGGGTCCGGTTTCTGGGAGCCCCCTGCGCTCTGTGCACTTTTTCCGTAAATCTAAAACTGTTCTCCCACCAGTTATCTTCCGATAGAGGCGAAGTGCCCTGGGATGACGAGGATGAGCCTCGAACACACGATGCTGAGTGAGAGAAGGCAGGCACGAAAGGCCACCTACGGTATGATTCCCTCTATAGGAAATATCTGAACAGGTAAATCCACCGGGACAGAAAGCAGGTGGCTGGTGGCCAGGGCCGGAGGTGCAGGGTCTCCTTCTGGGGTAATGAAAACGGTCTAAAACGGACTGCGGTGGCCGCACGACTCTGTGAATGTACCGAAACCCAGCAACGTGTGTGCTTTAAAATGCTCAATTTAGGGTATGTGAGTCGCATAAAGCGATTATGATTGTTATGTTTAGAGAGGATCCAATGGGGAGGGGGGGCTGAACCATGTGAAACAGACTTTATATTTTAGAGCTCAGGTTCACAGAAAAAGTGAGCGGAAAGTACAGAGAGAGCTCCACGTGTCCCCCCCACCCCGCACCCCCCTCCACCCGCCCACCCCCTCCCCCTGCCCACCCCGTCCCCTGTCTCCCCCACCCCCGCAGCCCCCACACCCCCTCCACCATCTCCCCCACCCCCGCACCCCCTCTACAGTCTCTCCCACCCCCGCACCCCCTCACCCCCGCACCGCTTCCACCGTCTCCCCCTACCCCCGCACCCCCTCCAGCACCCCCTCCACCATCTCCCCCACCCCCTCCACCAACTCCCCCCCCCTTATTACCATCTGACACCGGTGTGTTGCATTTGTACCCTGATGAACCAAATCCATATACAGTTACCCCCCCCCAAGTCCGTGGTTACAAAGGGCTCACTCTGTTGTAAAGCTCTATGGGTTTTAAGCCAAGCGAGTCTTGTACCTGCCATGACAGCATCAAAGAGAACAGTTTCTCTGCCCTAAAAATCCCTGTGCTCCACCTGTTCACCCCTTCCCCCCAACCCCTGGCACCACTGATCTTTTTCTGGCACCAGTGTTTTCAGACCGGCTCCTTCCACTTCAATCACTGTTTACCTACCAAAGCAGCAATTTCGAACCACTCATTCCACCTAACAGCATTGCTTGCCTTCAAGCCTATACTAAGCAAGACCTATGCATCTGGACGTGCGTATATACATCTACACACACACACCTGCTTATGAGGTGAGGCCCGGGGTATGTGGGTGGCCCGGTCGCTTAAAGGTCTGACTCTTGATTTCGGCTCAGGTCACGATCTCACGGCTCGTGGGTTCAAACCCCAAGTTGGGTCCTGCACTGACAGCTCAGAGCCTGAGGCGGGGCTCAATCTCACAATCGTGGGATCATGACCTGAGCCAGAATCAAGAGTCAGACGTTTAACTGACGGAGCCTCAGGAGAAGACAAGCGTGTGAAAGTGGGACCACCTGAAATTGCCATTTTTGTAGGCTGAAAATAGCCAATGACAGGCAATGTCATATGGGGGGGGGGCTCTCATATCTTGTCTAAACAGGCACTGGTGACAGAACGTCCTGAACGAGTCTGTGAATACCCTAAAACCAGTGAACTCTACACTCTCAAGGGGAGAGTGTTATGGTTTGTGACTGTATTGCAGTAATTGTGGTGTTAAAACAAAAGAGGCAGGAAGCACGTGCAAATGGCCTGTGCACTTAGTCTGTGATGGCAACTGATGGGCTCACTCCTATGTAGCCAAAACCACTTTCATCCAGATGGTGGAAACGGAGAAAACAACCAAGGCAGAATCAGCAACCGGCCCCCTCCGGTCCTGGTCAGACCTATGACCGACATCGGTCACCGTCCCCTGACCTTCCCTCGTCACCCAGCCCATGGCGACGTCTCTCCAAAGTCCGTGTTCCGTGCTGACCTCGTCTTCCAGGCCACTTTTCTACACAATCACACGGCCTAAGATTTTACACATTCTTTGACAAACGGAGCCTAGCTTCCCGAAGACACTGGCAATCTCTAAGGGCAAATACGTGGCACGAAGGAACTTCTCTGCCCTTCAAACAAGCACTCGGTCAGGGTTTGTTATCACTACTGACGATACGCAGGGTTTTTATACAAGATCCCTCGCTTTTTAACCAGCTGACTTCTCAGGCAACCAGAAGGCCTCGGCCCAACTGTACGACACGATGTGCTTTTTCTTTTTTTGACTCTGTTCTTTCTTTAAGTACCAAATTCATCCGGTATAAATTCGTATGAAAGCAAAGGCCAGCTCGTAAAAGTGACGGTTCAGTGGAACTCACAGGTGCCTCAGTGTCTCTGAGCACAGGGCCATCTGAACAAGTAGCCCGTGATTCCTGACCTTCCAAATATTATTCCTCTAGTATTTTCTGCTTCCAGTGTTAACGTTTTTAAAAATCTCAGAGGATCATTTCACGTGTTAACGGCCTCGTTTAATTTTTTTTCTTCTTACCGAGGGCGTACCTGGGTCCCTGCAATACCAAAGTCGTCAAGTCTGGGGGGGTGGGGGTGGAGAATGGTTCTTTCTGCCTGCTGGCAATGTAAATTCTCATTTCAGATGCTCCCACAATGTGCTCAGGTCTTCATGCTGCCCAAGGGCGGGGTGGGGCGGTGGGAGGGCTGGACCCAAGCCCCAGATCTCAGATTCCACTCACTCTGGCCTTACTGGAAGGTTCCTCCGCCCCCTTTTAAAGCAGGTATCCACCTGCCCCTCCGAGGGAGCTGAACCGGTAGCCCCAACACTTACTGAGCCTCCGTTTTCTCAAAAAATTTTTTATGTTTAAATATTTACTCTTGAGACAGAGAGAGAGAGAAAGAGCAGAGGAGGGGGCAGACAATGGGAGAGAGAGACTCCCGAGCGGGCTTCATGCTCACAGCACAGAGCCCAATGCGGGACTCGGTCCCATGAACCATGAGATGATCGCGGGCTGAGATGAAATCAAGAGTCGGACGCTTAACCCGCGAGCCACCCAGGTGCCCCTTTTCAAACATTTTTGCCCAGGCTGGACGGGGCTGCTCTGAGCAGCCAACTCCCGACCCTCCATCTGTCCCTCTGAGGCCACCTGACCCCTGAATGCCTGCAAGTGACAGAGGAACCCCAGCCCCAACAAATCCAGTTCGACAGCCAGTATTAGGAGGACACTGTGTGAAAAGGAAATTTTGAGAGCTCTCTCTCCTCCTCTTTTGAGTAACTGGGAAGAGGTTGGAAAAGAACCTAATCCCTCGATGAACTACCTAGAAGATCCTACACTGTTATTATTGGGACCTGAAAACTGATATGCGGCATACTGCTGATGCGAGAACTCTGGAACTGGGGGCGCCTGGGGGGCTCCGTCGGTGGGGCATCCGACTCCGGCTCAGGTCATGATCTCACGGCTCATGAGTTCGAGTCCCACGTGGGGCTCTGTGCTGGCAGCTCGGAGCCTGGAGCCTGCTTCGGATTCTGCGTCTCCCTCTCTCTCTGCCCCTCCCCCGCTCGTGCTCTGCCTCTCTCTGTCTCTCAAAAATAAATACACATTTAAAAATAATAATAATAATAATAAATAAAATAAAATATACAACCAGCTAATCAGCCGGTACCAGCCAGCTACCGGATCTGCCCCGCTGAGGGTGAGTACACCGTGTCTGAGGGGGACACTGGCCTCCCATCCGTATCAAGGGCGACATCACGTGCAGCCAGCCCACAAAGTGTCCCACAGGCCGGCGCTGGGCACACCCCGGTGCTCCTTCTGACCTACAGAGCAGAGCGAGTCAAGAAGCCAACCTCAACACAAAGCAGAACGTCTTTCTTTAACACAGCGCAGGGGGCGGGGGGAGGGGTGTTAAAGTGGACCCCAAATAAATACTTCTAGAAGGTTCGGAGTGGTTCCTCGATCTCGTGTGGCAATCTTTTAACTGGGACGAACACCCTCGTCGGTTTTCTGAACCAACCTGTTCCTGGCCAAAGGGAGGCAGAAGCAGGACGCGACGGCCCGCAGCAGCTGGGGACCCCAAGGACACACCGGGCAGAGACCCGGTACGGTCTAGGGCGCCGTGCTGCACCGAAGGAGCCTGGAGCCCCCCATCTCTTCTCCGGCCAAGCTCGACAGGGTGGTGAGGGCTGCACCAGTAACAAGATAAACAGCCCGAGTAAAAACTGGGCCAAGGACATCAATACACGTTTCTCCGAAGACGACACTGAAAACAGCCATACACACAGCGAAAGCCGTTGGACATCCTCAGTTCTTGGGGAGCGCAGAGCAAAACCAGCAGGAGGGACCGCTTCCCCCCCCCCCCCCCCCCGACGACGACAAAAGCCACTGTCAGCAGGAAGGCCCATACCAACCCAGTACTGCGGGGGACAGGAGCAGCCGGATCCCCCCCCCCACCCCGCCACGCGGCCGCTGGCGGGGCCCCGAAAACGACATGCACTCCTGGGGCTGTGGGAGGGAAACCACCAGCTTCACCCCTGGCCGCCTCATCCTTACAACCCACTGCGAAGCAGTTTAAATACCGGCAGTCTACTGCGCAGCTTACGCAGACCTGAAGACCACTCACGGCCCTCCCGTGAGACCACCCCCCCACCCCCCCAGTACGCGAGCCTGGCTGGTGCATGTCAGGAGCTCGGTCCGTAATCTTGATGCTAATGAATTTATTTAGTTGTTTATTTACTTATTTATTTATTTATATTTACTTTTAAGTTTGTTTATTTTGAGAGAGAGAAAGTGCGTGCGCAAGCGGGGGAGGGACAGAGAGACAGGGAGAGAGAGAATCCCAAGCAGGCTCCGCGATGTCAGCGCGGAGCCCCACGCGGGGCTCGAACTCAGGAACCGCGAGATCGTGACCTGAGCCGAAGTCCGACGCTCAACCGACTGAGCCACCCAGGCGCCCCTGTTCTAATGAATTTAAGTTAAACAGCCTCCTACTGGGCAGTGCACCTGCAGAACAGCACATGCCCCCGGCATCCTGAAATTACATTCCAGAAACATCCAAGACCGGAAAACCTGCTGTGGGCTAATTCAGGACCTCGGAAGGAGAACAGTTACGGAGACCCCAGGCCGAGGACGTGAACACATATCTGAATGAATGCTTTCTTTCTAAAATGTGCACAGAAAGCATCAGAGATGGCACATTCCAGGACCGTGAACACGATCGTCTTCCCGAGCACTCACTGTCCTACGATTTATTCAGGTCGACGGCACTGACCTGAATACTTTAACCCTGACCTGCGATTTTACAACGTGCTTATAAATGTGCTGCTTGTTTGCCGATATCGTCCGCACAAAGGCGCCCGTTTTCTGGACCGCATGCTTGCCCACCTCCTCAGTATCCTTCTGATCCGGGAGAGTCCTGCCCCTGTGGACGCGGGACGGAGGGACGCTACTCTGCACGTAGCCCAAGCTGTCAGACGAACTGCCCCACGTGACTCCCGCCAAGAGAGCCGACGACAGGGTTGGGCCGCGTGGGTCCCTTCCTCGCCCCAGAATTTTGCAGGATGCTCTGGTCTCACACATTCCCGCCACAGATCACACTTTGACCCTTGATTTGCACTGATCCCGTCTGGGCCTTCCAGGTGCCCAAATCCAGGAGCCCTGCGGTCAGGCTGGGGCTCCCCAGTCCCTGCAGTGGACAGGGAGAAGCAAGGAAGGAGCTCAATTCAGGAAAGCGACGTCCGCTTCTAACCCCTCAGCACCCAGTGACGTCCACGGCCTTCTCCTAACCCAGGCCCACGGCGGGAACCACCGCCAGTGGATCTCCAACTGCTGCCCATGTCAGAATCCCCGGGACAGCTTGTTAACACAAACTGCTGGGCATCCACTCGAGGGTTCTGACTCAGAAGGACCGGAACTGGCATTTCTAATGCATTCTCACCGAGCTGCTGCAGGGACCACACTGAGATAATCGTGACCATGGGGCAATGGTCCTCCGGAGAAGGACACATTCACAGCACCTAACACCTGTTCATCCCACAGACACGAACTCACACAGCGCTCAGGAATGCACTTCCTCAACATCCAGCCTTCTTCCATCCCACGAATGGGGTCCCAGCACCTCCCGGGAGAGCTCCGCCCTCACCCAGTGTGGGCAGGCTCACCAAGCCAGGGCCCCAGAGGTGTTCTTGGCCCCCAGTGTATGTGTGCGTGTGTGCACGCGTGCCTGGCCCGAACACCCACTTTTTCCCAAACTTATGACCTGTCTCTGCACGAGCCCTAATTCCCAATTCCCTCCCCTAATTACTCCCTGACTCAAAACGCACACACCCTGAAGTGTCTCGTACGGCCACAACTCTACGGACAAGTAATCCACAGGAACTCAAAGTCGTAATAACCCTGTATTAGGAGCGGCGGTCAGAGGAGACGAGACCGTCTATCCAACCAGGTGGATACAGAGGCATAACACCATTCTGATCCCACAGGGGTGGATGCCTGGACGGAAAAGCCAGCCGCCAACGTTCCTCTTTGCAGGGAACAAGTAACCTGGTTTCCATGACCACTGTCTCATTTCGTCCGCGTCTGACGCGCACATCCGCTTGGCCCTTCAACAGCACGGGTGCGAACTGAGCAGAGCTGTCCATTTCCATGAAAAGCCTTTGATAAAACACAGGACAGTACTGTGAATGCATTTTTCTCTTCTTTATGATTTTCTTAATAACATTTTTCTTTCCTCCGGCTTCCTTTTCCTAAGGATACGGCGTATAGAACACACAACATACAAAATACGTGTTCGTCCGCTGCGGGTGTTATCGGTAAGGCTTCCGGTCAACGCTATCACCATCAGTCAGAAGTTATACGGGGGGGGGGGGGGGGGGGGTTCGTCTGCGCAGGGGGAGCCGGTGCCCCAAGCCCCATGTTGTTCAAGTGTCAGCCTTGCACTTAAGAAAACATCTTGTGTCGGGGCGCCTGGGTGGCTCAGTCGGTTAGCGTCTGACTCCAGCTCAGGTCATGATCTCGAAGTTCGTGGGATCAAGCCCCGCATGGGGCTCTGTGCTGACCATGTGGAGCCTGCTTGGGATTCTCTCTTTCCCTCTCTCTCTGCCCCTCCCCCTGCTCTCCTTCCCTGTCTCTCTCTCTCTCAAAATTAAAAAAAGCATCTTGTATTTCCGCTTCCAACAGAGATGGAATATGTAGTGAATTGTCAAACTTCAAGCCATCGCTACTACAAGAGGCAGAAGTCCATCTACCTTGACAAAACACCAAGGGTGTTACGTCTGTGTGAACCTTGCGGACGTCACGCTAAGTGACAAAAAGACTAACACCTACATGAGGTCCCTCGAGGGTCAGATTCACAGAGGCAGAAAGGAGAAGGGTGGTGGCCGGGGCTGGGGGCAGGGGATTGGGGGGGGGGGGGGGGTCAGTGCTTAATGGGGACAGAGCTGTAGTGTTGAAAGATAAAGAGTTTGGAGACAGACCGTGGGGATGGCTGTGCCACAGCATGGATGTCCCCGGTTCCAACAACAGCAGGCTTACAGATGATAAAAATGGCAAATTTGATGTGTGTTTTACCACAATTTGATGAAAGTACAAAAGAATGCATTTTTTTGAGCCGTGTGTCATGGGAGTGGGTGAAATGCTTCTCTTCAGCCCCGTTTCGCAAGCTGGACTCTGCCCAAGAGAGCAAAGCAATCTTTTTCAGACCACAACTGTTTCATCAACACCCAAACTGTGTCCGAGACGGGACCAGAGCAGGTCAGAGGTCACGCCCGCCCCAGGAGCCCTCCTGGAGCTCCACGTGGAGGGAAGAAGTCACCCCGAGGCCCTAAGATCTTCACGTCACTCGGAGGCCTCTGCCCTCGGTCGCGTCTGGACACTCGTCCGAATCCCCAACTAGCCACTGGCAGGGACTGGCAGGCTGCCCACGGGAAAAGTCCCCACCCACCCGCCCTCCCGCCCGCCGTGGGCAGACCGCAGCTGGGGCAAGGTGCCAGGAGCCGTCTCCCCCCCCACCCCCACCCCCCCCAGTCCTAACTCTGCTCCTGACATTCGGGAATTGTCGATCTGGCGCCCATTCACCGCAGGGCCAACTATTAACCAGCTGCTCTTAGTTTCTGCATTCTCGAAGCTCTGGCATTCTGGAGCAGGCCCCTCCCAGGGCCGGCCAATTCTTAGAGAAGGCAAAGGGCTGGCGGGCATGCCTTTTATGTGCAAACCAGACAGCGCAGAGCCCACATCCCCACCACCTTGCTTCCTCACACGGCAAGCTGGTGTGCCTCCTGCCCCGTGTCACCCCAGGGCCAGGAGCCAGACAAGGGAGCCCCCGTGTCCCAGAGCTCGCCAGACTTATTCCAGCTGGTCATTCCTAAGCTGCTGACCGCACAGCCTTGCCATTCCCGTAAAACCTCAACGAAGGCTCTGACCTCACTCCTCCTCACTCTTACTTCTGCCTCCCCACCAACCTGATGCTTCCCTCGGGGGCCCTGCACGGCCCGCTGTGTCCCCCTCTCTCAGGAAATGTGAAAGAGCCTTCTTTCAAGGTAAGATCCCATGGGCACGATCACTGGCACACCCACGGCGTGAGGTCATAAGAATGGAAGGTGGGCCACACCCCACCCCAATGTTGGCTGCCTGATGACCCGGGCGGGCGATGGGGGACAGGCTGGTGGGCCTCCAGCAGGTGCAAGAGCTGAGCCTCAGAAAGCCAGGTCCCGACCTGGGGACGTGACTCTGGGCAAGTCATGGACGTGTCTTTGCCCCGGTTCCTCATCTGTAGAGGGCCGTCCTCACGGACGGTTCCCAAGACTATACGTCTGAGGAGCACAAGGCCGGCCCTGGCCCAAAGCTACTGCTGATGGATGACTGTGGCGTCCAGAGGGCCGTCCAGACTGCCCACACCGCAGTGGACGGCCACCCTCGTCCGCCAGGACCTCGATCACAAGGAGGGGCCGGGTGCCACGGATGCCTGCAGCCCCCCATCACCTGTTAGCAAAGACTGAAACACCCTCGATGTCAACAGCCCGGTTTATTTTGTCACAAAGTCTGAAACGACAAACTGGGGACCTCACCAACAAATAACACGGCATCCCCGATCCCCTCCGCAGGCGCCCCGGTTCACGCCGTGGGGCAACTCTACACACTGCAGCTCCGTGGTCGAGGCAGAGACCACGCCTTCCGCCGGTCCACAGATGCAGAAGTGGTGAACCCCCGTGCCCACGCCCACACTTCCCCTAACACGGTCCCTGGGTCTAAAGAATCCCCTGATCACACGTCCGGGAAGCAGGTTTCTATAAAACCGCACATATCAGTCTCCAGCCGTGCTCACCCCTCGCCCCGGCCTTTCTTCTGGGAAGCAACTCTGGGGAGGGGCGACCAGGGGAACCCACTTTGGGAAACAGAGATCAACGTCGCCACGGAAGAGAATCTCAATGACCCCACTAGGCCATGACAGCCTCGAGGATGTCCCCGCCCACCAATGCTCCGCGGTGACGCAGAGGAGACTAGACAGGCTCATAAGGATGTGTGCAAAGGAGAGAGGGGCTCCGTCTGACGTCGCTGACTTTACACACCGTTAAGGGACTGAACCCCACCTGCAGAGTAAGTGACACCCAAGACACTGAAGAACTGCATCAGAACGCGCATCTGGTCCCTTGGAAACTCTTTCAACTCCGCTCACGGGCCAAGCACGTGCCGACCCCCGATTCAAGAAGGCAAAGACGTGCGCCCTCCCCTCACGGAGTCTCCCCATTTTCAAGAAACCCCCGCACGTCCTCCATTCTAACCAAGTAGGAAGCTGGAAACAGAACTCACCAACCCCCACGAGCCTCAGGAGGACGCATGTCCCCACTACTGGCGTCAGGGACGAAGGCCACAGGACTGGGGTCACCGCACGGGCACAGCAGATGCAGGGCACAAGGCCCACGCCTGGCTTCCACACGCCACGGGAGCCACGGTGAGGGAAAAGCCCAGCACGTTTCCCATCATCGTGTCAAATTCCCAGACTTCCCAGAATTCCCAGCAGCAGCTCCTCCCGATGGCGCAGAGACGTCAGCTGGGAGCTGTGAAAACGAAACCCGGATTCACACGCCACGACCCGGCCAGTCAGTAAGGATCTCAAGCAGGGAGAGGGAGACGCCAGAACCACGGTGTCGGAAGCCCCCCAGCCAGGCAGAGACCCTTGTGGGAGTCACTAAGCGTCTGTGTGTGACCAAGGTCCCGCTGGCGATGAACAAAGGCTTCGTAAGTGAATCCATCACTCAGGCAAGGTTGCGAATCGCTTAGAGCGAGTCAGGACCCAGGGTGGACCTACTGGCCGCAGGGGCCACACCGGCGAAGCCACCAGTGGTGTCCCTGAGAATATGGCACCAGAAAGATGTGTACTCATAGGTGTGACCGATGACAATGAACTAAGATAAAGAAAGAACTAACTTGCACAATGAAAATTGGGTACAGGCCAGGCATTACCAGGGCACAAACTGGCGAAGTGACTGAATTTCAAGAATTCACAATATTTGCTGGTAAATCTTTGCCCTTCCCTTTTATGTTTTACCTCCTGGTCACCTGATTTAGATACGTATGCATCACAAAAGTCAAAGAAAACAAAAATAGAATGTATAACCCCCAAAAGTAACAGAAGTAAATAAAGCCAGAGGGAAAAACTTATTAGCTAGAAGAAAAAAAGACCAAAACCCAAACAAAGCTATTTGTTACATTTAAAATGTAACAGACATTTAGGGGTCTAGGTGGCTCAATCTGTTGATTTTTTAAATTTATTTACTTTGAGATGCAGAGAGAGAAAGCACAGGAAGGGCAGAGAGAGAAGGAGAGAGAGAGAATCCCAAGCAGGCTCCACACTGTCGGCACAGAGCGTGACATGGGGCTCGATCTCACAACCTCAAGATCATGACCTGAGCGGAAATTAAGAGTCAGACACATGACCAACTGAGCCACCCAGGAGCCCCGAATTAAAATTTCTTCTTTAAAAAAATATATATTTTTGGGGCGCCTGGGTGGCACAGTCGGTTAAGCGTCCGACTTCAGCCAGGTCACGATCTCGCGGTCCGTGAGTTCGAGCCCCGCGTCAGGCTCTGGGCTGATGGCTCGGAGCCTGGAGCCTGTTTCCGATTCTGTGTCTCCCTCTCTCTCTGCCCCTCCCCCGTTCATGCTCTGTCTCTCTCTGTCCCAAAAATAAATAAAAAATGTTGAAAAAAAAAAAATTAAAAAAAATAAATAAATAAATATATATATATTTTTTTAATGTTTATCCATTTCCTGAGAGAGACAGAACGTGAGGAGGGGAGGGGCAGAGAGAGGAGGAGACACAGAATCCGAAGCAGGCTCCAGCCATGGAGCCATCAGCACAGAGCCCGACGCGGGGCTCGAACCCACAAACCGTGAGATCATGACCTCAGCTGAAGTTGGATGCTTAACTGAGCGAGCCACTCAGGCGCCCCTAGAATTTCTTCTTAAACAACTCTTGAATCACAGAAGAAAAAGAAACTGAGGATTATAGACTACCTGGGAAATAACAGTAAGGAAAACACTTGTGCAACATGTAACACAATCTAAAACGTGTAGCTACCGCTGTGCTCAGGAAGAGACCCTTAAGAACTTGCTAACTAAGGATAAAACTGATCTGAGATTCATCTAGAAAACTACACAAGACTAGCCAAGAACATTCTGGGGGAAATGGGTAAGAGAACAGATTACTCCTAGTAAATGCTAAAATTTATAAAGCTATGGTAACCTAAAAAAAAAAATGTTATGGTAACTAAAAGTGGGCCAGCCACTGAATAATCCAAAAATAACGCCAAGCTAACAAGGAATTTTTAATACCATAAAAAAAAAAAAAGAGAGAGAAAAAGAAAAAAGAAAAAGTCTGCTGTTCCAGTAATTGAAAGCAATACATTATTCAATAAAAGGATTTCAGGGCAATTCATGTCTGAGAATAAAGTTGTATCTGAATTCCATGTGAATGAAAGATTCAACCATAAAGATGAATCATAAAAACTCCTCCAAAAAAGGGTAATTTTAAAAATAACCTTAGAATGGCAAAATTCAAGCTACATGCAAGCAAGCTTCATTTGTTCCTATAAAACTTTCTGCATGGAAACAAATGTCGTCAGGCAAAGGCAAAAGACAGCCTGAGGAAAAAAAAAATAGTTTCACATGATCAGGAATGGGGCTAAATATTCTTCGAAGGCGGGGAGGAAACTGAGGACAATGAACAGAAAATTAGTAGAAAAAGTCAACAGTCATCTCCCAGAAAAAGGAAACACAAATGATGTGGAGACACTTAGCGTCGCGGATAATTTCAAAGTTACCAATACACAACGTTAACATGCTGTGTCTATTTTTCAGACTTAACTAAGATTAAAATGCCTGACAATTCCCAGCGTTAGGCAGGGCTTCGGAAAACCTGAAGGGCTCGCCCTCCCTCCCCCCACCCCCCCCACCTCCCCACCCCCCCTCCCCCCCACCTCCTCACCCCCTCTCCCCCCCACCCCCCACCCCTGCTGGAAGTATAAACAGCTGCCTTCTGGAAGGGCGATTCTGTAAGAGCTATAAAAAATTTAAATATAAATACGCCGGAGGAAAAAAAAATTCACTTCTGGGAACCGACTCTATAGAGACACAAGTGCAAAAAACAAAAATAATAATAACAAATGTATCTGCAGATGTTCCCCGCAGCCCTAGTTTATGTAACAGCTACCCCTTCTGATGAGAAGGAGCCATCCATGAGAGACCAGTGAAATAAACATGTACCTGTGTCTCCAAATGACAGACATCGGCAAAGGTCTAGAGAATGAATGGTACCTGGCACGCACGAATAGGGAAAGATTTATACGGACTATTGTTATTGGAAACAGCAGTTCATTACGTGTGACATAAGCTCACTGTGCATAGAAACACATCGAGAAGACCACAATACGGGTGAAGCTTGAAAACATTAAGCTCAGTGAAAGAAGCCAGATACAAAGGCCACATATTGTAGGATTCTATTTAGATGAAATTTCCAGAAGAGGCAAATCCAGAGAGACAGAAAGTAGATTAGCGTTGCCGGAGGCTGGAGAGGGGGATGGGCGGGAAGCCCTGATGTAAAGGGGTCTCCTTTGGGGGCGATGGGAATGTTCTGGAACCGGACAGAGGCGGTGAGTGTACCAAATGCCCCTGAATTGTGCACTTTAAAAAGGCTGATTTGGGGGCGGCTGGGTGACTCAGCCGACTTGGGCTCAGGTCATGATCTCCCAGTTTGTGGGTTCGAGCCCCGAGAGGCCGTCTGGGCTGACAGCTCAGAGCACGGAGCTGCTTTGGATTCTGCGTCTCCCTCTGTCTCTGCCCCTCCCCCGCTCGCACTCTGTCTCCCTGTGTGTCTCAAAAGTAAACGTTAAAAAATAAAAATAAAAATAAAAACAAAAACAAAATAAAATAAAATGGCTGAATTTAGGTCAGGTGAATTTTACCACAATTTCGGAAAGTAAAATGAAGGAGATGGGCAGGCAAGCACGTGTGCCCGGAAAATATTTGGAATGAAGCACAGAGACTGTTGGCCACATTTATCTGAGGATCCAGGACTGGGGTGGGGTGGGGGGGGGGGGGGGGGGGGAGGAAGAGGGGCGTCTCATTTTCCCCAAGCCATCAGCATTTGTTACTAGGGTTTTTTGTTTTTGTTTTGTTTTTCTTGACTTTTACCTGGTCAGGTAACACATGCGTTACCCTGATACAAAATCTAAACCTTCCAGAAAGAGCTAAATGATGCTCCGGTGCCGAGAGGGGCCCCTCGGAAGCATCCGCCTGCACAAAAGACAGAAAAATCGTACAGTACTGTTTCGGGAGGGTTTTCACATCGTGATTCTTCGAATAAATACTTGCAGCTGTGAATAGGTGGCTGGGCCCAAGCCAAAGCTTCCTCAACATCATGAGGACCCCCCTCTCCCCGCTCACACACACAGCCAAACACGTGGCAGGCCCCATTCCAAAGCGGGGGGGGGGGGGACAATTGTAAAGAGCATTTTAAACCTCAACCCGGAGCAGATCAACTTGTACCCACACTTGGTTTTCATTCGTCTTGTTTTGTTTTGTTTTATTTCGTTTTGTTTTGTGTCAGCTTGACTTCTCGACCCCGTGGTCTAAAATGAGTCAGTCAAGTAGAAGAAGCTGGGTTATCTTGTTTCTTTTTTTTAATTATTATTATTTTACAGAGAGAGAGAGAGAGAGAGAGAGAGAGAGAAGGGCTCCAAGTTTAGAGTAGCCACACAGAACAACAGCGGCAAAAGGTAAGTGAATTTCATTTGAACTCTGGAAACCCTCCACTCGGGACAGGGAGTGGGGCCGGGCTCTGCCTCGTGAAACCACCGGCTGGCGTTCCTTTTTCCCAAATAAAATGACAAGGACACACTGCATTTCGCAAGCAGTGAAAGGAACGGGGAGTGTAGGTCAAAGCCATCATCCGAATCTTAGCGATTCGGATGCGCCTGGGGGCTCAGTCGGTTAAGTGTCGGCTCTTGATTCCAGCTCAGGTCACGATCTCACGTTCGAGGGTTTGAGCCCCACATCGGGCTCTGCGGTGACAAGTGCGGAGCTTGCTTGGGATCCTCTCTCTCTCTTAAAATAAATAAACATTAAAAAAAAGAAAAAGAATCCCGTGCTTACATTCCTGACGCAATCCGGCTACACTGGGATTATGCGTCTCCTTGTGGCATCCGCTCCTTCACAGCCGCCTGGCGCCCGGCTGGAAGGCCCAGCGGCCACTGGGGTGCACGCGGACACCCCTGCATGTAACCCTCCTCTCTGCGTGGCCCCAGGCGCTCCCCACCCTCCAGCCCCCCAAGGAGCCGACCCTGGTGAGCTGGTAGCCGTGCGCACTCGCGTTCTGCCCAGGGTCCCCCCCAAATCTAGAGGGGGCCGCCCCCCCTTGACAGACCGCGAGCCAGCTTTGGAATCAGGGCCTCTTTCCGCCGGGGACTCCCTGCTGCCTTGTGCTTGGGAACAGGACAGAGGGAGGAACAGAGAAGTGCCCCTCCGAGAGCTCCTTCCCTCACCCGCCCTCCCGGGACCCCGAGAGCAGGCACCCCGGAGCCGGGCCAGGGCCCCTGGCCCCTTGCCTCTCCTTCTGGCGCCTTCTGTGGCTCCCCCGCGGGGGCCAGACTTCAAGGAGTCCGATGCCTCCGGCTTCAAAGGCTTCCAGGCCCAGATAAATCACAGGCGCTGATAGCCGAGCGGTCCCAGCGCCCAGGATGTTTGCTTCCAGCGGGTTTGTTTCTGCTGTTACCGGGGCTCCCCCAGGGACACAAAGGGCCGGGCGCCTGGCACTTCGAGGGCTCACCGCGGAAGGGGGCGTGCGCAGATGCCTCTCTCTGCTCTGGGAGCCCCCCCTCGAGAGCCAGGCAAGCAGCCGGAGGAAGGTGGGGGGGACAAGCACAGAGGGTGGCCACAGCACTGTGGGGGGGGGCGGGGAAGCACGTGACATGGAGCTCTTCCGGAGAGCGGGCGTGTCCCCTGTGCCAAGCGGCTGGCCCCCGTCTGGCCAGGGACACCCAGAGGCTCCCTGACGGCAGGCGCTGTCGTGTGGGTGCCCCGACTCCTGACCCCAATACCGACCAGTCCTGGGGTCCCACGGCTCACGGATAGAAGGGGTGTCTGTTAGCAGTGTATGAGTCAGCTTGGGCTGCAGTAACAAACAGCCCCAGCTGGAGAGCTTATTCGATAGACATTTACTGCCTCAAGTCCCAGGGGCTGGCAGGGCTGGGTTTTCTCTTCCGATTTTCCCTGTGTCTTCTCTTCCTATTACCTTCCCTCCGGGTGTCTGTCTCTGAGCCCTAGTTTCCCCTTTTTATAAGGACACCAGTCATACTGGATTAGGACCCACTGTAATGGCCTCGTTTTCACATGATCACACCTGCAAAGACCCTCTCTCCAAATAACGTCACATTCTCGAGTCTGGGGGTTAGGATTCTAATGCACCTCTTCGTGCGGGAAACGTAATTCATCCGGTAACAGCACAGTATTCTCTTTGTGAAAAATCTTTGAGAGGAGCAACCCTCCAGCCTACAGCTGGAAGAATTTTAAACTAGGATTTGAAAGACGGCTCCAATTGTATTTCCATCTCAGCATCCTTTCCGATTTCCCATTTTCTGCTTTGGTTTCAAAATATCAAGAAAACTCCGGTTCCTGTGGCCATTTTACACAAGGTTCCAGTATTTCAGCGGCTCTGGGGATTCTGGGATTAAAGGGAGAGCAGGCCGCCCGGGAGGTCCCAGAACAGGCCCACCTGGACGCAGCCCCCACTGGAGGGTTTGGGGGACAGCTTTTTTTTTTTTTTTAATGTTTATTTATTTTGAGATTGGAAGAGAGAGAGAAAGCAAGCTGAGGGACAGAGAGAGAGAGAGAGAGAGAGAGAGATGGAGGGAGAGAATCCCAAGGAGGACCCGTGCCGTCAGCACAGAGCCCGACATGGGGCTCGAACCCACAAACTGTGAGATCATGACCTGAGCCGAAATCAAGAGTCAGATGCTCAACTGCCTGAGCCACCCAGGCGCCCCTTGGGGGACAGCTTTAAAAATGATAAATGTTGGGGCGCCTGGGTGGCTCAGTCGGTTGGGCGTCCGACTTCAGTTCAGGTCATGATCTCGCGGTCCGTGAGTTCTAGCCCCGCGTCGGGCTCTGTGCTGACAGCTCAGAGCCTGGAGCCTGCTTCATATTCTGTGTCTCCCTCTCTCTGACCCTCCCCTGTTCATGCTCTGTCTCTCCCTGTCTCAAAAATAAGTAAACGTTAAAAAAAAAATGATAAATGTTGGGGCGCTTGGGTGTCTCAGTGGGTTGAGCATCCAACTCTTGATTTCAGCTCAGGTCACGATCTCAAGGTTCACGGGATCGAGCCCCGCGTCGGGTCCAGAGCCTGAAGGCTGCTTCGGATTCTGTCTCTTTCTCTCTCTCCAGCTTGTGCTCTCTCTCTCTCTCTCAAAATAATTAAACTTAAAAAATGATTTAGAAAATGGTGAACGTTTAGAATGGGATGTGGACTGGACATCTGTGAAGCCAAGAGATGCCCCGTGTGGAGAGTCTAAAAACCCAGGGAACGAGCAGACGTGGGGTTCGTACATCTCTGTCTGCCCTTCCCCTGCTCGTTCCTTCCCTCTTTCTCCCTCTTTCTCTCTCAAAATAAATAAATAAACTTAAAAAAAAAGACACGTCGGTATTCCCAACGTTTCGCCGTTAGAAATGGGGCAGCAGTGAACAGCTTGCCTCCCAGGCACACGTGTATTTTTGGGGGGCAAGCCACAGAACCTGTGTGTTTTGAATGTTAACAGTCAGTGTGAACCGCCCTCAAAGTGGCCACTGACACAGCACGGTGCCACGCTGCCCACGTCACCGCTGGCACAGTCCTCGTGACCCACCCCAGGCTTCAGCCAGGACGACACCGGGGTCACCGTCCTCTAAGGTGCACTGTGTTCCATCCTAAGGAGACCAAACCCAAACGCCTTCCCTAAGTGTCGGGCCTTGTGCTAGTTCCGTTCCACACACAGCCTGCTGCCTGCTCCCTTTCTCATCAATCTCATGAGTTACGCGGTCTGGATACAAACCCCCTCATCTGCCCTGTACGTTTTTTGTTTTTTGGTTTTTTTTTTAATTTTTTTTAATGTTTATTTATTTTTGAGACAGAGAGAGACAGAGCATGAACAGGGGAGGGGCAGAGAGAGAGGGAGACACAGAATCCGAAACAGGCTCCAGGCTCTGAGCTGTCAGCACAGAGACCGACGCGGGGCTCGAACTCACGGACCGTGAGATCGTGACCTGGCCGAAGTCGGAAGCTTAACCAGCCAAGCCACCCAGGCGTCCCTTAAGTTTATTTATTGTTTTGAGAGAGAGATAGAGAGAGACAGAGTGAGTGGGGGAGGGGCAGAGAGAGAGGGAAAAAGAGAATCCCAAGCAGGCTCCGTGCTCGAACAGGAGTCATGCCAAGCAGGCTCGGTGGGGCTCGAACTTACGAACCTCGAGACCGTGACCTGAGCCGAAACCAAGAGTCAGACGCATAACTGACTGAGCCCCCCCAGGCGCCCCTGCCCTGTTTGTTGTAAACGTCGTTCTCTCCATCCCGCAGTCTGGATTTTAGAGCGGACGTCAAATCCTCTGCAGCAGGAAACACAAGACTTGAGTCTTTTTCTGCACTGTTGCTGAAAAAAATGGGGAGGGGCCAGTACAGCCCTGAAAGCTATAACGCCCCCCTCCTCCCTGTCTTTCTACACCTTGATAACCTCTGCCTGATGAGGCAGGTCCTCTGAGACGGGCGAAGAAAGGCCCGCCGCACGGATTCCCCCCAGAGGTGCCAAGGAGCACCGATCCAAGAGACACCCGGAACGAAGGATCAGACCGACTCGATGGGGCCTTCCTGGGGGCCCCCCGCACACCTCTGCCCCAGGACCCAAATCTGCGGGGCCCCTCTCCACAGAGTGCCCACAGCCTGGGAACCACGGAACAGCACCTAGACCTGCTGGAATTCAGAGCCACAGCCCCCCCCCCAACCCGGGAACCCCGGGAACCCTGGGTCGGGCCGAAGGCCACTCTGGATGGTGAACAGCAAAGTTAACCGGCACCGGGACCCGGCTATGAACACAGCAAGCGTCAAAGGCCATGTTCCAGGGAGCTGGGAAAACAGGGCAGGGCCCGGGTCTCAGATAACGCTTGCCTGTGATAACAGTATTGAGACTATGTGGGAAACAGTTCTTACCATTCATGCCGAAGTATTTACAGGTAAAAAAATTAAGGCTGTCCGGGACCCATTAAGAGGGCTAGGGGAAATGAAACAAAATTAACAGAACGTGTGACTGTTGAGGCTGCATGAAAAATACATAGGCGTTCACTGTGGTAGTCTAATTGCACGGATGTTTGAAGTTTTCTAGAATAAAAAGGTGAAGGAAGGGGCGCCTGGGTGGCTCAGCCGGTTAAGCGTCCGACTTCGGCTCAGGTCATGATCTCGCGGTCCGTGGGTTCGAGCCCCGTGTTGGGCTCTGTGTTGATAGCGTGGAGCCTGGAGCCTGCTTGGGATTCTGGGTCTCCCCCTCTCTCTGCCCCTTCCCTGCTCGCACCCGCTGTCTCTGTCTCAAAAATAAATAAACTTAAAAAAAAAAAAAAAACTGAGGGAAAACACGTTAGAAGTTCTGGCAATCCAGAAACAAGACTAAGACTTGGCGACTTTCAATCTAGTCGAAGAAACGGGGTCAAAAACATGTGAGTCCCACCCCTCCCCAGCCCTGTGTGAGGTCTGACACCATTCCCAACAAAACACAACCGATCGTGTCTTTCTTCTAAGAGACACTGGCTGCCGTCTCACGTGTGTATCACTAGACCCGTTCAGTTCTCTATTTGTAAACTGTTTCAAAATTTCCAGAAATGTTGCGAGATTCACGCACAAAGCTCCCCCCCCCCCCCGCAACGCTCGTGACCAGATCCATTTCATCCAAGTGTCCATTATCCTCTGCACACACCGTGTTTTTATTCCGATTGTGGACACCACGTCCTTTATCCTGGAACACACAGCATACACTTCCTGAAAGCCCGCACGTTCTCTTCCATAACCTCCATACAATGAACAAACTCAGGAAAGTGAACTTTGACAACGCTTTTGAATAACTTACCCCACATTCCAACGACAGCCACGTTGGCGTGTTTTTGCTGTAGCACGGACCCGTATGGACTCACTCTGCATTCGCTGTCCTTTCCTGGAGTCTCCTTCAAGCTGGACCCGTCCCGCAGCCGTTTTCGTCCTTCACGACACTGACCTTTTCTACGCAAAGCCAAGTCTTTCATAAGGTGCCCCTCCAGCTGGGCTTGCTGGTTTGCATCACCATCACACTAAGCTTTTGCAACCCCAAGCTCAGATGCAACCCCAGGGATGCCCTTCGCAGAAGGGTGATGTCTCTCTGCCCGCCCTGGTGGCGTGAGACTTGATCACCCAGTCGGGGTGACATCCCATGTCTCCGGTCTGGTCACTAACTGTCCCCTTGCAAGTGAGGGCTCTGGGGGGAAATAATTTTTGCCACCAACATTTGCTGCTCCCCACGAAGCATGGCTTCTTTTTTTAAAACATTTTCTTAAATGTTCATTTATTTTATGGGAGGAGGAGGGGCAGAGAGAGAGGGAGACACAGAACCCGAAGTGGGCTCCAGGCTCCGAGCTGTCAGCACAGAGCCCGACGCGGGGCTCGAACCCACGAACCGCGAGATCGTGACCTGAGCCTGAGTCGGACGCTTAACGGCCTGAACCACCCAGGCGCCCCACGCATGGCCTCTTTCAATTAGATTCAGCACTCATCTCTACAATTCCTGTGGCCAAGAGTGATTCTTCCTACTCACCGCACACGTATGAGTTGGTGTTTTGCTGTAAGGAAGTGCCCTCTCTTCCCCCATCCCTTCCACTTATTTATGTAACACAGTGGGTTAAACAGTGTCCCCAAAATTCATATCTTCCTAGAACTTCAAATGTGACCCTATCGAGAAGCAGTCTTTGCAGAAGTAACGAGTGCAGGATCCCGAGACAAAATCATCCTGGATTTAAAGCAGGCCTAAACCCAACGACAGGTGTCCTCACAGGAAGAGGAAGGGACACACACAGTCACAAAGGAAAGGCGGCCACGGGAAAGTGGAAAAAAGAGCAAGCTGATGCGGCCACGAGACAAGGGACCCCGGGAGCCACCGGGAGCTAGCAGAGACAAAACAGGATCCTCCTTCAGAGACTCCCGAGGGAGGCCGGGCTGCTGACCTTGACCTCTTCATTTTCTATGGACATCTCCATCTTCTTTTTTTTTTTTTTTTTTAACGTTTATTTATTTTTGAGACAGACAGAGCCAGAGCATGAACGGGGGAGGGTCAGAGAGAGGGAGACACAGAATCTGAAACGGGCTCCAGGCTCTGAGCTGTCAGCACAGAGCCCGACGCGGGGCTCGAACCCACCGACCGCGAGATCGTGACCTGAGCCGAAGTCGGCCGCTTAACCGACTGAGCCACCCAGGCGCCCCACATCTCCATCTTCTAAGTCACCTTGTTTGTGCTCCTCTGTCAGGAGGCCCTGGGGCCCTAACACTCGTATTCAGTTGCTTATTTACTTATCTTCAGTGTTGAGTCACAGATTGCTATTTTTTTTTTTTTAATTTTTTTTTCAACGTTTTTAATTTATTTTTGGGACAGAGAGAGACAGAGCATGAACGGGGGAGGGGCAGAGACAGAGGGAGACACAGAAGCGGAAACAGGCTCCAGGCTCTGAGCCATCAGCCCAGAGCCTGACGCGGGGCTCGAACTCACGGACCGCGAGATCGTGACCTGGCTGAAGTCGGACGCTTAACCGACTGCGCCACCCAGGCGCCCCACAGATTGCTATTTTGTTCCATGGAACATCCACCTTCGTCTGAGGTTTAACTTTGTTCCAGATTTGACCACCTGTACTCCTTCAAGTTGTCACCTGCATGTTTGGTATGTCCCCATTATGTCTGATTGCTTACTTTGTATCGTGAGAACTCGCTCCGCGCTCCCGGCTTATCTTGTATTTCTCCCCATCCCGGCCCCACTGGAATCAGTCATTTCTCCAAAGTATTCCTAGTTCCTTCAATGTGCAACAGAATCTAGCAGCCAAGACCCGCACAAGGAGAGTGCTCATTGCTAATGAGGTGCCAGGACATAACTGTTACCTATAGGAAAATACATGTTTTACTAGTTAGGATTTCATAATCTTAACACTCACTATTTTGTGTGTGTGTCGTGGGGGAGGGTTGTTGTGTCTGTGAATACACGAAATCGTGACTTATACCAGTTTCTCCAATTCCAATCCAACCCCTCTGGGTTCTTCCTTGTCTCCCTCCCTCCCTCCCTCCCTTCCTTATTTGCCTGCCCCTCCTTCCACAGTAGGAACCTTGCCTACAACACTATCAACACACTTCATACAAGGATGTCTGATTTCATACACAGTTCACAGTTTTAGATTAGATCTCACTGTGAAAAATGAACCTAAGAATGCAAGATTTGTTGCCATTTGTTTTGTCTGTTTTTAATCTACACGGAGGATACATAGAGTACTGGGACCACAGTCACCTGATCTAGGTCTCCTGGCTCCTTATTAGGGTAGTTACGTTATTCATTTGCAATATACTTGGGTTTCTTTACTTGGTTACATTCAGTTTTAGTTTCCTGCCATCTTTAGTGATTCAGTTTTATTTCTTGAGCATTAGTACATTAACATGCTCCAAAGTCAAAACTACAAAAATATATGGGAATAAACTAGGAAGAGAAAGAAACTACCGTGGGGGCTCCTGGGCGGCTCAGTCAGTTGAGCATCAGACTCCTGGTTTTGGTTCAGGTCATGATGAAAATACATGAAAATCCTAATATCATACTGAATAGTGAAAAACAGAATACTTTTGCTCTAAGATCAGGAACAAAACAAGAGTGTCTGATTTCACTTCTATTAAACACAGTATTGGAAGTTCTAGATCAAGCAATTAAGCAAAAACAAAAAAAAAAGAAATAAAAGGCATCCAAAATTGGAAAGAAGCAAACTTATCTCTGTTCACAAATGGCGTGACTTTGCATACAGATCCAGAAAAATTCTACTTGAGCAACTAAATGAATTCAGCAAACTCACAGGACACAAAATTAACAGGCGAAAATCGGTTGCATTTCTACACAGTAACTAAGAACAATCTTTAAAGGAAATTAAGAAAATATTTCCATGCACCACAGCACCAAAAAGAATAAAATACTTGGAAACATACCTAACCAAGTGGGTAAGAGTTGTACACTGAGGGGCACCTGGCTGGCTCAGTCAGTGGAGCGTGGGATTCTTCATCTTGGGGTTGTGAGTTCGAGCCCCACGTTGGGTACAGAAACTACTTAAAAATAAACTCTTTAAAAAAAAAAAGACTTGTTCACTGAAAACTACAAAACATTACTGAGAGAAATTAAAGAAGATCTAAATAAATGGAAAGACATCCCTTGTTTGTGGATTCAAAGACTTGTCAAGATGTCCAGGGTGCCCCAGGGTGCCCAGGGTGGCTCAGTTGGTTGGCCATCTGACTCTTGGTTTTGGCTCAGGTCACGATCTCAGGGTCATTGGATCGAACCCCATGTCGAGCTCCTCACTGGCGGTGCAGAGCCTGCTTGGGATTCTCTCTCCCTCTTTCTCTGTCCCTCCCCCACTCATACACGCCCTCTCCCTTTCTCTCTCTCTCTCTGTCTCAACAACTAAAAAAAATTATGGAATTTTAAAAAAATTATTCAGCCTTAAAAAGACATGAGGTACTGAAACATGATGCTACAATGTGAATGAACTTTGAAAGCCCTACACAAAGTGAAAGAAACCTGTTACAAAAAGACAAAGACCGTATAATCCCATTTATTTGAGGTCCCTACAGTAGTGACCTTCAGAGAGACAGAAAGTGTAATGGTGGGCGCCGGGGACTGGAAGAAGGGGGAGTCAGGAGCCAGTGTTTAACGGGGACCGTTTCAGTTTGGGGAGAGGAAAAGTTCTGGAGATGGACGGTGGGGATGGGGACACAACAGCGTGAATGTGCTTCCTGCCACCAAACTACACCATTACGAGTGGTTAAAAGGCTCTACTTTGTGCTTATTTTATATTAATTAAAAAAAAAAAATCTGGGGCGCCTGGGTGGCGCAGTCGGTTAAGCGTCCGACTTCAGCCAGGTCACGATCTCGCGGTCCGTGAGTTCGAGCCCCGCGTCAGGCTCTGGGCCGATGGCTCGGAGCCTGGAGCCTGTTTCCGATTCTGTGTCTCCCTCTCTCTCTGCCCCTCCCCCGTTCATGCTCTGTCTCTCTCTGTCCCAAAAATAAATAAAAAACGTTGAAAAAAAAAAATTAAAAAAAAAAAAAAAAAAAATCTCTTGGCCGCCTGGGTGGCTCAGTGTCCAACTTCGGCTTAGGTCGTGATCTCGCGGTTCAGGAGTTCAAGCCCCGCATCGGGCTCTGTGCTGACAGCTTGGAGCCTGGGTCCTTTTTGGTTGTTTGTTTGTTTGTTTGTTTGTTTGTTTGTAAAACCAAGCAGATGTACAACTAGCCAGAGCCTGTACCCCGCACGCTCGTTACACAGAGCACCCCCCCACTTGTCACCGGCTCCTCCTGCAGACTTACCACGCTCAATTTTTCACTGTTGCACACTGCTCTGGAGTCGTATCCAATGTTACACCCAGACTATGGGTGTAACCAGATACGGTGACTGGGGGTCATTTCACTATGTAGAAGAAAACCCCCCATTTCCAACACACGGCATCCCGTGGGAGGGCTACGGGGTCGATTCCGCACCACGTGTGACCCGGGGGCTGTGCCCGAAAGCTTTCTCCAGCCTGCAGCCCCCTCTCCCTCCGCACGCCCCTCAGGCCACCCATCCGTGGGCTGCTCACTTTCCAGATGGAGCTCGAGCGTCCACACCGAACTCCTCCTTGCCGTACCCCAAATCCCACTCATTCTCCTGTCCGATGCCCGTTGTCTGCCCGGAGCCAAAATGCTGAGTGCAACCCTCCTCCAGACCCCTAAGGGACGACTGGACTTTTCTTCTGCCTCAGTTTCCCCCCAGGAAGCTCCTTACCCAGAGAAAAGGACCAGAGAAAGACCCTTTCCTGGAAGTCCCCCAAAGACTCCAACACCAAGCACCTCGAGTTTTTTTCCTTAAGTTTATTTATTTTTGAGAGAGAAAGCGAGCATGCTGGAACAGGGGAGAGGCACAGAGAGAGAGACACACAGAATCCGAAGCAGGCTCCAGGCTCCGAGCTGTCAGCACAGAGCCCGACACGGGGCTCGAACCCACGAACCGGGAGATCCTGACCCCAGCCGAAGTCGGACGCTTCACCGACTGAGCCACCCAGGCGCCCCTAACCCCTCGAGTTTTCACGCACCTCCTTTCTTGGGTGCAAACACGACCCCCTCAACCCCTCCAGCGGCTGCCAAATTACCCCTGAGACCCGGCTGCAGCATCCCACCCCTTGCCCCACTCACCCCCCCCCCAAAGTCCTGAACACGTCTGTGAGCGGAGACCCTCACGCTTGACCCCGTGTGATTTCCTCTGCTGCGTGGACGGCACTCTGGCTGCTCCCTCCTGCTGCGAGCACAGGACCGGCCCCCCAGGGCTGCCGTGTGATCTGGGGTTAGAGAGACCTCCGCCAGGGCTGCCCGCCTTTGGGGGTGACCACACGTCTTCTGCTCCCTTCGGGGGTCCCTTTGCCAAATCTCGCCGATTCTGTCAGTCTGGACTCTGAGTTTCCCCCCCTCTCTCGTCCTGCCCCCTACAAGTGGCCCTCCCTGTGGGAGAGGGCTTCTGCACCTCCCAGTGTGCCAGGCATGGTGCAGGGGGCGGGGACTACCGGGTAGGCGGGAAGGCGTCCTCGGCCCTTCCCCTGCGCGCAGGGGAATCTGCACCGTGCACGCTGGCTCCTCCAGGCGACACGCGTTTCTCTCTCCTCTTCGAGATCTCCCACTGCAAGATCGATCCCACACTCGGCCTGATTGAACAGTCGTCGCCGCCCCCGTCCTCTGTGCTCTTCGTGGCTCGGAAACTGCGGCGACACCCCTCCCCAACACACACACACACACACACACACACGCGCGCGCGCGCGCGCGCGCGCGCTCACGTAATTCTGTCTAGCCGGTGCCCTGGGAGGCTCCCTGCCTTGGTCCTCACCCACCCGCTGGGCGCCCTCGGGGCAGGAGGGCACAGAGCAGGGCCCATCCAGTCCCGGTCTGCCCTTCCGACCCCCCACGGCCAACAGGCAAAATGTAAGCAAACACGGGGGAAGCCCCTCCTGGCTCTGGGCTCTCCCACATGCTCCTGGAGCACGTGACCAACACACAGCCCCTGGACAAAGAGGAGGGACGGGCAGCCCCTCGGGCGGTGGCGGAGACAGCTTCCTGCGGTGATGAAAATGTCCTGTGGGTGCCAGCCCGGGAAATGCAGCCAGTGCGGTGAGGAACAGAGTCTTTCGCTTCGCTGTCACCGCAACAGCTCCACGGACCCCGTGGCTCCTGTCCCGCACAGCTCCCGTCTGTGGTGAGGGTTTCCTATACTTAACCGCGGGGTGCCCCACCCAGCCGTCCAGGAGGGCGCGGGGCCGTGGAAACCGGGAGGCTGGGAGCTCTGGGGACTTGGGAAACCCTCCCCCACTCCCCCAGGACTTGAAGAAGCCGCCACATTCTCCCCAGATAACATCTCAAAAGTGACAGAGTACCTCCTGGGGCTTACTCCGGCAATTAAAGACACACACCAGCTCCCACTGGAACCTGAGACTTTCTGGAGGACAAGCCACTTAGCCTAATTAGGCTAAATTTTTCTGTAATTATTTCCTTCCCTTTGGCTTTTGATTTTTTTTTGGGGGGGGGGGGGTTCTTTCCCAGATAGAACTCAAAAAAAAAAAAAAAGAGAGAGAGAGATTCCCAAAATGGGGCAAACCACACACCAACACAATTCCCTAATTTTGGAAGCTTTCAGAAAATTCCCAGCATTGTTCGACAATTCCTTGGCCACCCCGTTCATAGGATTTTGAAACAGATCACACCCCAGATATGATTTATGACCATCTTTCCAACCTGGCGAGCTCCCCCACAGAAGCAAATACACACAGACTCGAAAGAGGCCGGTACCGAACCCCCGCTGGTTGTGACCCTAATTAAGCAGCAGGAGCGCCTGTGGCTGCAGGATTTTCACTTGCAAACTCAGGAAGCCCTCCCTACACATCAAACTCCCTGCAGCAAACAGCACAGAACCAAAGCACCCAAAGGGTCACCGCAAAGCGATGTTTTCGACAACCGTCCTTTTGACCCCAATCGTCCTCTCGTGAAATTGCTACTGGCCATGCAAAATCCGGACTTACCCAGCAACGTTCCTCCGTAAAGCAAAGCCCCCCTTTGCTTTGAAAGCTTTCGTGCATGACATTCATGGAGGTCACCTGGCAGTCACCACAGGGTCCCCCAAGAAGGAAGTATCTTAATGATAGCCTTCTTTACCAGAATGGAGTCACAGCCCTGAAGGACACCCCCCCCCCGCCCCCTGTAGGGCACAGCAGGGCAAACTGGAAGCTTCCCTTTCCCGGCCCTTTGCCACATGGTGACCGCATGGCGGGGAGGGGGGGGGGGCGGGGCGGACACCTTGGGATCTGCTTTCAGGTTCCCAGGGAATGGACCAAATAAACACCAAAAGGCCTCTGACATCAACGAAAGCTTCAGAAGATGGTTATAAACCCTGGGTGGGGAGAACACTCGCAGCAGCCAGCTCTTTCCCTGGACTCCAACTTGGAATTACAGAATTAGCACTCTCCCAGGGAAACGAGATACAGAGTATACAAATTTCCTGTGCTTCATCAGACTGGCCAGGCTTCTGCAGATCAGGGAAACCAAGCCCTTCACACCCAGCTGCCATTTCAATGATAATAACTTTCCACCTCCTGCCCTCCCCAGGAATGCATTTGAAAGACCAGCCACCTCTCCAGCTGATAACTGGCCTCAGAAATCCCCCCCACAGAGGATTCATCTTCCCTACCTGTCAGAAGGCCTTGTGGCCCCACCACATTTCTATCCCACTGATGGCTCCGGAAAAGATTCCAAAGGAAAAAGTCGTGTTAAACCCAGGCTCTGTCAGGCTTAAACATCTGAGGTTAAACCAAGACTAAACCTTCAACGGGAAGTGAGTAATTCACTGCAAATCACTCCATCAGAGGAGAGTAACATACAAACACCAAGGAAGGCTGTGCTTTGACCGACAACGGGAAAAAGGGTTAACAATAAAGACAGAAAGGTTTTTCACACTGCCTCCTCAATCTGCAAATCACTGTCCCCCAAAACTATCCCAGTAAGCACGTTTTTAAACCCGGGGGGGGGGGGTTTGGTTTGTTTTTTGGTTTTTGTTTTTGAACCCAAAACAGGTTTGTTTTTTGGTTTTTGTTTTTGAACCCAAAACACTAAGCGCAAAATTCTGGTCCGTTTTCTAACTGTGACTTACTTGACTAATTGAAAATTCAGCCTCGTGGACTGGAGCCCCCATGGGCACCCAACGCCATTTCTGGGAACACTTCAGGACAACAGCTTACAGTGGGACGCCCCTCAGGATCGGTGGTGTCGCGGGTCTCAGGGTAGCCCGGGTAGCCTTCAGGATTTAGCAGACACCAGGGTTAAACTCACTATTCAATATCGAGACATTTCAAATGTGTGCGTCTTTGCTCAGTATTCAGCCATAATAAGAAAAACATGTTGCCTTACTATACACAGGAAAACTTTTCTTTTTCCAAAGTCTTCTTACTCAAGATGTGTTCACTTGCTTACTTCCAAACGGACTGCGATCATTTATTACGACCATCTCTCCAGGGATCCCATCTCTCCAGGGATCCGAGGCCAGAAATCAACGCTGCACTATCAAAATGGGGGAAAGGAGAGCCCCCAAACTGTCCCTCCCAGTCGATCCTACCTAGGCGGGGTACACAGTCCATCAGGTGTTTGTCTCCTTAGGAAACAGAGCCTTCTAGAAAAACGCAGACGAAGAACTTATAAATCCTCCCACAATAACCTTTCCAAGTTTTTCCATAGTAACATGATTTGTGTATAAAATACACCCAAATTACAAGGATTCCTCTTCATAGCAGAAAAGACTCCAAACACCCAAATCTCCTGTAATCACTAAAGTGTATTCATATTTGGAGTACGAATGCTCATATTTGACTCCCAGAAGGAGAAGGAGAGGGAGGAACAGCTTTCCTACTCCCTCCCTGTAGAGAGATTACTAGTTCCCTGGAAGAAGAAAGTTACCTCCACACAGGGTTCAAAAGTTAAGCAGAATGACACAGGACTGCTTTCTTCCTCAGAGACGGTCTGAAAGTCGACTGGAAAGGACAGCAATGTTTAAACTACTGCGCTAAAAAACGCGAGCAACTCTCCTGTTGTCGTTCCAAGAGCCGATCTGAGCAACAGACGGGTCACCCTCCCTGGAAGCTCCCAGCTCCCACGCCACCCCACTCCACCCTCCGCACAGGCCGCAGCCGCAGGTCGGCCCAGCGGAGTCGTGCAGGACAAGTGACCCCCGCGCGCCCACCGCGCCAGCGCTGCGCCACCGCGCGTCCAGGCTCGGCTTTAAGCCCCTCCCGCCCCCCTCCCAACAGCGCAGCAAACCGGTCGCCCGACTCTTCAAGGGGAGAGGGACTCCTGCGGGGAGGAGGGCTGCAGAAATCCACAGGGATGTTGTACGAATCGCCCAGACCGACTTCGAATATACTTTACTCACCACCGCACCGTGCACCCGGGGCGGTTTACGCTTTGAGGGGCAGCGACGGAATGCAAACCCCCTGCCCAAATCCAGTAACCAGAAATGTCTGACGTAATCAGCGTCTGCTTAAACCCAGACGACCCCCAGAAAGGCTGCCCAGCATTGCCGGTTCTGCAGACAGGTCCCCGGAGCGGGCAGCTGGCAGCAAGACGCGGGAAGAGCTGAGCCCCCTTGCGCGACAGTCCCTTAGCTCTCACCTGCCCGCAGGAATACGCGGAGTGGTGCACGGTGCAAGAGGCGGGCGACACCGAATCCCTCTTAACGAGTAAGGGAGCGGCTCACACATTTCTGGGGCTGGAAGCGAACCTCCTCGGCCTCCAAGCCTCCCGCCAGGAGGCACCGCCGCCCTCCCCCACCCCGGCAGGGTGCCCGGAATTCGGCCGCCGCGCGCAGGCCGGAGGTGCCGGGGGGTCCGGACGGCGTGGGCGAGCGCCGCCTCCTTGGGCTCCCCGGGGGGGTGCCCCCCGGCTCCCTCCGCACCGCGGCAGTTCCTACGCGCCCCGGGGCCCGCGCAGACAAACCCGCGCGGCGCCCCCCCGCCTCCGGGGGCAACGTGTGCCCCTCCAGGAAAACGCCACCAGGAACCTGGGCCCGACCCTCCAGCCGCGTGCCTGGTCCCGGGTCTCGGGGCGCCGCCCCAGCAGCCGAAAGGCCGCCCGGCGACCCCCGACCACAAGCAGGAAACGCCACTCGGCTACCTCCCGGGAGCCGAGGAGGGGGGTTTCGGGGCCAACAAAAGGGAAGCCAAAGTCCTCTTCGACCGGGCGGCGGGGTCGGGAGCCCCCTCCCCCGGGCCCCGCCCGATTGCGGCGCCGGCCCCGCTTGGGGGGCTCCGGCTCAGAGGGGGAGCGGGGGCCGGGGAGCCCTGCAGGGGAAACCCGGGAGGGCCGGGTCCGAGACGAGATCCTGAGAACCAGAGACAGGTCTGCGGACCCAGGCCCGGGCCGCATTCACACTCACGACCCTCGCAGACCCCCGGCCGGGGGCTTCCCCGCCGGCACCGCCTGCCCGCGCGCCCGGCCTCTGGAAACACTTAGCCGTCCCCTGAGCGCGCCTCCCTGGAAGCAGCCCCCGGCGGCCGGGCGCGGAGGGACCCTAGGCGGCGCCCCTGGCTCGGGAGGGCGGCCCGGGGCGGCACAGGCTCGGAGGCACAGACCCGGGAGCACCGAGGGGACGCGCCGGGGCGGGCGCGGGGCGGCGGGTCCTACCTGAGGTCCGGGGCACGCAGAGCAGGAGCGCGGCGGCCACCCAGACGGCTGGGGCGCACAGTGGCGGCAGCGCGGAGCCCCGGGCCATGCCGCGGGCCGAGGGGGCCGGGGCGCGGGGGGCCGGCGGGGCGCGGGGGGGCCGGGCGCCACCACCCCTGTGGGCCGCGCGTCCGCTGCCCTTCCTCCCGGGCGCGGCGCGAGTCGGTCCCTTTCGAGGAACTCCTCGTCTCTCTCACGTCCCGGCCCGAGTGCGCCTCTCGGCTCCCGGCGCGGCGCGGGCTGGCTGCGAGGCTCCGGGGCGCGGGCTGGGCGTCCCGCCGGCCGCCGGGACGAGCGCGGGGGGCGGACCGCGGGCGCGCAGGAGGCAGGGTCCCCGGCTCGCCCGCCCCGATGGGCAGAGCAGGGTCGGCGCCGGCGCCCCCTGCCGGAGGGACGCGGCCGCGGCGGGCGGGGCGCGCGGGGCGCGCGGGAAGCGGGGGGCCGGCACCAGGGGCCGCCGCTCCGTCCCGGGGCTGGCCTCCCGCGCGCGCGCGCGCCCTCGGGACGCTCGGACGCCAAGGTGCGCCCTGGGGGCGCCCCGCCGGCCCGGGCCGCGGCAGCCGTCGCCGCAGAGGCGCCCCGGGCGGCTGGCATCTAGCTTCAGGGGGCGGGGCCCCCGGGGGCCTGGTCACAAATCAGTAAACTCGGGACCACACTGCTCCCCGCCAGGCCCACCGGGGCAGATACGACAGCCACCCGGTCCCAGAAACCAGCCGTGCGGGAGGAAGAGAGGCGAGTGCATGCAGAAGCGACACGTTCCAGGAAAGGAACGGGCCAGGCCGCGTCCCCGCCGGCGCCTCCCGCTGCGCGGTGGGGACGACCGCGTCTCTCCAAAACGCTCAGAAACCCGGCGGCGGTAGAGCTGCGTAGAGGCAGCGCGATGCTATCTGAAGCCACCGTGGCTTTTGGTTTACTGTTAAAAGCAAATTGTGTAATTTTACCCATTAAAGGCAGAACACTATTTGTTCTCTGCAGAGCCCCAGAACATGCAGAAGTAATTTGCTTCACTTGTAAAAGACATTTTGAATGCAATTCAAATAGCATATTTTCTTGCTTATTCTTGGTTTTGCCTAACACATGCCAAGCAAGGTCTGGAATTGGAAAGCCTGACCCTCCTGTGTGTAACTTAGGAATTTTCTTTGTTTTTGCTCTCTTGGAGAAAGGATTTGGAACCGCCAGCCAGCGTCTCGGTTGTTTGTTTTGTGAGATTTATCTTTTAACTGATTATCGAGCAGTGTGTTTGGCGTTTTTTGCTCAAGCGCCATTTCCTGCTGGTTGGGGTGAATTACGAAGAGCCCCGGCCTCGGGTGCCAGAGCCCCAGGCGGCCGAGCTTGCCCTCTACTCCCGCCCCACCCCCGGAATCGCCCGCTCACCGCCTCACACATGGCAGGAAATAAAAGTTCTCTTGCTGTGATCTGCTCACAACATGGCCGAGCCCGCCCCAGCGGCGCGCTGCCCCTGGTAAAATGATTTAGGCCTCCCTCCCTCGCACTGTCTCTGCCGAATCTGCTCGCAGTAATAGCCCACACACTTCTCTTTCCTCATGCGCGTTGGAGGAGCTGTGCCCGTGCCTGGCCAGGGGCTGCCGGCTGGTGCAGGCAGCCTGAGCTGTCTGTCTGTCTGTCTGAGCTGCAGACAGCTCTCCCAAATGCTGTTTGAGGACGGCCAGGTCTTTATCTGTGGGCTTTTCCTCACTTTTCTTCCCCTGGGGGGAGGGGGGGGGGGCTCAAGGATGCTTTAAGAGTAAATAAGGCTTTAAGAGTTGGTCCTGAAGCACTTAGTTCCAGACCCTTCCGTTCTGGATCTGGTGGGAACCACACAGGGAAGGCGGAGAAGGGTCCTGTGAGCCTGGCCCTCAAAGACGGGTCCATAGCAAAGCTTTGTCCTGTCGGGGGATCTGCGTTCCTCTCGCTTTCTTTCTGCTGGGTAGGCTTGAGGGTGTAGTTCCAGAACTACCCGGTCGGTCTGCAGCTCCGCCACTGACTTTTGGTGTGAACTTTGGGGAAATGACCTGATCACGCTTCAGCCCCTCATCTGCGTGCAAGGTTCACATGCCTAGGCGCCCCACACACCTGACCTGAGAGTTTAAAACAGCAACGTGTATTTTTGCTGACAGTTCCTGGGGTGGAGTCAGAAATGTGGGTTACATCACATAGGATTTCTTCAAGGTTTGTAAAAATTATCTTTCCGGCATTTCTGTCTCCAAAGTTCCCCTACCTATAACTCTGGCCTGCTCCCGCCTCATCCCCCCCCCCCCCCGCCGCCCTCGCTCCCTCCTTGCTGCCCTCTCTACAGGTTCAGCACCTACAGGAATAAATGCAATAAGTCTACCTTTATAAATGGGGGGGAGTCAAAATGTGTGCTCTCTAAGCAGCGGAACGTGGCTTAGATCCCAAGCCAAATTGTTCCCTCCAACCTCTACTAGTTATTGGTCGCTGCGTGACTAATCACCCCCGACCCTAACAGCCGGATACAGTAAGCCTTTATGGTTTCACTGGTTTCTACGGGTCAAGAATTCAGGTCTGGGTCAGGGTCGGTCAGTGCTGCATCGTCCGACGGATTCCCTGAGACCAGAGGGTGTTCCCAAGGCAGCTTGCTCACGCGCCTGGCAAGTTAGCGCTGCGTGTGGGTGGGGTCCCCATCCCTTGCCACGTGGATCTCTGCGGGGCTCCCTGAGCACCCTCCCAGCGTGGCAGCTGGTCAGCTGTCTTACTCCCCCGGAGTAAGAGCCAGGCGGCAGCTGCAGCGTCTTCTAAGTCTCGGAAGTCACTCGGACATGTCCGCAGCATTGGTGTAATGGGCCGCCCTCTTCGTTGTAGGAGGAAACCGCGTGGGGGTGTGTCCACCAGGAGGCTGACGGCCACACCTCCCAGACGGAACACAGCCATGCTGTCCTCAGGACAGGCAGCGGGAAAGAGGAGGAGGAAACGCGCGTGGTGTGCCAGCGAGAGCAGCAGGAAGCAACCGGGCCCCCCTGCAAGACCGTGAGTGGGGAGCCATGCAGGTGTCTGAAGGAAAACATTTAGGTGCAGTGGCGGGCCAGTGTGAAGGCTTTGAGGCAAAGGGCTCCTGGGGTCAGCCTGTTGGCCATTTGGATACCTTCTCGTGTGAAATGTCTGTTTCAATCTTTTGCTCATCGCCTAACTGGGTTATAGATCTTCTTAGCTTTGAGTTTTAACAGTTCTTTATGTGTTCTGGATAGAAGCTCGTTCCAGTAAAGATACAGGTAACGTTTTCCCCCAACCTCCAGTTTGTCTTTTAGTGGTTTTTAACAGTGCCTTTTCATAAGCCGTGCTTTCTCATGTTGATGAGATCAATTTACCAGTTATGTCTTTTCCAAGTAATGCTTTTTGAGTACCAGGAAATGCTAGATCAGACCAAACAAAAAAAAAAAAAAAAAAAAAGAGGGATCTGGGGTGTCAGAGTATAGCAAACGTCGCTGCACGGATGTGAAAAGTGGGGGGCTCTGTTCACGGCCTCTGCCTGCTGGGCTTTTGCGGGAACACAGGCAGATCAGTGCCGGGAGTGGGTGGGTGGTCCTCACGTGCTCATTTCCACGCCAGCTGGGAAATCGCCGCGCAAATCGTATTCTTGCACAACTGTGAATTGTGTCCGTGTACTCTACCAGTAGCCGGCAACGCAGAAGTCCAAGCAGGGACGGGACAGCTGCATTTCCCCACCCTCCTGGCCAGCCCGGCTTCAAGGCCCTCCCCCCCCCCCCCCCCCCGCCTCGAGCCGCACAAACAGCCTGGCCAAGGTCAGCTGGGACCCCCGAGTACGAAAACCAAGGAGGTCTCTGTCTCTCGGCCCCTCTGCAGCACGTGGTCCTAGACCACTCCTTCCTGAGAGCACGCACCTCCCCTCGGCTCCCTGACACCGAGGACCCCCAGCTCCAATGCTGCTTCTTTAGATGTTTCCCCTTGTTCTGCACTTGGCCGTTAGGCTGGCCACGGTCTCCCCCGAGCCCGTGGCCTCCGCTGACATCCGTCTGCAAACTGAACCGTCGCCCTCACCTCCAGACCCATGTTTGGCGTCTCTACTTGGCTGCCCCAGGGGCGCCTCAAACTCAAGTGATCCAAACTTGAACTCCTTTTTTTTTTTTTTTAATGTCTATTTATTTTGAGAGACCGAGAGCGAGCGAGCAGGCGGGGGTGAGGTTGGGGGGGCAGAGGGAAAGAGAGAGAGACAGAGAGACAGAGAGAGAGAATCCCAAGCAAGCTCCATGCACAGAGCCGATGCCAGGCTTGATCCCATGAACCATGAGGTCATGACCTGAGCCGAGATCAAGAATCGGATGCTTAACCCAATGAGCCAGCCTGGTGCCCCTGAACTTGAGCGCCTGATCTACACCCCTGCTGCACCCTGAACCCTGCCTGAAACCTAATCTTTTTCCTAATCTTTTTCCTAATTTCCCTCCGTCACCCACCATCCATGGAGCCCCACGAGACACAAACCCGGCCCCACCCTTGACCCTTCCTTCTCCCTGTACGTCCACCCCATGGCCATATCCTGTTGCTTTTACCTCCCGGATGCCTCCTGCCTACTGTCCTCTGTCCCCAGTGCCATCATCCGAACTCAGGATGACATCATCGCTTGCCCAGTTAAGAGCCTCTGTCCCAGTCTCCCCACTTCCTCCATCACCCAGGTCCAACAGGCTCTCCCCACCGCCATAAAAAGATCTTTCAAACCCAGGTCTAACTACCCTTTGCTGTCTCTTCCTCAAGGACACCTCCCTGATCACCGTCACCCCAGGAGAGTGAGTCTGGAACCCCACCCGGAGGCGGGTATCACAGTTGTGATCGAACCCGTGTGTTTCAAGTGTACTTGAACTAGGTCCCTTTTCCCTACTGACCTGAAGCGGCCCTGAGTGACTCTGCCCTAAGAAAAGGGCGGGGTGCGCTCGCCAGCCCCCGGGGTGCGGTGACGCCACACGCAGAGGGGATGGAGAGAGGGAAGCGGAAAACGCCGTGTTCAACTCGGATTTAGGGCGAACCCAACGCATTCTTTCATTTGCCAGTCCACCGCCTTCCCTCGCGGGTGGCAAGTCTTTACGACACGTTGCCAGCAGGTTTTCCAGTTCACGCTGCGCGACCGAGTGTATTTTTGATAGGCTTGCCCCCAAGTTACACACCCGCCCAAAAGGACAGTGGTTTTGCGAGATCAGTTTTGTCTCAAACCACGCATGTCTGCGGACGGTTGAAATCGCCTTTCTTGTTCCTCCAAATGCAGACCCAGACACAATGAAACCAAGGGTCCAGTTTTCACCACACTACAAACTTCCGAAGCTCACAGAGCTGGAGCGCGACCCTTATAACAGGGAAAGGTTGTCTTCAATTTCCAATCTTTACGTCAAGACATGGGGGCCGCAGAAAGTCGCTGGCAGGAAGTACCTTTCTGTGTAGTTCACCACTTTGCACCAAGCGGACCCCCCACCCCCTGCCGGGGGTCATCCCGAGGAGGCCCCACGACTGGCTGAGGGGCTCGTCTTAACCTCTCCAGGACAAAGAGAACTGCTCTCCTCCGACAGCAGGTACACGGCGTCTCCTCCAACGTCAGTTTCCCAAAGAGCAACCTCGACTTAACCCTTTTCTGACGCTGGCCACCCACAGTTAGCACCAGACTCCACGGGTTAAGGGCTCAGTCCCACAAGACGCCCGCCTGCACATCAGAAGCCAGTCTCAAGTCTCAGGGGCCCCGGGCGCGCCCGCGTCTGTCCCACTTGGCCGCGAAACCGGGGTTCGCACAAAGCTGTTCAGGGGCCCTCCAACAGTCACCTCAGTAGCACGCACTCAGGTGCAGCTGAGAGAGGCTGGCTCTGAAAAACAAAAGATACTCATGACTCGGGAGATGCCAAGGGCATTAGGAACTCTGAGCCAGGAGCCTGGAAACGGGAAACAGGTTCTTTTCAGATACTGTGTATTAAGATGAGGTCATCAGGGGGGGGCCCTAACCCACTATGACTGTATCCTTACAGAAAGGAAAATATTGGACGCGAACAGACGTGTAGAGAGAAGAGGCACCAGGGAAGATGGGAGGGACGTTGTCACCAGACAAAGAACACCAGAAGCTAGGAGACGCCAGGCCTGGGACAGATGCGTGTTGTGCTTTCGGAGGGAACCTGGTCTGGTGGATGCCTTGATCACACATTTCCAGCCTCTGGATCTGCGAGGCCATAATGCTCGTTGTTGAAGCCTCCTGGTCTGGGCGCTTTGCTCCGGCAGCCCCAGGACATCCCCGCGATGCAACAAAGGGACACAGGCCCGAGGTCGCCCTTTCCGATTACTTACTGTTGACTGTAAAATCATCACACACAACAAGAGGGCCCCGTGTAAAACTGCCTAACCCAGATGACGTCCACGCAGACGCACGTTCCCTCTTGTGATGGGAAGGCCTCGGGGCCTTTGGCTCCAGGAGGGACTGAGGGCTGGTGCAGTGATCGCCGCGACCGCGTCACCGGGTTCACTCGGAGGACCCTCGTCCCAGCGAGATCCAGAGCGTCCGGGAAGGGCGTGGCCTCACGGAGGGAGCTGTGGCTTCATCCTTAGCAAAGCCGGGCATGCCGGCCCCAGACGGGTGTTCGAGCCCCCCCAGCCCCTCCCGCAGATGCCACGCATCCAACGGAGACGCGGACGAGGCCACCCTGGGACCCCGCCGCTGCGAAGCTGTGGTGGGAATGGGTCCTCACGTGTCCGCGGAGGGAGTGTTGCGGTCAGAACGGGCTTGGAGCCACAAGAGCGGTAACAGAGTCGTGTGCAGGGCGATGTACACGCTGTGCGTTCTCTCCTCACCCCGTGAGGAGGCGGCTGTCCTCCGGTTTCTGTGTTTTCATTTTTTTTTTAAGTTTATTTATTTAGGGGTGCCCGGGTGGCTCAGTCGGTTGAGCGTCTGACTCTCAGTTTCGGCTCAGGTCACGATCTCAAGGTTCGTGAGTTCGAGCCCCGGGTCGGGCTCTGGGCCGACGGCTCGGAGCCTGGAGCCTGAGCTTCGGATTCTGGGTCTCCCTCTCTCTCTCTGCCCCTCCCCCGCCCACACTCTGTTTCTCTCTCTCTCAAAAATAAATAGACATTTTAAAATTTTAAATGAATCAAATTTATTTATTTTGAGAGAGAGAGACAGAGGCAGGGAGGGGCAGACAGACAGGGGGAGAGAGCGAGGGAATCCCAGGCAGGCTCCACGTTGTCCGCACAGAGCCCAACCCGGGGCTCAAACCCACGAACCGCGAGCTCGTGACCTGAGCTGAAACCGAGAGTCGGATGCTTAACCCACTGAGCCACCAGAAATCCTGTTTCTGATCCGGCAAGCGCTTCAAAGGAAAAAGGTAGTCCCAACGACCATGGGTGCGGACGTGAAGTGGGGCAGGGTCACTCTGGAGAGGAACTAGGCGGGATTTATTACAATTTGATGTGCGGGCCCCATGGTCTCGCCGTTCAGTTCTCTATGCACAGAGAGATCAGGAGGGAGCTTGTGTGGTTTCCTGCAGAATTTCGCTTACCCACTGCCACAGAGTGGACCCCAGCACTTGAGAGCATAACACGACAACTCACGATAACCCCTCAAGGTCCTGTGGGTTGACTGGGCTCGGCTGGACGGTTTTCCCCTGGGTAGTAGAAGTCTGAGGCTCCACTGGGCGGAAACACCCAGAAGGGCTTCTTCACTCACACGTCCGGCATCTCGGTGCCCCTCCCCGTGGCCTCCACCTCTGGGGAAAGCGTGGGGCCGGCTCTTGTCCAAGGCCTCGGCAGGTGGCCTCTCTCTTTTTTTTTTTTTTTAATTTTTTTTCACGTTTATTTATTTTTGAGACAGAGAGAGACAGAGCATGAACGGGGGAGGGGCAGAGAGAGAGGGAGACACAGAATCGGAAGCAGGCTCCAGGCTCTGAGCCATCAGCCCAGAGACCGACATGGGGCTCGAACTCAGGGATGGCGAGATCGTGACCTGAGCCGAAATAGGACGCTCAACCGACTGAGCCCCCCAGGCGCCCCATGGTGGCCTCTCTCTTGAAAGGACATTGGACTCACGTGGAAGCCAGCTCCAAAGACCACAGATGTGGAGGCAGCCATCCTTGGTCAGGCTTAGTTCCGGAACCCCCCGATAGCATCAGTTCCCCGCAAGGTGCCGACTACAGAAAGCTCAGACCCGGTGCGGGAGGGACGCCGTAAGGCCGTGGAAACCTGGAGGTGAGCTTTCCTGGGAGCTGCCTTTGTAGACCGGATGCTACTCCATACAGCATTATTATTCACAGCAAAACATTTGAAATGACCGAAATATCTACCGATAGGAGAACGTCTAAATGAACACACACATATATAGCATATAAATATATTAATATAAACGCTGTGTGTCATATCAACTAATGTTAATACAACATAGATATTGACGTGTGTGTCTGTCTCATGATCTTGTGCTACAGTGTAACAGGATCGGGTAGAGCTGTGTATGTTGACAGACAGGCATCTAAGACAGGCTAAGTGACAAAAGCAGGTCACGGAGCCCCAAAGATCGGAGCTTTCCAAAGCCCCTGGGTATAGCTCATTCTCCAGCTTTCCCCCTCAAGCTTTCTTATTAGCCCACTGTTCACCCCAGCTTTGCGCACTTGTGAAGTTAGACGATTACTTCTATGTGTTCTCAACATACGTGTCTTCTCACTGGAGAAGCTCAAGGCCAAGTTCAAGGCAGCCTTGCAGGTGGGGTGTCCCAGGGAGCCCCAGATGAGTCAGATATCGACACTGCTCTGGCAGTGGGGCCCTGGAGAAGCTGCACCTCCGTCGTGCCCTCCCTGGGGGCTGTCAGGCCGCTGGGCTTTACGGCTTTGCAAAGCTGCAGAGACAGAGACAGGAATAGGACAAGTTAAGGCTCCTGTTCTACTCAAATGTCACTCTGTTCTCACCAAGACTTGGCTGCTTGTCTTGCGTAAGTGCTTCCTCCATCTAGAATTGTTGCAGGCTTTTAGTTCGTTTCCAGGGTTCTTAGAAAGCTGACTCTGATCATTTCACCGGTTTTGTCACTGCCTTTTCGGAGCAGAGAGTTTTCAGATGCCCTTACTCTACCATTTTCTCTGACCTTGAAGTCACTTCTAGCAGGATGTCACCTCTTCCCCTCGACGGAAGCTCCCCTTGGCAAGCTCTTCAGTGGTGCCCATGGTTCTAATCTCAAGGGTCAATTATCAGTCCTACTCTCATTCGATTTAGTAGTAGCTTTTGACGTCCACCTTCTGGGACCACTTTCTTCATCCGGCTTCCAAAGCATCCCCCGGTCTTCTTCTGCCCACACTGGCCACTCTTTTTTTTCACCTCCTCTCCTGTTTGCTCTCCTCTCCCCTACTTCGAAACGTCCCACGGGGATGGCAGGCAAGTCTCGCGTCTGTAAAGGCCCAGCATAGACTGACGCTCCTAAACGAGCATCTCAGCTGGGTCCCCCCCTTACACGCCACTGTCATACGTCCAGCAACACGCTCAACATTTCCCCCTTGAATCCATCAGGTGCATCTCCAACTTGAACTAGCTAAAACACAACTGTTGACCGTTCCCCCTGGCCTCCTCCCTCCGGTCTTTCCCATCTCGGCAAACATCACCCAGGCCAGAGATCTTGACGTCACCCTGGACTCCTCACGTTCTCCCGCATCCAATCCATCAGAAGACATATTGGCTCTACCTTCAGAATGTATCCTTCAACGAGTCAATGTCTACACCCTCTACCGTGGTCTGAGCCTCCATCGAGTCCAAGCTGAATCAGTGCTACTAGATGGCAGCCAGGATGGCTTGCTTGGAATCCAACTCGCGTCTTTTCTTCCTCTCCCGCCGACTTCCGCTGCCACAGCCTCCGTCTGTAGGAAAAGCAAACATCTCTCCAGTGGTTCACAGACGCCGCGTGATCTGCTGTCCATGCACCCTCTGCTCCTACAACACCCCCTGTCCGTCCTTCCTCACTGGCTTCCTTAGTCTTCCTCAATGGCCCAGCGCACTTCTTCACCCTCTCCAGCTTCGACTCAAATGTCCCCTTCTCGGTGCCTTCCCCGATGCCCTGTTCTCAAAGCTGACCCTTCCTGTGTCCCTCAGCCGTTCTACATTTTCTCCTTTGCAAGTATTACTATTTATAATACTGCATGTTCTACGTATCTACTTATTTTTAATATGTAGTTACTTAATATTCAACTGCCCACATGAGCTGACCCAAATGTTGCTGGTTTTGTTTTTATTTTCAGATTTCATTTCTTCTCTTCCTTAAGGCATTGTCTGTGAGCACGGGCGAGGCTCACTGCATCCCGACTGTCCCCAGGTCCGTGCAGGGAGCCCGGCAGCCTCACGGGTGGGATGGCTGGACTGGTCCACTCCCTGGTCTCATCTGGCCTTTGCCATCACCTCCCCTGAGATTCCATGTCTCCAGCTGTGGGACTGCCACCCCAGTTGGTCTTATTTTGTGAATGTGTATTTATTTTTGAGAGAAGAGAGGATGGGGTAGGGGCAGAGAGAAGGGGACAAAGGATCCGAAGCGGGCTCTGTGCTGTCAGGGCTCAAACCCACGAACCAAGAGATCATGACCTGAGCCGGAGTTGGACACTTAACCGACTGAGCCACCCAGGCGCCCAGTCCCCAAATTGGTCTTTACCTCCTGAACCAAGGCTCTGACATTCCACAGATGTGCTCAGAGTTCCTTTGCTGGAGCATGTGGGAACTCCGTCTACCCTGTTACACAAGAATGTCTGATTTATTCATCTCTTAGGGGGCGTAGATTATACAAACAATGTAGTATGCCACGAATTCCAGCCCTGCTCTTGTCAGTATCTGTTTGAGAGTCTGATGCCATATCGTAAAAATGATATGAACAGTAACAACTCAAATTTATTGGGACTAGTTGAAACAATAAGACTGAGAACTTGTTGAAATAATAAAGCACAGAGTGTTTTTCTTTTTAAAGAGGGAAGGAAATTTAGTATTCACATGGGATGGAAACCGAATCCTTTTTGGTAAATCTTGATCTACCCAATGTAGCAAAGTAATGTAACAGGATGCACATCATCCTTAAAATTGCACTCTCAAGTTCAACATTTTCTGAATTGCCATATATAGCAATTCTCGCTACCCTGTTGCAAACGGACTACTTGACCATGAAGTAAGGTTAAATAAATTAATATACGGATAGCACTCAGAATGGTGCCCAGCGTCGAGTAACCACCATATGTAGAAGCAATTATGATTCATCCCAGAACACAAAGCTATGTGTTACAGTATGCATTTTTATGTTCTACGTGGAAAAATAGTTTATAGCAACATTACCCTATAAATCTATCACTTTTATCCCAGCAGCTATTTGAGAACTTTTTGAGGCTTAAATGAACATGCAGTGTTGAAACCATGAAGAATCTATACTAATAATTTGATGAATTTCCTGATTGTGTTGCATTTTAGACAGGATTCACCTCACATTTAACCAGCATGATCTTTCCTACTTGAAGCTTGTCAACGATCAATTTGAGCCGAGGATTTTTATTTGTTTTCATTTTCTTTTGAGTTTATTTATTTATTTTGAGACAGAGAGAGAGAGGGAGGGAGAGAGAAGGGGCAGAGAGAGGGGGAGAGAGAGAATCCCAAGCAGGCTCCACACTCAGTGCAGAGCCTGACATGGAGCTCAGTTCCAAGACCAAGAGATCACAACCTGAGCCAATATCAAGAGTCAGATGTTTAACTGACTGAGCCATTTGGGCACCCCTACTTTTGTTTGTTTTCTTGTTTTATTGTTAGCATGTAGATTAGGTGATGGACTTTGGATCAGCCAATCTAGTCACTAAGACTATGTGACAGAACAATTTGTGGGATTTATAACATATGCAGAAGTAAAATATATATGACAACAATTGAATAAAGAATAAATAGAATAATAGAAGAAACAAAAAAGGAAAATGGAAGTATATTGTTATAAGGTTCTCATACTATACATGAAGTGGTGTAATACATGTAAAGCGATCGTGATGAATTACAGACAAATACTATAAACCCTAAAGCAACCACTAACATGAAAAAACAAAGAGTTGTAGGTCATTAGCCAATGAAAGAGATCAAATAGAATCATAAAAAATGTTCAATTAATCCTAAAGGAGCCAGAAAAAGAAAAGGGAACAAAGAGGAGATGGGACAAATGGAAAACAAAGAGCAAGACACCTGATGATTACAGTAAATATGAATGGCTAAATACGATGATTAAAAGTCCGAGATCATCAGATTGGACAGAAAAGCAAGTCCCAACTATACGCTGCTTACAAGAAATGCGCTTAAAAAAAAAAAAGAAATGCACTGTATTTTATTTATTTTTTATCTTAGAGAAAGAGAGCACACAAGCAGGGGAGAAGGGCAGAGGGAGAGAGAAAGAGACTCTCAAGCAGGCTCCACACACGGGACTTGGTCCCACAACTGTGGGATCATGACCTGAGCTGAAATCAAGAGTTGGATGTTCAACTGACTGAGCCATCCAGGCACCCCAAGAAATGCACTTTAAATTTAAAAAATAAGACACAAATAGGTGAAAAGTAAAAGGACAGAGAACAACATGTCATGCCAACATTAGTCAAAAGAAAGCTGGAATATTAATATCCAACAAAGTAAATTTGATGACAAAGACTATTACCAAGGATGAAGAAGTCTATTTCATAATAATAGATGGGTCAATTCATCAAGAAGACATGATAATGCTAACATTTCTAAATTATAAATGTTTATGAAGCTAATAACAGAGTTCCAAAATATTGACGCAAAAGCTGAAAGGAGAAAAAGACAAATTGATCATGATAGTCAGAGGTTTCAATACCCCCTCTCAATAATGATTTAAGAAATAGACACAAGGGCACCTGGCTGGCTCAGTCGGTAGAGCATGCAACTCTTGATCTCAGGGTTGTAAGTTCAAGCCCCACACTAGGTGTAGAGACTACCCAAAAAAAAATTGTTAGAAAAATTGACATAAAGTCTGTAAAGGACACTGAAGATTTGAACAACACTATCTTTTAACTTGGTCTGATTGGTATTTATAGAACATTCCATGCAACATTCTTTTCAAGTGTAGAAGAGAACTATGAACATAAAACTACATTGTGTACCATAAAACAAGTCTTAACAAACATAAAAGGATTCAAGTCATACCAAGCATTTATCTGATCCCAATGGATTGAATTTGAAATCAATAACAGAAATATCTCTTAAAAATGCCCCAAATATTTTGACACCAAATAACACACTTTTAAATATCCCATGGGATGGAGAAGACATAAAAAGAGAAATAAGAAAATATTTTGAAATGAATGCGAATAAAAATACACCACGTGATCCAAATGTGTGGAGATGCTGCTAAAGCAAGATATAGAGGGAAATTAATAGCGTAGATGCCTACATGAGAAAAGAAGAAAGTCTTAAATCGATGACCTCAAGAAACTAAGAGAGCAAATTAAACCCAAAAAGAAAAAAGGAGAACATAGATCAGAGAGGAATTCATTTGAAGCAGACAACAGAAAAAACAATAAAACAAACCTTCGAGACCATCAATGGCATTTATGAATCTCTAGCTACAGTGACACAAATTTGACATTATACAGACATTAAAAAGGATAATAAATAATAAAAGGTTATTCTGAACAACTTTAAGCCAATAGTTTCAGTGACTTACATATATCGGGCTAATTCCGTGAAAGACAAAACTCCCAAAGCTCATTTGGAAGGAAATAGATAAGCCAAATGACCCAATATTTATTAAAGAAACTGAAACTGTAGTTGAAACCTTCCTCCCAAAGAAAATGCCCAACCCACATGACTTCCTTGGTGAATTCCACAAATTGTCTAAGGAGGAAATAACCGCAATTCTGTACATAGTCTTCCATACAACTAAAAAGGAGGAAATATTCTCAGCTCAATTTATGAGACCAGCATCATCATGATACTAAAACAATATAAAGACATTACAAGAGAACAAAACTGTAGACCCATATCTTTTAGGAACTAGATGTAAAATACTCTAAGTAACATGTTCACAGATCAAATCTAACAATATATAAAAAAGATAACACATCATGACCAACTGGAGTTTATCCCAGGAGTACAGGTTTTGTTACAGGTGCCATTGGCTACTCTCCTCCCATAGAATGTCACGGTCTTCCACCCAAATCCACTGCCATGTTTTCCTGAGGTCTCCAGTTACCTCCTGCTCCAGGACAAACCACCCCAAAACTTAGTGGTTTAAAACAATCATTTGAGGGCACGCGTGGGTGGCTCAGTTGGCCAAGCATCTGGCTCTTGGTTTTGGGTCAGGTCGTGAGCTGACAGTTTGTGAGATTGAGCCCCGAGTCAGGCTCTGTTTTGACAGCGTGGAGCCTGCTAGGGATTCTCTCCCTCTCCCTCTCATTCTGCCCCTCTCCCCTCCCTCAAAATAAATGAACAAGACAAAACAACGACAACCATCTGATTTTTAAAATTTTTATTTGTTAATTTTTAAGGTAAACTATCGCCCAACGTGGAGCTTGAACTCACGACCCTGATATCAAGAGTCCCATGCTCTACCAAGTGAGCCAGCAAGGTGCCCCCAACGATTTGATTTTAAACAGTTTAAAAACCAGTGGGGTGCCTGGGTGGCTCAGTCGGTTAAGTGACAGACTTCAGCTCAGGTCACGATCTCACGGTTCGTGGGTTTGAGCCCCGCGTGTTGGGGCTCTCTGCTGTCAGCGCGGAGCCTGCTTCGAATCCTCTGTCTCCCTTTCTCTCTGCCCTTCCCCTGCTGGTTCTCTCTCTCTCAATAAATAAATAAACTTAAAAAAAAAAAAAAAAAAAAAAGACTGGGCTTTTGTCCGCCCCGTTCGGAAACGCGATGACTCACTCTGGGAGCAGGAAGGCGTACTATCGCTCGTAGCCCCTGCAGCACCTCTTACGTTCCAGCGTGTGACTTTCCAGAACCTTTAAACGCTCCCTCTTCATCAGGTGAATAAAAGGAAAACTCAGAAAAAAGAACACAGGGGCACCTGGGTGGCTCAGTCAGTTAAGCGTCCAACTCTTGATTTCAGCTCCTGATCTGAAACTCATGATCTCAGGGTTCGTGAGTTCAAGCCCCACGTCAGGCTCTACGCTGACTGTGCAAAGTCTGCTGGGGATTCTCTCTCTGCCCCTCCCCTGCTCATGCACGCATGCGCACGCTCTCTCTCTCTCACTCTCTCAAAATAAATAAACTTTAAAAAAACTGGAGAACTGTTCTTAAAGAAAAAAAAAAAAGAACACAGAGGCTTCTGAGGAAACTATGCAAGAAGTTCAATTTTAATTGGATTTGAATTTGAATTTAGTGAATAACTCACTAAAAATTTTTTTAATAGCTTTATTAGGATACAACTCACACACCATACAATTCACTCATTTAAAGTATACGACTCGATGTTTTTTAGTATATTCACAGAGTTGTGAATATATCAGCATCCCGATGGAATTTAAAACAAAAATTTTTTAACGCTTATTTATTTTTAAGAGACAGAGACAGACGGTGAGCAGAGGAGGGGCAGAGAGAGAGAGAGAGGGAGACACAGAACCCGAAGCAGGCTCCAGGTTCTGAGCTGTCAGCACAGAGCCTGACGTGGGGCTCAAACCCATGGACCGTGAGATCATGGCCTGAGCCAAAGTCAGACGCTTAACCGACTGAGCCACCCAGGCACCCCCCAATGGAATTTTAAAACATTTGTCTCCCTTAAAAGAAAGCCTCCCAGCCCCATTTCCCCCCAAACTTCCCAACACTAGGCAAGTGCTAATCTACTTTCTGTCTCTATGGATTAATCTACTCTAGAATTTCAAATATAAATGACTGAAATCATACAATATGTGGTCATTTACGACCAGCTTCTTTCACTTGGCGGAATGTTTGCAAGGTCCTACGTGCTGGGACACGTATCAGCACCTCATTTCTTGTCACTGTTGACTAATTTGCCACTCTACAGATATACCGCATTTTGTCTATCCACCCATCAGCTGACAGACATTTGGGTACTTGCTGAAATTTTAAAATTAATTCTAAGCTCCTTTTTTCTTTTTTAATGTTTATTTTTGACAGAGAGAGAGAGAGAGAGACTGAGCATGAGCAGGGGAGGGGCAGAGAGAGAGGAAGACACAGAATCTGAAGCAGGTTCCAGGCTCCGAGCCATCAGCACAGAGCCCGATGCAGGGCTCGAACTCACAGACCGTGAGATCATGACCTGAGCCGAAGTTGGACGTTCAACCAACTGAGCCACCCAGGCGCCCCTCCTTTTTAAATATTTTGACCAGCAAGTTATAGTCTCAATTATTTTAAAAAATCTTTTCTTTTGAAGTTTATTTTTAAGAGAGAGAGAGAGAGAGTGTGTGTGTGTGTGTGTGTGTGTGAGAGAGAGAGTGGGGGAGGGCAGAGAGAGAGCAGGGGACAGAGGATACGAAGAAGAGAGCCAGATTTGGGGCTCGAACCTACGAACCGTGAGCTCATGAACTGAGCCAAAGTCGGATGCTTAACCGACTGAGCCACCCAGGCACCCCTATTTTGAAAAATCTTTAAAAGGTTTTAAAGACCACAAAAGTAATACGGGTCCATGAATAATGAAAACACCACAGAACAGCAGGTGGGAGAAACGGAAAGCCTCCCTGCGTTCCCCCAAACCCCATTCCTCCAGACATTGACCCCCCCAGTTCAGGTGTTTTTGTCCAAAGCTTGTCCCCCCACATTTACAAGCACGTACATACACACAATCCTCATCATTCGTGGAGCCCACATTTGCAAATGTATCTAACAACTAAAACTTCGCTGTTACCCCAACATCAATACTTGTGACACTTCCTGCATCATTTTGGGACATTCGAGCAGCTGCAAAAAACGTGTCGCCCGACTTGCGCGTCCCCAGCTGAGGTCGAGCAAGGTGATGCTCTGAGTAATGATAGTTGTCGGTATGTGTAGGTACCTTCACGCCTAATTTTGCAAAATTGCATCATATAATAGATTGCTCTCCAGCTTTGTTTTTCTAACTAATGCATCACGGAGACACTTCCCTATCAGCACATGAGGATCAACTGAAGTCCTTAACACAAAGGGCAGGTAATCTGTAGTCCAATCCAGCTTGCTGCTGCTTTTTTTTTTTTTTTAATTTTTTTTTTAAACGTTTATTTATTTTTGAGACAGAGAGAGACAGAGCATGAACAGGGGAGGGGCAGAGAGAGAGAGGGAGACACAGAATCCAAAGCAGGCTTCAGGCTCTGAGCCATCGGCACAGAGCCCGATGCGGGGCTCAAACCCACACACCGTTAAGATCGTGACCTGAGCTGAAGTCAGACACTTAACCGACTGAGCCACCCAGATGCCCAAAATGCATTCATTTCTAGCCAGTGTCACAGACATGCCTCTAATGTCGTGATGTGCTTCCCATTCTTCTTTGGCTTGTGCGTCACCCTCTTCCTGCCTTCCTCTCCATCTTACTGGGGTAGATCCTCAAGGAATTTTTTCAGAATGGGTGTAAAGAATGTGTACTAGACTTTGCTGTCTGGCAATCCGGGATCCATTTTCCCTTCTTTCCTTCTGAGCAAACCTGTTCTGTTCGGGGGGTTACCCCTCTTCTGCTTGGACCGCATAGCTCACGGTAAGGAACCCCCCCCGTTCACTCCCGGTTGGTGGATGAATCTAAGACAACCAGCACGTGTCACGTGGTGCAGGGCACGCACGGCCTGGCTCGGATCGAAGAGCACAACTAATAGCCTGTTGCTGGAAGTGAAGTCTCCCCTCTTTTTCTTCTGATGCGCAAAAACGAGGCACCTTGGTGCCCTCGAGAGCAAGTCCCAGAATGAAGCCCGATGCCAATGACGATGGAGTGGAGAGACGGACAGACGGGAACGGGGTCTCTGATGCATCATCTAGCCCTGAAGCAGCTCCACGGGAAAATTCACCCTATTTGGGGCACTCCTGCCACCTGCCACCTGCAGTCCAAAACCCAACTGTGTCTTTATTTTCCCTCATACTTCACTGGTACTTGGGGGGTGGGGACAGGAGTCTAGGTTCGAATTCACTGCCCCTGGGAAGGAAAGCGCTGTTTCCTTGTCCTCAAACATCAGACACAGCTCAGTCTAATTCTTAGTGCTTATGAAACACCCTGGTTTTCCTCTTGGAGGGTTTTGGGGTTTCCTTTTTATCCTTGACAACAGCAGTTTCTGCTACTCGTATCCAGACGTGTGCCTTTTAAACGTCTCTGCTTGGTGCTTGGTGGGTTCTTTATATCTCGAAGCCTGAGCTTATATTCATCTCTAGGAAAGTTTCTTACGTGAATTCTTTCTTAATTTTTCCCTACCTGCCTGTTTTATTCTTCAGAGAATCCAGCGCATTTGTTGACTTCTATTTTTAGATTTGTTAAGTTTTCTCTAATTTGTAAAATCCTAGGTTTTACATTACAGGTCACAAATAATTCCCTTTGCCCATGTGAAAGCAATAATTTGAAACTTCAAGTGAAATCTTCAATTACAATAATCATTTGCATATGTACTTTTAGATATAACATATATAACTTAAAAAATGTTTTTTAATGTTTTTATTTATTTTTGAGACAGAGAGAGACAGAGCATGAGCAGGGGAGGGGCAGAGAGAGAGGGAGCCACAGAATCCAAAGCAGCCTCCAGGCTCTGCTGTCAGCACAGAGCCTGACACGAGGCTCGAACTCACGGACTGTGAGATCATGACCTGAGCTGAAGTTGGACGCTTAACTGACCGAGCCACCCAGGCACCCCCATATATAACTTGTTAAGATTCTAGCGACTTTGGCTTGAATTGCTCCTTTTTCATAGCAGCCCGTTCTTGTTTTATTGATGCAGTATGCACTGGGGTCTAAGGATGGTGATTGCCATTCACATTAGCCTCTGTGTCGGCTGCCACCTTCTTGCTTGTGATTAGGCAAAATATTTCCATTCTCCTATAAGCCCCTTTGCTGTTTTGTTTTTTTAATCAAGCCCATGGATTTGTCATTGAAAAATAACTTTCCTCTCATTTCAGTGGGATTTGGGAAGGAAGCAATACTGTGCTCAGGACTCAGGCTTAAACTGGGGATCCTATGGCGCCCTGATCCCAACTCATAGCTTTGTCAAGTCCTTCTCGTGCTGGGAATCTGAAGCCGAAGCAGGGAAATGTGAGTCTGGGCAAAGAACAATTGGTTAAAGACCGAACTTTCATTAGAATTTTCTCAGGAAAAATTAGAAAAGAGTCTTGTTTATATTTGTTATTCCCTTATCTAGAGAACATCTGGAAAACATTTTCACTAACTCACTCCATTTGTATTGTGTGTTTCCAAGAAGTAAAAAAAAAAAAAAAATGAAAGGAAATTCCAAATAACAATGTTTTCTTTTGTAGAGCCAAATATTATTATCCTTCTCTCCTTATTATAGACACATTTGGTTCTGTATAGAGACACGTACTGATACAGCTCTCAGTATCTGGAAAGCCCAATGGTAGTGGTTTTTACTTGCAAGCTGTCGACTATAATAATTGCTACCTTTGTTAAGAAGAAGGAGTTAGGAGTACCTCCTACGTATGCAACATGATGCCTCAGAGTGCGGGAGATACGGCATTTACATGTGGCTCCCTCCTGCAAAGAATGCATGGTTCAGGGGCGCTTGGGGGGCTCAGTCGGTTGAGTCTGACTCTTGGTTTTGCCTCCGGTCATGATCTGGTGGTTCGTGAGTTTGAGCCCCGCATCGGGCTCTGCACTGATAGCACAGAGCCTGCTTGGGATTCTCTCTCTCTCTCTCTCTGCCACTCCCATGCACAACCGCTCTCTCTCTCTCACTCTTAAAAAAAAAATAAACATTTAAAAAAAGAAAGTATGGTTCAGTTGGGGGGATAATGTTAGCGGTGCTGTTGTTGTTTGAGATCATGAATTACGTGGGTCTGACAACAAGGGATCAGCAGGGACTTGGCCTTGGGGTACGAAGAATGCTGTGTCCTTCAGGCTGGTCCTTGGAGACTGATCAGGCAGCCCTTCACCTGTGCTCTGTTCTACTGCTCAGAATCGAGTCCCAGGCTCTTCCCACACACGAGGACCATGTCTACTGTGCCTGCCATGTAGACCCAGCCTACAGGAGAGAGCAGATGACCTCTGTAGAGAGTGCAAGGAGAGGCATGGGGGCGCGGGACCATGAGGAGATGCATCAGACCAGACACGGGGACAGTGTGCAGCTGGACAGGGACAGGAGGCACAAGGGTCATGGCCGAGAAGCTTGCCTGGGTGTGGGAGGCGGCCCACGGCTCCGTGGGACGAGAAGGAACCATGAAAAATACCCACGTGGATCTTCTACGGTGTCCTTGCCAAAAACACTTTAATTTGACTCAAATCTCATCAAACCTTTCCACATCACTCCAGTTACAGGAAATCTGGCGAGAGAGGAGCCACGAAATGACACCAGCAGGAAACAATCGGACAGAATCGATACAGCAGGACACTTTCATGACAGCTGGCCTGGCCTCTCCAACAGGACAATGTCACACAGAAATATGGGGACAGGGATAAAAACATAATGCAACGCTTCGATCGCAGCTCTAAAAAAGCAACTATGGGGGTGCGTGCGTGGCTCAGTCACTTGAGCGTCTGACCTTGGCTCAGGTCATTATCTCGTGGTTCGTCGGTTCGAGCCCCACGTCGGGCCCCGCGCTCCCTCAGTGCGGACCCTGCTGGGTCCTCTGTCCCCTCTCCTTCTACCCCTCCCTCGCGCTCTCTCTCATAAATAAATAAACATTAAAACATAAAAAAATGAAAATGCAACTATAGGAGACATTTGGGGTGGGCAATGGGGAAATTTGGATATGGATTTGGGCATTAGTTTATATTTGGGAATTATTAAATATGATCATGCTATCATGGTCATAAAGGAGAAAGTCCTTAGTTTTGGGAAGTGTAGGAAGGTATATTCCATGGCAAATGTCATGAAAGTGTAACCTATTTTATCAAGGTTCAGAAAAAATATATACACAGCCTTATGCTGGCAGGTCATAACAGAAAAAAACAAAATGTGCTAAGACCCGGGACCGTGACGGTACTAACTGGCTTTCCTGTACATTCTGTGATGTGTTGTCAGAGCAACGACTCCATGATCTCTTGATTCAGAGATATTACTCAAAAGACCCTAGGCCACCTTGGGGCTAAAATGGCTCAAATAGAGAAGGGCTTAATTTTTCTTGCAGAAGGAGAGGCCTGGGGACAGCAGTTAGTGTCACAGGCTCAGCCGCTCCACGATGCCCTCCGGAATCCTGGATCTTTCTATGGCCCCACTCCTTCCCCCTTGGTGCCGTGGGTCCCAGATTCACATTTGCTGCCTCCAGTCTCCCGGTGGCTCGGTGGCCGTCGGTGGAAGAAGAGGAGAACAGGGTGGCCCTGATCACAGAAACCTCCCAAAGGACTTTGACTGGCAGTTTCCACTTTGGTCATAACTGGCCCCGTGGAACACTGAGCCGGAAGGGAGTCTGGGAAACCAGGACAGAGCCCTTCTAACCTCTCCTGGGGGCCCACAAAAGAGCAGCGGCTGTGAATGGGTGCCCAGAGCCCTTAACATACAGATTTTCCATCCAACCTTTCCTACAATATCTGAATGTATCTTCTAAGCAGATTTCTTCAGCAGGTATTCGTATACAACGAAAAGAAAACAAAACCCTTTTAAAAGTTTAATTAGAAAAATGATTGGACTCAGTATGGACGGCACATTAATTCTTTCCACAAACATTTAACAAGCCCCCGACTCCACAGCACGCATTGGGCTGGAAACCCGAGAGACGCTCCTTAGCCTTGGAAAGTCTACAGTATGGGGCGCCTGTGTGGCTCAGTCAGTTGGGCGTCCGACTTTGGCTCAGGTCACGATCTTGTGGTCCGTGAGTTTGAGCCCCGCGTCGGGCTCTGTGCCGACAGCTCGGAGCCTGGAGCCTGCTTCGGATTCTGTGTCTCCCTCTCTCTCTGCCCCTCCCCCGCTCATGCTCTGCCTTTCCCAAAAATAAACACTGGGAAGAAAAAAAAACCAGAAAGTCTGTGATACAACAGTGGGAACGTGCGTGCACATAAATGGTTAGGGTGTCATTGTGGAAAAGATCCTATAAAAGAAACTCTAAACAGGGAGGAGATAAACCAGCCAGGGGACCCACTTTAGGGGAAAATTCGGCCCAAGGGAAGGCCTGATGACCAGGATAGCTCACTGTGCCAGCGGCCTGATGTGACTGCTGTCATGAGGGTCCCTCAAAGAGCTTCCACTTCTCAGCTGTGCGGAAAATGTGCAAGACGTGGGGCCCGGAGTCTCTTTCTGCTTCTGCCGCTGCTTAGCTGTGTGAGATCCAGTCTGACATTGAACTCAGAGAGCCCCACACTTACCGCCAGCAGCTTAGCACCTGTCCTGTCCCGCGGGGACAGGGGTGCCGTGCATTACCTCTTCACTGCGTCTGTCACATGGGGGTTGGAAGTGGAGCCATCTATTAGCACTTGATATATATCTATATCTATGTCTATGTCTGTTTGTGTATCTACATCTGTATCTGTATCTGTATCTATACCTGTATCTGTATCTATATCTGTATATGTGTCTGTATCTGTACCTGTATCTGTACCTGTATCTATATCTGCATCTGTAGCTATATCTACATCTCTGTATCTATATCAATATCTGTATCTGTATCTGTATCTACATCTGTATCTATATCTGTGTCTATATCTGCATCTGTATCTATATCTGTATCTGTATCTATACCTGTATATGTATCTATATCTGTACCTGTATCTGTACCTGTATCTATATCTGCATCTGTAGCTATATCTACATCTCTGTATCTATATCAATATCTGTATCTGTATCTACATCTGTATCTATATCTGTGTCTATATCTGCATCTGTATCTATATCTGTATCTGTATCTATACCTGTATATGTATCTATATCTGTACCTGTATCTGTACCTGTATCTATATCTGCATCTGTAGCTATATCTACATCTCTGTATCTATATCAATATCTGTATCTGTATCTACATCTGTATCTATATCTGTGTCTATATCTGCATCTGTATCTATATCTGTATCTGTATCTATACCTGTATATGTATCTATATCTGTACCTGTATCTGTACCTGTATCTATATCTGCATCTGTAGCTATATCTACATCTCTGTATCTATATCAATATCTGTATCTGTATCTACATCTGTATCTATATCTGTGTCTATATCTGCATCTGTATCTATATCTGTATCTGTATCTATACCTGTATATGTATCTATATCTGTACCTGTATCTGTACCTGTATCTATATCTGCATCTGTAGCTATATCTACATCTCTGTATCTATATCAATATCTGTATCTGTATCTACATCTGTATCTATATCTGTGTCTATATCTGCATCTGTAACTATATCTGTATCTGTATCTATACCTGTAACTGTATCTATACCTGTATATGTATCTATATCTGTACCTTTATCTGTACCTGTATCTATATCTGCATGTGTAGCTGTATCTCCATCTGTCTCTGTATCTATATCAATATCTGTATCTGTATCTACATCTGTATCTATATCTGTGTCTATATCTGCATCTATATCTGTATCTGTATTTATACCTGTATCTGTATCTATATCAAATCTGTATCTGTATCTGTACCTGTATCTGTATCTATATCTATATACATGTCTGTATCTGTATCTCTATCTGTATCTATATGTGTCTATACCTGCATCTATATCTATATTGATATCTGTATCTAAATACCTGTACCTGTATCTATATCTGCATCTGTATCTGTACCTGTATCTATATCTGCATGTGTAGCTGTATCTACATCTGTCTCTGTATCTATATCAATATCTGTATCTGTATCTACATCTGTATCTATATCTGTATCTATATCTGTGTCTACATCTGTATCTGTATCTATATCTGTATCTGTATATATACCTGTATCTGTATCTATATCTGTATATGTATCTATATCTGTACCTTTATCTGTACCTGTATCTATATCTGCATCTGTAGCTATATCTACATCTGTCTCTGTATCTATATCAATATCTGTATCTACATCTGTATCTCTATCTGTATCTCTATCTGTATCTATATCTGTGTCTATATCTGCATCCGTATCTATATCTGTATCTGTATCTGTACCTGTATCTGTATCTATATCTATATATATGTCTGTATCTGTATCTCTATCTGTATCTATATGTGTCTATATCTGCATCTATATCTATACTGTTATCTGTATCTAAATACCTGTACCTGTATCTATATCTGCATCTGTATCTGTACCTGTATCTATATCTATATCTATATCTATATCTATATCTATATCTATATCTATATCATCTATATCTGTATCTACATCAGTATCGGTATCTATATCTATCTACCTATATAGATTTTTTTTTTCTGGAACAAGCCAGACATAACTTACTGGGGCAAATTTGTGCCTGGAACTCGTCGGGGTGTGATGGTCCTGGAGGTCCCTCGCCAAACCACGAAGCAAACCCGCTCCCCTGAGCAGGCATTTCCCGGGGCTTCCTTCCCAGGGCCTAGCGGCCCCCAGACACGACGCTCCCCGCAGGAAAAGACTGTAAGTCAGGAAATATTCAAGTAAGTTTGCAGCCGCCAAATTGGGAGAGAAGAGACTGCTGTCATCACAGCCCTCGTTTAAAACATTTTTTTTCTTAATAGAAAGTCTTCACCTCTCCTTTTTTGGTCACTTGAGCTCTTTTGCTGGTGGTTTAAAAATGTCCTTTCTTCCGTGACATTATAGGGAAGGCGCTCTTGGAGCCGCGGTGTAGTTATAAATGACTCGCGCACAACTGGTTTTTATTTCCATTTTGTTTCACTGACTGAGAATGTAAATTGAACTTTGGTGCCATTGTTCTTTGTTCTCTCTCTCTCTTTGTGGAAATGTGTTCTGAATTAAAGCCCACGAATAAACCAGAGCGGTCCCAAATATTGCCCTTCAGCTTTTGAATAGCCCGCAGCCACGAACAGATAGAGAATGTGGTTTTATGAGCCCCAGATGGCACAGTGGGGGTCATGGACGTCTTTACGTGCGGAGGTCACGGGTTCAGTCTCCATCTGGAGCCGCCCCAGAGCCGCTCCGGATCTAAGGGGGTCAAGATGGGTCTTGGGGAGGGACACGCGGCCTTCTGCACCACCCCGCGTGGCCTCCATTAGGCCCAGATCACCGTCCGCGCCGTCTGTCGTGAACGACTCTCCAGTCTCCTGCCTCCACACACTTGGTCCTCGCTGCCTCCTGGGCATTTCGTTCCTGCCCTGATCACCGCTGGGGGACTCACTGCAGCCTCCCACTTGTCCCTGGAGCAAGCACGAAGGCTCCGAGGGGTATTTTCTTGTCCCCAGCGCCCCTCCCCCAATGCTGCAGTCCTTGCAGAGGGAATGACTAAGTTTCTGAGACCATTTTCCGCTTCTCTCCAGAGCAGACATAAATCTAGACACAGTGATGACATTTGGCTTTGCTTTAAAAAAAAAAAAAAAAATTTAATGTTGATTTATTTTTGAGAGAGAGAGAGAGAGAGAGAGAGAGAGCAAGTGGGGGAGGGGCAGAGAGAGAGGGAGACACAGAGTCCAAAGCAGGCTCCAGGCTCCGAGCTGTCAGCACAGAGCCCGACGCGGGGCTCGAACCCACCAACCACGATATCATGACCCGAGTCGACGTCAGACGCTTAACCGACCGAGCCACCCGGGGCACCTCTGGTTTTGCCTCTTTGCAGAGCACTGATACAGTAAAAGTCATGATGGACTTGTGGCCATGTCATTAATTCGTGCACCTTTGCTTCCTTCCATTGTTTTAAATTAAATTTTTTAAAAATTATGGTCAAATGCACACGACAGCCGGTACACGATCGATCCCAGCCGTGTTTAATTAAGCACACCGTTCTGGGCACCAAGGGCACTCACACGGCTGTGCGGTCACATCATCCACCCACAGAACCCTTCCTCTTGCAAAACCGAAACCTGTCCCCCTCTCCTCCTCCCCCAGCCCCTGGTGACCTTAATTCACGGACGCTGTCTTGTCTTACAGGTATAAGCCACAGGGAGACCGTTCTCCCTCTTTCCCCAGCCTTCTGAGCCTGGCCCACCCAGGGTGCCTGGCTCATCCGTAACTTCTGCAGAAATCCAGATCTGGTCGCGGGGTTTTCCTGCCTGCCCGGGGGCTGGGGTCGTTGAGATCTGCCTGCGGGTGGGGCTGGACGGAGGGTCTGAAGAAAAAGCCCCCGGAAAGAAAAAAACCCTTTGCTTTAACACTAGTGAAGCTGGCATTTTGATCTCCGACTGTCTTATCCGTCCATCGGCTCAGAACTCGGGAAGAGAGAAGGGGTGTTCCTTGTGGGCCCCCGCCCCAGACCTCAAACACGAGCTCGACGACGCATTTCAAATTATGGACACGTCTCCGACGACTTGCCCACGTGTCTCTGGAGACGCCTCAATTCTGCGTCCCGCTTGGGTCACGGGCCCGTCTTGGTGAGCCAGACGGAGCCCGCTCTCGTATCACCAGCTTCCGGAACCTTCCACTCTGCAGGAGACGAAACAAAACCCCAGGCCCGATTCTCCCAGAGCCCCGGTCACCGGGCAGGAATGCTGCCGGCCCTGGGGAGTCGCCACCAGGGATGCGATCTGGGGCTCACGTCGGAGAAGGCCTCCTCCTCCCTGCTGGCGTTGCTTCCCTCATTACTGTTTGAGTCTGAAATAACTCTGGACGTACGGAAGGGGCTCAGGACCGAGGCTTCCTCACCAGGTTCCTTCTAGGCTCAAGTGTCCGAGGCACCACGTCCGACTCCGGGAAACTCGCTGTCGACGACACTACGGACCCTCCGCGGATTTTTCTCCGGTTTTCCCAGCAATGCCCCTTTTCTGTTCCGGGCCCCACCTTGCACTGAGCCTTCAGGGCTCCCGAGTCTCCTCCGTGCGGAGGGCAGTTCCCGGGTCATCCCGGTCCCTCACGGCCTTGACCCACTTGGGAAGAGCGCTGGCCGGTTGTTCCCAGAGAACATCTCTACGCTGGGCTTGTCTGACGCTCGTCACAATCACGAGCAGCCAGGACACCACACAGCCTTTCTCCGCACAGCGCGCCTCTCGAGGTCACCGTGGGGGCCTGTCCGACCCTCGGAGAGGACGCTCCGGGTCCCCGGGGTCACGTTGTATGTCGGGGTCTGCACTGTGCAGGGTCAGTAGTAGAGGTGGGTATTGTGAGACGATACAAATATCCTGTTTCCCCTCCAACCTCTCTCCCCCGACCACTAACTTTCCCACCCGTCGGAGGACCCTGCCTGTAACAATTGTTACTTCAGTGTCTGCCTGAGGTTGGCTTTCGATGTCCCTCTCTCCTTGGGTCTCCGTCACCCGGGACTTCCCGCACCTCCTGACTTATTCAAGTCCGTGTTTCCACAGCCTGGAATCACAGGGATTCCTTTGACCCCGAGGGTTAGACCGCAGCACTCTCGTGCCTTCTGTGGCTCCATTCATTGTCCCCTTGTGTCCCCGCTCCGGGGCTCCGCCTCCCTCCTGGCGTGTGCAACCGACCAAAAATGCCTCGGAAACCGGAGGCGGCCTCTGTTGTGCGTCAGTCACCCTCCCCGTGGCTGCCCCCTGCGGAAGCCCCTGGGCTTTTTCTAATATCTTACTTAATAGAACATTCTACTCGCTTACCTTGATTTAATGATTAGATGCATTGGTCCTAAGAAATTTCGCATTCATGGGAGGTTCTGCCTGGTCTTTGAGTCAATCAAACACGTGCTTGGCAAATTGTAAGGGCTCATTCAACTCTAATCACTATTATCATTATTATTATTATTCGTATCACTGGGGAGGGTACAGTGCAATTGTAAATAGGACACTTTATAGAGATGCAGAAATTCAGACAAATCAGTATCTACATAAAATTATTATATTATTGCCTCGTCTTTACGTGTTAAGGGGACCATTTCCAAACAGTGCCTCTTTCCTTAAGTTTCTTAAAGAAATTAAATTAATTAACTTATTTTGAGAGAGAATGACAGGGTGCAAGTGAGGGAGCGCCCGAGGGAGAGAGAGAATTCCAAGCAGGCCTCCTGCCGTCACTACAGAGGCCGACACGGGGCTTGAACCCATGAAACCACGAGATCATGACTTGAGCCAAAACCGAGAGGCGGACGCTCTACCAACCGAGCCACCTGGGCGCCCCCAAATGGTGTCTCTTGAAAATTGCTCCTCCGGGGCGCCTGGCTCGCCCAGTTGGTGGAGCAGATGACTCGATCTCAGGGTCATGAGTTCAAGCCCCCCGCTGGGCACGAGGCCGACTTAAAAAAATGAACAAACAAATAAATACATAAGGTAATAAAAAAACTAAAGAGTGCTCCTCTACTCCCTGAACTAACTCTGTCACTAGGTCGGTTACTACTTTCAAATCTTAATAATAATTCGTCAATTACCTCCATCTGGCAGGATGAAGGATGATTTTTGTACTCGACGCTTTCCTGCACTTCAAAGGCTTTTAGACAAGAACGTGTCGTTTCTTCGATGACAATAAGATGTTATTTAAAATATTTTATAGGGGGGCGCCTGGGTGGCGCAGTCGGTTAAGCGTCCGACTTCAGCCAGGTCACGATCTCGCGGTCCGTGAGTTCGAGCCCCGCGTCAGGCTCTGGGCTGATGGCTCGGAGCCTGGAGCCTGTTTCCGATTCTGTGTCTCCCTCTCTCTCTGCCCCTCCCCCGTTCATGCTCTGTCTCTCTCTGTCCCAAAAATAAATTAAAAAAAAAAAAAAAATATTTTATAGGGGCTCCTGGGTGGCTCAGTCGGTTGAGTGTCCGACTTCGGCTCAGGTCACCATCTCTCGGTCCATGAGTTCGAGCCCCACATTGGGCTGTGAGCTGACAGCTCAGAGCCTGGAACCTGCTTCAGATCCTGTGTCTCTCTCTCTCTCTCTCTCTCTCTGCCCCACTCATGCTCTGTCTCTCTCTCTCTCTCAAAAATACAGAGACGTTAAAATAAATAAGTAAAATACTTTATACTGTTACCCTTAAACGCTGTTCCAAACGGAGTAGAAATCCCAGTTTGCTGCAAAGACACGATGCCTCTTCTTGCTCCTCACTTTGACACGCGAGGCCGGCGCCCCCGTGGGCTCGCACACTTGTTTGTTTCCATGTTAGAATGGCGTTAGAGAGATTATTTTGTTAGCTGGTAAAATACGCACAACTTGATTCATTGCTCGCCTTTTTGAAAATGGTCCCACCGGGAAAATGTGATCTGTTAAAATTTCCCCGAATCAGTCAAGAATTTTAATTTACTTAGGTCTTGGCTTTGCGAAACAGGATTGCTTAAGCGAACTCCCGCCGGACCTTGGCGCGCTGCGGGCCAGGCACTGGATTGAATTAAACAAGCCAGGTTTTCCTACCTAAGCGTAACTGTATAGGAGTAGAAGGGCTGCATTAGAAAAGCGTTTGCTCACCAGGCGATGTTAAAACCTTGAATGGATTTTTCACCTAAGTGGGCTTAATTCAGAAAGCTCTTCCTACAGAAGCACACCTTGAGAGCACCGCCATTCAGGAAAACATGCAGAATGAGGCCGCGTAGCCCGGATTCCGTGGAGATGGAAGGGCCCCAGGGGCTGTGAGCAGAGTGCCAGGGCCTCACCAATTCGGGGCCTGCAGCGAAGCTCATCTAAGTGCGTCCAGAACACCCCGGGGCACAACTCTAGGCTGTTTACTTGCTGGATGAGAGGTAAGGACCCTGCCCTGGGAGCGGGCTGGTAGGACGGGGTGAAGGGAAGATCGTGGGACCCTCCCCACTGAAGGGATTGGGACGTGCCACCCTCAGTCGGGCCACGTTGGCATTTTGATTATTTGGAGCTGAAGGAACTTGAGAACAGCAGAGGCAGGAAGGGCTCTCTGACCTCCTTTCCACCTAAAAGCAGGTCGTAAAACGTCCTGTGGTAAAGGGCCCTGCCCGTACCGAGAGGAGAACATTCTTATCCCCTGAGACTGAGAGTCAACACCGATATGGATCTGCACAAACCTGACCCAGACGACCCTCGCCTCCCATTAGTTTCCCCATGTATTTGTCTCCCACAGTTGGCCTCTTCTAGAAGCGTGTCTCCACCATTGGTTGCCCTTTGTTGAATGTGGTGTAGAAGTTCTCAGGCCTAACCATTTCTTGGGGGTTTTCATTTCATTTCTGAGGGGCCTCTCATACGGATATGAAATAAACCTGTTTGTCCATTAATCTGACTTTGTTTTTGTCCGTTTAATTTGCAGAGCCCCAGGCAAAGAACCTAAGAGGGTGCAGGAAAATGTGTGTGTTTGTTTTTTTCCTTCCCTGATACCATCCACGGACTCTCTTTTATTCACACGAGTAAAACTCAAGGAGCCCCAGAAGCTCAGGAAAACGAAGACTCTCTTTACTACAGAAGTTAAAAAAAAAAAAAAGTTACCTCTGTCCGTTTTGGTGGGGGGGCTTGAGATGTAGACCCGTGGTATGTTTGGTAAATTAGCCTTTGAGCTGATGAGCCTCTTTGAGAATCTTACGGAAGCCGTGGAAGGAAGTCGGCGGGTGTCATGAGAGTGGGTGATCCGTCCTGACGGTCTCCGAAGGTGTTTCTTGCTACCCCGTGGGAGGGCGGCAAGGAATGCTGGCCAGGGCATCACGGGGTGGGGAGGACCCAGGCCGACGCCTCAGGTGTGGATGTATGGCTCCGTTCCCCTTGGTGAGGGTCCCAGCTGGCAGTTCTTGCAAAACGTGAGGTGTCCTTGCAGTCCCTGAGGAGGGCTTCCCGGTCCCTTTCCGGAGAACTCCTACAAGCCAGGCTTAGCCTGCTCTAAACAACATTCTTGTTTTTAAACCGGACGGTTCCGAGAGCTCCTCCCGGTAGATGCGCGAGCGGAAATTGCGGCTCTGTCTTGTTTACCCATTCCCCAGACATCTGGCCAACTGTCCCGGTGTCTTCCTTGGTTTCCTCACACACAAAACTGGGGTAACAGTAGCAACTTTTGCGAACTGTTGTTGTGAGCAGATAAGCTAAAACGCGTAAGACTGAAAACTACCCGCTACGTGGTGAGTGCTGTCTACGTAGTGTTAATTCAGTGATCTCTAACTAAATAACGCAGGGATCTCGAAGCTTCCCCGCCACCACCCCCACCCCCCGCCTGCTCTCGGGATCCACACGTCGCAGTAACATCAACGTTATCTCTGGATGTTAATCTATTACCCTGTTGACATGCTTCATGGTTTATTTCGCTTAACGCCCTGGACAGACGTGTGAATCAGGCTAAACCACCCCGTTAGACACAGGGGAGACCAAACTCGGGTAACGTGCCTCAGATCAAACGACAGGGTGACTCGATGACATACAGACAGAATGCAAACCCTCACCTGCCCCAATCACAGAGTGGGAGGAGGTGTTTGCAGCACAGAGAATAAGGGAGAGATACCAGAATACAAAAGAAAGCTTACATATCCGTGAGGGAAGGTACATAACATGAACGGACAGTTCCTAGAAGAAACCCACACGGCCAATAAGTCTGTGATAAATGCTCGGTCTTACTGGGTTATCGACAAGTGCAAATTCACCTGCTGACAAGTCTTACTGCTGCTATTATTTCTGATTCTTTGCACGTGTATGAGCTGAGACGCTTTGGGTAGCAAGGAACTGAAGGGGAGAAGAAACTTTTCATGCACCCTCTTACGTTCCTGGGCTGCGGTTTGCAAATGAAATCAACCAAGACAAATTAACAGGACTAAAAGCACACCAACTGTAGTTGATGTTCATCTTATGTTTCCCGTGTCCGTGGAGGTTTTCATAGAAGTAAACACTTAGAGAGGTGGCTAGACCAGGAGCCTTACGCGTTAACAAAGGGTGATAAATGGTACGGACGCAGCTGGACAGAGGAAACAGGCTGGGCTTCTGGTGGCAGTAACGAAGGGAAGGTAACGCTGTGGGGAATGTAACGGGACGTAAGGGCTATTTAGTAAGGTCTATTGCTGCACACTCATGTGGGTGACCTCCATCTCCGGTCATAATGTCGCTCCTCCCTCGCTGGTGTGGTCGAGGGGACACCTTCACAAAGGGAAATTTGCGCCCCATTTTTAGGAAGAGAGGGGGGCTTTTCCTACACCTGCTGCTTCTCAATGGCCTTCAGCTCAAAATAATCCTTCTGCCAGGGTGGCGTATTTGGGGGGCCACGTTCCAATCCCCGCCAGGACATAATATCAGTCTAAAAACGACATGAGTACAGTGATTGTCCTCTTAGTGGGAAGAATATCCTGGACCCCCACCCCCAGCACCTGGCCCCGTCATGATCCCTCCCCCAGGAGGGGCCATACTGCGGGCATCCAGTCTGGGTTCTAGGTGCTCCCCAGAAAGGGGGACGGGCTGCTTGGCAGACATCTGGGGCCTCTGTCACTGTAGAGGATCCGTGTTTTTTCCTCTGTGAAGGTTTAGGACTCTCAGTTCTCTCCCGTGTTTGGGGTGGGAGTAGAGAACTCTGAGCCCCATCATCTTTAATCCAGCCTTGGCCGGAACATTTGGCTCGAGCAGAAGCATTTAATGAAAAACCCTGAGAAAGTGGGAATCGGCTGAAACAGTAAGATGATTCACCGAGCAAGCCTGTTCATCTACACGCGCTCTTTACCTCACTGGCATAAAGTTAAGCTCTGGCTAAGTCTTTGTGCTAAGAAGCATAAGCATATGCTCGGAATATTGATAGTGTTGTTCCATCGGCTGTTTTCCTGTCGCCTGGGCGCCAGAGTGCGTTTGCCACGAGACTGGCCGAGTGTTTAGACTATTCGATACAGACGGCCGTGTTGGTTCACTTCTAGTTGTAAACTGCATTTCTGATCGGAGGCTGGCTTCACTCACAACCGTGGTGACTCCATGTGATTAACTCAGCCTCTGTAAAGTGCCCTGTGGGTCCTCTTAAAACTGGAACCATCGCTCGAGGCACAGCCTTTTATGAATATCTACTTATAAGTAAATGACACAAATTTAACAGATTTTAACTCTGAAACACGATTCAGAAACTCGGTTTGTTATGATGTGTGAGGTTTCACGACGATGTGCTTTGCCATGGGTCTCCGAAACTCGTTTTCGGAGGTGTTCAACAGGCTTCTTCAATATGGCAACTCACGTCCCTGGTTTGGCAGAATTTCTGTGTATTAATTTTCGAGGATTGAGAGGTCTGGGTTATTTATCCATTTACCCACCAATTATTGCAGAATGTCCAACATCTAACTCATAGTTAAGCTTTTTGTTTATTTAACAATATATTTCTGTGGCGCCTGGCTGGCTCAGTTGGTGGGGCATGTGACTCTTATCTTGGGGTTGTGGATTTGAGCCCTATGTTGGGTGTAGAGATTATTTAAAAATAAAATCTTAGGGGCGCCTGGGTGGCTCAGCCGGTTACCAGACTGACTTCAGCTCAGGTCACGATCTCACCGTTCATGAGTTCGAGCCCCACATCGGGCTCTGTGCTGACAGCTCAGAGCCTGGATCCTGCTTCAGATTCTGTGTCTCCCTCTTTCTCTGTTCCTCCCCCACTCATGCTCTCTCTCTCTCTCTGCCCCTCCACCACTTGTGCTCTCTCTCTCCAATAAACTGAAAATAAAATTAAAAATGATCTTTTTTTAAGTTTATTTTTGAGAGAGGCAGAGACAGAATGTGAGTAGGTTAGGGGCAGACAGAGAGGGAGACCCAGAATCCGAAGCAGGATCCAGCCCCTAAGCTGTCAGCACAGGCCCGACACGGGGCTCGAACTCACGAGCTGTGAGATCATGACCTGAGCCAAAGTAGGCTGCTCAACCGACTGAGCCTCCCAGGCACCCCAAAATTAAAAATAATCTTAAAAAAAGTTTGTTATTTTTTTTCTATGCCTTCCGTTAATTAGATATTCTACCTCCTAGAATGATTCTCTACTTTTCTTATATTAAAAAAAATTTTTTTTAAGTTTATTTCTTTATTTTGAGAGGGGCAGAGAGAGTGCAGGTGGGGGAGGGGCAGAGAAAGAGAATCCCAAGCAGGCTCTGAGCTTCCAGGGCAGAGCCTGACAGGGGGTGGGGACTGGAACTCAAGAACTCATGAGATCGTGGCCTGAGCGGAAATCAAGAGTCCCAGGCTCAACCAACCCAGCGACTAGGCACCTCTACTCTTCTTATACTTCTTCCTGTATTTTCCATTTCTCCAGCCCCCGTAGCCCGATCTTCATCTTTCACTTCATCTTTCCCCTTACCTGGTGAACTTGTAAAAAATTTAATTGCAGGCTCTATCTGGCCTCTGACAATGATTCCCAATCCATGATGCAGAATTTTCAGTTTCTAATCCAACAGCAGGTGTGTGTGTGTGTGTGTGTGTGAGAGAGAGAGAGAGAGAGAGAGAGAGAGAGAGAGAGAGAGAGAGAGAGATTCTTTCCCGGAGTCAGGGCAATCTGTAGTCCTTTTTGTCCTCCTTTAAAAAATTTTTAAAGTTTATTGTTGAGAGAGAGAGAGAGAGAGAGAGAGAGAGAGAGAGAGACAGTGTGTGAGCAGAGGAGGAGCGGAGAGAGAGGGAGACACAGAATCCGAAGAAGGCTCCAGGCTCTGAGCTGTCAGCATGGAGCCTGACGTGGGGCTTGAACTCACGAACGGTGAGATCATGACCTGAGCCGAAGCCGGACGCTTAACCGACTGAGCCCCCCAGGTGCCTCAAGGGCGATTTGTAGTCCATTTTGGATCAGCCACGCGACAGGTGCAGGGCGCGTGGGACACAGGTGTCACGGGCAGGTCTGGGCGACACCCCGGCTGTGGGAACAGACACGGGGTAGTTTCTCTGGCTCTGTTTTCTCCTCTGTGAGTAGATTTTGTGGAGGTTTACATGAGATGCAGCTTTGAGACAGGCCCTGCCGGTGCCAAGATCCTGCCCCCTCCCCGGGTGATTTTAGGCTGAGTCTTGGGGAGAAACGCGAGCGGGACCCAATCGGGCCGCCCTGGTGTGCGTGGAAAAGGAGCTGTGCATTCCGAACCCTCCCGGTGCAGAATCTCTTCCCGAGATACGTGTAGAGCTTTGTGCGAGGCTCAACACAAGCCGTTCATCCTGGAGGCAGGAGCCTGCTCAGCACCCGGCTTCCGTGAAACCATCCGAGGCGTGGCCGTGTGACTGTTTCCAAAACCACGGGAAGGAGGAGATCCCATCGGCCAGCTCTTTCGATGTGAAAGTGATTGTTTCCCTTCTCTTTTGACCAGACCCTGCTCCTGAAAAACAAACTTGCACATACAAACATGCCCCAAATCAGAAAATGGAACGTATCAGCTGCCGGAGAGCGGGGGACAGCCCAGTTTTACACCCTCTTGTGCGACCGCAGACAGGGGTGGAATGCAGGACGCGGGCCGGTTTTGAACTCCTGGCCACAGGCGACGCAAAGGCAGTGAAGCTTGTCCCACGGGGACAAGGCGGTGGGGAGCCCCATCTCCGCCCGCGGGGAACCCAGAGCACGCCAGCCACGTTATCGGTGGCAGGTTATTTTGGAGCCAGTTTTTACCCATTTAATAAATACTGACGGGAGAACCCAGCTAGCGTCACTTGCGCTTCTGAGGCAAGAGGTTCAACGCGGATAAAACGCTCCAGGGTTAGTCTATCCTTGGCATGGAAGCCACCATCGTGGATGAAACGTTCTCGGTGCTGACAGACGCGGCTCAGAAAGAAGCAGCTGAGGACGAAGGGACACGCTTCCTTCCGGGCACTCGGACGCGCGCCCGCCTCCCGCAGCATCTCGGGCCCCGGTTCCGTCTGCACTTAGCGGCTCCGACGAGGGGTGGGGGGTGCCAGCGCCCCACAACCTAATTTAAAATAATCAGGTCCAGATGCGGGTGCCAAAAAAAGAGGTTTGCACCATTCACCACCGTGGCCTGGATCATATTTCAAAAGTGTCAAATCAAAGCTGTCCCACCGAAGCGCCTGATTTCTTAACGAATTCCTTATGTATTTCATCTCTTGAATGCGGAAAAAGCGGGGTGTCCGCTGGGGAGTAGATTTCGGATTTACAGAAACAAAACCCGCGGGCGTGATCCTTCGTGACACACACCCCGTGTAGCCGATATCTCGCCGTGGAATTATTTGCCGCTCCGTTAAGATGCTTTCGTCTAAAAGCCACATCTGAGAGGCACTTAGAGAAGAGGGTGCGAGCACTGGAGGGAGATCCTGTTGAAATCTCCACATTTAAAGGCTTTGCAAAATGCTGACGTTCCGTCGCGTTGATCCAGGGCTATTAAGAGCAAACTTTGAGACAAAATCTTGTCACTTCTGCACGTTAGAGCGCTGGCCTCTTTCCTGAAGAAAGATTCCCACTAACGGGTTGTTTCTGAGTTCTGACTCACTATGTTAGGTGCGTCTGGATACTGAATAAAGCAGGTTTTTTCTTTTCTTTTTCTTTTTTTTGAGCAAAGAGGTACATACTCAAGGCGAGTAGACGGAGAAACACCTATCTGCAGGCAGACGGATGGACAGAGGACAGATGAGCAGACAATATAAGCAGAGAGTAGCATCATCAGCTTTTGGAAAATCGCGATGTCCTACGTTCGGGCTCCCGGTCCAACGTGGTTTTGGCTCAGACACATGCAGCCTGGAGAAGTACTCTTGAGTATTCTTGTCCAAGGATGGAGGGAAGTGCCTCGGGACACTGAGTTAGACTCTGAAGACGCAGTGATCGTTAGAGTGCGCCCACCCTACGGTGCCCAGCAGCGGCTCTCGCAGCCATGGATTTCAAGCGGTTCTTTCCAACTTCCATGTGCGGAATCTTAAACGGCACCTCTAGCTTCAGAACGAGCAAGTGTAACTGAATTCACTTATCCACCTCCTGCCCGCCCCTCCCCCCCATCCAACCGAATAGCCTGGAAATAATTGGACAGAA